>NC_141005.1:27674531-28274531 GCF_052327205.1 Somniosus microcephalus | reverse complement strand
CCAAATCCTAGATTCCCTGAAGCAGGATACTGTCTTGTAGAGTCACTTCTGCCATCGTTACCTGGGGTCCTGAAGCCAGTTTCCTGTTGCAGCAAGTCCAATGGCAGTGGAACTGAAAGGACGATATTGAACCTCCCACATCTGAAGCGGTACAGCAACTGGGTGAGAAAGAAACATATCAATATTCTTTCAGTTAACCAAACACTCCATCAATGCTCCCTTGCTTTCTTTATCCTTCAATTTTCTCCCTTCCACTCCTTAAGACATCGGCTTGTGCTGGACTAGTGTTCCATGGCCTCTAGTACCACGATCTAATTAAATGGCGGAACAGGCCCGAGGGACAGAATGGCCTACTCCTGTACCTCATCCATGTGATCGTTGTTCATGCGTGAGCCTAAGCAGTAAGTATTATCTGGCCATTTGACCTTAGGGAACATCACAGCCACACTCCACCCTGTTCTCACTCCATATCCACACATGCACTTTCCTGCAGAGATGGTTGGATAGCAATCACAAATGAGTGCCCTAGCTGATGTTTTCCTCCATAGCTCAGTAGCCTGGCGGCCAATTGCATCACGTCAACTGCTGCCCCAGCTAAGATCAGTTAACTCAACACAGATCAGAGATCAAACCTGGGACCTTCCTGGTCTGCAAGGCCCAGTAGTGCGCCAGGCAAGGGAACTCCTAAAAGTCAACATTTATAAGTCCAATAAATCTCACAGTTACAATGTTCCCATCAAACCATGTGTATCTTTGCAAAAGACAGAGATATTACCTCAGTCACAGTACATGGCAATAAATGGTAGGATTCATTTTTAAATTAAATATAAAAAATAAATAAATAACGGAAGCTGTTAAATGGTATAAAAGACCTAATCCTGCAAGAGGAAGACCGGGGGGGGGGGGGGGGGGGGGGGGGGGAGATGGGGCTGTGTGGAGTTCTACCATCTTCAGGCCATGGGAAAGAATGAGTTTGAGTAGGAGATGCCACATTGAGCCATGATGGTGAGGATGTACACACTGAATGGCTACTGGTGATGTTGTCATCAATAAATTGTTGTTGTACCGAATGATGACCTAAAGCCGCAGGTAATGGAAGGCCCACACTGGTACCTGTGGCTTTAGGTCATCATCACGTACATGCTGAACCTCATCTCGCGTTACCAGCAGTCTCAAGAATTTGTTAGTAACATCTCCAATCAGTAAGGTAGCATATTTCACCACCGGCACATACCAATACACCTCTGTATTAGAATGAATAGGAATCTGAACTATACATATAATGACACACAATCGCACTGTCCCGCAGTGCTGCTCTGCATACCTGTCTCTCCAGGTGAAAGCTGCAGGGTATAATGGGTACATTTGCCTGCACATATGTCCTTGGGTAAGAGCTGAACCTCAAAAACCCCCTGTAGCTGAGCGATCCACATCAGCAGGTCCCCATCATGATCGCTCACCTGCGCAAAAAAATGAGAAAGCTCTCAGCATTTCTCCATCAGCTCACAGTTAATCCACATGGCTGCTCCAGTTGCCAGAATGACTGAGCTCACAAACTACCAGTATCAAATAAATAAACTGGTATATCATCATCTAAGGTCCAGAAACAGTTGTAGAAGTGTTTGAGCAGATGCCATCCAGAAACAAACGTACGAAAAGGGTTAGAAAGTATCAGGCCCATCAATGCTCATGCACCTGCAATAAACCGTGGACCACTCATCCACATCCTTGTCCAATTAAAGCAAATATTGTTTTACCTTTACGAATGTGTCCTCTATCCCACTATTCTCTGCTCGCGACGCCATCAGCAACCAGTTGGACTCTGCCAATTCCACTACTGGAGGGAGGAAGTAGGGTCGCTGATAAAACGCACGGATCACCTTCGCTGCTGCTTTGTTGCAATTCTTCCTGTGTAGAAATAAACTGTCTTATCTATGGTCACCATTCAATGGTTAAACATCACGGCTGAAACGAGCTCCAACAACCTCAGCTCAGACCACAAGTCTGCAACACCAACTGGTGTGAAATTTATCCTCAATTCGAGCCAGTTCACCACACCCATTTAAGTCCAGTCAATCTGCCAATTCAAGGCAGGTCACCACTGTTTCAGAGAGTATAGATGAATACAAAAACTAAAACAAGTATGATGCACGATAATGTGGCTGCGATGGACAGCATCCATTTGAAACACAATGTGAAGAGAGACATGACCATAGAGTGAGAAAAATACCTCAATAGTGTAGTGGTCTGTCTGCAAAATTAATAATTTACAAGAAGATTGGCATCGGCAGGGCATGTGTTCCTCTTTTAAAAGGACCAAATAAATTAAACAAATAAACTGTAATTAAACCTCTAAAACTTTAAATAAACCTTAGCAAATCAAATTAAAATTTGGTTGTCCAATCCAATTATGCACTCCAGTCCCCGCGGCGCCCACCGGTCACGGGAGTGCTCGAGCGCGCCGGCGGACACCGCGTGCTCCATCTCCAGGGCCACCCGGGCGCAGGGCATGTGTTGTGTGGATGAAGATTGGGACCCCTCAGAAGATGACGGAATGAGTGACAGCTGGGAGATGACGATGTGGAAAGCCAAATTGAGATGGTGGGATTATGTATGGACAGATGTTAATGGAAGAGTCAACAGGTAGAGTGTTGTGGGCGGTGGCAGAGGGGAGAGCGCAGTGGCAGACTCATGCTATCCATGGGAAGTCTTGATTTGATAACTGACAACACACAGCAGCCAATTAGCAATCAGCTAAGTGTGTGTAGGAAATGTTAGGAATGCATCAGATGGGAGAGGGTTAAAACACTATTTTATTTGCTGTTTGGACATTCTTTAAAAGATAACGTTGTACCCACGGTTTAAATAATAGTGCTACTGATGCTAAGCAAATGGCCAAACCTTATGTATCCAAAACTGATCAAAAAGTACTTTCTGTATATGTTTACAACAACAAATTATCATGTCAATTTATGATTAAGAGCCTTCTTAACCGCACAGGGATATGTTTTTACATAGGATATACAGCACAGAAATTCGGTCATTCGGTCCAACCAGTCCATGCCGGCGTTTATGTTCGACTCGAGCCTCCTCTCATCTTTCCTCATCTAACTCTATCAGCATAACGGGAGTAATGGATTGCCTCTCCCCGCCCACAAAAGAATTGCCAACATGAATGGAGTGTGGAGTCACAACTGAAAAGTTAAGAGTTATCAGAGTCAAGAAATTTGGAGTGAGAACTACACAAGGCTGTCATGTTTTTTAATGGATGGCTTAAAAAGAAAAGTACTCCAATCCGGATGAAGAAATGATGGACAGGACAGACTGCTGGAGTGTTATTTGATGTTCACATATAATAGAAGCAAGACGCAATAAACCCCCATTCCTCCCTTTGGGGGCAAGTCAGGTTATCAAAGTCAGAAGAAACCAGCAAGAAATTACTGATTTTCTTTTAAATGTTGCTTGTTTATTAGTAGGTCATCTACCTGTTTGGTTGTGATTTGTTGCTATGAGCAAGGATAACATGCACTTTGTGTGACACCGTCAAGTGTTACACTTTGAGGTGTAACCAATGTGTTAGACGCAAGACTTTTAATAGACAAACATTTCAGTGCGGCGTCGAGTTTTGATGAAATCGCAGCTGAGGTTTAGGAGAATCTAACACTGCATTTACCAGTTAGCACAGAAGCCCCGTCTTACCACTGAATCGCCCACTGGGCAAGCCTCTGTCGATGGACCTTTTCTAAGAAGGCACCAGGGCTGTTCTCCAGCGAGTGATGAGAGTCCCAATAACTGCATACCATTGTGTTCTGCAGCACTGGGTGACTACTGTATAACTGCAAAAGAGACAGCAACTCAGGATCAGCGACGTGCCCAAGTCTTTGTGTTACTTGTCTGCCCCCCGCCCCTCCCCGATTTCATTGTTACCCATTTCACCAGCTCCTCCCTCATGCCCTCAACTGCGTGACCCATCTCTTCACCGCGGACCCCCCACCCCCATCCCGCCCAACCCCACCCCACCATGTGCGCTCGCCCAACCCCATCCAGTCTCCTCCCGAGAGCAATGCACATCAATTTCAGGTTGCCAACTGTAATGATAGGACTGCCCATGCTGGACCAATAGGAGTCACTATCACTGCAAGCTGAGATTTGGGTTTGTTGCTCTTTCACCTCAACCCACCTACCGGGTGGGACACCCCACACCCTAATGAAAAAATAACATGAGCACTGAGATCAAGGATTCAAATATCAAATAAATCTCAAACCCATAACCAGAGAGTTCATTAGTCCCTAAACATCTGCCAGAAGTAACAATTGAAGACATTAACCTCCACATCAACCACAAGGTTCACAAGTTTGGATATTAAGGCCGGAATTTTCCCCTAAAAAAAAGATGGGTTTGGAGCAGTTAAATTGTTAAAAATGGGATTCCCGACTTGGCCCTGCCTCCAAACCGCCCACTTCCTGTTTTGCCAAAGGCGGGGCGGGAGGCGGGCGACCAACCCGCTCCCAGGGGGCATTACCTCAATTTAAATATTGTAACGAGGCTGGAAGCCTCTTTTTCCCCCTCCATTTTGAATTTAACTGCCTGTGTGAAACCCGGCAGTTAATCAGAGGCAGGGACTGCTGGATCCAGGAGCTAAGTGGCTTTATACCTACCTTCTGGATTCAGGGTCCCTACCTAACCCACCCCCCCGTGATCAGAGACCCCCCCACGAGGCCTCTAATCACCCCCATCCACACATGCAGGATTAATTTCCTTGTTTGTTAGCTGTGGCTGCAGCGGTTAAGACCCAAACTCGATGTCTGGGAGCTCCAGCAGTAGGACTCCTGCCTCGAGGTTTCTGGGACCGAGCACAAGACCTCATTATAGGGCACCCACCGTCAAATACAACAATGGAACATCTTTCAAGAGGCAATTGCCCCACCTGGAGATGAGAGTTTAAATCTTAGTCAAGCACTAGCCCAGTAGTTACAACTTCAGCTGTCATGATGCTGTATCATTGGAGATTGTGGGGTAGCTCCTGTGCCCACAGCACATTGTGTAATGGTCCACTCTATTCACTCATGAAGTCGGAAAGAGGTTTAAAAAAAAACTCCTTGTTCACTGACCTGGGTTAGGAATGGCACAGTAAACTCTCTCTGCGCAACCCATTCTTCTGCCCCATCCGTTATTATGAGGGGCAGATTCTGACGCAGGTAATTCTGGAGAACAACTTTTGGATCTGCTCTGTGCAGAGATTCCACTGTTGGGTATCTGCGGCATACCTAAACAAACAGATGCACAAACATATAAGGCTTCAAAAAAAGAACTGTAACAACTTGAAGCAGGAGGGCAAGCAATCCCCCATGATCAGTCCAGATGCTCGCTGTTTAAAACAAATACTTTTCATCTACAGTGGGGTTTTTTTCAAATTCTCTCCAAAAGCACCAATTCTCACTACGGCATGGTTCACAGATGATAGGCATCCTCCAAATAGTCACTATCCATGCATGAGCCCAGACAGTGAGTTGTAGGCAGGTTACTCAATCCACGACAAGGCCTTGGACAACGTGGACCACTTTCCATATCTCAGGAGCCTACTGTCAACAAGGGTAGACGTCGACGACGAAGTCCAACACCGCCTTCAGTGTGCCAGTGCAGCCTTCGGTCGCCTGAGGAAGAGTGTTTGAAGACCAGAACCTCAAACCCAGCACTAAGCTCATGGTCTACAGAGCAGCAGTGATACCCGCCCTGCTGTATGCCTCAGAGACATGAACCATGTACAGCAGGCACCTCAAAGCACTGGAGAGGTACCACCAATGCTGCCTCCGCAAGATCCTGCAAATCCATTGGCAGGATAGGCGCACCAACGTCAGTGTTCTTGCTCAGGCCAGCATCGAAGCTTTGACCACGCTCAATCAGCTGCGATGGACGGGTCACATTGTCCGCATGCCCGATACGAGACTCCCAAAACAAGTGCTCTACTCGGAGCTCCGGCACAGCAAGAGAGCCCCAGGTGGGCAGAGGAAACGCTTCAAGGACACCCTCAAAGCCTCCTTGAAAAAGTGTAACATCCCCACCGACACCTGGGAATCCCTGGCCCAAGACCGCACAAAGTGGAGGAGAAGCATCCGGGAAGGCGTCGAACACCAAGTCTCTTCGCCGGGAGCAAGCGAAAGACAAGTGCAGGCAGCGCACGTCAACCCACTCACCCGCCCCTTCAACCACCGTCTGCCCCACCTGTGACAGAGACTGTAGGTCCCGCATTGGACTCATCAGTCGCCTGAGAACTCATTTTTAATGTGGAAGCAAGTCATCCTTGGTTCTGAGGGACTGCCTAAGAAGAAGACTCAATTGTGGTGCCCAGTACTGTCCTGACCAAATGTAGAATCTTTACCCACTGAGCCATCAGGAAAGCTCCTATTCTCCAAACATTATTATAACTTAGAAATAATTTACCACAAATTAAATAATTCAAATTATCATTTGTATTTTGCTGCACTGGTGATTTAAATCACCAATAGGAAACATAAGCTTACGTCAAAAGGACTTTGTGTTTCCTCTTTTCCACTTGCACAATGTGTTTCTGCATCAACATAGTACATCTCCATTCGGAGTATGAGACAGTCCATTTGGCAGACATTGTTTGAGAGATGACAAAAGACACCCAAACATTATTCAATCCCATCCCTTGTTGGCTTGGCCACAATGGTGAAACTTGGCTTCAAGGGGGAACCTGAATGCCAATGTCATTTGAGGCATGAATAGGATTTGAACTCTCTCAGTGGAGGTCCCACTCCAGCTTTATAAGGATCTCAAGGTATAATTTTAGAAACTCTTGTCACAGTGCTTCTGAACTCACATTGATGCAGTCTGTGAGCTGCAAGGACTCAAGGCCTCTCTCAAAGTAATAGGGGTTCCCGATGAGGCAGTCAGTGTTGGAGTACAGTGTCCAGTCCCAGTAAGGCAGCAACTGAAGACAAGAAGAAATGTGTTTCCATTAGAAATTCTCCATCATTCAAACTTGCTCCCTCCCCAACTGTTTATCATCTTGTATTAGGTGAATGGGATCCCCAGAGAAGCAGGGACCTAGGTCTGGAGTGGAAAACACAATACTGGCACTGGCACTGTTACTGCCCTTGACCTGGATCCAGGATCACTGATACCATCATTTGCCTAGGCCTTCGACCAGGATCCCAATACCACTACCAGCAGAGGCCTGGGGCCAAGATCCTCAATACCATCATTTGCCCAGGCCTGGAGCCAGAATCACTGATACCAACACTGGCCAAGGCCTGAGGTTGGGAGCTCTGATGCCAGCGCCAGCCTCGGCTTGGAACCAGGATTTATTATGACTAAACCTGCAGCTGAAATCACCAATACAGCATGAACAGGGTCTGGATCCCCAATACCAGCATCAAGTTAAGCCTGGAGCCAGGATGTCAGAACCAGGCCTAGCCTAATCCAGTGGCCGAAATCTCCAACATGAATGTAAATCTGGTGCCAGCATCCCTGAAACCAGCATCATGAAACCAGAATCTCCAATGCAAGCATTAGTCTAGTGTGGGCCAGAATCCCTGATACCAGCACCTGTCTAGACCTGTGGCTGAAATCCCTGTTGCCAGCACCACCCTCACCCTAGAACCCCAATAACAGAACTGGTGTGTAGTTTATAACTGAGTTGCCTGTATAGTTTTTTCCCCTTTCTTTAAAACCTGGCTAATATTCTCTGCATTGCTTTAAGTAAGAGAGTAATTTTTAAATGATTTTTATAAAACTACAGACACACAATCCCAAAATATTAAGTGACAACTGCCTCATCTCAAACCATGGGCATGTTGAGGAATAACAACAGAAATTGATGGAAATGCTCAGCAGGTCCGGCAGCGTCTGTTTTATTTCAAACTTCCAGCATCCACAGTATTTTGCTATTGTTGATATGTCGAGGTCTGTGATCTCCTGCAGCCAGGACATTGAGTCCAGTTTAGCGAGTCTGAGTAAGTTGCTGAATGACCCAATGCCTTGGCTGGTTATGGATTTAATTGCTGGGTACAGACAGAGTATATCCTGAATCCAGCAAATAGAGTAACAAAGACACTTACTTTGTACAAATTAATCATGCACATTGCGTGGACCGAACCGATAACCTTCTTGATCTATTTGGCGGACAGCTCACCAGCTGACACACAACCCCCAAGCTAAGCAGAGAAAGCTGTTGTCAGATCCACCTGCTTATCCCAGCCGATCAAAAGTGGTTACAAATTCAGGAATCTCAAAAGGTTTTTGACAAAGTACCACGTAATTGCAAAATTGAAGCCTGTGGGATTAGAGACAGTGCGGATACAAAATTGACTAAGGGACAGAAAGCAGACAGTATCGGTGATCAGTTGCTTTTCAGACTGGAGGGAAGTATACAGGGGTTTTCCCCAGGGGTTAGTATTAGGATCACCGCACTTTTTGATATATATTAATGACCTGGACCTGGGTATACAGGGTGTAATTTCAAAGTTTGCAGATGACACGAAACTCTGAAATGTCGTAAAAATGAGGAGAATGGTAACAGACTTCAGGAGGACATAGACAGACAGGTGAAATGGGCAGACACATGGCAGATGAAATTTAACACAGAAGTGTGAAGTGATACACTGTGGTAGGAAGAATGAGGTGAGGCAATATAAACTAAATGATATAATTTTAACAGGTGTGCAGGAGCAGAGCGACCTGGGGGTGTTTTGCACACAAATCTTTGAAGGTGGCAGGACAAGTTGAGATGGCTGGTACAAAAGCATACGTGATCCTTGACTTTCTTAACAAAGGCATAGACGTTATGGTAAACCTTTATAAAACACCGGTTAGGCCTCAGCTGGAGTATTGTGGCACCACACTTTAGGAAGGGTGTCAAGGCCTTAGAGAGGGTGCAGAAGAGATTTACTAGAATGGTACCAGGGATGAGGAGCTTCAGTTTTGTGGAGAGACTGGAGAAGCTGGGGTTGTTCTCCTGAGAGTAGAGAAGGTTAAGAGGAGATTTGATAGAGGTGTTCAAAATCGTAAATGGTTTTGACAGAGTAAATAAGGAGAAACAGTTTCCAGTATCAGAAGGGTTGGTAACCAGAGGACACAGATTTATGGTGCTTGGCAAAAGAACCAGAGGCGACATGAGGAAACATTTTTTTTTTTTTTTTTTTTTAACACAGCAAGTTATGATGATCTGGAATGCACTGCCTGAAACGATGATGGAAGCAGATTCAATAGTAACTTTCAAAAGGGAATTGGATAAATATTTGAAGGGGAAAAAATTGCAGGGCTACGGGGAAAGAGCAGGGGAGTGGGACTAGTTTGATAGCTCTACCAAAGAGCCGACACAGGCACGATGGGCCGAATGGCCTCCTTCTGTGCTGTATCATCCTATAATTCTAAAAACAGAAAATGTTAGACTGACTGGTGGTAACAACTAATTCAGAACAGAAAATTCCATCTTGGAAAATTAACTTAATAAACCCAACGACCCCTCCCTTCACTTTAAACTGAGTCCCAAACCAACTGGGAGTCCTGGCCAGTCAATGGCCACGTGGATCCCAAGCCCAAATTCCAGAGACCTCAGAAAAACAGAAATAAACAAGTTTGCCCCTCTCTAAGGCCTTGAGGTAGAAGATCAGCCATGATCTCATTGAATGGCGGAGCAGGCTCGAAGGGCCTACTCCTGCTCCTATTTCTTATGTTCTGAAATTCCAAAATGTCTTCAATAAAGCCCACCCAGCACCAAGGGGCGGAACTGCAGAGTAGAAGTGCATTCGACTTTGGGAAGTCAACTATGCTCAAGTGCACAGTGTGATTAGTAGGATTGGGGGGGAGAATAGACTGGTGAGTGCGGCGGATCATTTGATGCCAGCTCGGGAGCTGCTGCTGCTATCCCTTGGATGGCGGGTCCACTGAGCGATTTTAAATCGCCCCACCATTGGTGGTCATGCCTTCTGCCGCCTAGGCCTTAAGCTCTGGAATTCCCTCCCTAAACCGCTCCGCCTCTCTCCTCCTTTAAGACGCTCTTTAAAACCCACCTCTTTGATCAAGCTTTTAGTCATCTGGCCTACGTTCTCCTTTTGTGGCTGGCTGTTAAAACATGTTGTTTGATGACGCTCCCGTGCAGCGCCTTGGGACGTTTTACTAAGTTGAAGGCGCTAGATCAATGCAAGATGGGTTTACGGCGTTTCTTAGAATCCCTCTCACATCCACTACAATAAAAGAGATATTTGAAAGTATTGGCAGTGCAACCTTTCACAGAGGTCGAGGCGGATACCGACCTGGATGAGCAGAGCCCGGCCACAGAAGCTCAGGAAGCGAGCGCCGGGGCGGCTGCAGAGGAGGAAGCAGCAGGCGAGCAAGAGCAGGGCGGCGGCGGCCAGCGCCATGGTGCGGCGGCCGGAGCGAACCCGGGCACCGGTCGGTGCAGCGCCGCAGCGGAGCAGAGGCTCCAGCACCCGGCGCCACTCGGGCTCGGAGGCGGGCAGCAGCCGCCGGCACAGCCGCTCGAACTCGCCGTCAAAATAGGCGAGCCTCCGGGTGAAGGGCAGGGACCGCGGCCCCGAGCAGCAGCTCCTTCTCCGCCGGCCCATCATCGCTGCGCCTCTTCCGCGATCTGCCCCAGCTCCCAGGCATCGTCCTAAAGCGGTGGTGACACCACACCCCGCTCTCAGCTCCCGCAATGGTGACACCACACCCACCCCCCCCAAAAAATGCAGAGGCAGGAAAATGTAAAGAGCAATCAGTACTGGCTCAATGCGGTGATCCCATTATTACATAGTGATAAGGATTATATTATTATTATAATAATAACTTGCACTAATATAGTACAGCATTCTCTTCTCTTAGGCAGTCCCTCGGACCGGAGGATGACTTGCTTCCACATTAAAAATGTTCTCAGGTGACTGATGAGTCCAAGGCGGGACCTACAGTCTCTGTCACAGGTGGGGCAGATGGTGGTTGAAGGGGCGGTTGGGTGAGGTGCTTGGGTTGACGTGCGCTGCCTGCGCTTGGCTTCCGCTTGCTCCCGGCGAAGAGACTCGAGGTGTTCGGCGCCTTCCCGGATGCTTCTCCTCCGCTTTGTGCGGTCTTGGGCCAGGGATTCCCAGGTGTCGATGGGGGTGTTACACTTTTTCAAGGAGGCTTTGAGGGTATCCTTGAAGCATTTCCTATGTCCACCTGGGGCTCTCTTGCTTTGCCGGAGCTCCGAGTAGAGCGCTTGTTTTGGGAATCTCGTATCGGGCATGCGGACAATGTGACCCGTCCATCGGAGCTGATTGAGCGTGGTCAAAGCTTCGATGCTGGGATGTTGGCCTGCCGATGGATTTGCAGGATCTTGCGGAGGCAGCATTGGTGGTACCTCTCCAGTGCTTTGAGGTGCCTGCTGTACATGGTCCATGTCTCTGAGGCATACAGCAGGGCGGGTCTCACTGCTGCTCTGTAGACCATGAGCTTAATGCTGGGTTTGAGGTCCTGGTCTTCAAACACTCTCTTCCTCAGGCGACCGAAGGCTGCACTGGCACACTGAAGGCGGTGTTGGACTTCGTCGTCGACGTCTGCCCTTGTTGACAGTAGGCTCCCGAGGTATGGAAAGTGGTCCATGTTGTCGTGCCTTGTCGTGGATTTTGATAATCGGGGGGCAGTACTGTGTGGCAGGGGCAGGTTGGTAGAGGACCTTTGTCTTACGGATGTTTAGTGTAAGGCCTATGCTCCTGTACGCTTCGGTGAAGGTGTTGACGATGGTTTGGAGTTCGGAGTACAGCATTATCAAACACCTAGCCACATATTAGGACAGGTGACCAAAAGTTTGGTCAAAGAGGTAGGTTTTAAGGAACTTTTTAAATAGGGTGAGCATATTTTCTAACCCGAAGTGCCTCTGCCACTTCACCGGGACAAACTTCCTCTAAGGTTCCCCCCCTGCCCTAACCCTGAACTTGCATCTTTCTCCAGTTTCTCGCCCAATCTCCCCTCGTGACCTCTCCACGCTCATCTTGTCCATGAGACCCACCTCCTGCTCCCTCGACCCCATTCCCACCAAACTGCTGACCACCCAACTTCCTTTTCTGGCTCCCATGTTAGCTGACATTGTTAACGGTTCTCTCTCCTCAGGTACTGTCCCCCTCTCCCTCAAATCTGCCGTCATCACCCCTCTCCTCAAAAAACCAACCCTTGACCCCTTTGTCCTTGCAAACTACCGCCGCATCTCCAACCTTCTTTTCCTCTCCAAAGTCCTTGAACGTGTCGTCGCCTCCCAAATCCATCTTTCCCACAATTCCATGTTTGAATCCCTCCAATCAGGTTGCCGCCCTTGCCACAGTATCGAAACGGCTCTCATCAAAGTCACAAATTATATCCTTTGTGACTGTGACAAAGGTAAACTATCCCTCCTCATCCTTCTTGACTTGTCTGCAGCCTTTGATACGGTTGACCACTCCATCCTTCTCTAACGCCTGTCCACCGTAGTCCAGCTGGGTGAAACTGCACTCGCCTGGTTCCATTCTTATCTATCTAATCGGAGCCAGAGAATCACCTGCAACGGCTTCTCTCCCCGCTCCCACATCGTTACCTCTGGTGTCCCCCAAGGATCTATCCTTGGCCCCCTCCTATTTCCCATCAACATGTTGCCCCTTGGCGACATCATCCGAAAACACAGCGTCAATTTCCATATGTACGCTGACGACACCCAGCTCTACCTCACTACCACTTCTCTTGACCCCTCCACGATCTCTAAATTGTCAGATTACTTCTCCGACATCCAGTTCTAGATGAGCAGAAATTTTCTCCAGTTAAATATTGGGAAGACCGAAGCCATTGTTTTCTGTCCCCGCCACAAACTCCGTTCCCTAGCCACTGACTCCATCCCTCTCCCTAACATCTGTCTGCGGCTGAACCACCCTGTTCGCAACCTTGGTGTCATATTTGACCCTGAAATTAGCTTGCGACCACATATCCGCAGCATAACAAAGACCGCCTACTTCCACCTCTGTAACATCGGCCGTCTCTGCCATTGCCTCAGCTCATCCTCTGCTGAAACCCTCATCCATGCCTTTGTTACCTCTAGACTTGACTATTCCAACACACTCCTGGCTGGCCTCCAACTTTCTACCCTACGTAAACTTGAGGTCATCCAAAACTCGGCTGCCCGTGTCCTAATTCGCACCAAGTCCCGTTCACCTATCACCCCTGTGCTCACTGACCCACATTGGCTTCCGGTTAAGCAGCGCCTCGATTTCAAAATTCTCATCCTTGTTTTCAAATCCCTCCATGGCCTCGCCCCTCCCTATCACTGTAATCTCCTCCAGCCCCACAACCCCCCGAGATACCTGCGCTCCTCTAATTCTGCCCTCTTGAGCATCCCTGATTATAATCGCTCAACCTTTGGTGGCCATGCATTCTGTTGCCTAGGCCCTAAGCTCTGGAATTCCCTGCCTAAACCTGTCCGCCTCGCTACCTCTCTTTACTCCTTTAAGACGCTCCTTAAAACCTACCTCTTTGACCAAGCTTTTGGTCACCTGCTTTAATTTCTCCTTATGTGGCTCGGTGTCAAATTTTTTGTTTTAAAATACTCCTGGGCAGCGCCTTGGGACGTTTTACTATGTTAAAGGCGCTATATAAATACAAGTTGTTGCTG
Organism: Somniosus microcephalus; assembly: GCF_052327205.1. Taxonomy (NCBI): domain Eukaryota; kingdom Metazoa; phylum Chordata; class Chondrichthyes; order Squaliformes; family Somniosidae; genus Somniosus; species Somniosus microcephalus. The sequence continues at coordinate 28,260,900 of NC_141005.1, read as the reverse complement.
CCGTTGAATCCGGGGAGACACAGGGTGGGAGCACGGCCAAGTAGCCAGGACGGAAAATGCAGGTTGCGCAGCGTAGCAAGGCAATTTGTTTTTAGAAGCTTATATTTTAACAGTTGCACAGATACACTACAAATGCAAAACAATTGTGTATATAATTACCGCGGATGTGACACCACACTGCTGAAGCGCATTCCGACCAACCATCCCGTTTAGCTGCTTGGCCGCACAGCCGGCTCCATGGCATTCTGATGTCAAAAAACGCACACGTGGCTTAGTAAATTAATAAAGGATAGTATTCGACTGAAAACAAGGGCATATAAATTAGCCAAATCTAGTGGGAGGATAGACGATTGGGAAGCATTTAAAAGCCAGCAAACAATAACTAAAAGATTAATTAAGAAAGGGAAGATAGATTATGAAAGTAAACTAGCAAAAAATATAAAAACAGATAGCAAGAATTTCTACAGCTATATAAAAAGAAAAAGGGTGGCTAAAGTGAACGTTGGTCCCTTAGAGGATGGGACCGGGAAACTAGTGGTGGGGAACATGGAGATGGCAAAGACACTGAACAAATATTTTGTATCAGTCTTTACAGTAGAGGACACTAAAAATATCCCAACACTGGACAAACAGGGGGCAATGTGGGGGGGGGAGGAGCTAAACACGATTAAAATCACTAAGGAGATGGTACTCAGTAAAATAATGGGACTTAAGGTGGATAAATCCCCCGGACCTGATGGCCTACATCCTAGGGTCTTGAGAGAAGTGGCGGTAGGAATTGTGGATGCATTGGTGATCATTTTCCAGAACTCCCTGGACTCAGGCAGATTGGAAAACTGCTAATGTAACACCCTTATTTAAGACGGGAAGTAGACAAAAAGCTGGAAACTATAGACCAGTTAGCCTAACATCTGTGGTTGGCAAAATGTTGGAGTCCATTATTAAGGAAACAGTAACAGAGCATTTGGATAAACATAATTTAATAAGACAGAGTCAGCATGGTTTTACGAAGGGGAAGTCATGTTTGACAAATTTGCTCGAATTCTTTGAGGATGTAACGTACAGTGTGGATAAAGGGGAACCAGTGGATGTAGTGTATTTGGACTTCCAGAAGGCATTTGACAAGGTTCCACACAAAAGATTACTGATCAAGATAAAAAATCACGGGATTGGGGGTAATATACTGGCATGGGTGGAAGGTTGGCTATCTAACAGGAAACAAAGAGTTGGGATAAATGGTTCGTTCTCGGGCTGGCAATCAGTAACTAGTGGTGTTCCGCAGGGGTCAGGGCTGGGACCCCAACTCTTTACAATCTATATTAACAATTTGGAGGAAGGGACCGAGTGCAACATATCCAAGTTTGCCGACGATACAAAGATGGGAGGGAAAGCAGTGAGTGAGGAGGACATAAAAAACCTGCAAAAGGACATAGACGGGCTAAGTGAGTGGGCAGAGATTTGGCAGATGCAATATAATGTTGGAAAGTGTGAGGTTATGCACTTTGGCAGAAAAAATCAAAGAGCAAGTTATTATCTAAATGGAGAGAAACTGCAAAGTGCTACAGTACAAAGGGATCTGGGGGTCCTGGTACATGAAACACAAAAAGTTAGTATGCAGGTGCAGCAGGTGATCAGGAAGGCCAATGGAATCTTGGCTTTTATTGCAAGGGGGTTGGAGTATAAAAACAGGGAAGTCTTGCTGCAGTTATACAGGGTATTGGTGAGGCCACACCTGGAATACTGCGTGCAGTTTTGGTTTCCATATTTAAGAAAAGATATACTTGCTCTCGAGGCGGTTCAGAGAAGGTTCACTCGGTTGATTCCAGAGATGAGGGGGTTGCCGTATGTGGAAAGGTTGAGTAGGTTGGGACTCTACTCATTGGAGTTCAGAAGAATGAGAGGCGATCTTATCGAAACATATAAGATTGTGAGGGGGCTTGATCGGGTGGATGCGGGGAGGATGTTTCCACTGATGGGTGAGACTAGAACTAGGGGGCATAATCTTAGAATAAGGGGCTGCCCTTTCAAAACTGAGATGAGGAGAAACTTCTTCACTCAGAGGGTAGTAAATCTATGGAATTTGCTACCCCAGAGAGCTGTGGAAGCTGCAACATTAAATAAATTTAAAATGGAGATAGACATTTTCCTAGCAGATAAGGGAATTAGGGGTTACGGGGAGAGGGCAGGGAAGTGGATGTGAGTCCAGATTCAGATCAGCCATGATCCTATTGAATGGCGGAGCAGGCCCGAGGGGCCGTATGGCCTACTCCTGCTCCTATTTCTTATGTTCTTATGAATGGGCCGCGCACCCAAAAAAAAATTACAGGTGTGATGAAATATTTCCATTCATCACTGCCTGTGACTGAGATCGGTTTCGGTGTCATTTCCCTTCCCCCAGACCTCATTGTATTGTGTACTGGAATGTGCTGTGTGTAGGGCTCCGCCCATACCTGGCCCCGTTTGTAAGCTAGCTTCAGTCTAGCCCCAATCTCCAGAAGGACGACATCTCTCTCGCTTACGTGTTTCGTTCTAAGTTAATAAAAGCCTTGTTTTGTTCTGCTACCTTCGAGTCTCGGAATTATTGAGGCACATCAATTTTATTAACTTATTTTTTCAACACTATGGATCAACTCCTGAAACCCGAACGTTTGGATTTGGATCAACATGCTCCGGACGCATCAGCACGCTTCGGACACTGGTTTGAGTGTATGGAATTCTTCCTGGACAATTCCGCAGCCGTCAAAGACGCTACGGACGCTGCAAGGATGAGACTCGGAATTCTGCGGAATTGGGTAAGCCACCGGGTTTACCCCCTCATCCAAGACACCGAGACGTACCTGGCCGCCTGCGACATCTTAAAGGCACATTACCAGCAGCCTACGAATGAGGTGTATGCTAGGCACCTGCTCGCCACCCGCGCACAGCGACCTGGGGAATCGGTGGAGGAGTTCCTAAGCACCCTGAAAATGCTTGGCAAAGACTGCAAGTGCCGAGATGTAAAAGCCGCGGTGTACACTGACGAGCTTGTTCACGATGCCTTCATCACAGGCCTCAGCTCCACTTACATCCGGCAAAGACTGCTGGAAAAAACGGGGTTGGACCTGAAACAGGCTGCGGACACCGCGCGATCCCTGGATGTGGCCCAGAGAAACTCGGACGCCTACTCTTCAGCCCGCGCCGTCCACACCGCCACGTGTGCACCGAGGGCGCCGCCATCTTGGAAGGCATCTTCCCCGCCCGACAGCCCGACACCGGCTGGGCCCCGCTCTCCCCCCAGAAGCCCTACGACAGCCGCGACACGTCAGGGACCCAACTGCTACTTCTGCGGGCAGCCAAAGCACACCAGGAACCTGTGCCCGGCGAAAGGCACCACCTGCTTTAAGTGCGGTAAGAAGGGGCACTTCGGGAAGGTGTGCAGAGGGAACCCCGCCAGAAAACCCGCCACCGCCGCGTGTGCGCCGTGGGAGCGGCCACCTTGGACGCCATCTTGCCCGACCTCGTGGGGTCCGCCATCTTGTGAGCAGACAGCGTGGACGCCATCTTGTATCGATCAGGGCCCTACAGTGGCATCGGTCACAGTGGACCAGACCAGGCCGCACCCGCTATCCAGATCAATGGTGGACATCGAGGTAAACGGGTGCCGGGTTAAATGCTTAATTGACAGTGGAAGCACGGAGAGCTTTATCCACCCAGAACTGGCACAACAACTCTCCCTAAAGGAGGTCCCTACTCAGGGTACCATCTCTATGGCTGACAAAACCCAGACATCGACCATTCTGGGTTACTGCACGGTACAATTGTGCGTTAACGGAACTGTATATGATAATTTTAAAGTATTAATCATGAAGAACCTATGTGCGAGCGTGATCTTGGGCCTGGATTTCCAGTGCAACCACCAAAGCATCACGCTCAAGTACGGTTGGTCCCAGCCGCCCCTCACAGTGTGCGGTCTGGCTACCCTGAAGGTAAAGCCGCCTTCGCTATTCGCGAACCTTACCCCTAACTGCCGGCCAATAGCGACCAAAAGCAGGAGGTACAGCTGGGAGGACAGGCGGTTTATCGCGACCGAGGTAGACAGGCTCCTGAAAGAGCGCATTATTGAACGCAGCAACAGCCCGTGGCGCGCCCAAGTGGTAGTGGTAAGGGGTAGCGAGAAGAAACGGATGGTGATCGACTATAGTCAAACGATCAACAGGTACACCCTACTAGACGCCTACCCGCTACCCCGCATATCAGAAATGGTGAACCAAATCGCCCAATACCGGGTGTTCTCCACCATCGACCTCAAGTCAGCGTACCACCAGCTCCCTATCAGACCAGAGGACTGCCCGTACACCGCCTTCGAGGCGAACGGACGCCTCTACCAATTCCTCAGAGTCCCCTTTGCGGTGACGAGTGGGGTCTCGGTCTTCCAGAGGGAGATGGACCGCATGGTCGATGACCACCACTTGCAGGCAACCTTCCCCTACCTCGACAACGTCACCATCTGCGGTCACAACCAGCAGGATCACGACTCGAACCTCGAGAGGTTCCTGAAAACCGCACAAAAACTCAACCTCAGCTACAACGAGGACAAGTACGTTTACAACACCACGCGCCTCTGCATACTTGGCAGCGTGGTGGAGAATGGGGAAATCGGACCAGACCCCGACCGATTGCGCCCCCTACGGGAGCTGCCCCTGCCCAACACTCCCAAAGCCCTGAAAAGATGCCTGGGGTTATTTTCTTATTATTCCCAATGGGTCCCCAACTACTCCGACAAAGCCCGCCCCCTCTTGAAAGCATCCTCTTTCCCGCTCTCTGCTGAGGCCCACGCCGCCTTCAAAAGCATTAAGCAGGATATTGAGCGGGCCACGCTACAGGCAGTGGACGAGAACACTCCATTTCAAGTGGAAAGTGATGCGTCTGACTTCGCCTTGGCGGCCACCCTCAACCAGGCGGGGCGGCCCGTAGCTTTCTTCTCGAGGACCCTCCAAGGGCCCGAGATCAGACACTCCTCCGTGGAAAAGGAGGCCCAAGCCATCGTGGAGGCAGTGCGCCACTGGCGCCACTACCTAGCCGGCAAACGCTTCACCCTACTTACCGACCAGCGGTCGGTAGCGTTTATGTTCAATAATAAACAGAGGGGGAAGATTAAAAATGATAAGATTCTTAGGTGGCGGATCGAGCTCTCCACCTTCGAGTACGACATCATTTACCGGCCAGGGGCCCTTAACGAATCCCCTGACGCCCTCTCACGAGGGATGTGTGCCAGCGCCACCGGGGATCGGCTACAGACCCTCCACAACGACCTCTGCCACCCAGGGGTCACGCGGCTGTTCCACTTCATAAAGTCCCGTAACTTACCCTACTCGATTGAGGAAGTTCGGTCCCTGACCAGGAACTGCCGCACTTGCGCTGAGTGCAAGCCTCGGTTCTACCGCCCAGATAGAGCCCACTTAATCAAAGCTACACGGCCCTTTGAGCGGCTCAGCTTAGATTTCAAGGGCCCCCTCCCGTCCGTCGACCGCAATGTTTACTTCCTGAACATTGTGGACGAATACTCCCGGTTCCCATTCGCCTTCCCCTGCCCAGACATGACCAGCGCCACGGTCATTAAATGCCTCAACAGCCTGTTCTGCCTGTTCGGTATGCCGAGCTACATCCATACGGATAGGGGGGCGTCCTTCATGAGTGAAGAGCTACGCCAGTACATGCTGTCCAGGGGGATCGCCACGAGCCGTACCACCAGCTACAACCCCCGGGGTAACGGCCAAGTGGAGCGAGAGAACGGGACAGTATGGAAAGCAGTCACTCTAGCTCTAAGGACCAAGGGCCTCCCTATCTCCCGCTGGCAGGAAGTCCTCTCGGATGTGCTCCATTCGATACGGTCGCTATTGTGTACGGCCACTAATACCACGCCTCATGAACGAATGTTTGTCTTTCCCCGGGAATCCACCTCAGGCGTATCCATGCCGTCATGGCTCTCCACCCCAGGTCCGGTACTCGTGCGAAGGCATGTGAGGGGCCACAAGACGGACCCTCTCGTGGAGCCAGTACACCTACTCCACGCCAACCCCCAATACGCATATGTCCGGCACGCCGACGGAAGGGAGGACACCGTGTCCATAAAAGACGTCGCCCCAGCCGGCATCGACAACAACCACGGCAATAGCGGCAACGACGATCACAGCAACTCTTACCCACCCACTACTCTTTCATCACCCCCGGAAGAACACCAACCAACGGTACCCCCACCAACTACCCCTTCAACAACCCTGGCGGCACCCCCGGCAGAGACCCAGGAGGCTACTGGGGACACCCAGCCGACACCCGCGGCACCGCAACAGCCACGTCGGTCGCAGAGGACTATCAAACCCCCGAACAGACTAAATCTATAGAAGGGGTGAATGTGATGAAATATTTCCATTCATCACTGCCTGTGACTGAGATCGGTTTCAGTGTCATTTCCCTTCCCCCAGACCTCATTGTATTGTGTACTGGAATGTGCTGTATTGTATACTGGAATGTGCTGGAATGTGCTGTGTGTAGGGCTCCGCCCATACCTGGCCCCGTTTGTAAGCTAGCTTCAGTCTAGCCCCAATCTCCAGAAGGACGAAATCTCTCTCGCTTACGTGTTTCGTTCTAAGTTAATAAAAGCCTTGTTTTGTTCTGCTACCTTCGAGTCTCGGAATTATTGAGGCACATCAACAGGGAACATTGATTCAGACACCGTTTATAAATAATACAATAACACTATTCAGGAACATCAGTTTTTCGTACCCACTGTCTGTACAGCTTATTCAGATATTCTCTTCACATCACTGCCCAAGTCATTTATTTTTCACAGATTTATTATTGATTGCTGTGCTATTTCCTTGTTTCAAGAAAACTGGCATGAAGACTTTGTTGCTTCTTTTGAAGCAGATTGTTGAAGCAGTAATTACGCTTTTTTGACATCGAATCTCAAATCTTGCGTGTGTTCTACTCCATACGCCATTCAGTCAGTGTCGTAGCTATGGCAACTGCAATAGTGCTGTACCATCTATGCTATGGCCATACTGTGCGCACCCAGGAACATGTGGTGGCTCCAGGGAAGGGGGAATTGTTGCTGATTTTTGTTATTTTGATACAAATTGAAGCTGCAAAAAGCAGCACAAGAACTTTCCGCCTGAATAATGCGGCTGTTGTTCACAGCATCTGCTGGCTGCAATCACCAGCTCCTCCCCCCTCCTCACAGCCCAACACCCACCCACACCAGCTGAGGCCACGGAGCGAGCTCTGATCCGGCTCCCGAGACATCCACATGGTCCGGCTCCAGTGTCCACTCTTTAGGCCCGTTACCAGCGGCCAATGTTCCCTCTAAGCTGCAGGCATGTGCAGTCACGCAGTAATTTGCAAGGTCCCGTGCAGGCCGCTCACAAGCTTTTACATCGGAAATACCGCGCATGCGCAGAAATTTAAAGGGACCGCGCATTGAAAGAAACAGGCCACGCAGAACATAGTGCAGCCTACAGGGAACATTGCCAGCGGCCCCTGTTACTCAGACATTTTAGCTCCAGGGCCATTTTCTCTTCAACCGAATTTCACAAAAAAACTGCATGTGATCCGGGGATTCGGTGGGGGTGGGGGTGCAGAGCATGAGCACTGTGACCACAGAGCATGATCTCTGCATAAATTAAAGTCCCTCAGTGAGTCCACGGCATCTATTGGTTAAAACAGGAGATTGACATTCCTCCCACCAATCAGAACCCACTCCACCACACACCCCCCCCCACTTTACTGACTGACCGCAGGGCAGCTTGGGGTCATGTGCCTCCTGATTTGAATCTACGCATATTCAGGGACAAGCTTCGTGAACAGGAGACTCTTCCGGGGACATCGTTTGCTCGGGGGCGGTCCCCAGAAAATGGTCACCCCAGTCTTAAAGCGAGGTGCAGAATTGATTATTCCAATGCTCTCCTGGTCGGCCTCCCATCTTCCACCCTCCATAAACCTCAACTTATCGAAAACTGCAACACCAAGTCCCGTTAACCCATCACCCCTGTGCTCGCTGACCTAAATTGGCTCCCGGTTAAGCAACACCTCGATTTTAAAATTGTCATCCTTGTTTTCAAATCCCTCCACGGCCTCACACCTCCCTAACCCTGTAACCTCCTCCAGCCCTACAACCCTCCGAGATCTCTGCGCTTTTCCAATTCTTGCCCCTTGCGGATCCTCGATTTTAATTACTCCACCATTGGTGGCCGTGCCTTTAGCTGCCTAGGCCTTAAACTCTGGAATTTCCTACCTAAGCCTTTCTGTTTCTCTACCTCTCGTTCTTCCTTTTAAGACACTCCTTAAAACCTACCTCTTTGACCAAGCTTTTGGTCATCTGCCCTAATATCTCCTTATGTGGCTCGGTGTCAAATTTTATTTGAAAATGCTCCCGTGAAGTGCCTTGGGATGTTTTACTATTGTTAAAGGTGCTATATAAATACAAGTTGTTGTTGTTGTTGAGAGGTTTATATAGCGTCTTTCACGATTCCTGGACTTCCCAAAGCATTTTGCAGCCAAGTAAGTACTTTTGGAAGTGTAGTCACTGTTGTAATGTAGAAAACGCAGCAGCCAATTTGTGTCCAGCAAGGTCCCACAAAGAGCAATATGATAATGACCAAATCATCTGTTTTAGTGATGTCGGTTGAGGGATTAATATTGGACAGGACACTGGCGAGAACTCTCCTTTAACATCCACCTGAGAGGCCAGATGGTGCCTTGGTTTAAAGTCTCATGGGAGGGTATTCCAGAGTTTAGAACCAAGGCAGCTGAAGGCACAGGCACCAATGGTGCTGCGATTAAAATCCGAGATGCGCAAGAGGCCAGAATTGGAGAAGCACAGAGGTCTGAGAGTTGTAGGGCTGGAGGTTACAGAGATAGGAAGGGGCGAGGCCATGGAGGGATCTGTAAATAAGGGTGAGAATTTTAATATTACAAGTAATAACCAGCTTCCCACCATGGCTCAGCTGGTGCATGCCTGTCCAGTGTCCCAGTGACAGTAAAGGAGAGTACAGCTTCAATTCTTAGCGTGCGTTGTGTTAGCTTATCTTAGCTGGGGAAGGGGATGTACTTGAGGGGTTACCATTGGTCTCAACACTTCTGAGTTAGGAACGATCGGGGTGGGGAGAAATCAACCAGTGGCCCTGATTCCTATCCAGTGAGTCCTACTGGAAAGTGCACTGATTATGATGTTCGGTGAGACCAGTCAGCCCGGGTTGTTATGCCCTCCATTTTCAAAGACAAATACATCCTCGGGGAGAGATGGTATTTATCCCAGAAAGAGACTAAACACTGAAAATTACTGGAAACTAGGGAAGTAATAGACTGGTGGCCATATTCGAAAAGGAGGACAAAACCGTCATGTACATTAGTCTTATTTCCATTCATATAAAATAATGGAATTGATTATCAGGAGTAAATGTAATATTATTTGTACAATAATAACCAAGTACACAACAGTTAACATGGATTCAGAAAGGAAGGATCCTGCCTGACCCACCTCCCAAACTTCATTGAAGAAGTGGCAACCCAAGTCTGCAATGAAGTGTACCTAAACCTCCAAAAGGCATTTGACAAAATTCTGTGAAAGAACTCAAAACATTAGGGAATGGATAAGAAATTGCTTTCTACCCTTCAGCCAATGAATACTCATTTGAGGAGTTACGCTGGGGTCGGGGGAAGTACTGAGTTGGGTGCCCCAGAGCTTGGTTTGGGGATCACTACTGTTTCTGATTTACATAAATTACTTGGATTCACAAACTTGATGCAAAGTGGTCAAATTTGAAGATGGGCCAGTGAACTTCGGGCAGCTCATAGATTATAGAATGAGTTGGACAAAATTGGTAAATGAGGAGACCAATGACAGATGGACTTTAATGCCGATAAGTGTAAAGGACTGCGCATAGGGAAAAAGCCACACATGTAATTCATAAAGAAAATCTCAACTCCCCTCTGGTTCTTTTGCCTGAAACTTCTGAAAGGCAGTTTCATGGAATCATAGAAACTTACAGCAGAGAAGGAGGCCATTTGCCCCGTCGTGCCAGTGCTGGCTCTTTGAAAGAGCAGTCGTGCTTGGTCCCACATCCCAGCTTTTTGTCCATAACCCTGCAAATTCCTCATCCTGAAGTACCTGTCCAACTCCCTTTTAAAATTATTAATGGAATCAGCTTCCATCACCTTTTCAGGTAGAGTGACAACTCTCCGAGTGAAAACAAATTCTCATCTCCCCTCTAGATCTTTTGCCAATGATTTAAAAAACTACGACCTCTGGTTATTGGCCTACTCGTCAGAGTTTGCAGAATATTTTCTTAGCACCATAGCTGAGAAAAGATTCACTCCAGTTAAAATTGATATTTCAGGCAAAGGTAATGGACAGTCAAAATCTGTAAGCTCAACCACTTCCTGGTTTGACAAGACATGCAAACAAATTACCCTTCTTTTCTACAGGCTCATGTAACTTTTTGTCTTATAACACTCCTGTGAAGCGCCTTGGGACATTTTATTACGTTATAGGCGCTATATAAATACAAGTTGTTGTTGTAAATGGGGACAACTGGTTTTGCATACGTGCACCAGTGTGGGAGCGGGTGCTTCCTCTGCCAACACCCAGTTCCAACAGAATTTAGTCTCTATTTTAGATTGGCGTATTTGACTTCAGTCCGGTCAGAACCAGCCCAAAAAAATGTAATATTTCAGCCTCGGTGAGACTGTGAAAAAGTTTCTATGCAGCTTTAATCACTTTCCTGTTGTAATGTACTGTAAAGCAAAACACAGCCTCAAGAAGTCTCAAAAAATTGCATTTCTGGCGCTAGTTTGCTGATTTATAAATTTTGACTGTTTCATAGTTTGTTATTTCTGCTCTTGAGTTGGAATGTTGGCATTGTTGAGAAAGCATTGACTCAGTTCAGCAGGCAAAGCAAATTTTAAGTGGCATTTTTCTTTGGGCGTAGGGACCCGTAGCCGAGAGTGATCTTTACCTTAAACAAGCAGCATTTCTTTATATTGGAAGCCTAGACAGTAAGACCTCGAAATTCAGCCGCACAGCGCCCGTTTTGCGGACACTCAACATCCTCCTAAGCCTCCAATATGGCGGGTAGGTCGTGCACGCTAAGTAGGATCTGGAAATAAGGTCCTGCATAAGAGATTAGCGTGTAAAGTTAAGGCACATGGGATTGGGGGCAAGGTACTGACTTGGATAGAGAGATGGTTGGCAGACAGGAAGCAAAGAGTTGAAATAAACGGGTCTTTTTCCGAGTGGCAGGCAGTGACTAGTGGGGTACCGCAGGGATCGGTCCAAGGACCTCAGCTATTCACAATATATATTAATGATCTAGACGAGGGAACTAGATGTAATATCTCCAAGTTTGCAGACGACACAAAGCTGGGTGGGCGTGTGTGCTGTGAGGAGGATGCTGAGAAACTCCAGTATGATTTGGACAGGTTGGGTGATTGGGCAGATGCATGGCAGATGCAGTATAATGTGGATAAATGCGAGGTTATCCACTTTGGTGGCAAAAACAGGAAGGCAGATTATTATCTGAACGGCAATAGATTGGGAGAAGGGGAAGTGCAACGAGACCTGGGTGTCCTTGTGCACCAGTCGCTGAAGGTAAGCATGCAGGTGCAGCAGGCGGTTAAGAAGGCAAATGGTATGTTGGCCTTCATAGCAAGAGGGTTTGAGTACAGGAACAAGGATGTCTTGCTGCAGTTATACAAGGCCTTGGTGAGACCACACCTCGAGTATTGTGTGCAGTTTTGGTCGCCTTATCTGAGGAAGGATGTTCTTGCCATGGAAGGAGTTCAGCGAAGATTCACCAGGCTGATATCTGGGATGGCAGGAATGACGTATGAGGAGAGATTGGGTCGATTGGGCTTATACTCGCTGGAGTTTAGAAGAATGAGAGGGCATCTCATTGAAACTTATAAAATTCTAACAGGACTAGACAGACTAGATGCAGGAAGGATGTTCCCGATGGCGGGGGAATCCAGAACCAGGGGTCACAGTCTAAAGATAAGGGGTAAGCTATTTAGGACAGAGATGAGGAGGAATTTCTTCACCCAGAGAGTGGTGAACCTGTGGAATTCTCTACCACAGAAGGCAGTTGAGGCCAATTCATTAAATATATTCAAGAAGAAGTTAGATATATTTCTTAAGGCTAAAGGGATGTGGGGAGAAGGCAGGGACAGGGTACTGAGTTTGGATGATCAGCCATGATCTCACTGAATGGCGGAGCAGGCTCGAGGGGCCGAATGGCCTACTCCTGCTCCTATCTTCTATGTTTCTATGAAATGCGCCATGTGCCATATTGGTAAAGGACAATATATCGGAATTCAGTGCCCACGCCTGAAACAGGCGTTAGGCCCTTTGCATATGCAAATAAGGGGCTTCTGGCCTGTTGGAGCCCCCCATTACAAGATTGGTTTGTCCTGAGGCACCCGACTCCGGCTGCAGACAGGAAAATCAGGCCTACAGGCAACCTAACAGATGTTTCCTTGCCTCAACAAAAAAGGTGAGTTTTTAAAATATACTTACTAAAGGTGGAGCCGGGAGGGAGGAGCAGGAGTGTCCCGATTGTTGCTGCTGCCTCCCCTCCAGCCACCACTACCTCTCGTTCCAAAAGCGCACCTCCCTAACCCGGTCACCCCCCTTCAATCATTTACCCGAGGGCTGCTGCTAGCATTGCAACTGGCTGTTTCCCAACTTTCTTTATTCATGTTCACAGCAAAATTCAGGTTCCACATCTCCTAGGATCTGAAACTTGCACCTTTAACATAAGAACATAAGAAATAGGAGCAGGAGTAGGCCTATCGGCCCCTCGAGCCTGCTCCACCATTCAATAAGATCATGGCTGATCTGATCCTAACCTCAAATCTTCTATCACTCTCCATCCCACCCGAACCCATGTGATCTCCCGGGAGAGGCGAAAAACCAGATAAAAAACCCAATGGCCAATTTGGGAGAAAAAATCTGGGAAATTCCTCTCCGACCCATCTAGGCGATCGAAACTCGTCCAGGAGATCACTCTGTCCCTATATTTTCAACAGTACTTACCTTCTGTAAAGGCGATCTCCACCCCAGCCAGGAACAGGAATAAAATCATCTCCTGAAATCTAACACAGAAGTAGAACACAAGAAGTAGGAGCAGAACCAGGCGACACGGCCCCTGGGCCCGCTCCACTACCCACAGGGCTATGACCATTCCGAACCTAGACTCATGTCCAATTTCCTGCCCGCTCCCCGTAACCCTTAATTCCCTTTACTTCTAGGAAACTATCTATTTCTGTTTTAAATTTATTTAATGATGCAGCTTCCACAGCTTTCTGGGGCAGCAAATTCCACAAACCTACCACCCTCTGAGTGAAGAAGTTTCTCCTCATCTCAGTTTTGAAAGAGCAGCCCCTTATTTTAAGATTATGCCCCCTAGTTCTAGTTTCACCCATCATTGGGAACATCCTCACCGCATCCACCCGATCAAGCCCCTTCACAATCTTATATGTTTCAATAAGATCGCCTCTCATTCTTCTGAACTCCAATGAGTAGAGTCCCAATCTCCTCATATGACCACCCCCTCATCCCCGGGATTAACCGACTGAACCTTCTTTGTACTGACTTGAGAGCAACTATGTATTTTCTTAAGTATGGACACCAAAACTGTATGCAGTATTCCAGGTGCGGTCTCACCAATACCTTGTATAACTGCAGCAATACCTCCCTGTTTTTATATTCTATCCCCCTAGCAATAAAAGCCAACATTCCATTGGCCTTCTTAATCACTTGCTGCACCTGCATACTAGCTTTTTGAGTTTCATGCACCAGGACCCCCAGATCCCTTTGTACTACAGTACTTTCCAGTTTCTTGCCATTAAGATAATAACTTGCTCTATGATTTTTCCTGCCAAAGTGCATAACCTCACACTTTCCAGTATTGTATTCCATCTGCCAAATCTCTGCCCACTTACTTAGCCTGTCTATGTCACTTTGCAGGTTTTTTATGTCCTCCTCACTCACTACTTTCCCTCCCATCTTTGTATCATCTGCAAACTTTGATATGTTACACTCGGTCCCCTCCTCCAAATCATTAATATAGATTGTAAAGAGTTGGGGACCCAGCACTGACCCCTGCAGAACACCACTAGTTACTGGTTGCCAGTCTGAGAATGAACCATTTATCCCAACTCTCTGCTTTCTGTTAGAGAGCCAATCCTCCACCCACGCCAGAATATTACCCCCAATCCCGTGATTTTTTATCTTGAGCCATAATCTTTTGTGTGGCACCTTGTCAAATGCCTTTTGGAAGTCTAAATACACTACGTCCACTGGTTCTCCTTTAACCACCCTGTATGTTACTTCCTCAAAGAACTCAAGCAAATTTGTCAAACATGACTTCCCCTTCATGAAACCATGCTGAGTTTGTCCTATTAAATTATGTTTATCCAAATGTCCCGTTACTGTCTCCTTAATAATGGACTCTAACATTTTACCAACCACAGATGTTAGGCTAACAGGTCTATAGTTTCCAGTCTTCTGCCTACTACCCTTTTTAAATAAGGGTGTTACATTAGCAGTTTTCCAATCTGCCAGGACCTTTGCTGAGTCCAGGGAGTTTTGGAAAATTATTACCAATGCATCCACAATCCCTACCGCCACTTCCCTCAAGACCCTAGGATGTAAGCCATCAGGTCCAGGGGATTTATTCGGCTTGAGTCCCATTATTTTACCAAGTACCACTTCCTTAGTGATTTTAATCGTATTTAGCTCCTCTCCCCCTGGAGCCCCGTTTGTCCAGTGTTGGGATATTCTTAGTGTCCTCTACCGTAAAGACTGATACAAAATATTTGTTCAGCGTTTTTGCCATCTCCATGTTTCCCACCATTAATTTCCCGGTCTCATGCTCTAAGGGACCAACATTTACTTTAGCCACCCTTTTTCTTTTTATATAACTATAGAAACTTTTGCTATCTGTTTTATATTTTTTGCTAATTTACTTTCATAATCTATCTTCCCTTTCTTAATCAATCTTTTAGTTATTTTTTGCTGCCTTTTAAAGACTTCCCAATCTTCTATCCTCCCACTAGATTTGGTTACCTTATATGCCCTTGTTTTTAGTTGGATACTATCCTTAATTACTTTACTTAGCCACGGATGGCTATCTTTTCTTTTACACCCTTTTTTCCTCAGTGGAATATATTTTTTTTGGAAGTTGTAAAATAACTCCTTAAATGTACACCACTGATCATGTACCGTCTTACCCTTTAATCTATTTTCCCAGTCCACTCTAATCAATTCCGCTCTCATACCTTCATAGTCTCCTTTATTCAAGCTCAGCATGCTTGTTTGAGATCCAACCTTCTCACCCTCTACTTGAATATGGAATTCAACCATGTTATGGTCACTCATTCCAAGGGGATCCTTTACTAGGACATTTTTAATTAATCCTGTCTCATTACACAGGACCAAATCTAAGGTTGCTTGCCCCCTGGTCGGTTCAGTTACATACTGCTCAAGAAACCCATCCCTAATACACTCAATGAACTCATCCTCAAGGCAGCCCTGCCCAATTTGATTTGTCCAGTTAATATGATAGTTAAAATCCCCCATAATTATAGCTGTTCCCTTATTACAAGCCTCAACTATTTCCTGATTAATACTCCGTCCAACAGAGTTGCAACTGTTTGGAGGCCTATAGACTACGCCCACTAGTGTTTTTTTTCCCCTTATTATTCCTTATCTCTACCCAAACTGTTTCACTATCCTGCTCCTTTGACCCAATATCATTTCTCTGTATTATAGTGATTCCTTCCTTTATTAACATAGCCACCCCACCTCCCCTCCCTTCCTGCCTGTCCTTCCTGATTGTTAAATAACCTGGTATGTTTAATTCCCAGTCATGGTCACCCTGCAGCCATGTTTCTGTAATGGCCACAAGATCATACCCATATGTAGTTATTTGTGCCGTTAACTCATTCATTTTGTTACGAATGCTACGTGCATTCAGATAAAGAACTTTCAAATATGTTTTGTGACACTTAGTTCCTGTTTTTTCCCCTTTTACTACTTTACCTTTTACTCCATACCTTCTGTCCCTTCCTGACACGTTCTGTTTTTAAATTTCCCCACTGCTAGCCGTGCTGTATAAGGAGGTAACGTACCATATGATTAACAATTACTCTTTTACCGATACACCGAGGTTTGAAGAAACCCACCATGCACTCCTGCACTCTCTGAAAAGGCAGAAAACACCATGCTACAAGAACGCATGTTCAGGCTAAAACTAATGATCAAATTTATTTACACCATATTTAATGACACAGAAGCAAGAGATTATACAGCAGATAATTTGCAATACAAAGCTTGATTTACATACTACTTTAAACTTCCTGTATCCAAAATAATAGCTTGAAATCAGATATGTTTATAGATTTTTTTTAATGAGTCTAGAATGATCATAATGTGGGTACATCTCTGCCTCCTAGAGTTCTGTCTCACTCATGTGACACAGAAACAAATGGTTGAAAGTAGTGCTGCAGAATAGGGAAAGTCAGACACACTTCTACTTTGCTCCACTGGCCTTTGCCACCCTAGAACAAAGCAGTTCTTTCACACTTGGCATGTTCCTTTGAAGAAACTCTTCAATTTTTTTTCTCAGCAGCCAGGTAATTGTACTATTAATTATTTCTATCACTTGAGTGGATGGGATGTGGACAGCAGCCTCTTTGCTGTTTATTTACTAGATCAGGACTAAAACAAAGTGCATTGGAATTGTCACCTGCCATGAAACCCTCTTAGTGATTGTAGCGATCTCAAATAAGCTCGTCTGCTACCGTCGTGAAGAATTAGCACACGTTACCATTGGAACAGCCTAAGGTATGAGCCAAACAAATTTGATCTGATTAGATTCTGGTTACAAACAGCCCACTAACAGAAGGGGCCACCTGACCGCCCCTTGAAACTAATAGCTATCACCATATTAACTCACTTTCACCATGCAAGGACACAATAATTATTCTCAAAGTGTGGCTAAGAGTTTTGTTTTAAAATCACATTATTTTGACATGTCTAAAACTGACATCAAAAAGATATAATGTCATTTTATGATTTAACATGAGACAGAGCTTTGCATCAGTCACATTGCCTGCTCTGTGGAAGGAGTGAACTGAGGAGCTGAAAGTTCCAGCTTTCTGATGTATGAACTTCAACATTAGTCACTTCCCAGCATGGCATTAGCAAAGAAAATATAAACTAGTGCTCTGCTCATCATCCCCAATGGTCTAAGGATACGAGACACAAATATTTGAATCCAGTTCATAATCAACTAGATATTTGATTGGGTCTCTGCCCTCAGAGAGGATGCCTCCCCTTCCCAGAACTCCTGCAGTGACTGGATAGAAATATAGTACAACTGGCACCCTTTAATGTAGCAAAAACATCTAAAGGTCCTTCACAAAGTGGCAGTTGGACTTAAACAAGAGTAGGGAAGAGTTAAGGAAAGTGGCTGAAATTATAGTTGAAGGGGCAGGTGTTAAGGAAGCTTTGAAGTTCAGAGTGATGTGGTAAAGCAGATGGATTTGCAAAGAGAACTACAGAATCCTGGAGCAAAATGTTTGAAGGTTGGCCATCAGTAATGGGTAGGATGCCCAGTGGACCAATCAAAGAGCTGGAGGGTATGAGCAAGAGGTAGAGTGCAGCATGGCCAAGGAGGAAGTTATAAATGAGGACAATGCATGGACACTGACAATGGAATTTATTGTGAGATAGGCTGTCGACAAGGGAAGGTTGGTAGATAATGTAGGCTGAAGCTTGGGAGGCAAGCACAACAATGGAGAATTGAAGCTTGGAGATGACAAAGGTGTGGAGGGTTTTATCAACTTTTGTGATGAGGTAGGAAGAAGATGTTATTTCAGAGGACAAAGTAGATGGTTTTGGTGATGGACTGGATATTGGGTTTAAAGCTCAACTTGGATGAACAAGGCAATGAGTTTACGCACAGTTGGATTCAACTTGAAGGATCAGTTAGGAAGGGCGATGGGATCGGGGGGAAAGTGCTTGGTTTTTGGTGAAATCAGAACCGGGTGGCTTTGCTCTTGGTAATGTTGAACTGCAGAAAGTTTTTGAACAGTCAGACACCACACCAACATAGCTGGAATTAAAGGTGAGGTTTAAGAGGTAAAGCTGGGTATCATTTGCATATACATGAAAGCTAATCATGTTTATGAATTATATCACTGAGTGGCAGCATTTAGATGATTTCTGGGGGATTGTGCAAAGGATGGAACCTTGGCGTACTCTGGAAGTGACTGCAGACATGGGAGGAAAGGCCATTGCAGGAGATATGCTGACTACATTGGGATAGGAACAGAATCATGTGGCAGTGGTGCTTTGGAGGTGGATTATGAAGGCTAGACAGCTGGGGAAGATATTGTGATCAACCATATTGAAGGCCATGGAGTGATTGAGGAGAGATAATGAACTGTAATTGCAGTCACACATGAGGACCACTGCAGTCTTGGTTGAGGTGGAAATCAGACTGAAGGGATTTAAGCAGGGGTTGATGGGAGAAGTGAGCACAGAGATTGGTGATGATGATGCACTGGAGATTAGAAAGGAAGGGAAAGTTGCAGGGTGGGCTTTTTAAGGAGTAAATTATGATAGCAGTTTTGAAAGAGGGATATTGTCAAAAGAAAGGGAGTAGTTGATTATGTTAGCAAAAATTGGAATTAAGAGAGGTAGTTGAGTGATCAGGACTTTGGTCGAGGAAGCACCTTGTGGGTCTCAGTGCAAGCCATGGCTTAGATGGGTAGCAATCTCACCTTTGAGTCAGAAGGTTGTGGGTTCAAGCCCCACCCCAGAAATTTGAGCACAAAATCTAGGCTGACACTTCATTGCAGTAGAGTGAGGGCTGTGCTGTCGGAGGTGCCGTCTTTCTGGTGAGACTTTAAACCGAGACCCCATTTGACCTCTCAGGTTGATGTAAAAGATCACATGGTACTATTTTCAAGAATAGCAGGGGAATTCTCTCCAGTGTCTTGGCCAATATTTATCCTGAACCAACATCACTAAAACAGATGATCTGGTCATTATCACATTGCTGTTTGTGGGACCTTGCTGTGTGTAAATTGGATGCCGTGTTTCCTATATTACAACAGTGACCACGCTTCAAAAGTACTTAATTGGCTGTGAAGCACTTTGGGATGTCCTCAGGTCGTGAAAGGTGCTATATAAATGCAAGTCTTTCTTTCTCATGCAAGATATGAGTTCAATGAGGTCTGGGTAGAGATGGAGAAGCTACAGAGTATTGTGGGTCTGGTTAAGTAGGACTCAAGGAGGCGGAGGCATGAAATGAAGAGGAAACACACATAATTCTGTGAAGAATTACTATCTGCAAACATCCAAACTCAGGACAGTATAACTGCACCCTTCCCCCAGCTACACAAGTGGAGCGGTGCTTGGAGCTGTTTTTGAAAATGGGGTAAAGGTTTTGTGTCATCTTTCAAAAATCAATGGCTTGGTTTTTACTTGTTTTTGGAATATTAGGCCTGATGCCGTCTTCATGG
The DNA here is from genome assembly GCF_052327205.1 of Somniosus microcephalus. Taxonomy (NCBI): domain Eukaryota; kingdom Metazoa; phylum Chordata; class Chondrichthyes; order Squaliformes; family Somniosidae; genus Somniosus; species Somniosus microcephalus. Next base: position 28,241,334 of record NC_141005.1, on the reverse strand, counting down.
TATCCAGTAAAAAACTAACAAAAATACCCAATAGTTCATGCTGGTAAATGTTAGCATCAAGCACTCTCAGGCTAGGTATAGCGCACACTCAGGTTAGGTATAGCATGAAATAACAACAGAAAATGCTGGAAAAACTCAGCAGGCCAGGCAACATCCGTGGAGAGAAAATAGTCAACGTTTCAGATAAACCCTTTGTCAAGACATTTTGCTATAGTAGGTATAGCATGAGTGAGTTAGTTATAAAGCTCCCCCTCCTAGCAGCCTTGACCCAGTGGTATCACTCTTGCCTCTGAGAAGGTTGCCGGTTCAAGCTCCACTCCAGAGACTTGAGCATATTATCTAGGTTGACACATAAGCCCAGTACTGATGGGAGTGCTTCACGATCAGAGGTGCTGTATTTTAAATAAGACGTTAAACCAAGCCTTTGTCTGCCCTATTGTTTGGATGTAAAAGATTCCATGGCATGGTTTGAAAAGCAGCGGAGTTCTCCCGTGGTCCTAGCCAACACCACTACAACAAAAATTATCTGGTCATTAAACTCTTTGCTGCTTTTGAGACCTTGCTGTGCACAAATTACCTGCTGCGTTTGCCTGTTACAACAGTGACGACACTTCAAAAATACCTCATTGACTGTGAAGCGCTATGGGATGTCCTGAGGTCGTCAAAGGAGCTATATAAATTATTTTTTTTCTATTATATACATCTGTACCATAACTCTATTCCAAGAGTGGCCTCCACCACTGTAACAGTTTTATTTCTCAAATCAGCAATGCTTGTGGCCTCTCTGCTTTGCTAATTTGTGCTGAATTGTTTTGTGTTGTGGACCCATGCCCACTAGATATTGCCTAAGCTCTTCAGTCTCGATTGCTAAGAGACTTTAATTCTCGGCTGGATTCAAATAGATGCTGTTAATAAACATTTGTGCTAATATCTGACTAGCTCATTGCAGAATTCCCTCATGTTCTGATTTCTCATTACAGGAAATGACGGGCTGAAATAGATCTGAATGTTCTATTGGACACGTTTGTTCCTGGAACCTTCCACATAATGAATCGGCAACCAACAGTAAGTGCAGGATACTTCACAACTGGGAGGGAGCAAAAAATAGGATTTCTTCCTGTGGCAGCCTGGTTTCAGAGTGTCGGTGTACTTCAGCATTCACTTAGGAATGATGTGTAGTCAAGAAGTCGGCAAAAATTATTTTAAATAGAGGGGCCCCAAAATTCCTGGGGCTGAAGAGCAAAAAGCTTGATTTCCACCTGTGGGAGCACAAATATTGGGTGGAACATGGTTATCCTGAGATTCTGCCTCCTTTGTACTAGCCTTTTAAATTGCAGCGGGGGAGGGGGTTGTGGGTGTATTTCCACCACCACCTCCCCCCCCCCCCCCCCCCTTCCACATGTGTTTGAGGGAGTTTCCAGGTTCTCCTAGGAATTCCACTCTTAAAAGGACTTGGCAGAACTCTCGCCAGCTTAGAGCTGGTGTCAGGCCCACTGAGGGCTTTAAGAGACTGAAAGGTAGTGGGTCCCCAAGGGCTCACTTGCTCCACTGGGAGTAGAAAGTGTGAAGAACAGGAGTTTCTTTCAGCCCTTGCTGGGCCTGCTATCTTACATTTTGGCTGGCAGCTCCTCCAGGAGCATCATTACAGGCATGATGCATTCATTCCCACCTTGAATTGATCCCAACCCCAGGCCAAGCGGCCCTCCAGGAATTTCAGGGTCAGGCATTTCACCCTCAGCAAAAACACATTCTGTGGTGGTTGCAGTGATTGGATGATGTTCAACCTCCAACATGATGTGCAAACGAGTAATGGGGTGTAGGTATATAGCTGTGGTTCTCCACACACACTGAAATTAAATCTGATGTGGAGTTAGCACCTGCACAGGGATGATGGGCCAGATGGCCTCCTGTGTTTAAATTTCTAGGACTCCTCCAATGCATATTCTTTGACGCCACTGTAAACTTCAATTCAGTCTCACGCCCTTTAGTACTGCCAGCTTGTGCAGTTTTGGCCATTATTGATTTTATAGTGCTATGCCGGATTTCACATACTTGGCTATATGAAGTATAGTTAGAAAAGGCAGCATCTCATTAATGTGAGCTGCGGAATTATTTATTGGCCTGATCTTTATACTGTTGGTAGATTCGATTACAGGCTGCCGCTCTGCAAACAAACATTTCTCAGATGCTGCTGCCATTGTTAGAGGGGATCTGGGAACTATTTGTTCAGCATTGTAAAATTTTATACAGATGGAGAAACTGTCCATTTTCACTTATAAAACTATTGATCTGCACTTAGACACCTGTGAGTCATGTCAGATATAACAGATTGAAATTACAATGTAAAATAAGCAGTTCCAGTCTTCTGCTGCAGTGTGATTAATAGAATAATGTACTCCCACACAGAGTGCTCGCTGATACATTAGGAGCTGTAAATAACATTCACTGATATTTCTTTCAAAAGCTTGTATGTGTCAAAAGTCCATTTAGTGTCAATTGGAAATAAAAATCCTGATTATCACTTCTCAATCAGCATCTTCCCTATGTATACAAGAACTGTCACACGAGCTGTAAAATAAAATGTAATGTGATTCACCTGAACTATATAACTAAACGGAACAAAAGCTAATGTGATGCAATAGTGCGAATGTGGAGTGCGGCGAAATGGGATTTTCAACCACATTCTGCAGAAAAATTTAAATAAATGACATGGTGTCGTGATAAATCGTGCAATATGTAAATCTCCTCGTCAAGGTCCTTGTGTGCGCAGATCCTGAAATGGAATGTTGTAGAGAGCTTTGACTGAAAACCGCAAACACACCAGCAGGGACGAGTAGAATTCTCAGCTTAATCTATAAATAAGAAGGACTTGACAGTAAATGTCGAGCGAATTCCGAGTAACAAGTGGAATAACACAGCTTTAGTGCAGATCCCAGCATCCATTATCAGTTTTTAGAGGGAGAGTGCTTTACCATTGTCCATTATGCCAATTAGATCGGCTCTCACTTTTCTCCAAATGTGACCTGGCCATCATTTTGAAATATTAAATTCCGCGGAGGTGGTGGCAGGATTATTGCTGCCTAACTTCAATCTCTGCCTGTGTGAGAAGAATTGCATTGCAGGTAAACCCTAACTCTTTAATACATCATTATTTTTGCCCCGGCTAGCTGCAGCAGGAATGCGGCTCTAAATCTGTACACCAAACCACAATCCTAGAAAGGTCACTGTGCTCCAACAGTCATTCATTTGGTCAAGTGCTTTGAGACATTTCAATGTGATAAGATGCTTTATAAATCCAAATGTTATTAATACTACCATTGTAAAACCACCTCAGTCGGGCAGGCTTATGGCACTCTAGTCAGATAGGAAGAAGTAGCCACTGTTATGATAAATTCCATGTTTCACATTGGAAGAATAGAACATTTTCTTCCAGTTTTCTCTCCTCCTCTCCTGAAAGAGTTGACTCTTGCTGGGATATGGTTCCATTAGGTGCCAACAGCCCTCTAGTACCTCGCCCAAGTGGCCATTCTTCATGTGTGAGCCAACAGGGCAAGAAGAAACACAATCAAGCTTAATTCTGTTCTCACAACATCCAACGTCTACTATCAGGGTGGTTACTGGATAGCAATTAAGAGTGGGAATGATGGCTGGTTTTAATTTCAGGCCAATTGCAGTGCCTCCCTGGCTCAGATTAGGTTATTCTTTAAAGACAGGAAACTGACTTTACTGTTCCATATTCAGGAGAGAAGTTAGGAAACACTTCTTCACACAAAGGGTGGAACTCTCTCCCACAAAAGGCAGTAGATGCCAGTTCAATTAATAATTTTAAATCTGAGATTGATAGATTTTTGCTAGCCAAGGGTATTACAGGATATGGAGCCAAGGCAGGTAGTTGGAGTTAGGATACAGATCAGCCATGATCTCACTGAATGGCGGAAGAGGCTCGAGGGGCTGACTGGCCTACTCCTGTTCCTATGTATGGCTCAGATATATGCTGCCTTTACTAACTATTTCACCAGAGGAGAGAATGTCCATTGAAATTCCTGGGAAACCTCAGATAGGGCAAAGAATCAGAGAAGCAATAATGTGACCACATGCACAGTAATGATTCAGACAAGAGTTCAGTTTGGAATGTCAGAATGTCACAATGATGTCGAAAGGACAGGTTCACAATAAATAACATAACATGTCTTTCTGGTTCCTTCCCCCCCACCGATTCCGACATTTACACTGAAGACAGCTTAGCCGAGTTCATGGCACCAAAAACATACAGCTGCGTCCATGACACAATACAGTAGAATCCTTTTGAAAAGATACAGATTGAAGACTGAAGGGTAGATGGATAGGGGAGAGAGGGAGGGAAGAGGTCAGACATTCTGTATATAGGATGCTCCTTTTTTTTTAGAATATATACATCAGTTTGATATAATACTAACAAGATTCAGTCAATAAACAAAAGCTTAAAAAACATTTTTTTCTTTTTTTTAAATTCAAGCACTGTATAGAAGTTGAAGATGCAGCATATCTTCGTGGGGACTAATGTGGGCTTTGTACCACGCGTATAATCTGACGCATGTGTCCCACTGAATATGACTGTAGACATGCCCAACCCTGGATCACTCCAGCCCTGGTGCGCCCGCCGCACCTTTTATTAATATAATTGACCAGATTAAACAGCAAAGGGTTAGGGGATGGGCAAGTTCGAGGATATATGAGCTTCACCAGCTTTTACATGATTTACTTTTCCGTTTATTATACTCTTTAAGTAGAAACACTGCCAATGGTCATCCTTTCATTTGTTTGAAATTAAGCAATCTTCTTGATTACCAACTGGCCACTTTCTGTATGGAAATCCAATTGTGTTCAAATCAAAGCCTTCCATGATAAATGTCAGAATGTACACATTCTTGAGCCCAAATTTCCTGGAGTTTCTTTCTAAGAGTCTCTCCACTGTGCTGCAGGTCGATTGTCATGGGCATGAATCCGAGTATGGCCAGATCTCCAGGATCGAGCTTAAGCATGCTCAGAAATCATTTGAAACACATTTGCCAAACACCATAGGAATCATGATCAAAACAGCTCATGCATAATGGCTGACATTCCTCTCTCCCCAAAACACCCCTCCCCCAACTTGCACTTGATTTATGAAACTTGGGGTTCAGTAAGGGGGGGGGGGGGGGTTAAAGCACTTAACTGTTAAACCACGTAGGCCGCCACTAGAAATGCTGCAACTCTCAGTACATCCTTAAAAGCATTTCTTCAGCAGTATAAAGTACAGGAATTAACCCGATTCAGACAGCCTCATTAATGCAAAGCAGCTTCTTTCACATCCCTGAAAACTGGTGCAAAAAATACCATTTTAAAGTAAAAAAAAACCTACGGAGTTAATGAAAATCAAATTATTCATTGTGCAGAGACTCAAAAAGGCACAAAATTTGCCACAAGCTGATGCCATAAGCCACTGCTTCATTGCTATGACCTGCCAGTATGACTTTCACAATGAACGCAATTAAATTAGATTTCAACAGAAAGACCTACCCACTTACCCAGCTGATGGTGTTTTGAAGCTTAGGTGCAAGCTCATCTCACTGCTCAACGTTATCCCTCAATTACTGATACATGTCTTTTTGCCTGCAGGGTTAGGAAATGGCTAGGTATGACAGGTCTAGATGCGTGGAAAATATTAGGAGTGAGAATTATATGATCAAAAAGAGTGAAATGGGTTGGAAACCCAATCAAACAGATGGGGATGTGCTTATTTATAGGAGTCAGACTCACTCCAAACAAGTGAGAGTTGGCATCCGTGTGTTATATCTGAGTGGAAGTTATTTCAGACTGGCTTTTGGGATATCTTTTAGAATAAACCTCTTTGTTGTAAAGTGTGTGCGATGTGAGATGAGCCCAAGTTGAAGGATGGCACATTTAGTTACATTTCTTTATCAGCCCTTGGTCTGTTAAAATCAGCATCTTCCAGATTAAAAATCAACAGATACTGATGAAGAGGCCTATTGATGGTGGTTGGTTATTTTCCCTCATCCTTTGCCAATCCAGATCTGATTCTATCACATTATCCCCTACTCTGTAATGCAGGCTTATAAAGTGTTCCACAGGATTATCCTCATCAACTATAGGGCAGCCAATTGGAGAGTGTTGTGAGGGTGTATGCAGCAATATTTTATTTTGCACCAGGAGCACCACTGAACCTTCCAACCTGTGGACAATGTTATGAGGATGTAAACATAACAAAGTGACAATGGCACAAGGTGTAGCTAAATTTGTTGGGGATTCAATGACTACTTTAGACCCACAGAGAAGATTTGGGTTATCAGAAACTCTTCATTTGCCTTGTTTCATACACAGTATACCAGTAAATAGTAATAATACCAGTCAATAAATGTGGGTACATTAGAAACTTGAATGATAGTTCAGAAATGAGTGTCACCCTCAATATGAGGGGGAACTGGAAGATCTGCATTATGACCATTGGGGTCAATAGCATAACAGAACCTCTTGTAAATCAAGATTATTGTGTGCATGTAATAACTGTTTTAAAAATCCAAACTTTGTGTAACCCAATCATTACTTCCTCATTTACCTCATTTTCTCTCCAGTTCTTTTCAACCTCAATGATATCCTGTACTGGTGATGAACACATATCAGAAATGTCATAACCTATCCTTTCTATTTACAGATACTGACCAACCTGTTCAGTAGTTCCAGCATTTTGTTTCTATTTCACAGTTCCAACGTTTACAATTTTCCCTTTATTTAATATCCTTCACTATAGGCCATGATTTTCAGTAAAATAATTGTTCTGAGTTCTAAACATTAAATTTAAAATGATAATTTAAACCAATATATATCTGAGGGGTACAGAGTGTAAACGCAACTGAGGGGTTTCAATGATATTAGACATTGCAAGAATGAAACGTAAATCAGTTTATAACCACTGGAATTCAGAGGTTGGATCATAGCTGTGAAATCATTCCCTGCTGCAGTGTAATATTGTATATGAACCATGTATGGGGTACTTTGGCTGCATTTTTGGTTTGTACAGACTGAGATTATCACTGAATTCTATGACGTCAATGCCTACAACTGCATTAATGATTGTGACTGAGAAATTCTGTCTACAAAGACGGGGGGGGGGGGGGCTGGAAATCCACAGCTCTTTTGGCACACTCCTGCTGTAACCCTAGTGGGAGTGCTCTGGAAGGGCCTCAAATTAGCCCAGAACCTGGATACACCAGGTCCCGACCTTACATTGAATATTCCACCGAGCCTGGTTTATGGTGAAGCCAAAGCATGTCACAAACAAGGCCAGCAGCATAGCAGGAGCAGGGCTGGATTACTCTCAATACTATGACTTCATGGACCTAGCCATGCACCAGTCTGGTGGATCACAGGCGGCCGGTTCGTAAAGTGAAACTCTAAGTACTGGACCGGCCAGCCTGGATTGTGACTTGAGGATAGTTTGGCTTTGTTTCTGGAGAGTAGGGGGGGTGGGGGGGCACTAGCATCCCCTGGGCTGGCAGCAGACTTCCTACTTTCCAGCCTCTGGGTCAGATGGGTGCCCTAGACATGCCCTCTACTGGCCCAGGTGCCCGCCATTCGCATTTCAATGAAGAGACCTCCCCGACCCTGCAGATTTCTGGCCCCAGGAGTTTTAGGTTAGAATGTAAAGGGAATCCTGGTTTGTTTCCCTTCATCAAAAGTGATTGTTTCAACCATGATCTCACTAGAGATTTCGGATGACGGTGACTCAAACAACATTTAGGATGCAAATTGGAGGATTCTGATTGGATGACTATTACATACTCCACCAAATGTGCTACCCCTCATTCCCATTCTGATTCTGATATGTACCTATCAATATCACTGCACAAATTTTCAAACAGATTTCTTTAGTAAGAAAGTTGGTGAATTTTGGTATTGAAAGACACACCTCAGATCTTCAGCTGGTAACAAAACAGGCGTTACAGCACCCTTCCAAAGTTACAGTGTCACTGCTGGTTGATTACTGTAGCGAGATGGGGAAATGCCCTCATGTTCACTGCAGATGCCTTTTAATGATCTGCAAATTCTTTTGCCATTTCAAATGGAAGTAATTTAAGGAATATTTACAAACCTGCCTTTACATACATAACACATATTTTTACTCTTTAAACATGGAGAGCAATGATTTTCCTCTTATGCTACCAGATTGCATCATGAGTAAGTAAGCAGTAGTAACTTAGGGAGTGTTTTCGGGTTATGCACACTTGGCAAGATCAAGAAGCCAGATTGAAGTCATTGATAACTTCTACCTCCTCTGCAGCTGTACCTCAACATTTCAGCTGGGTTACTGGGCTCTGGTCTTATGATAAATGTATTATAACTTAGAAGTGCTGTCTAAAAGGCGCATTAACAAAATATAACGGCCCAGAAATTCGGGTCTCCACGGGTGAGTACGCATGGGGTACTCACCCGTAAGCCCAATGGAAGTGCCGGTTTCGTGCATGCACTGCGCATGCGCGGGAAACCGGCACTTCCGTTCCCCTGAAAGAAGGGGTTCAGAAGTCGAACGCGTGCGCAGGAGAGGCAGCGCGTGCGCATCGAACTTACGCTTTTTTTTGCAGGTTTTCCCGGGAGGGTAAGTCTCCAGAAGTTAGACATGTAAAAAGCAGTCGTAAGGCCTGCTTTTTACAAGGTAAGTGGTGAATTAATTAAAATTAAAACATTTTTTCCACAGGTTTATTATTTTTAAATACTTTAAAGAAAGGTAAATGTATTTTTAGTCCTGTTAGAAAATGTAATTAATTTTTTCAAAAATTTAAATTATTGTTTAAAAGTTATTTCATGTAATTTATAGTTTATTTTAAAAATGTGATTTAAAAAAAAAATTATTTGAAGATATAGTGATGTTTTGGGGCTTATAGTATTTATAGGTTTGACAGCCCTTCCTGTCAAATTTGTAAATGAAGCATTCCCTGCTACCATTGGCTCTCCATGGCCCACGTGATCCCAGGGGACGCATCGAACTAACTGCGCCCCTGGGATACGCAAGCACTGCACGCCGGCAGTTGGAGGAGGCCCAGGATCGGAATCCCACGGGGGCCCACAGCACAAAGGCTGGCGCGCTAGATAAGTGCAGGTCGGAGGCTTGCACCCGCAGGAAGCCTCCGACCCAAATTTCTGGGCCAACAATACTGTAAAATGTTTTTTTTTTTATATACAGATTTTACATCTGCCCATTTGTCGCAAAAAACAAAGCCTAAGCATATATTTGTCATCAATAATCTTACTGCATATGCTAGGCACAATTAAAATCCTCAAAATCATCCTTAAGCTCCCTCCCAAGAAAATTTAGTTCAGTGAGATTTCCCAGTTTATAGTGGTTATGAAACATTATCGTCAAATAGTCCACTTGCAAATATGGTGGGAAGAGGGAACAGTGCAGATAGAGCCAGCAGAAATGTGACTCTTTTCTCACCAACTTAGTATTTGCTCATAGTTGGCGTCCATTTAGGTGTTCACTGTTTAAGGTTCAGTTTTTGTTAATGACGCATATAAATTGCAATAAATATAGAACCATTATAAATAAAATATACAACCATTATAGGCAGTAAGAAACACTTGTGGCTACTTCAACCATGACATGTTACGGTTTATCTGCATTAAGGCCCTGTCCTATACTGCAGGACAGCCTAGAAAGTGTTGGGTTCTGGTTGTGGTGAGATTTTCTGAACATGTTTTTTGCCTATTAATTACTGAGGAATAGTACTACTGAGGTACATCCACTTCATTCATAAAATTATGCACAGTTTTTTTTTTATAGGTACTTTCAATCCATGGCTGGTCCCTTGTCACCAGGAACCTTCTGCTCACTGTCTTAACTTGCCAGGTTAAATGAAACTTCTTATCCTAAAGTCTTATTGGCTATGTTTGAAAATGTTCAGAGCCATGGCTGTTCAGTACTCTGGTTGGGAAGATGGAAGGAGGACACTTGGAGGTGAGGGCATGTTCACACAAGAAACAAGGCAGGAAGAAAGGGGAATAAAACATATTGCACAAATAAATAAGGGGTTCGAAAGACCTCCTGATGATTGGCCATTTGGGTGAGATACTATAGGGCTGCTGTCACCTGTGGAACTTTGCCCCAACATGAGCCCGTGCCTTCAGGAGATGATGGAAGGAAAACTTGGGAAAATCTTAATAATTACACTTAAGATGAGGTCACTTTCACAGTCTAGCTTTCCCCAGCCCCAGGATAAAAGGGTTTTCTGGAACTACAGATGCCTCTTAAATGTTTCTATTCTACTGGGAAAAGCCCCAGTTTCTCTAATCTCTCCTAATAACTAAAATTTCTCATCTTAGTAAATCTCTTCTGTTCTCTATTCATGTCCTTGACATCCTTCATAAAGTAAGGCACCCAAAACTGGACACTTTTACTGCAGCCTAACCAATAATTTGTATAGGTTTAGCATTACCTGTTTGCTTTTACACTCTGTGACCCTATTTATAAAACCTACGATTCCAAATTTATTTGTAGTTTTATTGGTTGGTCATTGCACTTTTAAAGATTTGTGTATCTGAACCCCTAAGTCTCTCTTCTCCTTTTGTCATTTAGTGAATGTTTCCTCCCCTTACTCTTCTTCCCACAAGTACCAACATTGGGGATAGAAAGAAACTTTGCAGAATCTTTCCTCAGGAGAGGGAATGGTTTGGGGTAGGATGCATCACAAAACAAACTGAATATGGCCTTTGGAAACAAGAGGCTTGATTGACCCAAACAGCATTTTATCATTCCATGATTTCTGATGTTCTTTTGTAGCCTCCTCTGGGTCATGTATCTCTCACCATAATATTGACAGAACGTGCACTGTTTAAGAATACAGGAAACTCTTTGGTATCCGGCACCGACGGGACTGCGATGGTGCCGGTTGATTAAAAATTCCGGATGACGGAGAGGGTTATCTACCGAGGCTATTTTTAACAAACAAAAATGAAAAAATCAAGAAATGTGCAGTATACAGTAATTGGGTAGTCACCTACAGAATGTTGTGTTAAATGGATGGTGGAAGATGCTTGATTAAGTACAGTACTGCCAGTTGAGGATAATCCATAACTTTTTAATTACTTAACAATGGCGGATCGGAAGAGACTACCGGCAGCGCGGGAGAGTCAGACTCCTGTTACAGGGGGATTGAGGTGTTCCGACTCCCGACAGCGCCAAGAAGCCGAGCAGTGGCAGTTTGGAGAACTACCCCCACTGACTAACTCGGCCACCGCGGGAGACTCGGACTCGGCAACATTGCCGGTTATTGAGGTGTTGTTTTCGGAGTATGAATTTTGCCGGTTAATAGAGAATTCCGGATATTTAGGTGCCGTTTAAATGAGAGTTTCCTGTATTTCATTAATGCAGATATCATGTAAACATGATATTTGTATCATGCTCACTAATATGGAGATCAAATAAAACGCTTTCTTTACAACTCACAGAACGTGCATTAAGAAATTTCATAAATTCAAAAGCCCAAAGTTCTCAACAACATCTATTTATATAGCGACTTTAACTTAGTGAAACACACCAAGGCGCTTCACAGGAGCATTATCAAACAAAATATGACACCGAGCCACATAAGGAGATAGAGGTAGGTTTTAAGGAGCGTCTTAAAGATGGAGAGGGAGAGAGGCAGAGAGGTTTAGGCAGGGAATTCCCGAGCTTAGGGCCTTGGCAGCTGAAGGCATGGCTGTCAATGGCAGAGCAATTAAAATCAGGGATGCTCAAGAGGTCAGAATTGGAGGAGCGCAGAGATCTCGGGGGGTTGAAGGGCTGGAGGAGGTTACAGAGAAAGGGAAGGACGAGGCCATGGAGGGATTTGTAAACAAGGATGAGAATTTTAAAATCGAGGCGTTGCTTAACCGGGAGCCAATGTGGGTCAGCGAGCACATGGGGTGATGGGTGAACGGGACTTGGTGCGAGTTAGGACACGAGCAGCAGACCATGGCTGAATCCAAAACTGATTCAAAGGGAAGAGGATGCTCCTAAGTTACAGGAACATCTGCTTCTAATAAGCAACTTCCCTCTATCATCAGATAAATAAATTCGCAACTGGCGCTCACAGGTTTTGTACTGAGGACTTATTTATTGGGTTACGTCATCAGAATAGTTAGCTCTTTCTATGCTGCTTATGCTTTTCAAGATTACTAAAGTTTTTTTTTAACAATCTCAGCCAATGCACATTATTAAACCATCTTGGGTCATGACGTTAACCTATGATGCCTATTTCAGGTCTCTGACACAAAGTTGGTCGATTACTAACATATAACACTAATTGATATAATGTGCCTTGTTTATGGCAGTCTCACTAATAGAGGAATCATACTAAGCAATGTTTGAAAGACAGTGGGATAGATTTTTGTCTTTTTATTAAGTATTGCCTGAGTGGAGCGTAGAGAGGGAAATTGGGCAGGGAGGATAGCACGCCGGTTACAAAATCCACCCGATTCTCCTTCCATTCATTTAAATAGAAGGAACTCAGGGGGGTTCTGTTAGGGAATCGCAATCTTCCCTGTCAAATTTTCCTTTCTGTTCTCTGCCCAGGTGGTAAAGACAAAAATCTACCAGAGTGTTACAGGATTATGGGGTTACTATGGTAACAAAGCCATTATCAGAAAAGCTTCTGTTTGAAATGTTAATTTTTGACCAGAAAATAAAACTACAAAAATCAAAGTGCATTATCAGAGATAACTCCTACAACAATGTAGAATTAGTGAGTTATTGATTTCAGCAACTAATTGGTTAAATAAGTTAACTATTATTTTTCATTTGCATACAGCACTTTAAGCATTAGTTTTTTTTTGTAAGGAGGTCTGTATAGATTGACTCTGTACAACTCTCATTTAGAAACATATGAACTGCATCAATATTTCCTTTATGTGGCTGAAACGTGACAATATTACATCAATTTGAAAAGCCCTATAGTATTTTTGAACTCTGAGAAAAATAAAATGATCTCTAGTCCATGCAATTGCTCACCAATGCTGCCTTACCACCAGGTGGCACTGTGAAATAGAACAGCTACAAATGTACCCATTTTAATTTATTTTTGTGGTTGGGGGAGGGGGGAGGGAAAGAAAAGAAACAACCTGTTAAAAATGGTGGTAAAAGGTTTTCCTGGAAGAGCAAGAGATGTATATCAGTTTTCTTATTGTATCATAGGCACCAGTGTTAACTAACCAATTAGTTTAACTCAAAATGGCTACCCTATACCCTTCTTTAGGTTCAACAGTGCCGCCTCCCCACAAGGCAGGGTACATATCCATCACTGATTCAAAGAGGAAGCCAATGACATCATCCCACTTGGCAACAGAAATCATTATGACATCATCCTGTATGGCAATCATTTGGGACCCACTGCAGACTAGTTTTGTTCCATCGTTCTCTGACTCTCCCTTCTGTTAAAGCAGTATGACTGTGGCAATGGTTGTGGCAAACTTTGAGCCCAATCCTGTCCTTGTTATTATTATTTTTCAGTACGCACTAAATGCAGTAGTCCTAAACAAAAAATATAACCAGAAAAAACTATACACATCATCTTTGTGTTTTTTTTTACAGTCAAAATATGAGGTTTAAACATTTTAGTGGTACTGTAGCTAAAACAAAATGCAACAAAAAAGAATGAATTTCAGCGTTGATGTTGCTCCCTAAATTCGGATTAATAGCTGACCCTTGTTGCGACTGACCAGTTATTAAGATGTAACAATGCGTTGTCACTGTTCATAGAAGACATGTCGATAAAGCAACTCATGCTACGCAATCACCATTTAAAGATTTTTCTCAAGTTGTTACCACAAATTCTTGGTATATTAGTTCTTAAACATTATGTACACTTGCACAGTAATATCTATGATAAATATTTTACTTTTCTCTTAGATCATTTTTTAAAAATCTTCCTTAATCTGTAAAGTCCATTGGCACTTTGCACTTCACGGTGGGAAGGGGACAAAGACTTTACAAAACAAATCATGTGCTGTGTGGATCAGAAGTGTTGTAGAATGTAGGGATTCTTAACTTTTTCTGTTTCACTGGAGTAAAGGTGCGGGTTGGAGCGCACGTAAATGTCCCATCAACGCAATGATTTCAAAATCCTCCAAACTGTGACAAGTAATCTAACAATGGAATGGTGTCCAGTAATCCTGGATCAGTATCTGTGAACACAGAAACCAGGACCAGGCTAGGTCTGTAGATCCGCATCTAATTAAGTACAGTAACTGAAAATTGCCCAACAGTAGCAGAATAGTCCATGGCTGGAACCAGGCATCACAGAAGCATGATGGGTCATGAATCAGTAACTATAGTTATATATCCAGTAACCATAGACACTTGGCAGAACACACTGAGCCATGTATTGTCATTCGTTATCCATGGAAACTCGACAATGAAGTGTGACTGTGTTGTCATCTAGCAACCACTGAACCCTATCAGCAAAACAGGCCACAAAGCAACATCCATGTAGCCATGAAAACTTAGCGACAGCTGAGAGATAGCGGTTATTAACACGTTGGAAACCTGGCGATCCAGTGTGGTAGCAATTATTCTCTTGTCGTCATAGAAACATTGCAATCGGCAGGGATGTGGGGAAGGGTGGGGGAGGGGGGCAAAATTAAGCACCAACACACCATTGTTTATCTCAGTCTGTGTAACAAGAATCAAATGTAACTGCTCTGGTAACCAGGAAATGAATTGGCATCTGGTAACCATGGAAACAAAGCAATCCATCATCCAACTGATGTCTACAATCACCCAATGTTGGGTACGTACAGAAACCAGCAGCTGGTAAACACAGATATGTGGCAAGACAGCAAGTCTGAAACAGCGAAAAGAAACCCAAGTCAGATGTCGATGATATTGATTGGCACACGGTGCTATGGTGACAGATAATGTCACAAAACAGCATTTTGCGAGCAGAGAAACCATGGCGATGGATGGATCACCGATGATGTGTCAATGTTCTATGTGATATGTTGCAGTCCAGGAGCAAAAAAAAATCTGAGTGAAATCAGTGACTGAAAACACAGGTCCAGTCAGCCACTTGCTTTGTATGTCAATGTTCCTCCGACCCTCTGATATGAAGCAAAGAACACCACCAGGGCGCAATGACACATGACAAAATAAATTCTCCAAAATTATTTGGCAACATCCTCTAGTTCATTCCTGTGGAGTTGGCTCATGAACCGCAGTGGTCACTGTGGTTGCAGTTAACAGATGCTACACTCGTTCATCAATACTTCCAATAGAAAATACACAGCCAAACTGTTCCGAAAGTCTCACATTCATATATACATACATGTATGCATATATATATATATATATATATATATATCTATCTATATGTATATATATATATATATACACACACACACCCTGTTTTGTGGGATCATATAATTAACTAATAACAACACGCTGGACCACATACGAGGTGATATAGAAGTAGTTTGCACAAAACCATCCTCAGGTCTCTTGTTTCTGTTCCCCCACTCACACACAAGTGCTCTCTCTTAAAGCCCATTGCTGTTCCTGTGGCTGAGGGGGGGTTTGGTCAGCTCTACCACAGCTGAACGTGACTTATTCAGCATCTTAGGAGCTCTCCGCAGGACCCTCTGAGCCTCGTTGAAGGCTTCCGTTAACTCTTTCTTCCACTGGATGAACTCTGGGTCACTCTGGGAAAAAAACACACAAAGAAGAGTGCAGAGAAGTCAGTCAGTGTAAGACACTGCACTTTTATTTGGATTTCCCAATTTTCTCATGAAGCCACTGATTGGTGCTGGGGCATTGGTTCTACAACCGCTGGCAGCCTTCTGATCCCTTCCCCAAAGTGGTCATTTTTTATTTGGGTGCTTAAGACGGTCAATATTAGCAGTTCATTTGATTTTGTGGGGCATTTCAGCCCAGCCTGATCTTGTCCTCATCCAAAGATCGTACATAAGCATTTCATAACAGGGGCTCTTAGGCGAATGCAAGGACTGGGAGCCCGGGCCAATTTATCCCACAAAAGAAATAGACTTGTTTAAAAGAGAACCGACCCACTCTTTAGTTGTGATGCACTACAATGGCCCAAGGTGAGCATGCTCCCTTCTTTCCATGTGTCAAGTGTGCAATTCAACTTTGTCATAAAGGATTTTTGTTTTCGTCAGGGTGAAGAATGGACATCCTGGGGAATGGAACATTTTCCTACATTTTATGTCCACTTCTCCATCATGTATAGTATAGTCAGATGGAGAATAAAGCTCCCTCTGTCTCAACCAGTGTGAGGTTTCCATTCTGCGCATCACCCATCCTGCAGCCTCTCTGAATGAGAATGCTGAGTGCCAAACTGTGAGCAATTCTGTGTGTGGGCCCATGCCCATGAGAAACTGAATTGAGACTGGCAAATCAGGTCATGCCTTATAGACAGTAGGCTTTCATCCCATCAGTCCACGATGGATTCATCCCTTGTCCCCAGAAGTGAAAGATCAGTGTCTAATCCACACAGCACCTGGTTTTTCTTTTATTTAAAACAGTTATGACCTATGTCCTACCAGTTACATTTCTTTAACGCAAATGACCTTCACAAACCCTCATATAATCAGGGCTGTTGTGTAATACGTTGAGTCAAGTCCACTCCTGCATGTCCTGGTGAAGCAATATAACATTTCTATTCCATACTACCTTTGTTTAAGTCCATGGCTGGAACCAGGCATGTATAAGGCGTAGACTAATGGGATTGCACTAACTGTGCTGAAAAACTAGACAGTTCTGTGCCTTGAACACTCATTATCTAAAATCTAGGCTGAGTGTACATTATCACATTTAATTCAGGGCATTTACAGACATTATAGGGAGGAGGCATCCAATCTTCATCTAAGCTAGATTCAAACTCAGGGTCCAGAAGCGATAAAATACACTGGCCCAGAAATTCGGGTCTCCACGGGTGAGTACGCATGGGGTACTCACCCGTAAGCCCAATGGAAGTGACGGTTTCATGCATGCACTGCGTATGCGCGGGAAACCGGAACTTCCGTTCCCTTAAAGGAAAGGGTTCAGAGGTGAACGCGTGCGCCGGAGAGGCAGCGCGTGCGCATGGAACTTACGTTTTTTTTGCAGGTTTCTCCGGGAGGATAAGTCTCCAGGAGTTACACATGTAAAAAGCAGGCGCAAGGCCTGCTTTTAACAAGGTAAGTGGTGAATTAATTAAAATTAAAACATTTTTTCCACAGGTTTATTATTTTTAAATACTTTAAAGAAAGGTAAGTTTATTTTTAGCCCAGTTAGAAAATGTAATTAACTTTTTCAAAAATTTAAATTATTGTTTAAAATAGTTATTTCATGTAATTTATAGTTATTTTAAAAATGTGATTTAAAAAAAAATTTATTTGAGATTTTAGTGATGTTTTGGGGCTTGTAGTATTTATAGGTTTGACAGCTCTTCCTGTCAAACTTATGAATGAAGCATTCTCTGCTACCATTGGCTCTCCATGGCCCACGTGATCCCAGGGGACGCATCGAACTAACTGCGCCCCTAGGGTACACAAGCACTGCGCGCCGGCAGTTGGAGGAGGCCCAGGATCGGAATCCCATGCGGGCCCACAGCTCAACGACCCGCGCAAGGTAAGTGCAGGTCGGAGTCTTGCACCCGCGGGAAGTCCCCGCCCGAATTTCTGGGCCACTGAGCTTCCAGGTGTGCAGCATCACAGGGAGGAAACCCACTGTCTTGGCTGGAGTGGAACCCCAATTCTCATGGTGAAAGGACAGTGATCAAATTTCACTCATTTCAAGAGGAAACCTTTATCAGTTATGGAACCAAGTATGCTCTATGAATAGAGCTTTAACAAAATTGATTGATGTGATATTGAATAGTAAAAAGAATAATTGTAAAGACCTTTCTTAATGATTGGGATAGTCACAATGCAGCTCTTTTCTTGAACAAGAGTGGTTTAAAATAATGATTTGTAAAACAAAAACAAATTGGAGGTAGTGGGAGGGGAATGAATGCCTTGTTCCTCCTCCCTTGCACCAATGCCAGCCTACCTTCAGTTTGATGAGACAGAGCACACATCTCCACACCTCCCTATCTTGCAAGAATCACTTACCTCACATTGCAGCACAAATTGCTTTCCTCCCTTAATCCGCAGGAGGATACATTTCTTATCCTTAATCTGAGTCTCTTCCACCGACACTATCTGCTCCATTGTCAGCAGGCTTTGCTAGTTGAATAAATCAGAAAAGAAGAATTAAATTCATTCAGAGATGAATCTCAAATGCTTTATTAATGTATTTTTGCTGTGAGTTGCATCTGGTTCTGTGCTAGCATCTTTATCACTACTTACTACCTAAGGTACAGGCATCCTGGCTATGGGAGAAACCACCTTAGAAAGAGAGGTGTCTAGCTAATGACACTTCTGGCTGCACATTAACAAATGCACAATGTAAGAGGGATCTTGAATGAAGAGCTGACATCTGAGTTGAGTTTTATGGCGAAGCTCAGTGCTTTTTTGTGATAACTATGCTGAAGTTTGGCCTGGTGTTGGTGCTTTGCAAGTGGTAAAGACTGTGAGACTTGGTTGCTGATAGTGCTCAGCCTTGCCCGCCCACTTCCCAAGATATCGATTTATGCTGGGTCATCATGTGCAATATCAAGCACAGGTTAAGAGTCTGACTAACTGGAAGGGGGTGGAGGAGAAAATTCATCTGGTGAAATTGGATGCAGGCTGTAGGAATGTCAACGGTCGCCTGCTCTTCCTCTGGGCCTGTGTCCACAGCGCATGACTGGGAGGATTAGACGGGAAGAAAATTGATTAGTCTAAAAACCCATAAATATCACCAAGGTTTTCTAATTCGCGGCATATTTATCAGATATGTTATTTCAAATTAGTTTACTACTCCCCAATCTCCAAAGGAATTGCAAAGCTTGTTGTATGTTACAGTAAATGGCGCAGCCCTTAAAAAGATCAAACGACATCTACCCACACATCTCCAGGCTCTGCTGGAGGATTAAATCAGAGTACACGGCCGAGCAATTTATTTTCTGTCATTGCGCATTCATTGCTAATTTGACAAATCTGAAACAGAAGATTAGGCACGACTTGCATGATGCAAATAGTGACCATAAAATGATTAAATTTGATATTAGGTTTGAGAGGGAGAAGGGAGTCACAAACCAAGGTTTTAAATTTACGCAAGGCAAATTTCGAAGGGATGAGAAATACATTGACCAGAGTGAAGTGAGTGAACTGTTAATGGGTAAACCTACAGGCAATGGAAGTATGTGGTACAATACAAAAGCAGTACATACGCCGAAAAGGCAAAGGCTCCACTTATGTAGTTAAGCAATCTTGGTCAACAAATGTGGTGAGAGACAGTTTCAAGCTAAAAGAAAAGGCTTACACAAATGCAAGGCAAAGTGGAAATCCAGCAGACTGGGAGAGCAATAAAAAAATAATACAGGTGCAAAAATGGAATATGAGAAAATACTTGCAAGGATATCAAAGCTAACAGCAAAAGTTTTTCCTAGAAATATATTAAGAGGAAGAGTGCTAAAGGGGAATGTGGGACCACTGAAGATAGATGCAGGTGAGACTACAATGGACAATAACAAAATGCCAGACTTGTTACATGAATACTTTGTATTCATTTTCACAGTGCAGTAAGAGGACAAAATACCAGCAGTATAAGAGAACCTAAAAATAAGTCAAGGGGAGGAATTTAAGTTTAATGTAAATAAAAAAAAATGATGAGAGAAAATAATGGGATTTAAAATAGAGAAACCTCCAGGACCTGATGGTTTCTACCCGAAGATATTGAAAGAAACATGTGAGGAAATTGCAGATGCACCAGTCATCTCAGAACGATATATTGGCCTTGGGTATAGCGAAGATTCAGCAAAATAATACCGGGGCTTAAAGGGTTAAATTATGAGGACAGGTTGTATAAACTTTGTTTGTATTCCAGTGAGTTCAGAAGGTTGAGGGATGATCTAATCGAGATCTTTAAAATATCAAAGGGATTCAATAGGGTAGAGAGAAATGAGAGGTAGGCCATTTAGGAGTGAAATCAGGAAGTAGTTTTTCACACAAAGGGTAGTGGAAATATGTAACTTTCTCCACATATGGGTCAAGTGAAATTTTCAAGACCAAGATCAATAGATTTTTGTTAGGTAAGGGTATCCAAGGGGTATGGAGCACAGGTGGATACAGAGAGTTGAGCTACAGATCTGTCATGATCTAACAGAATGGCGGAACAGGGTCAAGCTCCTACTCCTATGTACCTCAAAATCCTGGAACTCCCTAACAGCACTGTGGGGGTACCTTCACCACACGGACTGCAGCAGTTCAAGAAGGCAGCTCACCACCACCTTCTCAAGGGCAATTAGGGATGGGCAATAAATGCTGGCCTTGCCAGCGATGCCCACATCCCATAAATCATGGAATCTTACAGCACAGAAGGAGGCCATTTGGCCCATTGTACCTGTGCCGGCTCTTAGAAAGCGCGATTCAATTAGCCCTGCTCTTTCCCCATAGCCATGCAAATTTTTCCTTTTTAAGTCTATATCCAATTCCCCATTGAAAGTTACTATTGAATCTGCTTCCACCACCTTTTCAGGCAGTGCTTTCTAGATCATAACAACTCACTACGTAAAAAAAATTCTCCTCATTGCCCCCCTGTTTTTTTTTTGCCAATTATCTTAAATCTGTGTCCTCTGGTTACCGGCCCACCCGCCAGTGGAAATAGTCTCCCTCATAATTTTGAGCACCTCTATTAAATCTCCCCATAACCTTTTCTGCTCAAAGTAGAACAATCCTAGTCTCTACATAACTGAAGTCCCTCATCCCTAGTATTATTCTGGTAAATCTCCTCCGCACCCTTTCCAAGGCCTTGACATCCTTTTTAAAATGTGGTGCCCAGATCTGGACACAATACCCTAGCTGAGGCCTAACCAGTGATTTATAAAGGCTTCGCACCACTTCCTTGCTTTTGTACTCTTATGCCTCTAGTTATAAAGCCAAGCATCCCATATACTTTTTTTAACAGCTTTATCAACTTGTCCTGCCACTAAAAGTTAATAAAATTAAAAAATAGCAGGTTTACTCAGGTTAATAATTAGGAAATCAGAGGGAACTTTTTAATTTAAGATTAATAGAGTTGTGGCATTAGTTACCAGGAAAGGCCATTAAAAAAGACGGTATAATGAGTTCAAAAAACAATGAGATGCATTTCCAGAAAAAGGGATTGGTTTGGAGGTAAAAGGCCTTTCAGTTCATTCGATCTTATCCTTTCAGAATACTAATCAAAACCGATCATCTTTCTATTGCAGTATCGAATTGTCTCTTAAACGATGTCAGTGTCCTGGCCTCAGCCACAGTCTCTGAAAACCCATTTCAGCTATTAATTACCCTCTGCGTAAAGAAACACTTACTGACGTCTATCCTAAATTTCCACTTCACAAACCTGAACCTGCACCCTCTTGGCCTGGCACAATCTGAAAATAATAGGCGGAACTGTCAATTTCGGCATTTGGCAGGGGGGGATGTAAAACAGGCAGTAATCGATCGACCACCTGTTTTCCCCTCTGCCCTATTTTCTTTTCCACTGACTTCCGCTACTGCCTGTTTTACCACTCCACCCGCCACTGCTGAAGTTGAAAGCTCCACCCAATTCTTTGGGTTTACTTTCTGTAACTTTTAAAATATCTTTCGTAGCTCCGAGAGATGTTTTTTGAAGACTCAGGGCCACTAGCGTATCAAGTCATTGCTCATAGCTCTTCCTTCTGAAACTGGGGATCTTCCTATTTGTCCTCCGATATGGTAAGAAAGTACGTTGATGAGGTTGTTAATATTCCTCACTGTCTTAAAAATTCTACAGGATTCAGAATGTTATTGACTGTCTCAGATCAGTCTTTGCTGTGTTGCATCAACTCTGTCTGTGCTGCTGCGCAGTTCCTGAGCCTTGGGTAGGGTCCCACCTTGGAAAACTTAAGACAATTTGGACAAATACATTTCATAATAATAAAAATATTAATAAAGGCATATCCTGTATAAATATATTTGACAAAAAAGAAAAAATATCATCCTTCTTTAAGGCATTGAATCATTCCAAGTCTGAGAGGCTGACGGGTGTGAAGTAGGGGTGGAGAATGGGGACAGGTCATGGAGAGGATCTCTAACTGGCTTCTGGAGGGTGGGTGAGAGTAGTCCCAGGCTTTATAACTCAGATTTATTTGTGTGTGGAGAAACACCAGGCTGGATACACTCCCCTGATGCCACAATTAAGATCAAACTTAAACAAATTGGTGGCACACTATCCTATAGCACAAAGACACTTGTTATATAGAAATATCTTGCTTTTGAAGGCAGGCATCGACACACATGGCTGTCCAGGCCACCAGACAAGAGGTGCACAAGAACAGCAGGTGAAGATCCTCACTTCAACCTTTCCTGAGATCTTCAATATGGCGGGGGGGGGGGGGGGTGGGGGCGGTGGGGGGGTGCTGGTGGATGGAAATGAGGACATTTGAACCTTGGTGATGTATGTTCCAGCTCCAGCACTCAGTGCTGCTCCAATGCCATTGCCTAAATACTAAGAAATGAAACTCTATGCTGCATTACACACGCCTTCCCTTCTAGTCTACCAGGGATAGTACATATAACCCTCTCCTTCAGATTGCCAGGACAGATACATACTGTCTCCATTGGGCAGAATGGATATAAACTGCCCCCGTCATATCACTAGAGTGACAAGTATATGTTGCATACTCTGCTACGTCATCAGATGAGAATTAATGCAAGTTGGATGGGCACCACTAAACCACAAACACCAAGCACAAGTCAAACTACGTTCCTCCACTACAGTTACCCCCAGCTACTGGTATGCTAGCACACAGAGGAAAACTTTTAATGGAGGCATACGCACACCACCATTTATAAAAAGAAAAGCAGCAATAGATGCATATGAATCCAAATTAGGTGAAAATTAAAATCTTCTGTGCCAGATTCATTGCCTATCCTCACCTCAGCGACTACACATTGCCAATAAAGGGCAGGCAGGCTTTAATTTTAAGATTATTTTTTGTTGGACAGGCAACACATTTTATGTTTCTCACCCCCTCCCCTTTTTCAGGTGTCCCATTCCAGGTACAGTACCTTTGCCTGAATGAGTGGGTGGCAATGACCTGTTAGCAGGCCTCCACTGAAACTGCTCTGTAACTGGCTGCTTGGAGACACACAATAGTGGCCAGGGGAATTCTCCCTCCTCTGTTGGGAATGTGGCTTCACTTACTACCTAATAATATGAGCAAAATTGGGAACTGATCATGTTTGTGAATTACGAGCATTAACCAGTGTACTAATCATGATGCCACGGTGGTGCTGATTATTTTTATTTTTACAGTATTAATCTCTCTTTTCTATACCCAATCCTCTTTGATCTTCTTGACACTGGTCTGAGAGGATGGGCAGGTGAGAGGAGACCCATTGCTATACTTCCATCAATGGTGCTCTGTGCTGACTACTAGGAGGCGTGAGACAGCGCAGTCTGGGGGACAAACCTCCATCTGAATTTGTCCTCTTCTGTGGTCTATACTCAATGCCTCTGACAGCAGTGCTGCTGAAATTGGCTCATCTGACTGGACAAATTGAAACTTTCACCTAGCACTCTCCCAGGGTGTTGTATTTTGTGAAGTATTACCACACGGCACCAATTATCAAACTTTCAAAGTAGGAAATGTCCAGCTGTATAGCAGCACAGTGTTAAGGAGTGCTTCTACCAGAGTGATTCACTTTGCAGAATCCCAACCAGGTAAGTCTCTGTAAGAATGGCGATAGACAAGCCTGCAGACATGATTCTACTCATGTTTTGACTATCACCGAGTGGTATTATCGCCAAAAAGTATGGTTCTGCTAAGTAGTGTGGAAACAATGTGGTGTACTTGGGGAAGGTGGGGGGGGGGGGGGGGTGGAGAGGTGTATCTTATCAGTTTCCTCCTGTCCTGCAGTCTCCCCGTGTCATGGACCTTCCCTGATCATGTACCTGGACTGAGGATCTGTTCCCGGTCCTTTGTCAATGCTTATTTATCAAAGGCTCCCCTATATAGTGACCCCAGGTAGCAATTCAGCAGTGATAATTAATTTGGAAATAGAAGAACCTAAGAAAGCACATAATAAGAAAAGTCTGCTCGGCCCATCAAGTCAGCTTTTTCCACAGGCCATGTACAATATACCCTATCATGGACTCTAGCCCACCAATTTAATCTCGAGGGAAATGTCTTCAGAAAACTTCTCAATCCCCAAAGAACGCACTATTTGGGGGGACACAATCCCACAATCTACCATGCCACTGCTTTACAATCCCTGCTTTTTTTTGGTAGTGTAAGATTCGGAGTGCAATACAACAGACTGGTGGATACAGGTGAGCTGGCTTTAAAAGAGGCAGCTACCCTGGTCTGCTCTGAGGCCACTGATCCCTGCCTGGGTTCAGTAAGTGTACCTGTACTACAATTGGCTTCAGTGTTCAGCATGCCTGGGTTAGGAAGGGAATAATGAATCAAACTTTCTGCTCCTGATTGCTGTTGACTGACCTCTGCTAGAAGTACACTGATGGACACGAGGATTTCTGTATTTTATGTTTGTTTTTAAATAGTTACGGTCAAAATGGAAGTGGATGCTTCTTTGCGATGTTTCAAAATGAAAGACAGGAGACAGGCTATCTGCAGGAACCAGATAAGGTTGATTGATCTGGAAATTAGTCAAGTTAAAAGATGCTTTAAATGCCAATTGAATGTACATAATCATGACTACCCCAACAAGCAGTCAAGACCATCAGGACAGGAAAGGGCAGGAGAAAATTGGCATAGAAGGATGGTTGAAAAAAACTTTTTAAAAAACCCATAACCTATGGATAGTGTAATATATTATTACTCCCAAGGGCCTAGCTGTCATGTCACATTCCCGATTATTGCTCATGCACTATTTGGTTGGACCCACTCATCGTGTAAATATGGTGTCATGTTGGTACCCACTGTGCATTACTAATTGCAGATATTTCAAACTTGCATTCTTATGCAACAGTGGTTTATAGAGGTATGGGTAATTTTCCAAACAGAATAAAAAAACAACACTTCACAAAAACAACCACTACAGCAGGGATGTCACGATCAAATGTATCGGGAACAGGGACACTGGATCACAAGGGAGAGTCCTTACACAAAGAGGGTGGGCCACCAGGGGAGGTTCACACGGAGGGTGGTAATGAACACGGATTCTGTGCCCAGTGTAACCCTACTTCCTGCGGCTTGACACTAAGCCATTTAATTGCCTCAAGTTGATTGAGTTTCGTCAGTTTTCAGCTAAACTTCCAGAAAGACGGTCATGTGGTAAACAGGGGTTCCTGCCGCAGGAAAAAAGGAAGTCACAGCCCAAGTTGCTCTCCCTGCCCCTGTGAAGGAGGGCTGAGGTGATGTTGAAGATACTAAAAACAAAATATAACATTTAAAAGCATACCTCAAGTTGAATAATCAAGTTTGCAATAGCTAAGCTGCTGGCTGAAGGAGAGGGGAAGAATGAGAGACAGAGAGACAATGTGGGATGAAAAAGACTAGCTACATGTTAATAAAGCTCATCGTGACATCCCCACAATACACTCATAAAACTTCAACTATAGCATGGGAGAGCAGGGTAGATGCTATAGTTTGATAGCATTGTTCTTACCAGCCTACGTCTTTTATAAATAATCCAGGCATCCTAGATGGAAAATAACATGACAAATCCTTTGTTTGATTAGATCTCACTTTATAGAGCATTGATGCACTGATCTACTCACTGCAATGAAGCCCTGTTAAAATTAAAATGTTTAAACTTTCAAATGCAGTCACATGAGCCTGAGAGTGCTCCCCATAGAGTGAAACTTCCAATAGTGGCTTATCGTCATGGCAATGAAATACCACTGTGTATATGTGCGTGATCAAACATGTGCGATCTGGTATTGACATTTGCAGTATCAAAAAGATTAGCTAAGAAATGCTACCATAGGGAAGATATTATGTTTTCTGACATGAAAAAGAAAGCATTATTTAAACTTTTATTTAAACAAAAAGATGTAAAATAACAAAAACACACATAAATATATATATGTATGTATAGATTGGCACATTGAAATGAAGCAGGCTACAATCTGTATCTCGCCTGGGATTGTGCTCGATCAGACTGTGTGCAGGGATCGTCACTCTGCATCTAACCTGTGCTTTACCTGAATGTATGCTTAACAACACAGCAAAAGTAAAAGGTCTGTTTACTGGAAATAACATCCCTCATCACTATGAACACAAAACATTTCCTGGAAAAATGCAAAAAGAGAAACCCAAAATAAATGATTAACTGTTGTGGACAAACAACGGTGTGTTTGTGCGGCGTGACCTTTTAGCTCAGGCAAGACAGATGCATGTTTGCAGTGTACCTCAAATCAATGGCTTATTTTCCATGATGTCCCGCATCGGCCTTTTATTTTACACACGGAATCCTTGGATTTGAGGCAGAGTACAACAATCTTGCAATAGCGGCATTTATTCCACCTGCATGCTGGACATCTGTTATTGATTTGAGGTACTGTGTCTGCCGTGACTGGGTTAAAGGTCGTGTTGCACAAACACGGTGCTGTTTGCCCACAGCAGTTAATCATTTATTTTCGATTTCTCTTTTCTTTGTATTTTTCCAGGGAATGATTTGTGTTCATCCTGGTGAGGGATGTTGTAAGTGTGAGCCAGATTTTTTTTTTAACCTTTGTGGCGTTGCTCAGCACTACAGGTCAGGTACGTCACAGATTAGATGCAGAATGAAGATCCTTCTACACTCCCCTATTAGGCAAGCCTCAAGTCAGGCATAGAATGGGTTAGCTGCAGACTTAAAGCTCCCTCTACACAGTCTGATTGAGCAATCTCAGGTCAGGTACAGGGCTAGCTAGAAGCAGAGCAAATTCCTTTCCTACTGCCCCAATGTCAGAAGAGCGCCCTTACTGCAGCAGTATGGCATTTCCATTACCACCCAGTTGTCCTTGTGGGCTCTCTTAACAAGCAATGAGAGTGTCACTGGGCAATGAGAAGGTACTGTACCAGTATATTGTAAGCAGGGCAGTGTGATGATGCATATATTCAAAAAAGGCATCATATCAGACACAGGCAACTACAGACCCATAATCTTACTTGAATCCTGTGTAAAATAACAGTATCTATTACCAGGGTAAACTTGAAGATTATCTGTACAAAAAATAACAATCAACAGCAGTTAACATGGATTCAGATGGATTCCTGCCTGACCAACCTCCTTCACCTCTTTGAGTAAGTGACATCCCAGGTGGCCTGTGGCAAGCTCTACCAATTTAATACAGCCAATGCACGTAGGAAGGAAAAATGGACATAACATGTACTGCATGAATGGTGTTGAAATGGCTAGGATGAAGTTGAAAAAGACCTAGGAGACTTAGTAGACTTGATATCCAACATGTCCAACCAATGCAGAGCAATAATCAACAAAGCCAATAGAATGCTGAACTATATCGTCAGCTTAGCTCAGTGGTAACACTTGCCTCTGAGTCAGAAGGTTGTGGGCTAAAGTCCCATTCAAGTTATGGATTTGAGTACGTAACCTAGGCTGCCGTTTAAGTGAAGTACTGACGGAGTGTTTCATTGTTGGCGCTGGAGTCTTTCGGGTGAGATGTTAAACCATCAGCAAGTTCAAGTGAACATAAAAGATACCACAGCACTATTTGAAGAGCAAGGGAGTTCTCTTGGTGTCCTGGCCAATATTTATCCCTCAACTGTTACTAAATCATATTAACTGCTGTTTGTGGGACCTTGCTGTGTGCAAATTGGCCGCCATATTTGCCTCAATAACAGTGACTACACTTTAAAATAAATTCATTGGCTGTTAAGGGTTTTGAGACATCTTCAGGATGTGAAAGGTGCTATATAAATGCAAGTTATTTCTTCCTTTATATAGCCAAATCAGTGGAATATAAGCGACAAAGTCATGATCAGAATGTACAGTGCCCAGATCAGATCACACACACCTTGAGTACTGTGCCCAGTTCTGATCACTGAGACACAGGGAGATAGTGCAAAGAGCCACAAGGTTAAACTAAATTGCAGGAGTGGGACAAAGAACTAGAGGTTCAATCTAGTAAAAGGCAAATTTAGTACTGTTATTAGGGTTTTTTTTTCACAAAAGAGTGATCAATACAAGGAATGGACTACTGAATAGAATAGTAGAACAAAAACCTTTCAATCGTTTAGGAATCAACGAGATGCTGAAATGGGGGAACTTTAGTGTCATTGAATGAACAAGATGGGTCGAGTGGCATTCCTCAACCACAATTATCTTGTAATCTTGTGAAGTACAAAGTTCTAAGAATGCAACACACTGACTGATTTCGGTGATTAAATACTGCCTCAGGAGGCTTCAGAGTGACTGACAGTGTACTACAATCTTTAAAAGACCAAGGGGAGCCGTCTTTCGGGATGGAGATGAGGGTTACCGAAGTTCCCCTCCCCACCCGCCCCCTCTCCAAGATCTCATGCTGTCTTCCATCGTCCCATATGTAAAGGGGCTGATCTTGATTTTGTTGTTTTTTTTTTAAAAAGAGAATTTAGGGCATTCTTTGGGGATCCAAGCCAATTTCACCCAATGTTAACTTGGTTTTTAAATTAGGATCTCTTTAAGCCAATACCTGAACCAATTTGAAAAGTTGGGTAATAGGCAAAAAACTCAAAAGCAGACATGTGAACAAAGTAGTAACTTTTGTTATTGTACGACATGTGATTATGCCACCTCCAACATTCCCCTTAAGCTGCGTGGCGGTGCATCACTCTGCAGCTCCCGTGCAGCTGGCTCACCGGCTTTTAAATAGGTAAAAACCACACATGCGCGGTATTTTGAATGGGCCGCACAGCCCCTTAAAGGGGCTGCACACCCCAAAAAAAATTACAGGGAACATTGGTCACCACCTTGAATTAGTTTTCATCATTTATGCAGAGATGTCACAATCCAGAACAGACCACACTGTCAGCAAAAATGTTTCACGGTGAAGTTACTGGAACCACTAGCGCAATCCTTGTAGCGATTTAAGCAGAGACTTTCTGTTTTGGCGTTCCTGGCACACACTTTCAGGAAACTGCGCATCCCCAGTTTCTGATTTTCTGCACATTAACATTAATGGATGAAGACCATGGGCTGTGGTTCGAAAATTTCTCTTTATGTGCTCTCTGCATGTACAGGCAGTGCTTAAGCGGAAAATCTCCCCTTTCACTCCCATTTAAAGTTTAGGTTTATAGCAAGCTTTCAGCATTTTAAATTAAATTCCTTAATAACATCGTATGACAGAATGATGAGGAGCCGCAGAATGCAATTGATACCCCGTGCATGGCATTGACTATAATTCACTTGGGGCTTTGTTACTCGCATTATCAATGAGTCAATTTATGGAATATAAGAGGCGATTTCTCATTTTGGTGCTCCTGGCACATCATTTTTAATAAAAATTCATGGGCTGGATAAGCAGAAACTCACCCCAATTAATCTGACCAGAATGCTTTTTATCTTCAGTGCCCTATACACTCGACACTCAAAGATGCTGAGTGAGACACATTAACCTTGGTACAACCTCCACTATCCCGGTGCTATTCTGACAGTGACAAGCCTACTCACAGAACAAGTCTCCTCACTTCAGTCAGTCCAACACTGCTTACCCGTGACTCGCCCTCTCCTCTCCACTCCAGCCGATTTGGAAAGAGGTAGAAATAACGACGTTGCCACTGGGTCAGGAAAGGGTTTCCTAGTTTCAGCATATAACCATGCATAATGCAGTCTTTCCCTAGGGCATAATCTGCATAGAATATAAAAGGTGAGATTAGTCCAGGTCTTCCTCAGGATGGAGATAAAGAACTAATTTGATTTTTTTAATGCAATTTATCCCTAGTTCTTTCATTTTGCCTGTAAGCAAGGCTCTACACCCTTGTGAGCAGGCAGACTACCCGCTCTGTTAAAGTCACCTTTAGCACGTTCACGAAAGGTGGGAGACACCACTCAGGCAGGGCACCTTCTCATTCTGATGCAGATCTGAGCAGAATGCTGGATTGTGCATGCAGCATCCTATTCCATGGCACTGAGCATTAGGATTTCAATGGAATACAAAGGGGTTGAAATTATGTTACAGCTGTACAAAGCTCTGGTTCGACCCCATCTTAAGTACTGCATTCAGTTCTGGGCCCCGCACCTCAGGAAGGATATATTGGGTTTGGAGAGGATACAGCGCAGGTTCATCAGAATGATACCGGCGCTAAATTATGCGGACAGGGTGCATAGACTAGGCTTGTATTCCCTTGAGTATAGAAAATTAAGAGGCAGGAAGATGGTATAGAGTCAATAGGGAGGGAAGAAAAACTGGAATAGGAAAACAAAAAGGCAGAAAGTAAATTGGAAGGACAGAGGAATCAAGGGCTAGACAGTAGTCAACAAGGAGGTTTGCCTGTACTAAATGGTATATACTTCAATGCAAGGAGTATAGCGAACAAGGCAGATGAGCTGAGGGCACTTGTGACTATGATATTATAGCTATTACAGAGACGTGGCTGAAAGAGGGGCAGGTATGGCAGCTCAACATTCCTGGTTACAGGATTTTCAGACGGGATAGAGAGGGAGGTAAAAAGGGAGGGGGAGGGGGTTGCAGTATTGATTAAAGAAACTATTACAGCTGTGAGGAGGGATGATATGTTGGAGGGATCATCAAACAAGGCCATACGGGTCGAATTGAAAAACAAAAAAAGGGACGATCACACTGCTGGGAGTATACTACAGACCCCCAAACAGTGAGAGGGAGATAGAAGAACAAATAAGTAGACAAATTTCTGAGAAGTGCAAAAACTATAGGGCAGTAATAGTAGGGGATTTCAACTACCTTAATATTAACTGGGATAAAATTAGCGTGAAGGGTATAGAGGGTGCGGAATTCCTAAAATGCATCCAGGAGAACTTTTTTAGCCAGTATGTAGCAAGCCCAACAAGGGAGGGGGCAGTTCTGGACTTAGTTTTAGGGAATGAAGCTGGGCAGGTAGAAGGCGCATCAGTGGGGGAGCATTTTGGTGCTGGTGACCATAATTCTGTTAGATTTATGGTAGTTATGGAAAAGGACAAGGATAGACCAGGAATAAAAATTCTAAATTGGGGAAAAGCAAATTTTGCTAAGCTCAGAGGGGATTTAGCCATAGTGGACTGGAAACAGCTACCTGAAGGTAAATCAGTGTCAGAGCAGTGGGAGGCATTCAAGGAGGAGATCCGGAGGGTTCAAACCAAACATGTGCCCTTGACTAACAAATCTAGAGCCCCCTGGATGTCTAGGGACATACAGGGTAGGATAAAAATAAAAGGGAGGCGTATGACAGATACTGAGGGCTAAATATTCCAGAATCTTTAGAGGAGTACAGAAAGTGTAGGGGTGCAATTAAAAAGGATATTAGGAAAAGAGAGAGCATGAAAAATTATTGGCAAGTAAAATCAAGGAAAACCCAAAGATATTTTATAAATATATTAAGAGTAAGAGGGTAACTAAAGAAAGGGTAGGGCCTATTAGAGATCATGAGGGTAATGTGTGTGTGGAGGCGGGAGACGTCGGTAGGGTTCTTAATGAATACTTTGCATCTGTTTTCACAAAGGAGAGGGGTGAAGCAGGCATTGCTAATGGGGGGAGGAGTGAAATATTAGATGAAATAAACATAGTGAGAGAGGAAGTATTAACGGGTTTAGCAGCTTTAAAAATGGATAAATCCCCAGGCCCGGATGAAATGTATCCCAGGCTGTTAAGCGAAGCAAAAGAGGAAATAGCAGAGGCCTTGACCATCATTTTTCAATCCTCTTTGGCTTCAGGTATGTTGCCGGAGGACTGCTAATGTGTTTAAAAAGGGAGAAAAGGATAGACGGAGTAATTACAGGCCTGTCAGCCTAACCTCGGTGGTGGGAAAATTATTGGAAAGAATTCTGAAGGACAGGATAAATCTTCATTTAGAAAGACACGGATTAATCAAGGATAGTCAGCACAAATTTGTTAAGGGAAGGTCGTGTCTGACAAACTTGATTGAATTTTTTGAGGAGGTAACAAGGAGGGTAGATGAGGGTAGTGCGTTTGATGTAGTGTATATGGACTTTAGCAAGGCTTTTGATAAGGTTCCACATGGCAGACTGGTCACGGAGTTAAAAGCCCATGGGATCCAGGACAAAGTGTCAAGTTGGATTCAAAACTGGCTTGGAGGCAGGAAGCAGAAAGTAATGGTTGATGGGTGTTTTTGTGACTGGAAGGCTGTTTCCAGTGGGGTTCCGCAGGGCTCAGTACTAGGTCCCTTGCTTTTTGTGGTATATATCAATGATGATCTAGACTTGAATATAGGAGGTATGATTAAGAAGTTTGCAGATGATACTAATGTCGGCTGTGTGGTTGATAATGAAGAAGGAAGCTGTAGACTGCAGGAAGATATCAATAAATTGGTCAGGTGGGCAGAACAGTGGCAAATGGAATTCAATCCAGAGAAGTGTGAGGTCATGCATTTGGGGAGGGCTAACAAGGAAAGGGAATACGCATTAAATGGTAGGACACAGAGTAGTGTAGAGGAACAAAGGGACCTTGGAATGCATGTCCACAAATCCCTGAAGGTAGCAGGCCAGGTAGATAAGGTGGTTAAGGCGGCATACGGAATGCTTGCCTTTATTAGCTGTGGCATAGAATACAAGAGCAGGGGGGTTATGTTTCAACTGTATAAAACACGAGTTAGGTCTCAGCTAGAATACTGCGTGCAGTTCTGGTCACCACATTACAGGAAAGATGTGATTGCACTAGAGAGACTACGAGGAGATTTACAAGGATGTTGCCGGGAGTAGAGAATCTTAGCTATGAGGAAAGACTGGATAGGCTGGGTCTGTTTTCCTTGGAACAGAGGAGGCTGAGGGGAGACCTTATTGAGGTGTATAAAATTATGAGGGGCATAGATAAAGTGGAAAGAAAGGACCTATTTCCTATAGCAGAAGGGCCAAAAACCAGGGGGCACAGATTTAAAGTAATTGGGGGAAGGTTTAGAGGGGATTTGAGGGGGAATTTCTTCACCCAGAGGGTTGTGGGGGTCTGGAACTCACTGCCTGAAAGGGTGGTAGAGGCAGGAACCCTAACCACATTTAAAAAGTACTTGAATGTGCACTTGGGATGCTGTAACCTGCAGGGCTACGGACCAAGAGCTGGGAAGTGGGATTAGGCTGGATAGCTCTTTGTTGGCCGGCGCGGACACGATGGGCCAAAATGGCTTCCTTCCGTGCTGTAACTTTCGATGATTCTATGAGGTGATCTAATTGAAGCGTTTAAGATGATTAAAGGAGTTGATAGAGTAAATCGCGAGAAACAATTTCCTCTAGTGGGGGGAGCCTAGAACAAGGGGGTATAACCATGAAATTAGAGCTAGGCTGCTCAGGGGTGATGTCAGGAAGCACTTCTTTGTACAAAAGGGTAGTGGAAATCTGGAACTCTTTCCCTCAAATAGCTGTTCAGGCTGGGCCAATTGAAAATGTCAAAACTGAGATTGACAGATTTTTGTTAAGACAAGGGCATTAAGGGTTATGGAACCAAGGCGGATAGATGGAGTTGAGATACAGAGCAGCCTCAATCTAATTGAATGGTGGAACGGGCTTGAAGGGCTGAATGGCTGACTGATGTTCCTATGTTATTGAGAAAGCGGTTAAAAAAGCATACGGGATACTGGGCTTCATAAATAGAGGCATAGAATACAAAAGCAAGGAAGTTATGATGAACCTGTATAAAACATTGGTTCGGCCTCAACTGGAGTTTTGTGTCCAATTCTGGGCACCGCACTTTAGGAAGGATGTGAAGGCCATTAGAGAGGGTGCAGAAAAGATTTACCAGAATGATTCCAGGGATGAGAGACTTCAGTTACGTGGCTAGACTGGAGAAGCTGGGGTTGTTCTCCTTAGAGCAGAGAAGGTTGAGAGGAGATCTGATAGAGGTGTTCAAAATCATGAGGGGTCTAGGCAGAGTAGAGAGAAACTGTTCCCAGAATTGGTGGAAGGGTCAAGAACCAGAGGACACAGCTTTAAGGTGATTGGCAAAAGAACCAAAGGCGACATGAGGAAAAACTTTTTTATGCAGCGAGTGGTTAGGATCTGGAATGCACTGCCTGAAAGGGTGGTGGAGGCAGACTCAATCGTGGCTTTCAAAAGGGAATTGGATAAGTACCTGAAGGAAATGAAGTTGCAGGGCTACAGGGAAAGGGCGGGGAGTGGGACTAGCTGAAGTGCTCTTGCAGAGCGCCGGCATGGACTCGACGGGCCGAATGGTCTCCTCTGTGCTGTAACCATTCTATGATTCTATGTTAAAATAGCAGACAGAAGGATTTCATTTTAATGCATCCAATGACATGCAATTTGAACCCTTTTGTCAGGAGACCAGCAGCACACAAGAGAAATAAAAGACAAGAAAAAAAACTACAAATGATAGCAATCGGAAATAAAAAGTGAAAATATTGGAAATACACAGGCCAGCTAGCATCTATAGAAAGAAAAGACAAGTCAACATTTTGAAGGTTATACACCTAAAATGTCAACTTGTTTTGTCGCTTTACAGACATTGACCGTCTTGCTCGGTATTTCAAAGCATTTTCAGTTTTTACTTCAGTATGATAGAGAATGCTTTATGATGTATCAGAGTTGGAAATATCTCATAAATGAACTTTCCTACCTTCCTCGTGACCGAGCATCTTATTCTTCGCTCTCTTCCTGACCTCGTTTTTATCAGTGTCAGCATTGACTGCGTCGTACACAGTTTCTGCCACCTCCTGTTGCCAACGCTCCGATATCACCAGAGGAAAATTCTTATACAGCTCCTGGTCACTATCCAACAGCTATGATGGAGAAATCAGAGAGACGGGAAGAGAGAGAGAGAGAGAAATGGGGGAAGAGATGGACAGGGTAGAGAGAGCAAGAATTGAATAACAGATGGCAGGGGAGAGAAAGCAAGACAAACAGCAGAGAGAAAGTATTGGTGGGGACAGCAAGAAAGAGGAAGAGAAAGAATGGAGGGTGAGGGCAATAGAAAATTGGGTGGAAGGGAGAGGGGGAAAGGAAAAAGTGTGGCAAAAAGATTAGAGGGAGAGGAATAATATTAGCAAATTAATGAACATAGCTTTGCTCCAGTGTGCTCCCTTTTGCTATGAAAATAATTAAAAGTTTAATGAAGTCTCCCTTCCCTTACACTATTATTTGGTGGTATTGAAATCTGGCCATTTTGTGTTGTGAGGACCATGTTTTCAACTCCTGATAAACTTTTGTCGTGATATACAGTCATGTACTTTGTTCAGTGTACAATTCTGCAGTATATTGTATTTTGTTTCTTTGATAACTTTGGACATTTACTATCTGAAAGCATGTTTTACCAAAGTCAAATTTTTAAAAATTATTTTTTCATAATTTTTGTGTTTATATCTACTAAAACTCTGGGCCAATAAGTCTTTTCACAGTTTACAGACATTCTTCCAGCCCTATGGTGCCCAATACCTGAGGTTCTATTGTATCAGATGTAGCAAATGTCCAACATCAAACTGGAATTTAGAACTAGAGGAAGAACGCCATCACAAATGGGCCAAAACCATCACGCATAGACCATGCCAGTCACACATGGGACAGTCACCAACTGAGAGTAACCTGCCCATTGCACTCAGTTATACACACACTGGTTACACAGCTGTCACCAGCATCCACTCACCATATGAGTGCACAGTATCCACTGGTTACATGGCTGCCACAAACACCGACTTCGTTAAGTCATCTACTAGTTACTCGGGTGTTACCAATATGCACTGGTTGCACGGGTGTGATTAGTACCAAGAGGTTGCACAGATGGACCAGCACCCACTGGTTACACAGGTGCCACCAGCAATATGTAGCTGCACAGTGAGACTAATTACACAGGGGCAACTAGTTACCAGATGCCATGAACACCCACTCATTACATGGCTGCCACTAGCATCAACTGGTTACATTAACATCAACTGGTTACAAGAATGCCACTAGTATTGCTTGTTACACAAGTGGCACTAGCACTTGCTCGTTACATGAGTGCCACTTGTTCCATTGGTACGTCCCGTGTTACTGGTACTCACTGGTTATACAGATACCACTTGTACTAAACAATTAGAGAACATGCAGGCATTACCTTGATGCCTTTTGTGTCTTCTTCATCAAATGATCCTATGTCAAATGCATCCGCTGCATTCACCTCTCCCCGGGGAGGAATGAGTGGAGGTGGATACTTGAAACAGAGAAACAAGATGGCAGTCATTTTAGCACTGCACTGTACCAGATCGATTGCAACCAGAACCACAGCTATGGTACCATGACAAATGGCGCTATTAGATTTTTATGCCAGTAACCACTCACTAACATTGTTCCTGCTGGGGAGAAGTTTTTGCAAAATAAAGATCACAGCTCAGAATTGGGTTCAATGTGATAGCCAGCTACAATACAGTCCTTTCATATCTGCTACCTGGTTTGAATCCAACTGGTGGGATAAAAGTTTCTTTTCTCTGTTGGCTGTAAGAGTTATTAGTGACATGAGTTTTAGACAGACTCACCAATTTTCATTTGGCACAAGATCACAGCACAAAATTATCCATTGTTTCACAAATTGGCAAGGTGTAGCAAAGACATAAATGCGTATACAGGGAATCTTCTCCTTAAATTGGCAATCTGACTCACAAAGGCCACATAGATACTACAGGAAACTCTTTTTTATCCGGCACCGATGGGACCGGCGTGGTGCCGGTTGATCAAAAAGTCCGGATTACAGAGAGGTATACTTACTAAGGTACGAGAGCCCCATACACGGCCACAGATCCAGGCGTCCCTGTTGCATGGCAACAGTGCAGGAACCCTGGTTACACGACCACAGATCCAGGAACCCCGGTTACATGACCACTAATATGAAGTAAAACTTACCTGAACCTACTCCTGAATTTTGCCAGTTAAGAGAGTGATATGCCTATCAATTAGTCCAATAAAAGGCGACGAGTTAAGAACGTAACTGAAGGTTTTTATTGGCTAAATAACAGAGCCCACCCTCGTGGGTGATCCGATCCAACAGGGAGGAATACTAGCCAGTCAGCTACCTTTATACCTGGGCAGGTAATGGGCGGAGTCGGAGGTGGTCAGCCCAGGTATAACAGTGCGACAAGAGGCGACCTCGTGTAGTGATGTGACAGTGAGAACAGTGAGAACAATATACAGTGATAACTATAACAGTGGTTTACCACATTCACCCCTTGTTTAGATTAGAGTCCGGCGGGGTGAAGTGTATTACCAGCTCTGGTATGTCAGTCTGTCCGGAGGCTTCGTTAGCCTCTCCGATCGTCGCAGCGGCGGTGTTACATTATCCGGTGTTAAAGCTGGTGTCTGCGTAGTCGGCAAAGGCTCGTGGGGTTCCGGCATGCCGTCTACCTCGGCTGGACTCGGGGGGGTTGGGAGGGGGGGGTGAGGGTGCGAGGTCTCGTAAGGAGACAGTGTCCTCCCGTCCGTCTGGGTAAGCCACATAGGCGTACTGGGGGTTGGCGTGCAGGAGGTTCACCTTCTCGACCAGGGGGTCCGTTTTATGGGCCCTCACGTGCTTTCGCAGCAAGACGGGTCCCGGAGAGGTCAGCCAGGTTGGTAGGGTGGTTCCCGTAGTCGACTTCCTGGGGAAGACAAACATTCGAGCATGGGGGGTGGTGTTAATGGCAGTGCAAAGTAGTGACCGGATGGAGTGCAGCGCAATCGGGAGGACCTCTTGCCAGCGGGAGGTTGGGAGGCCCTTAGACTTTAAGGCTAAGAGGGTGGCCTTCCATACCGTCGCGTTCTCTCTTTCCACCTGGCCGTTCCCTCGGGGGTTGTAGCTGGTGGTCCTGCTTGCTGCAATACCCCTCTCCAATAGGAACTGACGGAGTTCCTCGCTCATGAAGGAGGCACCCCGGTCACTATGTATATAGTTCGGGAACCCGAACAAGGCGAAGAGTTTGTTCAGGCATTTAATGACCGTGTTACTGGTCATGTCTGGGCAGGGGAAGGCAAAGGGGAAACGGGAGTACTCATCAACGATGTTGAGGAAGTACACATTACGGTCGGATGACGGTAGGGGCCCCTTGAAGTCGATGCTCAGACGCTCGAAGGGGCGGGTGGCCTTGATCAGGCTTGCTCTGTCCGGCTTATAGAAGTGCGGTTTGCACTCAGCACAGATCTGGCAGTTCCTGGTCATGGTCCTGACCTCCTCGATGGAGTATGGCAGGTTGCGGGCCTTAATGAAATGGTAGAGTCTGGTGACTCCGGGGTGGCAGAGGTCATTGTGGAGGGTCTGAAGTCTATCACTTTGCGCGCTGGCGCATGTAATGCGTGAAAGAGCATCAGGGGGGTCGTTCAGTTTACCGGGCCGGTACAAGATCTCATAATCATAGGTGGAAAGCTCGATTCTCCACCTCAAGATTTTGTCGTTCTTGATCTTGCCCCTCAGCTTGTTATTAAACATGAAGGCAACCGAGCGTTGGTCGGTGAGTAGTGCCTCCAGCGCCGTACTGCCTCCACAATTGCCTGGGCTTCCTTCTCGACCGACGAGTGTCGGGTCTCGGGGCCCTGTAGGGTCCTTGAGAAGAAGGCTACCGGCCTACCCTCCTGGTTAAGGGTAGCGGCTAGGGCGAAGTCGGATGCATCGCTCTCCACTTGGAAGGGGATTGACTCATCCACTGCGTGCATTGTGGCCTTGGCTATGTCTCCCTTAATGAGGGAGAAGGCCGCGCACGCCTCTTCCGTGAGGGGGAAGGATGTGGTTTTCAGGAGGGGTCTGGCTTTGTCCGCATAATTGGGTACCCATTGGGCATAGTAGGCGAAAAGCCCCAGGGTTCTCCTAAGTGCTTTTGGACAGTGGGGGAGGGGTAGCTCCATGAGGGGGCGCATTCTTTCGGGGTCGGGGCCGATGACTCCGTTCTCTACTACACAGCCAAGGATGGCAAGGCGCGCTGTGTTAAACACGCATTTCTCCTTATTGTAGGTGAGGTTCAGCCGTTGGGCCGTACGGAGGAATTTCTCCAGATTCACGTCATGGTCCTGCCGGTTGCGGCCGCAGATGGTGACGTTATCGAGATAGGGGAAAGTGGCCTGTAGTCCGTTCTGGTCAACCATCCGGTCCATCTCCCGTTGGAAAACCGAGACCCCGTTGGTGACACCAAAGGGGACCCTAAGGAATTGGTAGAGGCGGCCATTCGCCTCGAAGGCGGTGTACTGGCTGTCCTCCGGGCTGATGGGGAGTTGGTGGTAGGCCGACTTGAGGTCGATGGTCGAGAATACGCGGTATTGTGCAATCTCATTGACCATGTCCGATATGCGGGGGAGGGGGTATGCGTCCAGCTGGGTGTATCTGTTTATGGTCTGGCTGTAGTCGATAACCAGGCGATTTTTGTCGCCGGTCTTGACTACCACCACCTGGGCACGCCAGGGGCTGCTGCTCCCCTCAATAATGCCCTCTTTCAGGAGTCGCTGCACCTCAGAGCTAATGAAGGCTCTGTCCCCAGCGCTGTACCGCCTGCTCTTAGTAGCGACAGGTTTGCAGTCGGGGGTGAGGTTAGCGAACAGGGAAGGTGGCGGTACCTTGAGGGTGGATAGGCTGCAGGTGTTACGCGGTGGGCGGTTTAACTTTCGCTGGTTGTCGACTGTGAGTGGGGGGAGGGGTCCACCGTATGCTAGGGTTACACTTTGGAGGTGGGATTGGAAGTCCAGCCCTAGTATGACGGCAGCGCACAGCTGGGGGAGTACGAGGAGTTTAAAATTTTTATACTCTGTCCCTTTAACCGACAATGTCACGACACAGTAGCCGCTGATGTCTGTGGCGTGCGACCTCGATGCCATCGAGATGCGGCTGCGCGTTGGCAGGACGGGGAGGGAGTAGTGGCTCACCGTGTCTGGGTGGATGAAGCTCTCCGTGCTTCCGCTGTCGAACAGGCAGGTCGTGGCGTGGCCGTTGACTTTGATGTCCATCATTGAGCTGGCCAGGTGGTGCGGGCGGGCTTGATCCAGGGTCACGGAAGCTAGGGTGTAGATGAGCGCGTCGTTGTCATGACAAGATGGCGGCGAAGATGGCGGCCCCCGTAGTTCACATGAGGCTCTGTTTAAATCGTTTGCCCCGCACAAAGATGGCCGCCCCTGCTGTTCCCATGAGGCTCTGCAGGCTTCGGCTGCCCCGCACAAAGATGGCCGCCCCTGGTTTTCCCATGAGGCTCTGCAGGCTTCGGCTGCCCCGCACAAAGATGGCCGCCCCTGGTTTTCCCATGAGGCTCTGCAGGCTTCGGCTGCCCCGCACAAAGATGGCCGCCCCCAGGGTTCGCATGAGGCACTGCTGGCTTCTGAGGATTTGCTTCTGCAGGCCTTGGAGAAGTGGCCTTTCTTGAGGCAGGTTTTGCAGGTCGAGTTTTTGGCTGGGCAGCGCGACCTCGGATGCTTCTCCTGGCCGCAAAAGAAGCAGCCAGCGGCCCGATCGGGGTTGCCTGATGTCGGGGCCGGTACCGGGGCTAGCGGGCCCGGTCGGATCCGTGATGCAGACGCTGAGGTAGGTCCCGGGGGCAGCGCTGTGAAGGGTGGTGGGGTGGGGGTCGGGCCCGAGTCCCAGGGTCGCGAATAGTACCTGGCAAACGCTTCCTGGTCTTGCTGGGTGGCCTCTAGGGTGAGGGCGAGGGCTTCGGCCTTGTCCAGGTCTATGTCCTTAGCTTCAAGCAGTCTTTGCCGTGTGTAGTCGGAACGTAGGCCTCTCACCAAGGCGTCGCGGACATTGTCTTCCATGTTCGCAGTAGCCGTCACCGCTTTAAAGTCACAGTTCCTGCCGAGTTGTCTCAGCGCTCGTGAAAATTCAGCTATCGATTCTCCTGGCTGTTGCTGGCGAGATCTTAAGAGATGCCTAGTGTACATGTAGTTTACCTGTTTCAGTAGGTTGATGGCGTCGTCGTACGTAGTCATGTCCTGGATGAGTGTATATACTCTCGGGCTCGCTTGGGCTTTCAGGACTCTTAGTTTGGATCTCTGAGGGACGACGGCTTCCTCCAGGTACGATTCGAAGCAGTCCAGCCAGTGTTTGAAGTCGTTGGCTGAGTTTGGTGCCTGTGGGTTTAGATCCAGGTATGGTGGTTTCAAGGCTTGCAGCCAAGCTGGCTGGTGTGGCCCGTTGTCTGGAGGCTGCTGTTGCTGTGCTGCTGGGTGAGCTCCTTGCTGTTGCTGTTCATTATCAGACATCTTTAAAATTTAGTCAATAAAATTGATATGCCTATCAATTAGTCCAATAAAAGGCGACGAGTTAAGAACGTAACTGAAGGTTTTTATTGGCTAAATAACAGAGCCCACCCTCGTGGGTGATCCGATCCAACAGGGAGGAATACTAGCCAGTCAGCTACCTTTATACCTGGGCAGGTAATGGGCGGAGTCGGAGGTGGTCAGCCCA
Organism: Somniosus microcephalus; assembly: GCF_052327205.1. Classification (NCBI taxonomy): domain Eukaryota; kingdom Metazoa; phylum Chordata; class Chondrichthyes; order Squaliformes; family Somniosidae; genus Somniosus; species Somniosus microcephalus. The sequence continues at coordinate 28,199,783 of NC_141005.1, read as the reverse complement.
GGTATAACAGTGCGACAAGAGGCGACCTCGTGTAGTGATGTGACAGTGAGAACAGTGAGAACAATATACAGTGATAACTATAACAGTGGTTTACCACAGAGAGATTTCCGGTTATTTAGGTGCCAGTAAAAAGAGAGTTTCCTGTAGTATGGCAAATGGGGATACTTGTCTGAGGATAGGGTTAAGGTGTACCGTTGGGGAAAAATAGAGGAAACATTACCCTGTATGTAATTCATGCAGCAACCTGTGAGTGCTACATCTAAAATGTGCTGTAGTTGATCTGGGAGAAATTGATACAACAGCATCGTGAAAGCTTAATTGCACATTTTTGGTCAAAATTGATAGTTGCTTTTTTTAAGAATCAGTTGGGTGACTGGCACACACAGACACTCATCACCATATTTGAGAACTTCTAAATCAAGCTAGTGAGAAATCTACAACCACCTGTAGGGGTTCTATCAGCTCCAAACAGTATCTATACTCTTTCCCTGTAGGAACATATTTCACTTATCTAAGTCCAGAGAGGTTGGATGCCAGAGCCAAGGCTTTAGGACTCTCAAATGTGTGCAATGGTACCGCTGAAGTTTAATCAGCTAAAACTGGGCAGCTTGTCGGAGATCATCACTGGTAAGCTTCCCACTGCTTCTCCAGCTACGACCATCGTACTCATTAGGGCTTTGGCCTGCAGCTGAATGGGAAGAATCCTTGCCTCCATGACAAATCTCCCTGGTCAGGTTTCACGAGCGCTCCAGGTTGACTCATCAATCATGAACAATGTCTTGTAGTATTGCAGACCTGTCTGTCCAAAGTATTGGATTATCAAGCCCGCCATGGAGGACTGAATGGGTTCAAACTTCAGTTGCCAGACATGAATCATTTGAGTTACCTGACTTCCAAACAGACCTTGCTTACCTCTTCCCTCCCACCCAGAGGATAATTGCCAGTTGATTATTCAAAAACTTACAAGAGTGGGTTTGAGCCCTTGGTAGGTGGGCAGCAGGTACTAGAAGCCCCTCATAAGTGGCATGGTTAGACACATCTCACCAGAAAATGTGTGAATGCATTGCGCCATCCTCCTGATCACAGCATGGACACATACACAATTGAATGGTGGTTCCATTATAGAGTAGCAGCTTCTTCTTGCTCTGCAACCCATTTGAGGGTAGGCACTGAGCACAGGAAACACAAGCTTACGTTTTTACATTCAGCCTCCAGTAAAACCTTTAGAGTTGCTCTATTGATGAAGAAAGTAACCGGTCACGGTTTAAAGCTTTAGTGACACTGAACAATACAACTGGAAAGCAAAGGATATGCCAAGTTATTTACCATTATATCATCAATTGTTGTTCTACTCTGAACCCTCTGCCAATGCCATGTAATTGGTGAACCTTGGAATGGAAGCAGAGAGCAAGAAATTGCTCTGTAATGTCATCTAGAGATGTCATCCAGTTCTCAGAGCATGCAGCTTCCGAGGAATGTATACACATACCACAAGCCAAGGCTTAGACCCCAAAGGTGTATTTTTTTCCAGACAGAGTTAGCCGAGCACATCTAACTTCCACTACAAGTCAGTCCGAGTCATGCCTGGGCCAGTTTTAACTGGGCCCATAGGCCAGTAAGTACTTGGAAACCCTGGACATATAGGTGACAATGAACATTTCACACATTTCCGAGAGGGACACAAAGTCGTTTCCAGGAAAGGAAACGTTCAATATCAGACTACTTCCCACCAAAGGAGCGGATATTTCAGGTGGCAAAAGTGGACCAGACTTGAGAGGACTTGTTAGCTTCTGCGATGAAATGATCTCTGAGCCAGGCCGAAGATGCTAGTTGACATGATGCAGAGATGAAAGCACGGACTACTCATGGGTAAAAGACACAAGTGCATTGCCCACGAGCTTCCTTCAACTTTGCTAGGTCCTGGTGCTAGATGAAAACATTGAATGTTGGAGTATCTGCTGAAATATTCACCAAGATGCCTTTCAGGGACATCCATTAGCATTGCACGCCTCTTCGTAACTCCCAGTCCTCCCATACCACCGGCATTGCCTCAGTTCATAATTGATTTTACAGCTGGATTCTTGACTCAATTAATACCTACACAGAGTGGGCCCATCCCCTTGTATAGGTTTAGCACAGGTGGTTTTTCCACACTTCCTGTAAAGATCACTCATGAATAAATCAGTAAAATAAGTATTTCAAAATATCGAAAATCTCTTGCAGTGAGAGTCAGGATTTTTGGATGCAGTGAGAAATCTGCAGTTGAACAGATGCATTTCACTGACCAGAAGGGGAAATCAACAAAAAGGAAAGGGAACATGGTGGGTTAGCTGTGACTGGGAGTTAGAACTGATAAGATGTACTGAGCTCCTCTGTGACTCCACAGAGTTCATGCAGCTGTATGCTCTAGGCTTCCTTCTGTAAACAGTGACCAACAATTGTATATAAAATTCATGTTTCACTCTGCAAGCGTTTGCCAATGCAGGTTCTGTGAAGAGGCATACAATAACTTGCCCCACAGTGTTCTTATTCAGCTAACTTGGCTATATCTGTACTGACACTTATTTAGGAGGCTGTGGGATGTATCTTTGTTGCACGAGGAAACAGAGAGTTACAAACAACGGATGTGATACGGGAAGTTAACTGTAACCTGGTCGTGCATAAAAGTGTTGCGCTATTGTGTGACTGCATGTGGAGCAGGGCTTGAGGAGCTGTTGAGCAGATGTGAGATACTGGCTGAGGAACAGTTTGCCTGCTTGCCTTCTTAGGTTAGGGACAGGGAACTAAAGAGCAGGTGAAATAATTTGCAAAGCAGAAGACACAATTAAAGAAATGAAGCAGAAAGGTAAAGTTTATATACAAGCCTAAATTTTCCTATACATGTTGGTGGCATACAAACTTCATCACTGTGCAATGACGATTCAAGATGCACCATTCTCACCTCACTTGTTTCTAAAGTCACACACAAAATGAGCCGTTTCTTACCTTCTGCAAGTAGACTTGCTGCCAGTCAATGCCTTTAAAAAAAGGATGTTCTTTCACTTCTACCGCTCTGTAGAAACAAAAGATATGATCAGTAACCCTGGCACGGAACAATAAAGCACAATTAACCCTGGCACTGATCAACAAAATACAATACAGGAAACTTCGCGATATCCGGCACCGACGGGACCGGCATGATGCCGATCTATGAAAACTTCCGGACAGACCAGCACTAATGTTGAAGGATACGGAGGTTTTCATCTCCGTATCTGACAACAAACACTGTTGCTTAGCAACAGCTTGTAAACAGTCGGCCCGTACCTTGGAAGCGTCTCTGTAGCTTAGCAACAGCTTCAGAGAGGCTTTCCAGAGACTGACTGTTTAAAAAAATGCTAGGAGAAGAAAAAAAAACCTAACAAAACGGCTGCTGATTTCTGCCGTTAGATCGAGGTTTCCGGACATACAACCTCCGGATAAACCAAAGTTTCCTGTAGAAACATAGAAGACAGGAGCAGGAGTAGGCCATTCGGCCCCTTGAGCCTGTTCCGCCATTTAATGAGATCACGGCTGATCATCCAAATTCTGTACCCTGTACCTGCTTTCTCCCCATATCCCTTGATCCCTTTAGCCTTAAGAAATATATCTAACTCCTTCTTGAATATATTTAATGAATTGGCCTCAACTGCCTTCTGTGGTAGAGAATTCCACAGGTTCACCACTCTCTGGGTGAAGAAATTCCTCCTCATCTCAGTCCTAAATGGCTTACCCCTTATCCTTAGACTGTAACCCCTGGTTCTGGACTCCCCCGCCATCGGGAACATCCTTCCTGCATCTAGTCTGTCTAGTCCTGTTAGAATTTTATAAGTTTCAATGAGATCCCCTCTCATTCTTCTAAACTCTAGCGAATATAAGCCTAATTGACCCAATCTCTCTTCATACATCATTCCTGCCATCCCAGGTATCAGCCCTCCATGGCAAGAACATCCTTCCTCAGATAATGGCGACGAAAACTGCACACAATACTCAAGGTGTGGTCTCACCAAGGCCCTGTACAACTGCAGCAAGACATCCTTGCTCCTGTATTCAAATCTTCTCGCTATGAAAGCCAACATACCATTTGCCTTCTTAACCGCCTGCTGCACCTGCATGCTTACCTTCAGCGACTGGTGCACAAGGACACCCAGGTCTCGTTGCACTTCCCCTTTTCCCAATCTATTGCCGTTCAGATAATAATCTGCCTTCCTGTTTTTGCCACCAAAGTGGATAACCTCGCATTTATCCACATTATACTGCACCTGCCATGCACCTGCCCAATCATCCAACTTGTCCAAATCATACTGGAGTTTCTCGGCATCCTCCTCATAGCACACACGCCCACCCAGCTTTGTGTCGTCTGCAAACTTGGCGATATTACATCTAGTTCCCTCGTCCAGATCATTAATATATATTGTGAATAGCTGGGGTTCTAGCACCGATCCCTGCGGTACCCCACTAGTCACTGCCTGCCACTCGGAAAAAGACCCGCTTATTCCAACTCTTTGCTTCCTGTCTGCCAACCAGTTCCCTATCCAAGTCAGTACCTTATCCCCAATCCCATGTGCTTTAACTTTGCACGCCAATCTCTTATGCAGGACCTTAGCGAAAGCCTTCTGAAAGTCCAAATACACCACATCCACTGGTTCTCCCTTATCTATTCTACCAGTTACATCCTCAAAAAATTCCAGTAGATTAGTCAAGCATGATTTACCTTTTGTAAATCCATGTTGACTTTGTCTGATCCTGTCACTGTTTTCCAAGTGCTCTGCTATTACATCTTTTATAATGAACTCTAGCATTTTCCCCACTGCCGATGTCAGACTTACCGGTCTATAATTCCCCGTTTTCTCTCTACCACCTTTTTTAAATAGTGGGTTACATTAGCTATCTTCCAATCCATGGGAACTGTTCCAGAGTCTATAGAATTTTGGAAGATGACCAGTAATGCATCCACTATTTCTAGGGCCACTTCCTTAAGTACCCTAGGATGTAGATTATCAGGCCCTGGGGATTTATCGGCCTTCAATCCCGTCAATTTCCCTAACACCATTTCCCTACAAATACTGATTTCATTCAATTCCTCCCTCTCACTAGACCCTATTTTCCCCGACATCTCTGGGAGGTTATTTGTGTCCTCCTTTGTGAAGACAGAACCAAAATATGTATTTAATTGGTCTGCCATTTCTTTGTTCTCCATTATAAATTCTCCTGATTCTGACTGCAAGGGACCTACGCTTGACTTTACCAATCTTTTTCTCTTCACAAGTCTACAGAAGCTTTTACAGTCAGTTTTTATGTTCCCTGCAAGCTTACACTCATATTCTATTTTCCCCCTCTTAATTAATCCCTTTGTCCTCCTTTGCTGAATCCTAAACTGCTCCCAATCCTCAGGTTTGCTGCTTTTTCTGGCCAATTTATATGTCTTCTCCTTGGATCTTATGCTATCCCTAATTTCCCTTGTTAGCCACGGTTGAGTCACCTTTTTTGTTTTATTTTTACGCCAAACAGGGATGAACAAATTCTGTAGTTCATCCATGTGGCTGAAGATTGTCAGACAGGAGGAATGGTGGAAATGGAATGGCGGCGCGCACAGACGCAGCGGCTTTGCTTCTCCCAGGACGGTGCTATTTACGTTTAATGTTAATGTTATTTGTACTGGACTCATGGGAGCTTGCAAGATCACATTTCGTTGTTCGTGTACTTGTGCATTGTACAATGACAATAAAGTTGAATTATTATTATGTGATCTTTAAATGTTTGCCATTGCCTATCCACCTTCAACCCTTTAAGTAACATTCCCCAATCCATCCTAGCCAACTCGTGCCTCATACCATCATAGTTTCCTTTATTTAAATTCAGGACCCTAGTCTCAGTCAATTACTTCACTCTCCATCTTAATGAAGAATTCTATCATATTATGATCGCTCCTCCCCAAGGGGCCTCGCACAACAAGATTGCTAATTAATCCTTTCTCATTACATAATACCCAGTCTAAGATGGCCTGATCTCTAGTTGGTTCCTCGACATATTGGTCCAGGAAACCATCCCGTATACACTCTAGGAATTCCTCCTTCACATTATTGTTACTAACTCGGTTAGCCCAATCTTTCTGTAGATTGAAGTCACCCATGATAACTGCTATGCCCTTATTGCACGCGTCTCTAATTTCCCATTTAATGCCATCCCCAACCTCAGCATTACTGTTTGGGGGTCTGTATACAACTCCCACTAATGTTTTCTGCCCCTTGGTATTTCTCAGCCCTACCCATACAGATTCCACATCATCAGAGCTAATATCTTTCCTTACTATTGTGTTAATCTCCTCTTTAACCAGCAATGCTACCCCACCTCCTTTTCTTTTTTGTCTGTCCTTCCTGAATATTGAATACCCCTGGATGTTGAATTCCCAGCCTTGGTCACCCTGGAGCCATGTCTCCGTAATCCTAATTATATCATATCCGTTTACATCCATTTGTGCAGCGAATTCATCCACCTTATTACGAATAATAGTTAACCCTGGCACTGAGCAACACGATATCTTTAGTAATTGTGGCAAGAAGAAACAAGATATCATCAATGACACTGTGCAACAAGAAATGACTAATCCTGGGATGGAGGAACAAGGTGTAATCATTTAACCTGGCACTGGGCAGCAAGATTTAATCAGTAACCCTGGCAGTGAGCAACAAGATCATAAAATCATACAGCACAGGAGGAGGCATTTGGTCCACCGTGCCTTTGCCGGTTCTTTGAAAGAGCAATCCAACTAGTCCCACTCCCCTGCTCTTTCCCCATAGCCCCGCAAATTTTCAAATAACCAATTTTGTTTTGAAAGTTACTGTTGAATCTGCTTCCACCAACCTTTCAGCTGGTGAATTCCAGATCATAACAACTCACTGCGTAAAAAAATTCCTCATTTCCTCTCTTTTTTTTTTGCCAATGATCTTAAATCTGTGTCCTCTGGTTACCGACCCTCCTACCAGTGGTAACAGTTTCTCCTTATTTACTCTGTCAAAACACTTTATAATTTTTAACACCTCCATCAAATCTCCTCCTCTTAAGGAGAACAACCCCAGCTTCTCCAGTCTCTCATCCCTGGTACCATTCTAGTCAATCTCCTCTGCACCCTCTCCAAGGCCTTGACATCCTTCCTAAAGTGTGCTGCCCAGAATTGGACACAATAATCCAGCTAATGCCTAACCAATGATTTATAAAGGTTTAGCATAACTTCCTTGCTTTTGTACTCTATGCCTTCTCAACTTGTCCTGATACATCATTAACCCTGGCAGTGGGCAACAAGAAATGATTAATCCTGGGATGGAGCAACAAGACATAATTATCAACCCCGACACTGAGGGACAAAATATAATGAACCCTGGTAGTGAGCAACAAGATATCATCAGTAATGCTGACATTCAGCAACAAAATATAATCATTAGCCCTGACACTGAAAACGATGTATAATCATTGACCCTGGAATAAGAAAGAAGGAATAATCAGTTACCCTGGTAGTGAGCAACAAGCAATCATTAAAACTGACATCGAGCACCAAGATATTGCTAGTCCTGGAATTGAGCAAAGTATCCTCACTAACACTGGTACTGACTAACAAGGTATTATCAGTAACAAAGATACTGAGCACCAAGGTAATATTGTAATTTCAGGCACATATAACTAATATCAGCAATAAGCAAAATAACTGATTAGCCTGCAGCAAGATATTATTAAGTTTGGCACTGAGCGACAATGTATTATCATTAACCCTGGCACTGCATAAGAAGATATTATCAGTGTCCCTGGCACTCAGCAACGAGATATCAGCATGTAACCCTGACACCGAACAAGAACGTTTCATCGTTAGCCTTGACAATGAATAAGAAGATATTCTCCATAAACCTGTCACCAAACAACAAGATACCATCAGTAACCTTGACACTAAGCAATAAGATACCAACATTAACCCGGGCTCTGAGCAACAAGATATCAGTAGCCCTGGCATTAAGATACAGTGCAATAGAATTTTGAAGAACATTTCTTCTGACAAACTAACGTTTACATTATCCTATCAAACATCATCAATATCCGACAGTTTGCAGTTGGTTCACAGATATACAATAAAGGGTGATCCTTCAAAATAGGCTCCTGGAGATATAAATTATGAGTGGAACTAGATCACATATTTACTCAATCTTCTATAAGAATTCTGTCTTCTAATTTAACGCGTGGAACAGCCAGGAACCAAACATATTGAATGTGGTCTCAATGGACAGGTTATGACTTCAATAGAGATTAGAGGAATAAGAGGGAATTGTACAAAGTATTCTAAATGCGGGCGCACCATGATTTATAAAGTGGCAAGATGACTTCACTTTTTCGCCTCAATATTAACTTGTTGATAACATCCAAACATTTGATTTGCTTCACTCACTGACACCACACATTGTTGCGACAGCTTCAATTTATCAACAATCAGGACCCCCCAGATCTCCTTCATTTTCTATATGCATTATTTTATTTCCATTTAAGTAATAGTCCCTTCCTGGAATTTCAGCTCCCCAATATGAAGCACTTTGCATTTCTCTACACCAAATTTAATTTGCCAGCTATCTTCCCAATTGCATGCATATTCAAATCCTCCTGCAGCTTATCCTGTTCAGCTTTGCAGTCTAGCACCTTCATTAGCTTTGTATCATCTGCAATGTAACCACTGTGCTATGACTCCAAGCTTCCGATCATTTATGAAGATATTAAACAAAAGAGGACCCAAAATAGACCTCTGTGGAACCCACCGGTAACATTTTCCCAGGCTGATGACTATCCCTGTACCACCACCCGCTGGCTTCTATTGGTCAACCAATATCCATTATAAAATATTTTCACCGAGTCCTCCTTTATTTATTTTTATTATTAGTAGCAGACTTAACCGATGAACTGTATCAACGGCCTTACTTAAGTTCAAGTACACCACATCTATTGCCTTACCCCCATCAAGCTCCTTTGTCACACTCTCATACTGAACCAATAAATTAAATTGGCAAGACATCTCCTTCATGAACCCATATTAGCTATATTTTATTTAGCATCATGTAACCAATTTCATCATATTGCACATTGGGGATAAGCATTCCAGCTTTAGCTCCAGTAGCATCAGAATGACAAAGCTGAATTATAGCCTTAAAGTCACTGCCAACCACCATTTATCTTGATGTATTCACATTTGAGAAACCACATCCTCAACACATACTGCTACTGGCCTCTAACACGCTCGCATAAGAAAAGCAGAAAACTACAGCCTACCCTCGTCCCAGGCATCCCAGCCTCTTGGCAACATCTCGCTGTAACAGGCCTTCCAAAAGAGACTTCAACTCCGCAGAGAAAGAATCTGGTAATTCCACATTCTGAGGAAGGAAATGGAAAAATTAAACACCTTTGAAGTCCTGGGCTCTAGTATATGTGGAATGGAAGTTCACCACGTTCCTCTCAACTACTCCAATGTAGTCAGGATTTTCTGACATTAAACAACACTGCTGAGAAATTCAGCAGCAGAACCAAAGAAGAAATTACATTTATAGAGTGCCTTCCACGTTCTTAGGACATCCCAAAGTACTTCATAGCCAATGAAGTTGTTTTGGAATGTACTCACTGTTCTAATGTAGGCAAATGCAGTAGCCAATTTGCACACAGCAAGGCCCCACAAACAGCAATGAGAAAAATAAACTGCTTTAATGCTGTTGGTTGAGGGAGAGAGAGAGAGAGAGAGAGAGAGAGAGAGCTGTCAGTATTACTCCTTCACTGGCCCAACAGAAGAAACAGTTCCAAGGGGGGTGTCCCTCTGTTCAACCAGTACTGATATCTGGAGAAACTTCACCCAGTAGGTTAAGTGAGTATGGAAATGGCTGGAACAGGATTCATAGCCCTTTAAGCTGGTGTTTCCAAGCTGCCCAAGAATTATTTGAAAAAACAAATATTAAATCAAATGATCAAAGTTGGCTATAAGGGGGAAAAATTCAGTTGTTTGCACCTCCCGTTAGCACCTTAAGAGGGCGCTAGTGGGGCGCAAAGCAACTAGCGCCTGGGCGCGGCGATGTTTGCGCCGCTCGCGAAATTAACTAGACATTTTGCGGCTGCGCTAAACACTACCGCCACGATCTCCTGTGCCGGCAGATCGTGACGTCAGTTGGGCGTGCAACGCCCCAGTAGCGCCCTGGACCGGATATTGAGTGGCGCCCCCTGCCTTACCGCCTGCCGCTAGCAACGACAGGTTGAGGGGAGCGTTTTGCAGTCAGGAAGGGACTGGGGCAGCGCTATTTAAAGGCGACCACTTCCTGCCTTTTTTTGTTGGTGACATTTTTGCACCACGCATTCTGAGAGAGAGAGAGACTTCTGCAGAGATTCAATGCTGTGTGAAGGAGTTTTGCATACTGAGCAGCACTTTGCAGGTTAATTTTGATTTGCCCTTCCTTGTATCTATTTAGAAGAGACTGCGGGGGCTACACTTTGAGCTCTTTCCCTGGGTCTCTCCATTGTTCTTTCCAGCGGATTTGATGTACAGGTCTCTCCAGGCCGAGATTCAAGGCTGCAATGAGCAGGATGTGGATGGAGAGCAAAATCAACCCTCCCTTTAAGATAAAAACAGAAAAATGCTGGAGAAACTCAGCAGGTCAAGCAGCAGCTGTGAAGAGAGAAACAGAGTTAACGTTTCAGGTCGATGACCTTTCGTCAGAACTCCCCTTTAAGAACTGGCCGGAGCCAGTGTGTCTGTGTTCCATTGCTGACTGACATCACATGAGCTTCGCCAGCGCTCTGAGGTAGCGCCTCGGTCCTCGACCTTTGCGCCTTAAGACAGGTGTGAAGCATCTGATTTAGCGCTCCAATCACCTCCAGGGGCGATAAAAGCCAAGTTTGCCATCGGAAGCGATAATTAGCGCCAGGCGCTAAACTTTGCGCACGGCCGCTAATGGCACCCCAAACGGAGCGATACTGAATTTTTCCCCCAAAATGTTTATTTCCTAATAACCCGAGTTAACAGATTATATCAGTCTAAATATAATGTTCCAGCAGCTTTTAGACAGAGTCCTGAAGCAGCTCAGCAGCATGACTGATCCAATTTAGGGAATCTTCCTGTTTCACTCATATTTGTGAATGACGTTTTTGTTAAGCGATCTGTTTTCTTACCATTGTGAGCGTCATGCGGTCAATCTCGTGCTTGTCTTTCGTTTTGTGCTGCCGGAATGGGCTGTGCCTAATGGGAGAAAGAATAAATTTTATTATTAGACATCTAACAGACTGACTGGAACATTGCTAACAGGTCACTGACCAGATGGTCAATGGTGTGGGGATGATGGGGGAAAGGGGGCAAAAGGAAAGGGGAAGTCTGTAACGTTGCTAAACTTAGCAACTCAAATGTTAACACCAGAAATTTCTGTTGGGAGGTTGGACACTTTGAGGCTGAAAGGCTAGCATCCTGTGATATGCCAAGGATCACATGGAGAATGAAAAGAGGACTACTGTTTGGTTGTATATATTTTTGACACTGTTGTTTTAAGAAAAGGACCCAAAAATGCTCCTTTTACCTTTTGCATGCGTTATTTTTGTATATTTGACTCATTCTCCCATTTCAAATTTATGCCCCTTCTCAATCTACTGTGTCCTCTTTGCTTTAGGACTCCAATGCAGGTCAGTTATATGCATTGTGCAGCTGCGGGCGGGAAAGTGTAGTTGAGGTTGAAGATCAGCCATGATCTGATTAAATGACGGAGCAGTCTCGAGAGGCTGTACGACCTGCTCCTGCTCCTATGTCTTATGCTGTTAATACAGCAGTGGCACATTCACGTTTTCATTCTGATTTTTTTGAAGTATGGTAATTAAAATTCAGCAAAACTAGAAGCTATCAATATAAGATAGTCACCAAGAAATCAAATAGGGAATTCAGAAGAAACTTCTTTACCCAGAGAGTGGTGAGAATGTGGAACTCGCTTCCACAGGAAGTGGTTGAGGCAAATAGTATAGATGCATTTAAGGAGAGGCTAGATAAGCATGAGGGAGAAGGGGATAGAGGGTTATGCTGATAGAGTTAGATGAGGAAAGACGGGCGGAGGATTGAGTGGAGCATAAACACCGGTATGGGCTGGTTGGACCGAATGGCCTGTATCTGTGCTGTATATCCTATGTAAAAAGTGTTGTGGTTAGAGTAGAGCCTCCAGCTTGATCTACATAGGAACGGGGTACAGAGAGATGACCAAAGGATGAAGTATGTCAACATGGGCACCCCATTGGCTCAGTTGGTAGATGCACTGCCCAGTGTGGAAATGAGCCCTATAGACCAGGAAGTCGAAAAGTCCAATTCTGGTCCATGCTGAGTTACTTATCTCAGCAGTGAAATTGGTGCCAACGCCTCTGGGTTAGGGAGGGGAAAGTCAACCAGGGTTTCTGCTCCTGACCACTGTCCAATAACTCTTGTTTAAAAAGTGCCCAAGCATGGATCAGCTTGTGATATGGTTGAATTAGCCTGGCAACACACAATGCCCAAGCTCATACATGAAGAACGTCACTTGGGTGTGATACCAAAAGGCACTCAAAACTGTTGGTACTGTACCCCAGCAAGAGATAATGCCTTCAGGAGAGGAAGGGAGAAAATTTGAGCACTAAAATAAATTAGGCCATAATGCAGCCTCCACTTGCCGTGGCAGGTTTATCTTTGTTTTTTTAAACTCAAATCCAATCCCCATTTCTGCTGAATGCAAGACTTCTGCTGGTCTATAGCTGCATGGCCACCAGCAGCCCTTTAGTACCCTGCTTCAAGTATGAGCCGAAATAGTAAGTGTCAGCCGGTTATTCAACTACAGGGTCGTGGCATCACAGCTAAGCCAATGCTTTTCTCACCGGACAGCCACATATACAGATTTTCCAGCAGGGACCAGTAAATAATCATAAACAGAAACCCTGGCTAATTTTTCCCTTCCTTGCCTAGGTCACTGAAGCCAACTGCAGTGCCTCATTTGCTACCGCAGCTGAGATCACTGCAGACTGAGGATTGAACCTGGGACCTTCTAGTCTGCATTGTACAGAAAAAGACTGGATAATGCCTTTACTCAAAAAGCCCTCTGGGGAGCAAGCACAGATTTTTTTTTATCTTAACAGCATCTGTGAATATACTTCAGCAGTGTGGAATTTGAACTTTTCTTCAATCACAGTACAGGTATGTCCCGAATAAACTAGATTTACTGCAACTCGAAAAGGTCATCGACTTGAAACGTTAACTCTCTTTCTCTCTCTCCACAGATGCTGCCTGACCTGCTGAGTATTTCCAGCATTTTCTGTTTTTATTTACTGTAGCTGGGTTTGATCTATGAATAGGCTTATTGTCCCTTTTTGTGTTCCTAAAAGATATTTTCTTTAGCAATATATATTGTTGGCATAGCACTCCAAATACTGAATGGGTTAGAGTTTATTTTAAAAACAAAATGTAATTTGTCTTTGGAGCCACCAGGCAGCAGTCCTGTTGCACCAGACTCCACTTGAGGGCGTGCATCTAACCCAGAGGTTCAGTGGCTGACATGCTGCCTAAATTATTCTCCTGCTGCTCTGCTGACTAAGGGTCTAATAGCAAGAGGACTCTTTTTTTTCTCCCCTCTCTGATCTCTCTGGCTTCTCTGACTTTTACTCCATGACACTTCAAGGCCTAGCCCACATCAATCGAAATGGAGCATCCCACAGGAGGTCGCTGCTGCTGTCACTGCCATCTCTTTTTCTTTATTGGATCACTCTGCACAGCTCTTTAAAGGGCAACATCAAAGAGTGTGTTTTGCTTCTACAGCACAGGATCCTGCTGAAGCCCAGCCTCCCATACCACATTTATAAAGAATTGGATCATGCCTCATCGGCAGGCTTTTTTTTTGTGAAGAGAATGCAGAAGAATTAGTTAAAACTGCTCTCAGAATCGTGACTGTGCTGAGCTGAGAAAGTGCATTCCCACTATCCCTGGTTTTGCTCATTTATTTGCTCACTTTTATTTTTTCATAAAAACTAAATCATGGGGGACTTAAATTTACTTGAATTATTAAACAAAATACAGTATTTTTCTATTCCACTGCACCTGTGGAATAAAGGCATTTTGGAGGCCGCTGGGCATGAACATCCCGTTTCCTCGAAGCTACCAACACCCAAAATTCCATACTTCTCGGCACCGTAATTTAGGTTGGGGGGTGTGCAACATGTGGCCTCTGAGCCTTGGCTCAGCCCCGAAAGCCCAGACAACTCAGTTCTGTTTTTTCTTATATTTCTTATTTGCTGGTTTGCTGTTTGAATTTTGTGAGCCTATAGGTTTGGAAAGGGTTGATTTTAGTGCTGTTGCCTCATTGATCGGTACACAAACATCTACTGGTAGCAGCAATAACAACAGAAAATGCTGGAAAAACTCAGCAGGTCAGGCAACATCCGTGGAGAGAAATTTGAGTTGACGTTTCGGGTCGAACCCTTCTTCAAAACTGGAAAGAAAAGTAAATAGATCGAAGGCAGGGCTGCGATCGGACAAAAGAAGTGAAAGAAACAAAAGAAGTAAAAGAGCTAGACGAGATGGTAATAGGCTGAGATTAGGTGTAAAGTGTACTGGCAGGGCAAGAGATAGCTGCCAGGTGTGAGAGAGAAACAAAAGGAAAAGGTCGGGGGGGGGAAAGGAGTGGAAAAATTACAAGAAAAAATGTGTAATAGGGGCAGAGGTTATGATCTGAAATTGTTGAACTTGATATTGAGTCCGGAAGGCTGCAGAGTGCCTAATCGGAAGATGAGGTGCTGTTCCTCGAGTTTACGTTGAGCTTCCGTGGAACAATACAAGAGGCCAAGGACGGTGAGGTCCGAGTGGGAATGGAGTGGTGAATTAAAATGACAGGCGACCGGAAGCTCGGGGTCACCCTTACGGACTGAACGGAGGTGTTCCGCAAAGCGGTCACCCAATCTGCGTTTGGTCTCCCCAATGTAGAGGAGACCGCATCGTGAGCAGCGAATACAGTATACTAGATTGCGAGAAGTACAAGTAAATCGCTGTTTCACCTGGAAGGGGTGTTTGGGGCCCTGGACAGTGGGAAGGGGGGAGGTATAGGGGCAGGTGTTACATCTCCTCCGCTTGCACGGGAAGGTGCCAGGCGAAGAGGAAGGGCTGTTTGGGGTGATAGAGGAGTGGACTAGGGTGTCTCGGAGGGAGCGGTCCCTACGGAATGCTGAAAGGGGAGGGGAGGGGAAGATACGTTTGGTGCTGGGATCACTTTGGAGGTAGCGGAAATGCCGGAGGATGATCCGTTGAATGTGGAGGCTGGTGGGGTGAAAGGTGAGGACAAGGGGGACCCTATCTTGGTTCCGGGAGGGAGGGGCAGGGGTGAGGGCAGAAGTGCAGGAGATAGAACTGACACGGTCGAGGGCAGTGTCAACCACGGCAGAGGGGAATCCTCGGTTGCGGAAAAAGGAAGACATGTCTGAAGCACTGGTGTGGAAGGTTGTTATTTCGGATTTCCAACATCTGCAGTATTTTGCTATCATACTGGTAGCAGCAACTTGAAATACATGGGATTCATTAATGGGAAATAACAACAGGAAACACTAGAAAAACTCAGCAGCCCAGGGCAGCATCCGTGGAGAGAGAAACAGAGTTAACGTTTCAGGTCGATGACCTTTCGTCAGAACTGGAAAAAAGCAGGAAATGGAAAGCAGGTTTAGGGGCTGGGAAAAGGGGGAGGGGATGAAAGAACAAAAGGGAAGGTCAGTGATAGGATAGAAAGCAGGAGAGGTTAAGAGACATTGAGAGACATTAAGAGATATATTCAAGGCGAGAGGAGGTGGTAATGGGACAGGTTAAGAAACAAAGGCTGGCTCTAGATGGGGTGTGAATTGCGCTGGCAGAATAAAGCACAGCTGCCATGTGGGAGGGAAGAAGAAAAAAAATTAATGAATTAATGGGAACATGGCTTTAAATTTTGCGTGACAGCACCCCACCACCTCCCTCCATGGTATGCGCATGAAGACAAAAGCTTGGATATCTCCGATTGAGGCCACCTGGAAAATGAACTAAAAGGATACATAATTTACCACTCTAACGAGTGGAAGCAAGTCACTGGATCTGTGCAAATAAACATGGTTTATAGTGTTCTGGCAGTAAAAGAAAATGATGTCCGATGGAAATACACTCCACTTCACCGAGACTGAACTGTTTTAGTGAAGCGATATGTGAAACCAAAAGATGGATTTCTTGAAAGCAAAACAGCAGTGTCTACAGAAGATTATATCTAATACATTATAATGTCAGAGTTGGACTCTGTATAGGGTCAAGTTAGAACAGAAAAAAAACCAAACAAGAGGAACCAGGCTATATTCTTTGTACATCCATAGACAATCTATCTCACTCTTTAATAATAGCTGCATCTGGCATCACTCCTGAAGTACATACAGGGGGACGATTTCCCTAGCGCACTAGCAGTTGCAAAATTGTAAACCCATTTATGAAGAATGTGTTTACGATTTCATTCCACAGAGAAAAATCTTCCCCTATGGCACAAAGTGCCTGTCTGATGTGTGTTTTTTTTTCTGGGATCTGATTAGTCACAATATAATTAAGATGAGGGAGGACACTGGGCCCATCTATCCAGAATGCAGTCCCCCCCCCACCCCCCCACTGCAACATCGCATTGGTAGTTAAATGATTCCAGGGTTTTTGCCTTCACCATTTTATCTCAAAGTCCATTCCATGCATTGGTCACTCTGAGTGAAGAATAACTTCTATGCATCAGTCCTAAATTTACATTTTACCGAACATAGTTTGAACCTGTGTCTCCTTGCCCTATCTACACAATTTAATTGAAAGTAATTTTCCAGATATACCTTTTCCATATCATTTTACGTACTTCTACAAGATTGCTTAGCTATCTCTTTCAAGTCTAAAAAGCCCAAGTTTCTTCAGTTTTACCACATAACTCAGACCTCTGACGTTAGGGATCAGCCTCGTGGCTCTTTTCTGCACCGTCTCCAATGCTTCAATGCCTCACTTGTGTCTCAGTGACGAGAACTGGACACAGTCTGACCAAAGCACCACACAGTACACCCATTCAGAAAGGTGTAGTGAAATTCATCCCCAAAGTCCCCCACTGCATCATTCAATTCTTAAATGATTAAATAAATACACACCTGCAGATTCATTGCTTCGTCCTTTTTATAGAGCAATAAAAATTCAGACAGCTGGACTGCCAATCTGATTTGTTTGCGAGTGCATAAAAAGGGTGAAAACTGCAAGTCAGAATGTGAAACTCCAATAAATGCTGGCAACCTCCTATTCCTCCATTGATGGGACAGAAATTCCAGATGGTGACTTTTCCTCTCTTTATCTTTATCAGATCAAACCCAGGTTCAAAAGGAAAAGTACAGCTGCCATGACAGAGCATATACAACGCAAATTTGATGAGAATCTGCAAAGCTGGATTTCAAGCAACTTACTTTTGGCACCAATGAGGCAGACAGGATTATCCTTTTTCTTTTACAGCTTTTGCTGTTTGGTGACTTACCCTCGAAGGAGTTTGAAGAGCATGCAGCCCAGAGAGAACCAATCTGCACTGCTGTCATACGCTGTTCCTTTTTGTAACACCTCTGGAGCCATGTATCCGTGGGTCCCACTGCATCGATAGAAACAAACTAAACTTCAGCATCAAAAACAAACATAACCCCACTCTTGGTTACATATCACAATCTTCCTCTTCTTTTTGGTAGCAACAGCAAAAATGGTAGAGAAAAAAACAAGGACTCTGCTGATGGCTCAAAGAGGAAAGGCACCGACCGCACAGTGAGGTAATAAGTCAAACTGGCCCAGAACGAGTGTTGAGAACAGGTCGACTCCAAGTTTCATCCCTCGTCTAGGATCAGTTAGCTGATCTCAAGCTGGTTGATGGTGATGATGCGACTACTGGCCTTGGCACCTGTGGGCTCGGGAGGGGGAAATCTGCTAATGCTTTTATTCCTGATTGGTATCCAGTAACCCTCGCAGGAAGTGCATGTGTGGACAATGGACGAGGAAGAATTTGGTTGTATAGCATGCTTGGACAAGGTACTGGAGAGGTGCTGAAGCCTGTGGAACTGTTTACCAGCAAGAATCAGCACCTTCAGGAGAGAAGGGCTAAAAGGTAGAAAACTGAAAAAGGTAAAATAAAAATAGAAGCAATAATGGCTATCACTCCAATTTGATATTTGTAGAAATAGATTCAGTTGCAAAGCACACAAGTGAGGGAGTTGCAAACATGCTGAATAAACCAACAACCAAGAGGTATCACATTTATACAATGAAAGTTCTCTGAAGTACAGAGAATGCAAGAGCACGATCCCAACAGCACTGCTCTGTTAAGTCTATCTTACAGCGATCATTTAAATTTAAATTCAAATATAAAACAAGAATTGTAGCTGCCAACCTCAACACATCACAAGGAGGCACCTTTCGTGTGTGTGTGTGTGTGTGTGTGTGGGGGGGGGGGGGTGGTGAGGAGCTTCCCCCCTCAGTCTCTACTTGAAGCTCTCGCTAGGTCACAGATTTCCAGCAGCTGAGAGGGAAACAAAGAAAAGGTGCACTTGTCTGCCAGCACAAGACTGGTCTTGTCCAAGCAAAGATGTCCACGTTAACAGGTCAACAAGTAAGTACATACACGCTGGCATGGGGTTTCTTTTTTGAGAAGTCACAGGCAAGCCCAAGGTCTGATATCCTCACATGACCATGTTCATCCAGTAGAATATTTGCTGGCTGTAAAAAAAGAGTAACGGTACACTTATCTGAATCATTTAAATTTCACAGTAAAACTACGCAACAATCTCAACACTCACGATAGCAACACTCATTCTGGTTTGAATGCAATACAGGAACTTAAATCTCAAGTGGATATATCTTTCCTTTCTTCCTCATTATGCATATTTTCTTCTTTGTCTTCAGGTCCCACTTCACACAGGAGTGATCAGCCAAGAGAGTGTCCAGTCAATGCAGCCACCATATGCGCACATCAACAGTGAGGCATGACTCGTACTTTCATTCTTCAACCTCATCCTCCCTTACTGTCTCTCCTGACAGCAACTTACCAAGTGAGGAACTGTGGGGAGTAGAAGAATGCTCCAAAGGGCCACACTTCAGGGTTGCGTTTAACAGACATTTCTTAGCAGATTTCTGCTTTATAACCACAGCTTCAGATGTGATGCATCACAACACACTTGTCTCTCCACTTACCTGGAATGAACGTAGACTCTAGCATGGATTTTCCATACAAGTGGTTTGGCAAGTAAAATGGGCAGAGAGGCTTTCTGCCAAAATTAGGCGACAAAAATTAGTGGCTGCAATTTTTCTCCCATGATCTCGCTGTGACTCTAAGCCGCCCACTAGAAGCTCACCTGGCTGCATGCAGATAAAGGAGGGAGTGGCGTGACCCAGTGCTTCCTGGAATTATTCCACATTTTTGCCCACTCAGTACCCCAGCAAATCACCGCCACTATAAAGATGACAGTGCTGAACCTGTACGGTGCCCAACAGCTGGAAAGAGATTTAGAAGTCATTCAGAGTGCAATTCTGAAACACTAACCGGAATTTTGCCGGCATTCAGCGGGTCGGGAACCCACTGTCAAAACGCGCACACTGGACTTTCCCCATGTCGGGTCTGCCAGCATGGAGCAGACGCGACAGGTAGCGGCGGGGGAGCCAATTAAAATCATTAGTGGCTCGTTTACAGCCACTTACTGTATCAACTTTTTTTTCTCAGCTTTTTGGATTTGACTGGTCACCCACTGGTTTCCCACTGTGCCTTGATCTCATCTGTGAAGCTGAGGTGGGAGGTCAGTGGCCATTGAATCAGCTGATGAGTTGGCAGCTTCAAATGTCGAGTCAAAGCTCCCAGCCGATTGAAAAATGTTCCCTTAACCACTAGCTTCTCGAAGCTGCATTTCCACTACAGATTCACCTTGCTGCAAGCCTTTACACAAGTCTCCATCCAATCTGACCTCATTACCTCTCCCACCATTGACAGATCGCTCCTATCATCTCTACTTCACCTGCCATCTATTCGATCAACATCAGTGCCCTTGAAACTCTCTCACCTTGGTCCTCAGAATCCCACCACGATCAGCCCCAACACCAGCAGCAGCAGCAGTACCAACACCATCACCAACTATCTCCGCAATCGCCTGATGCTGCACAGGACAGAGGGCATCAGCACCTGAGCACATTGCTGCCCGGGGGGCCAGGGATGGCCTCACCATGGCCAGATTTACTTCACTTGATGCTGTACACCCTGGCTGCCACATGATGCACCAGGTTGGCACCACCCCACACCAACACCATAAAGCATCCCTACAATGCCCAAGCCATTCCTTTCACACTCATCACCATTGCGGGGGGTACCGTTATGCCTCACCATTAACTGCTACTCACTAAGCCACTTCCAAAGGTGCACACAAATCTGTCCAAGAGCGCAAAGTGTTGAAAATAAAGGTTTCAATGTTTGACACCACATTAACAGGAACTTTACATGAACATTGCAGAAAACACCCAAGTGCCTGCCCCTGTGTGTTGTTAGTTGGTATGATTGCACTAGGATGAGGGTGTGTGTGAGGGGTGGCTAGTGAGATGGGGATGTGATAATATAGATAGAGAGGGATGGGTGGAGGTGCAAGGTAAGTTGGTGAGAGTAAGGATGTGCAGGGGTAGGGTAGGGAAGGCAGAGTGATGGGGATGTGACGAGAGGCACAGCAGGATGAGGTTGAGCGTGGCTTTGTACTAACGTTTCGTGATCTACTGAATTCATTGTAACGTTTGCAGCACTGCACCCAGGTCCTCCTGACCACATCCCTGCTGGTGCCCTCCTCTGCAATGTGCAACCAGGCTGTGTTGATCTCTTAGGGAGGTATTCTTCCGCCCATGGGAAGGGAAGAGGATGTCCCTGTGTGCTGTGACTCCTTATGCTTATGGAGGGAGTCATGCAAGAACCTGGGTGCAGCCCTGCACCTCTGTGCAGTGCTTGTCAGTGTTTGCAGCACCTCAATGCTGTAGAACACTGACAGCACAAATGTCAAAAGAAAGTTGGACATGGTCCCTTTAAGGAAACCGGCTGATGACGCGTCATCAAATGATGTCACCAGACCCGCTTCCTCTAATTGGCCGGCAAAAGCGTTGGGCGGGCTTAACAAGCCCAATCAAGGGAAATTCATTTCAGAGGCCGCGATGAGACAGCAGTGGGGTCGGGACCCACCAAGGTTTGTAAAATACTGCCCACTGTCTCGGTTGGGACTCATTTCCAATACTTAGAAATTGCAGTATCTGAATATTTAAAAGGTACTTTGTGAAACTTACTGCGAATAATACTGTGTATAATGAAATAATGGATTTCCCGCTGGGGATTCCATTATTCCTGTGCTTTGGATGATGACATGGAGGAGAAAAGGATGATCCTCACTTCATGCCATACCTCCTTCCTGGTGTGACAGATGTGGTTTGTGGACTGAGCCAACTTCAACACTATCAGCAACACATGAGAAGAGACTGTCTAGACTGCCTGGAGATAAAGAAAGAACAAATTTGCATTTATATTGTGCCTTTTGAAGACCTCAGGATGTCACATATCGCTTCACAGCCAATTAAATACTTTTTGAAGTGTTGTCACTGTTGGAATGTAGGAAACTTGATAGTCAATTTGTGCACAGCAAAGTTCCACAAACAGCAATGTGATAATGACCAGATACTCTGTTCCAGTGATGTTGGTTGAGTGCCCAGGGAGAAATCCCCTGCTTTTCTTCGAAATAGTGCCATTGTATCTTTTACGTCCACCTGAGAGGGAAGATCTCATCTGAAAAATGGCAGCTCCAAAAGTGCAGCACTCCCTCAGTACTGCACTGGAACGTCAGTCTAAATTTTGTGCTCAAGTTTCAGGAGTGGGACTTCAATCCACAATCTTCTGACTCAGAGGCTAGAGTACTACCACTGAGCCACGGTTGACCCCGTACATGAGATCTTTTAAAGACTGAGCCCTTGAGATCCTGGTCCTTGCAATCCTCAGTCGAGGGCAATTGTTTCTGTCCCATCGGTAAGAAATGGCTGTTTCCTCATCAAGCTTTCTCAGCTCTGCATGTTCACTGGTGCTCTGTGAATCACCTTGTTATGTGCCCTTTACCCAAGTGGGTGCATCAGGGCTGGTGCTTGCATAAGTAAGGTGCTATGGTAGAGTAGGTGAATCAGGTGGAGAAATGGCCCCTTTGGAGGTGCCAGATGCTTCTTTCTGTTAAATGTTTAGCATCTGTGAGTGACAGAAAGGACATTCATTTCAGGAGGGTGAGTTGTGAATCAGAAAGTGTGACTAATCAATAATAGGAAGGCTTTCAAGTAATCAGAATGTCTGAAGATAGAAAAAGCTCACAGTACTCTAAGTGCTCCATCCCATTACCAACCTGAACCCAACAGCTTTCCTCCAATTTCTCTATCGCCTACATGCTCCCTGATGTGTCTGCCCAGGAGTTACAGATCTTCCTCCTTCTGCCTACTCAAGGCTCAGGGGCTTGATGCTTGCCATTCCGCCATCTGTGGTAGTCTTTTGCCTCTGAAACTAAGAACATAAGAAATAGGAGCAGGAAGCGCCATACGGCCCCTTGAGCCTGCTCCGCCATTCAATAAGATCATGGCTGATCTTCCTCAATTCCACTTTCCCGCCCGATCCCATATTCCTTAATTCCCTTAGGGTCCAAAGATCTATTGATCTCAGTCTCTGGTTGTGTGCAAGCTTCTCCTTTGCAAAGAACACAAATATTTCACACTACGGACTAATTCACAATGCCTTTCACCCAGTGTCTGTAGACATTCCCTTGTGAACATGCTATCAGCTGTTGGCAATGCAACAGCCGCTTCACTTTTCACTGAAACAGTGCAAGAAATGTAACATGCAACAGTGGAATGGTAGGAGAGGAAGTGTACTCTTGAGGGGAATGGTGAGGGTATCTTGCGTTTACGAATGGTCTCATTCATTTCTTCTTTTATATTATGCCTTGAATTTTCTCAATGACACCATTAAGTTACGCTGTTCACCAGCTGATGCCAATGTTGGCAAAATATTGCCAATGCTCGACGAGAACCTCAACACTTACAATTTCACCCTGCTAGCTCGTAGCATAACCACATGCATACACTCAACCTGCCACCCTCTTTTCCATCTCTTCTTCAGCCTAAAGGGGTCATGTTCATTTCTTCTCATCTTCTGCCATCCTTCCCTGCAGATGCACCATAACCACAGGCGCTACAAATGGGATGAGAGGACTCTAAGAGGAGTAGGTGAACCATCCTCAACAATGGAGCAGGAAACAAATGTTGAGGAGAACAGGCCAGGCCAGAGAGCCAGTATAGTGATTCTACCTTCTTCTAGCTCATTCCCAAATTATCCAGGTTTGTCACCCATGGATGTTGCTTCCTTTGAGGGATTGTAGATAGCGAGGTTGAGGAAGAGCCACGAGCAGAATCATCCAGCACAAGAGAACTGGAGATGTGGGAGGTGGGCAAGGATGTGCTCTCTTCCCAGTGGATACGGAGATGGCTTCAGAGCTGTGGGCCCCAAAATGCATGAGCACTCACCTCAAAAAAAGGAATGTTTGAAGAACATCATACGTACGTGTAGGCTGAGGACAATCTCAGGATGTGCGGCAATTGGCAGGTGTGGCTGTAAATGTTCCACATCTCTCATTTGCGCCAACATCTCAGAAGCCTTGTCTTCTTTGCAGGTACCAATGCAGCAAGTGGTAAATGCACTGACATCAGCAGCAGATCCTCAGATGAGAGGCAGCGAGAAACCAGTTGGAGCCGCCACCTCCATGGAAGCACAGACTGCATCTCTGCAAGCCATAGGGGATAGAGTGGAGTACAGCATGGATCTTGGCTTCCACACCATTGCCAATGCTGTGTCTCAGGGCTTCAAGGATCTCATTGCTGCCATGAGACCAGTCGCTGCACTGATGAGTGGGGCTGAAGATCCAGAGCCCAGTGGAATGGCCGTGACTGAATTCCATGTGCCTGATATTGCATACTTTCTGCACATGCCAGGATACCAGTGATACCCCTCAGAGAAAAATGGCTGCGGGTGGTGGTAGGTGAGACCAGGTTGTCCAGGAGCTTGCTTCAGAGAGGCAGCCAGCAGTTGCTCCCTGTCAGGAACCAGCTGCCATGAGTCGAGCCACATCAGTCCCATGACCCATCTCCTGACAGCTTTGCACTGAGGTGGCACTTAGAAGTAGCAACAGATGAGGGGATTGGAAGTTGTGCCCAGTCACCAAGGGGAATCAGTATGTAAATAAGGAGCACAATGTTGGTTTGCTTATCCGACATCCAGTTCTGGATGAGCAGAAATTTGCTCCAATTAAATATTGGGAAAACCGAAGCCATTGTTTTTGGTCCCCGCCACAAGCTCCGTTCCCTTGCCACTGACTCCATCCCTCTCCCTAACATCTGTCTGAGGTCAAATCACACTGTTCGCAACCTTGGTGTCATATCGGACCCTGAAATGAGCTTCTGACCACATGTCCGCAGCATAACTAAGAATGCCTATTTCCATCTCCGTAACTTCGCCCTTCTCCGCCCTTGCCTCAGCTCATCTGCTGCTGAAACCCTCATCCATGCCTTTGTTACCTCTAGACTTGACTATTCCAACGCACTCCTGGCTGGTCTCCCACATTCTACCCTACGCAAACTTGAGGTGATCCAAAACTCGGCTGCCCATGTCCTCACTCGCACCAAGTCCCGTTCACTTATCACCCCTGTGTTCGCTGACCTACATTGGCTCCCTGTTAAGCAACGCCTCAATTTCAAAATTCTCATCCTTGTTTTCAAATCCTTCCATGGCCTCGCCCCTCCCTATCTCTGTAATCTCCTTCAGCCTCACAACCACCAACCCCCCACCCAGAGATATCTGCGCTCCTCTAATTCTGCCCTCTTGAGGATCCCTGATTATAATCGCTCAGCCATTGGTGGCCGTGCCTTCTGTTGCCTAGGCCCTAAGCTCTGGAATTCCCTGCCTAAACCTCTCCGCCTCGCTTTCCTCCATTAAGACGCTCCTTAAAACCTACCTCTTTGACCAAGCTTTTGGTCACCTGCCCTAATTTCTCCTTATGTGACTCAATATCAAATTTTTTGTCTTTGAAATACGCCTGTGAAGCACCTTGGGACATTTTACTATGTTAAAGGCGCTACAGGAAACTTTGTGCTATCCGGCACCGACGGGACCGAGCTACTGCCGTTTTTTGAAAAGCTCCGGATGCCTGAGCGGGTTATCTACCCAGGCTATTTTTAACAAAGAAAAATTTAAAATTCAAGAAATGTGCAATATACAGTAATTGGGTACTGTACTCACCTACAGAATGTTGTGTTAAATGGATGGTGAAAGATGCTTGATTAAGTACAGTACTGCCAGTTGATGGTAATCCATAACTCTTTATTAACTTAACAGTAAAACAAAACTTATAAACGACTTAACAGTACTGTAAAACAAAACTTATAAACGACTGTGCAGTGCACCAAAACTTAAAACGACTGTACAGTACAGTATAAAGTACTGTACAGTGGTTGACTGTATACTTATTCCAAGACAACTATTTCATCAGGAATATCCATGCCAGCTGGGTCATCAGGATCATGCACTTCAACAGATTCTTCAGGCACTTCCACTGCTCCAACTCTTTTGGAAGGTTTCTTAAACATGTCTCGGATGTCTGCTTGCTTCGTGGACGCTTGCCTTTTTTGTAGAAAGTTGGAATGCAGAACATGGAGCTGCATAAGTTCTTGGGCAGAATAACAAGAATGGCTTTCAGCAAATATAAGTAATCCTTCAAAATATTCTGCAGCTTTAGCCCAAGAAACCTTTCTCACTTCATAAATCTCATCCTCGTCAGTTTCCATCACACTTTCCTTTTTTTTCTTTGGATTCAAAACATTATCCATTACTTCATCATTACTTAGCGAATGCACAACAGCAACTTCTCTATCTGCATCAACCCACTGCTGAACATCACATTCACTGAGGTGACATAGAAGGTTTGCTGGGCCTACATCTTTCAGCATGCCAGCCATTTCCATTACTGCAGTCTTCCGCGGACGAAGATTGAACCCATGAAATTCCTCCTCTGAAGAAGAACCTTCAGCAAATATTACAGAAGGCAACAATTTGCACCAGGCTTGTCTCAAAGTGTGACCTTTCACCAATTTCCAGGAACATGCAACATTAAAGATGGCATCTTTAAGATTGAATGCCTTCTGAAATGCTTGTATACCTGTATTGTCATCTTGGTTTATCAGTCTACGTAAGAAGTCTTTCTTGTAATGACACTTCAGATTTTGGATAACGCCCTGGTCCATGGGTTGTATGAGAGAAGTTACATTTGGTGGCAAATAAATGGTGAAAATATTTCCCGAAACCAACTTTGATTCATGCGGATGGGCCCTACAATTATCAAGCAATAAAATGCATTTGCTATCTTCAGGTTTCCCTATTCTACGGAAATGTCCCCTCACAGATGGAACAAAAGTATGATGGAACCAATTTGAAAAGATTTCCTTATCCATCCAAGCATTTGTTTGAGATTTGTACTCAGCAGGTAAGTGCTTCACATTCTTAAATGCATGGGGATTTTTATACTTCCCAATGACGAGAAGTTTAACCCGGTGTGATCCTGCAGCGTTCGCACATGTTAGCACAGTTACACGATCCTTATTTTTCTTGTAACCTGCAGCATTAGCCTCACTAGCCCCAGCAAGTGTTGATTCTGGCAAACACCTCTAAAATAAGCCAGTTTCATCGGCATTATATATCTGTGCTGGCGACAAATTATGTTGCTTCACAATCCGATTGAAATATTCGCAGTATTCTTCTGCGGCATCGTGATCAGCTGATTTCTTCTCCCCGGAAACAACGAGTCGTCGTATCCCATGCCGTGTCTTGAAGCACGATAGCCATCCATCAGAGAAAGCACACTTCTCAGTGAGCTCCATCTTTGCATAGAAATCCTTCCCTTTCTCGATTAGCATGGGTCCGGAAATCGGAACACCCTCTAAACGCTTCAGACAAAACCACTCATAAAGCACGGTATCCAGCTCTTCAAGCTTAGGCTTATGAAGCGTGTGCCGTTTCTCTACACTGTTAGGTGTCTCCGAGCTTGCATAAAACTTGAGCAGCTTATCCTTCTGCGCTTTGATGTCGTACATTGTTGACGAACCGATTTTGAATTCATTCATAATGTGCGCACGCTTCGCTCCCAATTCTAGTCGTTTACATATATCGATTTTCTGCTTTAAAGTTAACACCACTCTCTTCCTTTTGGTTGGATGATCTTTTGGGATTTCCATAATTCAACCCAATGAGTTGTAACAACGTTGGAGAAACACAGTACTGGAACCCTGAAAAATGACTGATCAGAAGAGGCTATCCGGCAGCATGGGAGAGTGAGACTCCACATGCAGGGTTTCTGAGGTGTTCCGACTTCCGATAGCGCCAAGAGGCCGAGTAGTGGCAGTTTGGAGAACTACCCCCACTGACGAACTCGGCAACTGTTGGAGACTCAGACTTGTAACCGGCAACATTGCCGGTTACTGAGGTGCGGTTTTCGGAGCGCGGCTTTGCCGGTAGCTCAAGAATGCCGGATTCCTGATCTCCGGATAGCACAAAGTTTCCTGTATATAAATACAAGTTGTTGTTTGTTTCAACATGAAAGTATGTTTTTATTACTGTACTGATCTCTTATTTTGTTAGTCATGGATATTAAAGATGTTAAGGAAAGGGAACGTTCAGCTGGTGTAGACATTTATGCTGAGGTGATGAATATCGGCACAGTCCTGTTGGGCCATCGAAGACTGCTCAACAGTCATGTTCTCAGGTTGGTAGTGGTTTCTAGGAAGATCACTTTTTTGGCAACTGGCACAGAAGGAAGTGAGGGTGCAGTATTCACTGTAGCCAATCAGTCGTTGAACACCTCCTACACAATCGGATTTCAGATGCTCCGTGTAGCAGCCAGGGATGAAGCCTCCGGCTGTTCATGCTCCCGAATTGCTGGGGTCTGCAGCTCCCTTTCCTCGGACAGCACTGGCGTCTCATCATCAAAGTAGAATTGATAGCCTTCCCGCAGCATGCTATGACCATCTTTGTGACCCTTTGGGGTGTATACTGCAGGACTCCACGAGAATCTGCGAAACCTGCTCTTCAACAGTCCTATAGCCCTTTCCATCACAATTGTTGTTGCTACGTGGGCCTGGTTGTATGTATCCTCTGCCTCATGTTCTCGGTTGCCTCAGTGGAGTCATGAGCCACAGCTTAGCGAGTATGTCTTGTCTCTGAGGAACTATCCTTGGACATGACTGTCTTCATGGAAGAGGTCAGGAAGGGCCGAGTGGTGTAAAATGAAGGCGTAGTGGCAGCTGATTGCATTGTTGGGGTTCACGTGTAGGATCTTCTGGTTGGCATTGCGGATAAACTGAACATTTAGTGAATGAAATCCCTTCCTGTTCAACAAATGTTAGCAGCTGTTCTGCTGGCACCTTCAATGCCACGTGTGCCATCTATGGCAGCCTGCACCCTGGGCAATCCAGCAATGTGGTAGAACTCCCTGGCTCCCTTTCTCTGCTGCCTAGGTCAGATACCAAAATGCATGAACACTGCAGCTCAGTTGAAGAGTACGCCCATGACCTGCCAAATGGCTGCCATGACTGCTCCCTGGCTGATGTTGAACAGATCCTCTGTGACACTGTGAAAGGCTCCAGCGGCAAAAAGTAAAGGGTAGTGGTCACTTTCATAGTGACAGATAGAGCCATTCAAACAGTGGAGCAAGGTGGAAGATCTTTGCGAAGAAGGTCACACAAATGTTCAATGGCAGCCTTGGACAATCAAACTCTTTGAACACAGGACTCCTCAGATAGGTCCTTGAAGTACCTATGTTGCCTATAGACATGCTCTGGAGGGCAGTCACTGATGTGCTGGTGTGTTCTGCCAAGCTGCTTTACTCTCCTTGCCTCAGTAACTCCTCTCAATCAGCACCATGCGTTACTTGCTGTATCTCTATTGATATTTATGCAGCCAAATCACACCGTCAGGATCAGTAACTCCCTCCAAATAAATGCCTCAATAATATCACTCAACAGTTCAAACAAAAATGTATTAAAAATCAACAGTAACAAAAAATTAATTAATGCAAAACCTCAGAAATGTGGATCCCTTTTTAATGTAAGTTAATTTCAGCTGTAAGTAGCAAAGGTCACAAACATAAAATATAAAAGCGGATCTTAATTCTTTTCAAATATCTACCTTTTTTTTTTGAAAGAGGCCTTAATGTCAAGGCTCTCTCTTCATACCCAGGAACAAAACAGAATGAATTGTCATTTAACAAGCAGGAGGATGTCTGACTCCTCAGCTGCCATTCCTCTCCACCTTGTCTATGTGGTTCTCATCGGGTGGCAATATGTCAGATTATTTTCTTTCAGTGAGAACCAGGGATCCGTGACAAGGAAATCTTGTTGTTCTGTCTGTTCCCTGTAAAGACAAGTTTTCAAACCATCCCCTTCCAATTAGGGTTGCCAACCCTCCAGGATTACTCTGGAGTCTCCAGGAATACATGTCTAATCTCCAGGATAATCCTGCAAGCAACCCAGGAGAAAAAAATCAGAGGGGCAATAAAAAACTGTTTTTTGGGGAAAAAAATTATTTCAACAGTTTTGTTCATTAGTTACAAAAATATCAGGCATGGGGGGGGGGGGGCTGTTTGACTGACAGTCAAGTATCATCCAACCGGGTAATGAAGAGTCTATTCGCTTTCTGATTGGTCTGGAAAGGTGAGGTGCCGCGAGTGTGGACATGTTGGGTGGCTGATTGCAGGAATGTGGGGGTGGGGTGGTTGGGGGCAGGAAGGAGATGTCCCGAGTTGCCAACCCTACTTCCAACAGGAAGCTGTTGCTGCTCTTGATCCACCGCACATGGTGCTGAATGTTCCGCTGAGATGGTTTTAGTCAAGTTTTAGAATGTGTATGTCCATGTACATTTAACAAATTCAAACAACTCCCACAGCATTACTCACAGCGAGTCAAATAATGTACTGTTTTAGAAAATAAGTGCTCTACTGTGTAACACAAAGTATTATTCTGCTTCTAAGGTGGAGTTATGTATCTTTAATGCCACAAAGTCTAACTGTTGATCAGTAAATACTACCTCAGATCAACAGTATTTAATTGTTGCTTGGTATTGCAACCTTGCAGATTGAAAATGCTTGTAAATTTCAAGCTCCCGGCCAACTACTGGCTTGCTTTCCCTTTTTAAAAAAAAGATTGTTTTGCATCTGTATAGCGATGTGATAGTAGATGCAAGATTATGCATATATAATCTACTAACAGAACTCCCATGGATTTGCTCACAGGTAATCTGGAATCTGGAGCATGGTTGTAATGACGTTTATCTACTGGCCTGTTCATTTAAGGCTACAAGAAACTGTAGCTACTTGTAAGTACAGCTAGTTGTAGCTGCCATCACTTAGAGGTCAGTAAACAGTTTGCAAAATTTTAGTCTCCCAGTTAATAATTAGATTTCTTTATTTAAAGATTGTTATACAGTAGATGCAAAACAATGTGTGGTGTGCAACATCTGGAGTGTGAGGAGTTACATACTCGATACAAGCCTTTAATCTATGCACCAGCAAATCCCCAGTGCTGCTGGCATTGTAAGTCAGAGGATGCAATGTTTTATAAAGACTGGAACATTATACCATATAAAACACATGGGGGAAGAAATTCAACTCACGGCCGCACATTTTGCCCCTGGAAAACGGGCGGCCAGCAGCTGAATCTCAGCCACCCCACTGACGCCCAAAGCCCACCAGGTTCAGGCTGGCCTATAAATGGGCGAGTAGCCTACCCACTGGAAACAGGCATACAGCTGCTTAAATATGCAAATTGGGGTCCTTTAGTGCTGGATTGCAAGATCTTAGCTATATTCTTCATTTCCTTTACAGCAGGGGGTGCTTGTGATACAGTATGTTGTTGGGCCTGTCTGTATCCAGGGAGAAAGGTATTTTGATGTATGTGGTGGAGACCCTTTGTCAGAACACAACGCTGCCAGGGGTTTGAGCCCATGGTGCGGACCAGTTTGTCTCAACTCTTCTTGGGTCTACTGGACCCACTGTGTTCTGGAAGCATCTGGTGGTTTAATTTCAGATCTTCTGCATTTGTAACTTATCTCTTTTTCCTCTTTAATTTTGCTTGTTTTCTCATCCTTTTGCTCGTGGACCTTGCTTGTGTATTTTCACCCTCCTCTATTTGCATATTCTTTTGTACTTTTTAATGTTTCAACATCACCTCACTGATGATTGTTTTTTATAGCATCCATTAAGGTCATTCAATCCATTTACTTTCCCCCCGTGATTGAAATATCTATTGATCCTCTCCCTTCTGTCTATTTTTTTCTCAACCTTAATAAAATACCTGTTTATCTTTCAGTCTTCAGTTCTGATGAAAAATTTACACACCCGAAATGTCAATAACCTGTCCTTTCAGACCTAGTGTACTTCCAGCATCTGCTGTTTCTTTTTCAAATTACTAGCTGACGTAATAAAACTCACTACGCACTTGGTTTGAGTATAAAGCAAGGCTTTAATCAACTTGTTTCAAAACATGGAGGTCTAGTTGTACTTCACTAGTTCCTGTCTTACAAAATGTCCCTGAGCAAGCTGGGCCCACGCCCGAGTATTTATACTCCTTGGACGGCGCCACCAGCTGGCCGTCCAGTGTTATTTCATGAGTTGTTTCTTCGTGATGATGAGATTTATAACACTAGCATTTGTAGTTTAAAAACAAAAAAATTGCCCTTAAAATATTTATTATTTTTCAAGCAAAAATGTACAGAAGCTGACTCAACCTGCTGTGTACTATCTGTTTTTATATTAAACATAATTTAAAAGAATATTTATGGTTGTAGAAATCTCATCTTACCTTCAGGTCTCTGTACACTACAAATCGGTTGTGCATGTGTTCAAGGCCCAGCATAATCTCAGCAGCATAGAACCTCATCTCCTTCTCTGAGAACACACCGTGCTGTGAAAGATGATAATGCAAATCTCCACCTAGAAATAGGACAAACAGTTAGCCACATGATTCTGGATCTATTAAAACATACAGTACGCCATGTAGTCTGTCAGGCCTACACCAATGATTCGGTAATTTCAACCAGTTTGCTCCATTATTGCTGCCATCATAATTATCTAGTTAACTAAGTAACCTGGTGTAGTCGGGTCTGGTAGAGGAATAAAGAAAGATTTGCATTTATTCAGTGTCTTTGTCACTTACTGTGAAGTGGTTGACACATAATAAATTGCTTTTTTGTGCAGTGACTGTTGTTTTGCAGGCATACCATGGCAGCAGATGAATGAACAGTTGATCTGTTTTGATGATGTTGATCGAAGGAGGAATGTTGGGCAGGACACTGGGAGAACTGTTTGCTCTTCTTCAAATAATACGACAGGATCTTTACTGTCCACCTGAATCACTGGAGCAGCTGAGAGGGCCTCGGATTCATGTCTCATCTAAAGGATGGCACCTCTGACACTGTAGCATTCATGACTGAACCGGGATGAGTTGACATTTCTTAAGTCCTGGAGTACATCTTTAACCCATAATCATCTAACTCAGAGGTGAGAAAGCTACCAAGTGAGCCAAGCTCATTTGGGAGTGTTTTTATTCGTTCAGAAGAGATTACAGCATGATTTTATAATGTTTTAAAATTATGAAGGGCTGGGACAGGTTAGATAGAAATAGACCATTTCCAGTTGTTGAGGGTTTACATAAAGGGGACATAGATAGAAGATTAAATGTAAGAGATTCAGGACAGAAAGGAGAAACTTTTTTTTTTTTTTTTAAATAGAGGGTTGTGTGGCTGTAGAATTCTCTACCCATGTCGACGCTGACCTCCATTGGCTCCTGGTTTGACAACGCCTCTATTTTAAAATCCTCATCCTTGTTTTCAAATCCCTCCATGGCCTCTCCTCCCTATCTCTCTAACCTCCTCCAGCCCTGCAAGCCTTTGCGATCTCTGCGCGCCTCCAATTCTGGCCTCATGCGCATCCCCGATTTTAGTTGCTCCGCCATTGGCGGCTGTGCTTTCAGCTGCCGAGGCCCTAAGCTCTGGAATTCCCTCCCTAAACCTCTCCGCCTCTCTACCTCCTCCTTTAAGCTGCTCCTTAAAACCTACCCCTTTGACCAAGCTTTTAGTCACCTGTCCTGATAACACCTTCTGTGACTCGGTGTCAAAACATGTTTTTAATGATAACGCTCTTGTTAAGTGCTTTTGGAAATTTTGCTACGTTAAAGGCACTATATAAATGAAAGTTATTGTTGTTAGATAAGTGATCGAAGGAAAGGGGGAAAAAAAGGGAAATAGAAACAGGGCAGGCACATGGGATTAGGGCTACTGCTCATGTGGAAGGTAAATGGCCTGATTCCTTGTTCTAATTTCTATGTAATTCTACATAAAAGCTGACACTCATGGAAGGCAACATTAACCGTAACAAGTAGTTATAACTGAGTGCTTCTGTAGCTTAGTGAGTAAACACATAAATCACAAAGACCAGGAAGGTCCCAGATTCAACTGCTGAATGCTAATCTCAGCTGGGATAGCACCTGGTGCTGAATTGCCCTTGAGCTAGGGAGGAGAAAAATTAACCATTGTTCCCACGCCTCATTGCTATCCAGTGATCAAAAGCATGCAGGTGTAATGTCACGTGAGGATCAGCTTAGCTGTGATTCCTCCGTGATTGAA
This sequence comes from Somniosus microcephalus, assembly GCF_052327205.1. NCBI lineage: Eukaryota > Metazoa > Chordata > Chondrichthyes > Squaliformes > Somniosidae > Somniosus > Somniosus microcephalus. Next base: position 28,165,959 of record NC_141005.1, on the reverse strand, counting down.
TACCTTATTGATAGTCTGCTTAAAGAATGGCCATTTGGACAAGGTACTGGAAGGCTACCAATACCTGTTGAACTGTAACCCAGCAACAGACAGCATCTCAAGGAGAAGAAGTGAGAAAATTGAGGTGGAAAACGATTAACAAATTCACATGCAAGAGATATTAAGGTAGAACGTTCGATCCGCAAAGTCCAGGCACTTCATGTGCTTGTATTACCTTCCTGTGTGTGTTATTTTTTTGGGTTCATGACTGCATAAAAGTAGCGCACACAAGAATGTGTGCGGTATGCTTTGTCGGTTATAAGACATTAACTTCTGGAATACTTAGCACTCAGTGAAGTGCATGAGGAAGAATTCAAGGAGGAGATGGATAGTTTCCTAATTCAAAAGGGATAAGAGGGATTCTGCCTTGTTGCCAAGGCAGACGAACATGAAAATGGTCTGAGTGGGTCAGGTATGCACTGGATAGGCTGAACAGCCTTCTCTCATTCCTACCTTCTCGTGTTATTATTTGGAATGCTGTACTCAACAACATATATTTTTACTGGCAAAACTGTTCATAATTTTGAATACGAGGCGAGAAGCCAGCCTCTTGGAAAGTGACTTAAGTCTATCATTTTTTTGTTGTTAAATATGCGTTTGAATCTCTTTTAAAAAGTTAGGCCAATGTTGTGACAGTACTGAGTTGTGAAGTACTTAACATAGAAAGAGTTAGATAGCATAGCCAGTTACACTCTAACCTTAGAGTGCTTGATGGGGCAGTGTAGAGGAATGTTTATTCTCATTCTAACCTGGGTTTTGTTTGATGGGACAGTGCAGAGAAAGCTTTACTTTGCATCTAATTGTGCCATATCTGACCTGACAGTGTGTGATGCTGACACTCCGTGCAAAAAGTGAAATATGTTCCCTTTTGTAGCATTTACATTTATCACCCGGTGAGCACAGAATTCACCCAAAATAGGTGATCATATAAGACACAGCTGCTAATAAAAGGTTGGTGAACTTTAACGTTCATTGAATTATACAAGTGAGGAATAACACAAGAAAGCAGAGATAGACTAATCTAGACAACGTGCGTTTTAAGCTCATCTCTCCTGCCTCATTATGCCTCCAGCTGATCAGTAATTGAGCGGAGCTAATCTGGGTGTCATCAGAGTATATAAAGATCAGAATATTTTGTCTTACCATTCATCAAGTCGAGAATAAAGCACAGCTTGTCAGGTGTGTGGAAAGCGTAGGTCATACAGACTATAAAAGGGCAGTCCTGGGGAAAGGAGGAAGAAAAAGAGACAGCAAATAAGTGATCAAACAGACTTTGTTATACAATAATAAACCAGCCGCCCTTCAGCCCTTACATCACTACCAATCGATTGTTTTTTATCATCAAGTTAAAGGTGACAAATCAACTATTTATTTTCTGAATTGATGTGGTCCAGTTTTTATTTACTTTGTTTCCAAACATTGTACATCCTTAGATAAAGTGCAGCTAATACAGCTCCAAGCACAGCAGCAATGCAGTGAAACATAAATAGAGCATTTCGGGGTTGTGAGCGGTACTGTATCACCAGTGTTGGGTCAGCTGAAATAAATAAAACACTGAGGGACCAAACACAAACAGAAAACCAATGTAGCTTCAGTAGGGACTCTCAGCTTTTGATCACTGCGCATGCATACATGATCCATGTAAATTCAGTGTTGAATTCTGAAGGCAAATAAATAAATAAAATATCTTTAATGACAGCCCGTAAAGAAGTGAGCTGGTTTACCGACATTGAGCTTAAAGTAATATGACACTAAGCCAGTCTCCCAATTAGCCTGCTTGCGTTGTGATGTGGAAATTGACATTATACTTAGCATGCTGGGTAGAATAAAATGGCCAAGTAAAAGAACAAACTTGCTTAGGTTGTAGCTAAAGCAAGAAAAAGTAAATGTGTCACAACGTGTCCAGGACCATGAGATCTTTCATAATACCCACCCACATTGAGGATGTGATAACAGCTATAATTGACTCACTAGCACAAGGGAGGCATAAGGCTCTAGAATAGATAAACTATTAATGATTGTCGCTAGACAAAGAAGCAAAACTATTGAGTAAGCTAATCATCTTGGTAACAAGATGATCAGACATGAGTAAGTGTAAATCATTTTGGTAACAAGATTCAGACAGAACCTCCTGGCAGAATATATGATTAACTAACCTTGTCTGGAGATATTTCTGTCCTGCTGACCTTTTGATTGTCCTTGTGCAAACTCTTAATGTGTTTAAAATGATACAATACCATTACACGTGATTTATGGAACGCTTGCTTGTTTGAGTGTATAAATATGCTGCATTCACTGATGTCCTTTAGAGATGTTGGCCTAGCCTTTGTCCAGGCAGCTCTCCCCTTGTGCAAGTAAAAATTAAACTAACAATCTGACGGTACTGCTTGTGTTTTAGAGTCTTACTCGGAGTCGAGATTTCGACAGTGACCTGCAATTGGATTATGAAGTAAGCAAACTGATGTGCTGAACTGGCACAGCATGTTTACAAGGCAGCAAAGAGAGCACTGAACATCAATAGAAGACGTGGAGGCCTAGGAAATACTGGGTCTCTGCTACGTGTCTAAATGCAGGCCAGTAGGTTTATATCTCATGGTATTGTCCACTGCTTGGACCCTATGCATCACGATTCATGGTATAATTGTAAACTATTGACCACTCTACACCTCTTTAACGAGGCCTGAAAGGACAGAACTGCCCCATGTTATGTTTCATTGTGTATGTTATAAGGAGGATAGAGAGGACTGAAAGGCCTCCTTTGCAAGGCTTTGAAGGACTCCCTGCTAAGGGGCCGCTAACAATCTGTTTCAGTGTTTATCATAGTTTCAATAAATATAAGGCTGCTTGATAAATTACCTCAGGAGCAGGTGTTGATGTGTAATAACTGGATATTGATTTGGTATTTCAGTTCATTTCTGACATTTTACAAAGGCACCGAAATTTCAATGGGCCTAGTCCACCAGTACAAGTGCAGTGGAGTGAACCTCACCAAATTGTACCAGCAAAGAGCATTGGTAAACTTCCCTTTTGTTTATCCAGCCCTTTGCTTGTTCAGCCACCCTAAAGGGACCTTGGCTTGTAGGTTTATCTGGAAGCGAGCGAGAAGAAACCTAGTATCCTGGGATCTACCCGCTCCATCAGCGCGCCAGTCTGATTGGTCAGCCCTTAACTCGGCCCTACACTGGGAGAGTCCAATACGCAGCCCATGGACCAAATCCGTCCCATGAGCTCCTACTTCTCATATTAAATGCACAAAGCCAATTTGAACTACAGTTAGTTTCACTGGGAATTGAATTTTGTAGGAATCACTCCTCCAGCCCAGTAAGTTTAAAGAGCTAAGGTTGCGAGGATTGGGAGTGCGGACAGTGGGAAGGGTGAGAGAGCTTGAATATTTTGTGCTCTAGCTTTTAGTGTGGACGGTGCTGTGTCTATAATGTATAGCCAGTTTCATTTGTCTACGGAGTCTTTCCATTTTTGTGCACAGGGGTGTTTGAACTTTGTGTACTGGGGCTTGCATTTCTGCATAATCATTTGGCCTACTCAGTGGTTTTGAAATGAGTATCTAGTCCCCAGCTCCAAAAGGTTGGACTCCCTGCTCTAGAGTACTGCATACCTGCCTGGTTCAGGTATCAGATTACCATAATCTTGGCATTAGCTTGTTCCCAAGAGAACCCACTTATCTCCCCTCAAGGAAGATAATCATCTGATGGTAAAGCTTCACATACAGTAAATATATATGTTCATAATAAAAAGACAATTATATAGTGTTACTGATATAGAGTAAATAATTGTTTTACCGAGAGTCAGTCTATTAAGAATGCCATGAGGCGGTCATCATTTATAATGTGGCCAGCATCTCCTACTTTCCATGTTTTGCTTTGCTGCAGGCACTCTGCAGTTGCTGGAGACATTCTACAGAAGACTTGGGGGCTTACCCAAAAATAATTGAGACAGAAGATAGCATTCTTGCCTTTGAGATAGAAAGTCATGGGTTCAAGCCCCATCACCGACTTCAGCATATAATCTAGTCTGACATTTCAGTGCATTGCTGAGGGGTGCTACATTGTCAGATGGCATGCCTTTTGGATTAGATGTTAAACCAAGGGTCCATCTGCCAGCTCCGGTGACTGTAAAAGTTACCCTCGCATTATCTGAAGAGCAGCAGGGAGTTCTCCTCGTGTCCTGGCCAACATTCCTCCTTCAACCAACACTACCAAAAATTGATTACCCGGCCATTCATTCGTTTGCTGTTTGTAGGACTTTGTTATGCCTAAATTAGCTGCCTCGTTTGCCTACATAACAACAGTGACTGCACGTCAAAATGTAATTAATTGGTTTTAAAGTGCTTTGAGGTGTCCTCGGGGCGTGGTACAGTGTTAGATAAGTTATTTTTTAAATTAGTAAGCACATGAGTGAATGCTAGAGATTTGTTTTGTTTTGTTTGGCTGGGATGGGTTATCGATAAACTCATCCAATTGCCACAGTCTTTGACAAGATTGTCAGGTATTAAACTGGTATGCGATTAAGATAATTTTTTTAAAGTGTTCATGAAAATGGGGCAGCCTTCTTTCGGCTGGGGTTAGCCTGGACAGTGTCTGTAGTATGGCACTTACAGCAGGTTATACTTTGCAAATCACTATGAATAGGTCTGCAAATATTTTCCATAATGGAGTTCTATTGTCCATTAGCTTGAGACCCCATCAGCGACACCATGTGCAAACTTCAATCTGCATTATTGTTTAACCTTTGCAGCTGTGTGCAAAAGTACTATTTACTTATGTCAACCGATAGAGGCATGGATAGCAGTATAATGATTAGAATAAGGTAAAAATGACTGTGTACTGTATATAAAAGTGCAGAATTCTGGGCGTGGGTATGCAGTGGAGAAAATGGTAATGAGAGGTTGGAGAGGAACAGATTTTAAAGATGAGGATTAACTATAGGAATTTTTTTTATCTTGCCCTGGGTGCAAGGATTGCAATGCCTAACTATGTCCAATATTGATACTATTATTTGTGTCAGCTATGCTGTAGGCTCATTGGACACTGATTTGGAAAAGAGAGAGATGGCCTTCTGCACATGGGAGAATGTGGACCACACAGTATATTCTATATATAAAATCTTTCTTTTTAAAAAAAAAATCCAAGTGAGCGTGGGCCATTAACAAGCCTAGTGCATCATACATCTTTGTGTCCCGACACAATTATACATCACTAACTTACTTAGAAGGGCCAAGGACCCGGGTTGAAATGCTGGTTTCAAATTAAAGAATCATCAAATGAAGCATAAAAAGAGAACTGTGAACACCAGTAACATTCGGGAAAGGAGGCAATCTACCATAAGGAGTGATAATGAGTTATTGAAACACTAGGAGTAAGGAGTCAAAGGAGTAAGGAGCCCAACGTCATACTGAAAGTCACTAAAACATTTGTTATTTGCTGCTGAACTCACAGGGCCCAGCTACGATGTCCCTCACAAACAAAAAAGCCTGTCCGCACTGCCTATGCTTACATAAGCAAAATGGCCACTTAAGTAAGGTACCAGATTTAATGAACGTTTTACAGAATGGAATCTTTTGCTTCCTTGATGCACAGAAGAACCAAGACTTCAGAGAACATCTCAACAACCAGAACTGTGCACCACTCAACTCCAGCAAGTGAATGTGTTACCACTTAATTCCCCCCTCCCACCCCCACCGATTCATAGAAGTCTAAAGATACTATTTGCTGTGACAAGGAATATCCATCAGTAGCATGTTCCAACATAGGAATGGATGTTTCTCGACCTTTTATTTAATCAATGTTACGAGCAAAACATATTTACTGCTCATCAGCCATATCAGAAAATAAGACAGGGGGTAGAAAGAACATTAAAATTAGGGGCAAAGTTAAGAAACAAGTACTTAGAGTCCCCTGATGGCTCAGTTAATAACTGCACTGCTCAGAGTAATACTGCGCCATGTTGGCCAGGAAGGTCATTGTTCCACCCCTGGTCTGTGTAAAGATTAGCTGATTTTAGCTACGGGTGGCACTCGGGGTGCTACAGGTGTCAACGTGGCTTAGTGACAGCATTCTTGTCGCTGAGGCAGAAGCTTGAGATCCACTCTAGGGCTTGAGTACATTGCCACGGCCGAGGAAGTACTGCATTGAGAGTGGTGCTGTCTTTTGGATGAGACGCTAAACTAAGACCTTGTCTACCAGTTCAAATAAATGTAAAGATCCCGTGACACTATTCAAAGAGAAGTTCTCCTGGCATCCTGGACAACATTTACTTCCTCAACCACCACCACCAATAAAAATTAACAGGTCATTTAGCTCTTTGCTGTTTATGGGGCCTTGCTGGGCCCAAATTGGCTACAGTGTTTGCCCAAGAAACATCAGTGACTTGCACTTCCAAATTAATTTGTTGTCTGTGAAGCACTTTGGAATGTCCCGAGGACAGGAAAGATGCTATATAAATGCAAGGTCATTCTTCCTTTCTATCATTTACAGTTCTCTTGGGCTAAAGATGAGAAATATCAAACAGGTTTCCCCACTGATTGTTACACAGTGGCCCCTGCATGACGAGAGGCAGCGCTGGGCTCCCGACGACTGAGTATAGTCAAATGACTGTTCAGGTTCACACACAGACAATGGAAATGCACCTGTGGAATTGTACCCCAGCGAGCAGTTAGTAAATCGAGGGGAGGTGGGTAAAAATTTTGGGAAGAGGGTTTGCAACTAAAGCATAAATAGAAAGCAGTTGGTCTCAGGTGATCCAATTGTTTTTGCTCTCTTGATGCCATATTTTGCTGTGTTTGCTAACTTTAATTTAAAAAAAGCAAACGTATGTAAAAATTATGTTGTGTCAGTACAAAACATTATTCTTTCATGCTTAATGCTCATCTGAGGATTCCTACCACTTCAAAATGGCTTCATGATTGAGAAGCGAGTACATTTGTTGAGGCCTTCTCATTTTTATTAAACGTGAGCTCATGCAATATTCCACAGTGCCCTTCCATGGCTCATCTCTTGCTCAGTGATTCTGAAAAAGCCACATTAATTTAGTTTTATTCCTACATCATTTACTTTTGGATAATTATGGGAGACAGTTTGATCACACCTGATGCTGGCTACTAAGAGCATTAGCGAGTCAGTTTGTTACCAACGAGTGCAGTTTACTGCAGTGGAGCAATAAAGCACGACTCATTTAACACAGCAGCAGTGCGACACTCATACTGTCATCTGCCAGAGTAACCAGCGACTCCACAAATCAGTCACCGGGCCAGCATGTTAACACTTTGAAGACCAGGACTAGAAAATAAATATGTAAAATTGAGTTTGCAGTGGTGCATTACAAAAATTCCATCATGAATTTGAAAAGCCTGGAAATCAGGAGTGGATTAAGTGCAAATACATAGCCAAGTACAGTAAACTCTTTCGTATCCGGCACCGACGGGACCGGGATGGTGCCAGTTGATTAAAAATTCCGGATAACTGAGAGGTAGGCAATTTTTAACACAAAAAAAATTAAAACCAGTGACTAACTCGGCCACCGTGGGAAACTCGGACTCGGAAAAACAAAAAATGGATGGATTCGGCAAGATTACCGGCTATCTATTTTGCCGGTTATTGAAGAATTCCGGTTGATTAGGTGCCGTTTAAATGAGAGTTTACTGTATTTGTATGACTGAAAGAACATCAGTAATGCACCATCTGTGATGTGAAAATCTAGTTGTTATCTGGTTATTTGTTTTTAAATGTGTTCCGGAACATGTTAGAAAAGAAGGACTTGTATTTATACAGTGCTCGATCATGCCCTCAGAACTTCCCAAAATACGTCACATCAAATTAATTACTTTGGAAGTGTGTTATCCGGTAAATCTCACAGGTCACAATAAAATGGCAGCAATGTTTTTGGTGGGGTTTGCTCAGAGAGGAATTTTGACCAGGACTGAGAGACTCCCTGCTCACCTTTGAGTTGTGTCATGGGATCTTTCACTTCCTCAGTACTGCTTCCTAGGATATATGCTCAAGTCCTGGAGTGGAGCTTGAACCTACCACTTTCCAACTCAGAAGTGCTACCAATTGAACCAAGCTGACATGTTTATTACAGCCAAACTCTTACATTCTAGGGCAATGTACATAAGAAAGCATAGAACAACTAAAGGCCATTTAACCTATCAGAGCTCACTCCTTCCACAGGTAAGTATAATCTACTCTATTATGAACTGTACCCCAAATATTTAATCTCCCGAGAGAAAGTTCTGCATAAATATTCCCTTATCCCAAAACTTACTGAGCAGAACGCCACAACACCTATATTCAATTACAACACCATTATTTCACTCGAATTGGTTGCTTTCCAGAAATCAAAATTTTATCCTCCTGGCCCTACATGAACCATCATGTTCCATGGAACATTTGATTATTTGTTTCTATACTTATCTCTGTAACCTTCATTTCTTTACTAAACAGATTATTTATCTGGGTTATTTTTTGAAGGCATCAAGCTCTAACACTAAATAATAAGTTAAGGTTCATAAGGAGTCTGGGGGGTGCAATGAATTAGTGCATTGGCCTGTATTGCCCTCTGAAATGGCCGAACAAGCAACTCAGTTATATCAAACTGCTAGCACTTGAAGGAGAAGGCCCGCCACCATCATCTTAGGGCAACAAAGGATGGGCAATAAATGCCAACTTTGCCAGCAATGCCCACATCCCGAGAATTAACTTTTAAAAATCCCAGGTCAATGCCACATGCTTCCAAGTTGCCAGCTCATTACAGTGCTAATGAGACCTTTGTAGCAGGTTACCTAATCATTCTCTCTACACCAGGCACTCGAAGCTCTAGCAGACAGAAGAAGAAAAAAATAAGGAGAAAATAAGAGTGATTTAAATACACCCAAGTTAATAACTAAGTAGCTCCGACAGAGTCGGAAGAAAAATTCAGTCATCACTTATAAACTAATTAAATATACGAGGTGATATGGTACTAAGTCATACAGACCAGGCAGGCTCCAGGTTCGATCCCTGGTCTTTGCTGAGTTCGCTGAACTCAACAGGGGGTGTTAATGGAGGTGCTACAATTAGCTGCCATTTCCTTTAGCTGGAGAAAGGGGGAAGAATCAGCCAGGGCTTCTGAATGCTGATCTGATGATCCTTTACAGGAAAGTGCATGTGTGGTAGTTAGCTCAGAACATCCCTGCCTGACGAGCACTGTCTACGTTCATGCATGAAGGGTGGGTATTCGTCTGAAGTGGTGAAATGCTGGCAGCACCCTGTGGAACCATACCCCAGCAAGAGTCAGCACAAGCGTACAACTTGCTGCAGGGAATAGGTGCAAAGTCGGATGTGATGCCTTTACCATTGTGCTAATGGGAAATTATTTTATTCACAATTCACACACACACACTTTCCCAGACAGGAATTAAGACAATAGAATTCTTTAGCTGCCATCTGGCTTTATGTTCTCATTATCCAACAGCATCATTAATACAAATATTAATTCATTAAATACAATGTCACAGTTCCTATTCACTGCAATATCACAACTCCTACGCATTGCTCATTACCTCAGGTTATTTGATAGAATTTGAAAATTTAGTGTAAACTCTTATCTCCACAACACCTTCGGGCACTGTATCCTAGCAAGAGAGGTCTGTTTTTTTTGTCTTTGCTTAGAAAACAGCAGTCATCTTTTTTCTGATAGCAAAATACTGCAGTTGCTGGAAATCCGAAATCACAACAGAAAATGCTGGAAAAACTCAGCAGGCCAGGCAACATCCGTGGAGAGAAATTAGAGTCAACGTTTCGGGTCAAAACCCTTTATCAAGACTAAAGAGGCACAGGGAATGAAATAGATTAAGAGGCCGGGCTGGGAGAGAACAAAAGAGAAGTGAAGAGACATTAAGAGGTATTCAAAACGAGACGAGATGGTGATAGGACTAGTGGAGACAAAAGACATTTCCCGTGCTTTTCCAGTCTTGACAAAGGGTTTGACCCGAAACGTTGACTCTATTTTCTCTCCACGGATGTTGCCTGGCCTGCTGAGTTTTTCCAGCATTTTCTGTCATCTTTTTTCTCCTGTCCTTTAAAAAAATCTTCTCATTCTCCCATTGGCTCTGTTGGAGAATGTACTGGCCAATGCCCAACCACGCATACAGAGGAAGGTCCCAGCTTCGATCCTTAATCTGTCAGCCAGGACAGTAGTTGGGGCACCACACTGGGTCTCCTTGTCCTTGGCCTAAGGAGGAGGAAAACCAACCAAGGTTTCCACTCCCAAATGCTATTCCATGACTTTTGATAGAATGTGAGCATGTGTGAATGTTGGGATGAAGACCAGATCAGGCTCAGCTGGGATGCTTTCCACTGGTAGACTGGTGGTGTCCATGAAACCGTATCCCAAGCAAGTTATTAGCACTTTCAGGCGAGAAAGAGAGAAAATTGGAGATGAATTAATTTCCCCTTGCCCATGTATCATTTAGGTATATCATCCAGGACAAGGGACATGGTGGGCTTTGCCAATGACACTGCCATGCTGGCTACACAGACAGTGGGCTCACCTTTCAGCTTATCCGGTCATTCCGTTGTGGGGGTGTGGGTGGCGGGTGGGGAAGTGCCAGTGCCTCTCCTCCAACTGAAGATCTGGGTGAGACTCCAAGAGAATCCATGCTCCATGACGCAGTGCCTTTGTTTATCAGCATATTGCATTATCAGACTTTTTCCAGTTACACATCCTAGCGAAAACTATACAGGTTCTCATGTTTAAAAAATTATTCTGGGTGAATTGTTTGTGCTAAGAGTGGTGAGGAACATCAGTACTGGGGAAATGTGAGACTGTTAGCTTACTGTTATTTGGTCTTGAGTCATGAGCATACTTTTTTTTATTGTGAACATGGGCGTATCAGATATGGAGCTGAGTACACACAGCTAGTTTCATAAAGGGCTCTTATAGGATATCAGAGATAGGAACCTGCAGTGGCTTCAAAGCCAGATTCTAGAGGGGGAAGAAAAGCATTCTAAATGATGTACTAACCAAGGGAAATAGGAAGAGCTTCATCTATTTGCCTACACTGGAGCCAAATGCAGGACAGTGTTTTAATTCACAGTGCCAACAAGGTCTGAATCATTCCAAAGTTGCTGGGTGGGTGACACTCATATTTGGCCAAAATAAGATGTGATAGCTTACCTCATTGAGCGTAATATCTTCACCAGTGCCAGATCCCAAAAATGCTCCATCTTCTACAAACAACATGCAAATAAAAATAAAATTGCTTTTGGACTCACCCCAGTGCTGACCAGTGACAACATGATTCGTTCATTAAGGGCTAACGTTTCTCCCTGCTTCATCTTGATTCGCTTTTTATCTAAACACTTCATGGCATACCTGAACATAACAAACAAAAGATGATAATTACATAATCTGTCATGCTGCAGGACAGCATGATTTACCAAGAAAAAAAACACAGGTTATTGAATGAATCCAAGACCCAGACTGGGCACCCAGGTACAGAGCGAAAGCAAAGGAGGTGAGAAATCTGATCACAGTCAATTCTTTCACTATTCATACCTACACTAGAACAGCCAACAGAAAGGCAAATTGCTTTCAGTTATGAGCCAAATGTGACCCCAGGACAAGATAAATACATTATTAAAATATTGTCCTCTTCTCCTTGGCTTGGGGGAAGCAAAGAAGGAAATTAGGTCTCTTTGGGATTGTGTTGGGTTTAAGTTGACATACGTGACCATGGAAGATTAGAACTGAGTAAACCCTCCACAGCAGATTGCTGAGCTTTATCAGCACAGTAAAAGTCTGAGACTGTCGTGCTGAAGCTTTGTCATGCTTTGGTCAAGCCCCACTTGGAATACTCCATTTAATTCGGTCACCAACACTGAAGATATGGATACAATGCAGACTTATCCCTAGTGTCAGAGGAACAACTTATTAAGGCTAAGAACGTGGACTCTTCAGCCTTGAAAGGATGCATACGAGAGGAGACTTTCGGCTGAAAATTCAGTAGCCTTAGCGCCTCATTTGAGGCGCTAGAGGGCCTTGCGCCGGAGTTATGGCCAGTAGTGAAATTCCCTGGGGCCCTAAATCGGCGTTGCTCCGGTAGCGCTGCGCCGGCACCGATGACGTCATCGGTGTGCGCAGCGTCCCGGTTGCCGTGGTAACCCGCCCGAACTCCGAAATTGAGTTGCGGCCGCCTCGCCCGTGGCAGCCGCAACCAGCATTTTGTCAGAGGTGCCTTACTGCAGTTAGCGCCGGCGCATTAAAGGCCCCGCGGCGGCCGGCCGCTTTCCCGCCGGCCGCCTGCCCGCAGCTCCCTCCCCGGACTTCTCTCCCCCCCCCCCCCCGGAACAGATGCAAGCCTGGCACTTGTCCAAGGTGCCGGGCTCATTTTTAAGCAGATTTGCGCGGGCCGCGGCCGGGTGCAGGCAGCTCCTCCTTAACGGAAGGAGGAGGCCTGCACTTCCCCAGCCTGCCGCACCGGGTGCCGCAGCGCCGGAATTGTGGCGCGAAACGGCAGTTAGCGCCCTTTTCCAGGCGCTAAGACCCTTCAGTAGTGCCGGCAGCCGTTTGGGCGCGGTGCCACTGAATTTTTGGCGCGCGCAGGGGACTTAGCGCCGGCACTAATTTCCGGCGCTAAAGCCCTGGCTAAGCCAAAACCCAATTTCTAGGCCTTTATATAGATGTATATTAAGATACTAAGTGGAATACAAGCGGTTAATCTTGAGCACTATTTCCAATTAAGCAAAGAAATATAGATAAATACTGGTAAAGGGCAAGTTCAGAATTGATGTCAGGAAGCAGTTCTTCACACAAAGAGTGATTAAAACCTGGAATGGCATTCTGGGTAGGGTAGTGGAGGTGCAAACTCTGGAATCATTAAAGAAGTTGGATGCTGTTACGGGGGTGGATTGTAGTTTTTTTTGGAAGCAGCAGCTAGATGGGCTGAATGGCCTCCCTCATCTTTACGTATGTTTGTGATCTTTATAAGTACAGTACATTAGAAAAAAAATTACACATCTACATTCTGTTCATAAGTTATGAAAAGATACCGTGCCAATTGAATGAAGTGGTGTAATCTAATTTTTTTTTTTAAGCTGGAAAGCAAGCTGCTTTCAATTTTTATGTAGCTGGTGTTCTCTTATTGAGTTATCCATCTTATTGAATCCCAAGCTACTAATCAAACTCTTGCTCTGTCAGGGGGAAATCATCTAATTTAATAACATCAGAGATGAGTTTTTAAATGCAGTGCCTAATTCAGCTTTCTGGTTGCGCACAAAAAGGGTAAAAATGTTAGTTTGGAAAATCATGGGCCTTGACTGCATAATTTTGTGATAAGAACTGATCTGCATGATTTTCAGGAGGGCACGCAGGCAGATTTAGAAACCAGTCTGTACATTAACCAAAATGGGCCCATGTGACCTTCCTCAGCTGCAAGGACAAGTAGTCCAGACTGCTCACCTTCAAAATCACCTTCCAAAGCCAGAAAGACAAGATGGTCCAGGCTTCTAACCGCCATGTGACTTTCCAAACTGAAAACACAGGATGATCCATGCCACAGACATCCCCAAGAGCACCCCTAGTTTATCTCAGTGGATATCAAAAGGAGGAATGCTCTTTTGTTTGTAATCATTTTCCAATTTTCTCTTGCCTGTCCTCTCTTCAAGTTAACCTCCTGCTGCCACACTCTTCATTTGGAAGGACAAGGCTGTTCCTCATGGACATCTCAGTGGTTGCTATCAAGAAGCTTGTGAGGAAACAAGTGCGTCACCACAAAGAGAGACGTGAAGGTCTCTCAACATTTTATTGGCCAACCTGAGAGAAGCTATATAGTGGGGCACAAACAGATTCCCTTCTTTCCTGGACAAACCATCTACAACTTAAAAAAAAAAAATATTGCCACATTTTTCCAAGGAGTGTTGGATTCAATTTTTCCAGAGAGAGATATCTGGATATAAATTACAAGCCTGTAACCCATTCCAAATGTTCAGATAACATCCTAAACCACAAAATGGAAGTTTATCATCTAATAGTATTGGTTTCTTATTGTTGGCTCCAGCTTCCTATCATGTGTCTACATAAAATTCTCACACATAGATGAATTTCACTATAATGTTCTTGCTACAACCATTAAAACCCCTGCTAAATGCAGAAGTCATTGTGATCAGAAGCCAACTTATTTTGCAGCACTTCCATTGCAAAAATGGTTGATCTTGAATTTTCTAGGAGACGACAAGATTAGGGTTCAAGATAAACACTGCAGTTGTCCTTTCACATTTGCTAAAGAAAATTATTTTTCCTTTAAAGCAATTCAGGTAGAGTGAATGTGAATGAAATTCACTGTACACTCAGAATCTGTAAGATAGAGGAGAACACTGGGGAAATGTTGGGCATACCAGCACACTGTGCCAGGAGAAAATATACTCACTATTGCTCAAATGCTGCTGGTTCTCGATCTTGGCCGAGTTGTCAAATAGAAAACGTCGAGTCGTGGGGCGGGGGGGGGTAACGAGGAGCACATTTTAAAAAGTGTAGCTGTGGCACAATTTATGCTTTTGTTCACACAGAGACAGATGGTTAGACAGCGGTAGCCACATGGGTGTACCAGGCCTGTGAGCAGATTATTTTTTGACTCCTCAGTTGGGAAGCAGCCAAGGCTGCTTGGAGAGAACAAAAAACTGTTACGCAGCTTGTATACAACAGCTTTTCAGTATGTTCTAATCTGTGTATTATCCTGTGGCTGAAACAATCCAGCCTACGTGTTATCCCAAATGTAATGTATTCTGGCCCAATGTTTCCGCTAATTTTTTTGGGTGCACGGCCCCTTTAAGGGGCTGCACGGCCCATTCAATTTCTTGTGCATCCACAGTTATTTCAATTATAAAGCCGTTCAGTGGCCTGCGCAGGAACTCCAGACTCCTGCGCGGTTACGCAGCTTAATGGGAACATTGCTCTGGCCCCTATTTTGCATGGAGCACACTTCAGCCTGAGTATTACCCTGTATTTAATGCACTCCAGCCCATGTGTTAATCTGCATGTACTAACTTCAGCCTAGGTATTATCCAGTCACACTCTCCAGTTCACTTATAATCCTCCATGTAACACACTCCAGCCTGTGTGCTATCTTGTACGTAGAAGGTGAATTAAAACTGAAGCTCTTGGAACTAAATACTGAAAGTAGGAATAAAATTACATTTTCCCAGTATCAGCTTTCCTGCATCCATACACCTCTCCGAATCCTCCCCTTCCGATTATTCGATGTACACTGAAGTCATTCATAGTTAGCTGCAAAGTAAATGAAATACCATTACTCCAGTGCACTGACTGGCACAAACACACCGGCATGCCGTTCAATAGGTGCGTTCTCAACAACAATCATGTCGAAAAGTGTGTCGTAAATATGTTTTTTCTTCAATGTTTTATGCAAATTTATACGTTTTGTTCAGACATTTTTTTTTAATGAACTTGCACCTGTCCTTTCAGCTATCTCAGCAGTAAGACCAGGCTCTGACCACAGTCCAACTGCAAAATCCCTTGAACACAGCTCCCACTTCCTGCACGTTTCAATAAATGCAAGTATTATTCCCTGTAGCTGCGATCAGTGGGATCAGATATACTGTAAAACCAGCAATTTGGGGATATGTTGGCTCAATTCGAGTGTGGGTTAGGTGTGTATATCTAATGTGACTCCCTCCCATTGGTTGAGATAGACATGAGTAGCTACAACCTGTAATGCAAAATAAAACCCGATCTTATCTTGCCACGATTTTGCTACGTTAACATTTTTTTTTTTTTTAACCTGCCCCTTGAAGCTATATTCATCTGGATCACGCTACAGGGTGGATTTTAATATCTGGCCAACCGTCCAAGAGCTGTGATGGGCAACTCGGTTGATTTCAAGGATCATATTGCAGCGAGTCATACACCCTCAACAGGCGTCCCGATACAGCTCAGTAACACTGGGCTGGTGCAATACGGCACGGCCTGGAGGCTAACCTAGCCGGGAAAGGACAGGCCCTGGATTTGGGGAGGGTGTGTGTGGGGGGGCATTAGAGTGCACGGACAGCTGCGGCCCACATTAATCCCGAGGAGCCATGCTTCTTCTGACCCCCATAAGAATAATTTTAGCACTTGCCTTGAGAGGCCTATTCTGCTGCTATGCCAGATTTTACTGAGCAGAGTGACCATGATGAGTGCTCCACCCAGTAGGCCGTTAAAATGCTGCCGGGAGTCCTATATACATCATTGGACCCACATTTGCACAATTTCATCTTTCAGGCGGGCACCTCAGCTGCCCATGAAAATATGGGAGAGAATAAAGCAGCAAATGGGAATTGAGGTAAGTCCATCGCTAAGATTTTAACCGCACGGTTTCAACTGGGTGGAGGGAGTTAAAAATCGGCATTTTAGGTATACAACTATTTGATGTTGCAATTTGTTTAAAAGGAAAAGTTGATGCTTGTGAAGCTTTGTGATTACGTTATTTAGGTTATAACTATACCCCTAAACCTGTGTGTACATGGGTACTGTGAAAGAAATTACATCACAGAAAAGATGTTATACGGTTTTCCTGTTTATGAGGGAAGCATAAGCTACATATGTTATCAGAGATCAACAGTGAGGAGTGTGTTAGAGAGAGGATCCTTTATGCTGTTTCTTTATTAGTGATGGAGTCATAAACAATGTGTGTTCTATTAAAGTATAATAATAAGACGAGTGTTACAGAGAGAATTCTTTCTATAATTAATAATGGGAGATTCATGAACCACATGTGACAGCAGAGACTGCAGTATAAAAAAAAACTTGCATTTATATGTAGAAAGTATGCTGAAGAATATGGGATTTCAGAAATTATAGTGATGGTTTAGTGCCCCACCCCAAGATATTCATGTGCAGTAGAGTATGGATGTTTACAAGTTCAACTGCATTGCATTTGCTTAAGTGTCAGATTGCAGAGTTAACAGAACTTCTGCCTCTTGTGTCAGAGGGATGTGGTTTCAAGCTCTACGAATTGGACACATAATCTAGGCTGACACTAGTGCAGTACAGAGGGAGTGTGGCACTGTAAGTAGGTGACTTGCTTTCAGATGATATGTTAAACCGAGGCCCCGTCTGCTCTCTCAGGTGGATGTAAAAGATCCCAAGGCGCTATTTTGAAGAAGAGCAGCGGTGTTATCCCCGGTGTCCTGGCCAATATTTATCCCTCAATTAACATTGGAGTTTAGAAGAATGAGAGGTGATCTTATTGAAACGTATAAGATTCTGAGAGGGTGTTTCCCCTCGTGGGGGAATCTAGAACTAGGGGGCATAGTTTCAGAATAAGGGGGCACCCTTTTAAATCGGAAATGAGGAGGAATTTCTTCTCTCAGAGGGTCGTGAATCTTTGGAATTCTCTTCCCCAGAGAGCTGTGGAGGCTGGGTCATTGAATATATTTAAGGTGGAGATAGACAGATTTTGAACGATAAGGGAGTCAAGGGTTATGGGGAGTGGGCAGGAAAGTGGAGTTGAGACCAAGATCAGATCAACCATGTTCTTATTGAATGGCAGAGCAGGCTTGAAGGGCCAAATGGCCTGCTCCTGCTCCTATTTCTTATGTTCTTTCTGAGGAAGTGCTGCATTGCCAGAGCTGCCAGTCCTTTGGATGAGACCCCATCTGCCTATTCTGGGGCTTCAGGTGATCGTAAAGATTCCATGACACTTTTAAAAGATGAGCAGGAAGTTCTTTTTGTATCCTGGCTAGCATTCTTCCATTAACTGACACGACAAAAAAACATTAACTGGTCATTCCTCTCATTTATGTTGGGATCTTGTTGTGCACGAATGGCTGCTTCGTCTGCCTGCACAACAAAGTAATTCATTATATGTAAACTGCTTTCATACATTTCTCAGAGATGCAATAATGGCCCAGAAATTAGGATCGGGGGCTTGCCGCGCGTGCAAGCCCCCGATGTGCACTTACCCAGCTGAAGCCTGGGACTGCTTGGAATTCCTGTCACTGGCCCGGTTCAGCTGTCGGCGCGCTGTGCTTGCCTGATCCAGTGCGATGTGCCGGCTGGGGTCAGGTGAGCACTGGGCAGCCAATCAGGGGAGGGTAAACTTCACTCATGAGTTTGATAGTAAGAACTGTCAAACTCATGAAAACTATGGGCGCCCAAAACACTACTTAAACTTTAAATAAAACTTTAAAAAACATCCCACTAATTAAATGAACTATAAATAACTTTAAAAAACTATTTTAAACAATTAATCAAATTTTTGAAAAAAATAATTTTTTAAGAAAGCAGGTCTAAAAATAAACTTACCTTACTGTAAAGTCCTTAAAAACAATAAAGCTGTGGAAAAAATGTTATAATTTTAAATAATAGACCACTTACCTTAAAGAATCAAGTCCTTACGTCTCCTTTTTACATTTCTAAAAAGTTCAGGCCCTTACACATGGGCAAACCTGTCAAAAAGAAGGAAGTTCAACGCGTGCGCGCAGAGTCCTGCACGCACGCGTTGGACCTCTGAACCCCTTGGAGGAAATGCCGGTTTCCCGCGCATGCGCTGTGCATGCTGAAATCCGGCACTTCCAACGGGCCCACGCGTGAGTACCCCGTCCGTACTCACGCGTTGGGACCGGAATTACTGGCCCAATAACTGCAATCCTTTCTTTCATAACACCCACCAATGAAGTTCGTAGCACCGGTGTGTGATGGAAAGGGCCCATAGCACACCTTGGGTGCTGACTTCAACTCATGGTGCCTCTGGTAACCAAGTCTCAGGCATTGAGTTCCTATTCTCTGACACCCTTTGAACAGTCTAATTCTACTGTGGAATCAAATCTGTAGTGTATCAATGATTGTCTGGTACTTATGGCGAAGTGCTCACTAAAATCGTCAGGTCCCGACTCTGGGAGTAAATTGATAAGAGGGAGGCCCTCTTAAAGTAGTACATCTCATCCAGGGAAAAATGGACTAATTGACAGGGCTAGGAACGGGCCTGTCAGTGAACCCACCAAGAAGCAACAGAATGTTTCCAGATGAGTGGTCCTGAAATCCTGTTTCTGCAGGACAGATGGGTTGCAAAATCTTTTTCCAGAGAGGGCAATCTCTTGGTGGAAGACTGAGTTAGATAGTAATGGTGGGCCCCTTCTGAGTAAGCACACGGTTGCAACTGGGGCAAAGGCAAGGTAATGATCATGTGCCCTTCAGGGGCATCCCGGTGGGGATCTTGAAGCAAATTGTGGTACTCATTTGAATGCAATGGTTTGGGGTCTGGGTTAGAGAGAGGATGGAAACTTGTGTGCTCAAAAGACCGTTAAGATCATTCCATCATGGAAGTATATGTATTCCTCTCAAAGGTCTAGCCTCTCTTTAGCCAAGCCCAAGATCACATTTTTTCTTTGGAAACATGTGATTGATCAGTGACCCGTTGCTTAAAATTCCATAGTTACGAAGCAATTGAAAGGCTTATGATCTCAGATACAAACAGGGCCCAAACCATGCTTCAGATCACTGAGCAGCACCTACTTGCAATTGAAGTAGAGATGTGGTTGGCTATCCTTGCCTGATGCTTGGCTTGTGAGATCCATGCACATTTCCTCAGGAGCTGGATTTTCTGAGCATCAAGGTTCCGCAACACTATCGGTACATTTCTAATGATCTGGTAGAATTGTTCCATGACTGTTCATTGCTCCATATAAGTGACTGGAAAGTGGCAGACCTTAAACAACTAAGGCGGTGCATATTCTTTTATAAATGGTGCTCCCCGTTTCATTTCCAAAGTTCATCAATTATGTGTCATCAGAATAGGCCTCAAAGTGGCACACCAATTGATCACGTAGTTGTGAAAGGCTTGGCACATTCGTCATTGTCCAATGTCTGACCACTGGCTGGTTACTTTCTTCATGAAGAGTTCTTATCTGTCATCAAAGGATTGCCATCAAGTTGGAGTGGCTTTGGTACATGTGATTGTGCCAAGGTGCTCACCAACAGGGAGAGTATTTTTTGGAATTCATTCTCAGGAGGTGGGCATCGCTGACAAGGCTGGCATTTGTTGCCCAACCCAAGCTGCCCTTGAGCAGGTGGTGGCGGGCCTTGTTCTTGAACTATCGCAGTCCGTGTGGTGAAGACCACAAAACTAACCACAAAGCCCGAGACCAGTTTGTGTGACTGCCAATAGTATCAACTTGATGGCCGATCATGTGGCCATTGACTGTTTAGCCTCTAGAGCAAAAATCACAAACAAACTCGAGGCAGAGTCTGCTCGCCACTCATCCACTAAGTAGGTTCCTGCTATGGGTATTGTGAAAGGAATTGGAGCCGTTAGGTGAATGGAAAAAGCCTCTAAATAAACTTGAAACCTCTTCACAGCAATCAAGAGCTACTGTGAAAGTAGATTATGATTCAATGTTTTGTAAGGCTAAGAGGATCATTAGGGAGATGAAACGGGATCAGTGGATTTCATTCATCTGCAAGGATGTGCAATTACACAGAAATTATCCTAAATTATTTTCCCGTTGGATAAAGTTGTCTTCATTTGTGGTTTAAAGGGTCCCTTTGTGCTAAACAATGACATACAAGTCCAGTAATCTTGAAAGAAATCTGTAAAGGTACCCTCTGAGTTAGAATGAGCACTATACCTGGCAGTCAGCAAAATGAGCTGTAGTAAGGACCCATCTGTATGGAGGCTGGAAAAGCCAGTGTAATGTGCGGTGTAGGTTAAAAGTCTTAATAAACCGATCCACTTAGAAGATGTGGACTCCAAATGATCTACCAGGCATAGACAGTATTCATAATCTCAAACATTTTGTGGCGAGTTGTGTTGCTCACTATGCTGCAAGGAGTTCCTGGTATCTATTATGTCTACCAAGTGAGGGGTGAAACCCACACTTCTCAGCTGTCTATGACCAACTGGTGCCTATCCTACTTGGGGTGGGTTTGGGATGGTAAGCAGAGTTGGCTTCAAGGTATTATGCCAAATGATGGAAGATTGGTACAAAGTGAACTGGCTGTGGTAAACTCCGTAATATGATACTTGAGCTAGGCAGATATACTGCCTGTTAGCAACTGACCAGCCAGCCGATCTTGAGATTGAGAGAGTAAAGAACCTGTACCCTACCATGCTATGGCACATGCCGCGTTGTTGATATAAAGAAATCAGTAGCCTCACAGGCAGCAAAAACATGGGTTATCGGTACTAGCAGAAGTAGAGAAATTGGACACAGGATTAGTACTCGTGCTAAATTCAAGACAACCCCAAAGATTCCCAGAAGATGGTAAGCCTGACACTTCTTCATATAAGTAGCAGGAAGTTGTGTTTTGAAGGAGCTTACGGCAAATATAGCTTGAATTCAGCTCGCTACTGCTCTCTGTGAAGACAATACTCAAAAATAGTCAGCACAAGTATCATACAATTAAATAGAACCAGTAAAGAAAAATATGACTTGCATTTTTACAGCACCTTATCGTGTCCCTCAGAATGTCCTAAATCATTTACATACAATGAATTAATTTGATGTGTAGTCACTATTGCTATGTAGGCAAACACATCAGCCATTTTGTGCACAGTAAGATCCTGTTAACAGAAATGAGATAAATGAACTATTAATCTGTTCTCGATAGTGTTGGTTCAGGAGGAATGTTGGTCAGGACTCCCTGCTCCTCTTCTCATGGTGCCAGGAGGTCTTTAATATCCACCTGAACAAGTAGGTGAGGCCTTGGTTTAGCATCTTATCCGAAGGACGGGCAGCATAAAAACTGTACATAATATGAGTATATACATGCACGACTTTTATACTGGACAGCAAAATAACACTGCCACTAATTCACAAGTCAAACCCTCAAATTTGCAGGTCATGAACACTGATGTAAAAAGCAATTTAAGCACCATATTTTAACAATAGTACAAATGGCTCAACAATAAACAGTGTACTTACATGGATGTTTAGTTCTACATTCTTCCACTGGCAGAACCTAGTGAACCTGTCACTGTGAAAGAAATCAAAGGCGAGAATTGGTGAGAAGTCCCTGGATCACAACAGAAACTGCTGCTGTATTTGAGATACCGAGGCAATAAAACCCATAAAGGACAGTTACATCTGAGATCAAGGAAGATCATGGCAGTGAAGTCCAGAGTTTCTTTTTAATGTTTCCCATTGTCTCTCCTCTCAAAGACACTGACACTTGATAGGGAACAATTGCACGTGTATCAAGTCCTCTATGGTAACTTGCCAAAAATAACATCCCTCATATGTGACCTCGACAGTGTCACAAGGTGTCATCTGTGGAAGGCATCTCAGCCAAGCACAATACTTTTCTCCTCTAATGTCAACACATGCAATTTCCAGCGGGGGCTTACCTGAAAGCAATCAGGAGCAGGAACCGGAACCCCATTGATTTTTTTTTTACCTTACTAGCCCAGGGGCGCTGAAGCTGACTGTATGTAACAACGGCTGCCCCAACTGATTATCAGGTCAGCAACCACAGATTGGAAATCAAACATATTGCCTTCCTTGTCCTGTATATCCACACTACACTGGCCACTGCTTTCATTCACATTCAAGGAGTTAGCTACAGAATGTTGCTCGAGCAGTCAAACACTGGAACCAGAGGGCTGAGAAATTGCCTTGAATCTGTTATCATCAGATTTGTATGTATTTTGCATAATTTTTCAGCAATTTTCTATCACTATCCTTTCTCTCCTGAAGTAGGTGACTCAAACTGGACTATTTGGGCAGCATCCCTCTGCTATCTTCTTCATGTGAACCTGGACAATAAGTGTCAGTTGGTGATTGCAGCCAAACCAAATCCCATCCTCAGCCTCATGAATTTCCACAATTTCTATAAACTGCAATCATAGAGTGTATACTTCTCCGTAAAGAGCATTTGCACAACATGTACCCTGTTATAAACAGCATTGGCACAACACATACCCGTTATAAACAGCATTGGCACAACACATACCCTGTTATAAACAGCATTGGCACAGCACATACCCGTTATAAACAGCATTGGCACAGCACATACCCTGTTATAAACAGCATTGGCACAGCACATACCCTGTTATAAACAGCATTGGCACAGCACATACCCGTTATAAACAGCATTGGCACAGCACATACCCGTTATAAACAGCATTGGCACAGCACATACCCTGTTATAAACAGCATTGGCACAGCACATACCCGTTATAAACAGCACTGGCACAGCACATACTCGTTATAAACAGCACTGGCACAGCACATACCTGTTATAAACAGTATTGGCACAGCACATACCCTGTTATAAACAGCACTGGCACAGCACATACCCGTTATAAACAGCATTGGCACAGCACATACCCGTTATAAACAGCGTTGGCACAGCACGTACCCGTTATAAACAGCATTGGCACAGCACATACCCGTTATAAACAGCGTTGGCACAGCACATACCCCGTTATAAACAGCGTTGGCACAGCACATACCCCGTTATAAACAGCACTGGCACAGCACATACCCTGTTATAAACAGCACTGGCACAGCACATACCCTGTTATAAACAGCACTGGCACAGCACATACCCGTTATAAACAGCACTGGCACAGCACATACCTGTTATAAACAGCACTGGCACAGCACATACCCGTTATAAACAGCGTTGGCACAGCACGTACCCGTTATAAACAGCATTGGCACAGCACATACCCGTTATAAACAGCGTTGGCACAGCACATACCCCGTTATAAACAGCGTTGGCACAGCACATACCCCGTTATAAACAGCACTGGCACAGCACATACCCTGTTATAAACAGCACTGGCACAGCACATACCCTGTTATAAACAGCACTGGCACAGCACATACCCGTTATAAACAGCACTGGCACAGCACATACCCCGTTATAAACAGCACTGGCACAGCACATACCCGTTATAAACAGCACTGGCACAGCACATACCCGTTATAAACAGCACTGGCACAGCACATACCCGTTATAAACAGCACTGGCACAGCACATACCCGTTATAAACAGCACTGGCACAGCACATACCCTGTTATAAACAGCACTGGCACAGCACATACCCGTTATAAACAGCACTGGCACAGCACATACCCTGTTATAAACAGTATTGGCACAGCACATACCCGTTATAAACAGCACTGGCACAGCACATACCCTGTTATAAACAGCACTGGCACAGCACATACCCGTTATAAACAGCACTGGCACAGCACATACCCGTTATAAACAGCGTTGGCACAGCACATACCCTGTTATAAACAGTATTGGCACAGCACATACCCCGTTATAAACAGCACTGGCACAGCACATACCCTGTTATAAACAGTATTGGCACAGCACGTACCCGTTATAAACAGCACTGGCACAGCACATACCCGTTATAAACAGCACTGGCACAGCACATACCCGTTATAAACAGCATTGGCACAGCACATACCCGTTATAAACAGCGTTGGCACAGCACATACCCGTTATAAACAGTATTGGCACAGCACATACCCATTATAAACAGCACTGGCACAGCACATACCCGTTATAAACAGCACTGGCACAGCACATACCCGTTATAAACAGCAGTGGCACAGCACATACCCGTTATAAACAGCATTGGCACAGCACATACCCGTTATAAACAGCACTGGCACAGCACATACCCGTTATAAACAGCACTGGCACAGCACATACCTGTTATAAACAGCACTGGCACAGCACATACCCGTTATAAACAGCAGTGGCACAGCACATACCCGTTATAAACAGCACTGGCACAGCACATACCCTGTTATAAACAGCACTGGCACAGCACATACCTGTTATAAACAGCACTGGCACAGCACATACCTGTTATAAACAGCACTGGCACAGCACTTACCCGTTATAAACAGCATTGGCACAGCACATACCCGTTATAAACAGCACTGGCACAGCACATACCCTGTTATAAACAGCACTGGCACAGCACATACCCGTTATAAACAGCAGTGGCACAGCACATACCCGTTATAAACAGCATTGGCACAGCACATACCCGTTATAAACAGCACTGGCACAGCACGTACCCGTTATAAACAGCATTGGCACAGCACATACCCGTTATAAACAGCATTGGCACAGCACATACCCGTTATAAACAGCACTGGCACAGGACATACCCAGTTATAAACAGCATTGGCATAGCACATACCTGTTATAAACAGTATTGGCACAGCACATACCCTGTTATAAACAGTATTGGCACAGCACGTACCCGTTATAAACAGCATTGGCACAGCACATACCCGTTATAAACAGCATTGGCACAGCACATACCCGTTATAAACAGTATTGGCACAGCACATACCCGTTATAAACAGTATTGGCACAGCACGTACCCGTTATAAACAGCACTGGCACAGCACATACCCGTTATAAACAGCATTGGCACAGCACATACCCGTTATAAACAGTATTGGCACAGCACGTACCCCGTTATAAACAGCACTGGCACAGCACGTACCCGTTATAAACAGCATTGGCATAGCACATACCTGTTATAAACAGTATTGGCACAGCACGTACCCGTTATAAACAGCATTTGTATAGGATATAACTTTTCATAAATAGCATTCACAGTGTGTACCTTTCCAGAAACAGCATTCAAATAACAAGTACCATTTTATCAACAACATTTGCACAACTCTCCATAAACAGCACTCACACAGCACGTACCTTTCCATAAACAACATTTGCACAGCACATACCTTCTCTAAACACCATACACCCAGTAGCTAGCTTTGTAAAGACCAGTATACTTGCACCAAACATACCTCTCTATAAACTTCTGAAAAATTTTTCCTCGTAGACTGTCACAGATCTCTTCTATGTATGGCTGGTAGAAAGAAATGACAATTAAAAATTGATTGTGAACAGGTTGCTGGAGCTGGAATATCCACAGGCTGTACTCGTGTGCATCTGTGAAAGCGTCATAAATGAACCACAGCATCGTACACATACACTACTAAAAAATAGAAGTTTGTGAACTCCAGCTGCATCCTCTTAGCTTAGTAACAAACCTTTATAGTTGATGGACATTACACAGCATTTAAAAACAAAAATTGATGCATAATGTTTTAAAACACAGTAGGAGGAATGTGACTTTGGACTGGAAATTCCTCTAGCCATGCTACTGTGTGGGGTGTGGGTGGCTGGAGGCCACACCCTACACTATTGTGGGGCGGGAAGAGAGTGGTAATTTGGGGGAAAAGTTTAACCATAGCTATTCTCCTGCACTGGGAATTTTCCAGGAACTGATCCCACCTCCCGAGCCTTTTGGATAGTGAATGTTGTATGGCATAGGAGAAGAAAAAGAGGGGAAGATAACAAAATGTACAAAAATCTGGGGATGAGGAAGCACTGATATAAATACAAACTAAACACCATTCGTACAGGAGATCATTGCCATTCACACCACTGTTGGAGCATTATAAGAATGGCTGTATTATAAAAATAATAAGAATTTTTAGGAACAGGAGTAGCCCATTAGGCTCAACAAATGTGTCCCCTTGGTTGATAAAATGTGATTGAAAGTGTAATTTAGTTTGATTTAATCTACAATATTTGTCAGCAAATAAGTACTGGCTCTACCGTTAACAGCACAGCTTGTCCTGCTCTTACATATTGGTTCCTTTGCTATGGTGGCCATACAATGTACCTGGTCATAAACAAAACACACAGTCCCAGGAGGACATGAATATCAGCTGATACTCGGTGTGTATTGTGCAGTCAAGGAAAAGGCTGGGGGAGGAATACAAGGTTCAAAATTTGAGTCCTGCTGCGGCCGTGGCAGCAGGGCGGGTCTCCACCTGCCCTACAAACACAATACTGACCCCGGCCAATTATTGCTGGGCACCAAGTCCCACCAAAGCAACGTAGGAACAAGGGTAGGCCATTCAGCCCCTCAAGCCTGTTCCACCATTTTATCAGATCATGACTGACCTGTACGTCAAAATCCCTTTGACCCCCTATGCTCCATATCCCTCGATATCCTTACTTAACAAGAATCTATTGATCTCAGTCTTGAAAATTTCAATTGACCCAGCATCCACAGCCTCTGGGGGAGAGAGTTCCAGATTTCCATTACCCCTGGTATGGAAAAACTGCTTCCTGATTACACTCTTAAATGGCTCTAATTTTAAGATTATGCCCGCTTGTTCTGGATTCTCCACCAGAGGACACAGTTTCTCTGTATCTAACCTATCAAATCCCTTTATCATTTTAAACACCTCGATTAGATCACCCCTCAAGCTTATAAACTCAAGGGAATACAAGTCAAGTTTATGCAACCCTGTCCTCATAATTTAATCCTTTAAGCTCTGGTATAATTCTGGTGAATCTACACTTTACCCCCTCCAAGGCCAATATATCTTTCCTGAGGTGCACTGCCCAAAGCTGAATGCAGTATTTCAGATGGGATCTGACCAAGGCTCTGAACAACTGTGGCATCACTTGCTCCTCTTTTTCTGGCTCCGTACACACAGATGACAGCATAAGAATGGATTGTAATTGAATGTCTGGCATCCTGCTCCTCCAAAATCTGTACATAAATTGAGAAGCCCACTGAATACCCGTATAGGCAGCACACGATAAAATATCCCTGGGGAAAAAAAGGCGAGATTCCAGATGGATTACAGCTTTAAAAGCTGGCATTAAGTTGTCTCAGCTCAAAACAGCTAGACAGCATAGAAGCACTATGATGGATGGAAAAAATACATATCAAGTCCAAATGAATCAGGTCACATTAAAAGCAAAGACCCAACATAAGGGAAGAGCTCCCCTGCAGAACCTGTTTTGTATGGGATCTAGGCCTCTGAAGTGCTACTCAGACATTCCGACCGCATTCGTACCCCAGCCCAATTGGGACCTTAATGAGCCTAGCGCATACAATGTGTGCAAGTTCTCAGTGCTTTCAGATGCACTGGGCATCGGGTGTCAAGTCGGCCTCAGCACCCCATAACGCCAGGCACTGGTGCCTAATACCCAATATCACATTATATGTTCCAATGTTAGGGTCATATAGCGTAAAAGATCTGCAGGTCATTCAATCCTGTCTTAAGGAAGATATATGCAACATATTTTACAGTAGTTAGAATAAAATATCAGAAGTCATGCCAGGATGGTTAGCATAGGAACTACTGAATGTACCATAAAGCACAGAGGCCCACATGACTCCCATCGGCTGCCTTTTGCTTTTAGGCAGATGTGCCATATAAAGCTTTTCTAATCAGGGCCTACCTGGAAGAGACTGGGCGGCACCTGCTTCTTGGCCAAGTGGGTTTGCACGTGATCCACAGCTCGTTTGGAGAATGGCTGCAACAGAACAAGTAATGGGTCTATATTAGCATCTCACTCATACTAACACATCTAAAAGCCCTTAGTATTAAAAAAAAACTTCCAACACTAATCCTAATTTTATGTCCCGTTGTTAACCAATTTACTGACCCAGTGGAAATAATTTTTCACTATTTACCCAATCAAGCCCTTTCAAAATTTTAAATACTACAGAAGATCAATTCTTAATTTGTCAAGTCTCTCAGTATAACTATACCCTCTCATTCCTGGTAACATCCCAGTCAATCTACAATACATCTTCACTATGGTTCCAATTTTCTATATTTTTCTATTTTTTGAATTGCATGTCCACAAAATTAAACAGTACCTCAAATGCAGCCTAACTAATACTTGTACAGATTCACCAACACTTCTTTGTTTTTGTATTCAATGTTTCTATAGATAAATCCCAGGCTTAGAAATTTGCAGGGTTGGGTGGCGTAGTTCGCACCTTAGTGGCGAGGCCGAGGCTCTCCAGATATTGAGTCTCTAGCCACACTTCAATGTTCCGGCGAAGCATGAAGAGCCCGCTGGTGAAGAGCACTCCAAGTTTGGGCCATTGCCTCAGGTTAAGTGTCAGGGATCGGGACCGGGGGATGGGTCGGGGATCAGGATTGGGGCATGGGTCTGAGTAGAGGATCGCGGGGGGGTTGGTGTCAGGGATCGCGGGAGTCTTCACCGGAGCCCAAAAGTCTACCCTCCTATGTCTGGTATAAATACAGATACCGACTCCCTATATATATGTATGCAGATGACACAAAACTTGGAAGTATACTGAACAGTGAGGAGGATAGTTATAGACTTCAAGAGGACATAGACAGGCTGATGGAATGGGTGAACACGTGGCAGATAAAATTTAATGCAGAAAAGTGCGAAGTGATACATTTTGGTCGGAAGAACGAAGAGAGGCAATATAAACTAAAGGTACAATCCAAAAGAGGGGGCATGAACAGAGAGACCTGGGGGTATATGTGCACAAATCATTGAAGGTGGCAGGGCAGGTTGAGAAAGCGGTTATTAAAGCATCCGGGATCCCGGGCTTCATAAATAGCGGCATGGAGTATAAAAGCAAGGAAGTTATGACGAAGCTTTATAAAACACTGGTTCGGTCTCAACTGGAGTATTGAGTCCAATTCTGGGCACCGCATTTTAGGAAGGATGTGAAGGCCTGAGAGAGGATGCAGAAAAGATTCAAAGAATGGTTCCAGAGATGAGGAATTTCAGTTACGTGGATAGACTAGAGAAGCTGGGATTGTTCTCCTGAGAGCAGAGAAGGTTGGGAGGGGATTTGATAGAGGTGTTCAAAATCATGAGGGGTCTAGACAGAGTAGATAAGAGAGAAACTGCTCCCATTGGCAGAAGGGTCGAGAACCAGAGGACACTGATTTAAGGTGATTGACAGAAGAACCAAAGGCAACATGAGGAAAAACGTTCTTACGCAGCGAGTGGTTAGGATTTGGAATGCACTGCCTGAAAGGGTGGCAGAGGCAGATTCAATCGTGGCCTTCAAAAGGGAACTGGATAAGTACCTGAAGGAAAAAGATTTGCTGGGGTACGGGGAAAGGGCGGAGGAGTGGGACGAGCTGAAGTGCTCTTGCAGAGAGCCGGCACGGGCTCGACGGGCCCGAATGGCCTCCTTCTGTGCTGTTATGATTCTATGAATTACAGACCCCACATGTGATATAAATGCAGAATTCAGATCCTTGTGTAAGGTATAAATATAAAGTTTACAAAAACTGTAATTTTTTTTAAAAAAAAGCAAACTCACATGTGAACAGGACAGTAGTTCTTTCATTATATATTTGTCATAAATCTGTCGACTTCTGCACAAACGATCTTCTTCAGAGTCCAGCTTTTCATAGTCTTTTATCTGCAATGGAAAAATATTACTAATTATTATAATAATGTCTTTTAAACTGAACATTATTTGAAGTTGCATACAATTTAGACATTATTGCATGTGAGTAATTTCACGAGAATACTGCAGGTTGTATTACTTTTCACAAAATTACTAACAACCTAAAGGGGTTAAGATCTAGTGTGTCATTGTAGTACTGTGTAATGGGGTCAGACTGAAAGTGAATGGGAAGGAAGGACTTGAGGGAATAGAAAGATATGCTGAAAGGCTGCGATGAGGTAGACTGAATGGGAGGAGGCTCGTGAGAAGTATAAACACCAGCACAGACAGGTGTTAAATGAGTACTTTGCATCTATCTTCACCAAGGAAGCGGATGATGTGAAGGTTACATTAAAAGAAGAAAGGGAAGTTATGGACAGGATAGTAATAGATAGAGATGTACTAAAAAGATTAGCATTACTGAAAGTTGGTAAGTCACCTGGTCCAGATGGAATGTATCCTAGGTTGCTGAAAGAAGCAAAGGTAGAAATAGCAGAGGCATTGGTCACAATCTTTCAATCCTCATTGGATACAGGAGTAGTGCCAGAGGACTGGAGGGTTGCTAATGAAATACCATTATTCAAGAAAGGAGAGGGGGATAAACCAGGAAACTACAGGTCACAGCCCAACATCGGTGGTGGGGAAGTTATTGGAAACCATTGTCAGGGACAAAATAAAATTTCATTTGGAAAGGCATGGGTTAATCAAGGAGAGCCAGCATGGACTTGTTAAAGGCAAATCGTGTCTAACTAACGTGATTGAATTCTTTGGTGAGGTAATAGAGAAGGTTGATCAAGATAGTGCAGTAGATGTTGCATATATGAATTTTCGGAAAGCATTCGACAAAGTGCCACACAGGAGGCTCATTAAGATGATCAAGCCCATGGAATTAAGGGGAAAGTGGTGGTATGGATACAAAATTGGTTCAGTGACAGGAAGGAAAGGGTGGTCATGAATGAATGTTTTTCAGACTGGGAAGTGGTTTTCAGTGATATTCCCCAAGGTCAGTTTTGGGTCCATTACTCTTCAATTTTTATAAACGACCTGGACTTGGGTGTAGGGAGCTGCATTATAAAGTTTGCAGTTAATACAAAACCTGGCAAAGTAGTAGATCGTGATGAGGATAGTTATAGACTTCAGGGTGACATGGACAGGATGGTGAAATGGGCAGGCGCATGGCAGATAAAGTTCAAGGCAGAGAAGTGTGAAGTGATGCACTTTGGGAGGACTAACATGGAAAGGACTATAAGAGGCACGATTTTGAAAAGTGTAGATGAGCAGAGACTTTGTGTCCATATAAACAAATCCTTAAAAGGTGGCAGGGCAAGTTGATAAGGTGGTTAAAAAAAGCATATGGGTTACTTGGGTTTATAAATAGAGGACTAGAATATAAAAGCAAAGAGATCACGCGAGAACTTCATAAAATCACTGGTTAGATCTCAGCTGGAGTATTGTGGACAATTCTGGGCACCACACCAGGTAAGATGTAAAGGCCTTAGAAAAGGTACAGAGGAGCTTTACAAGAATGTTACCAGGGATGAGGGACTTCAGTTATGAGGAGAGGTTGGAAAAGTTAGGATTGTTCTCCTTGGAACAGAGAAGGTTAAGAGGTGACCTAATAGAAGTTTTCAAGATGATGAGAGGTTTTGACAGAGTAGATAGAGAAAAATTATTCCCTCTGGTGAGTGGATCAATAACTAGAGGTCATAGATTCAAAATCATTGACAAAAAATCTAGAGGAGAGATGAGGAGAAGTTTTTACACACAGAGTTGTTGGGATCTGGAATGTTCTAACTGAAAAGGTGGTGGAAGCTAATTCCATAAAAGATTTTAAAAGGGAGTTAGACATGTACTTTAGGATGAGTAAACTACAGGGTTACGGATAAAAAGTGGCAAGGTGGGACTAAGTACAATTAAAAATCGGTGGAAACGCTGGACATTTTACATAAACAGTAGTAGTACATCATAGCATGGGTGCTGGGACCCAACATGGGACAGAGGCCAGATTGCAGAGGAAAGATCAAATTGAGGGACAGCAGAGTCTGAACTGAGGGAAGCAAAGCCCAGACTGTGCAAAAGCACAGCCTAGGCTGGGAAAGAGAACAGCCCCGGCAGACACTAGAAAGCACTCCCCACACAGCCCAGTAACAACCTGCAGCAACGTAACAACTGACAACACTGACAAAGTGAAATATACTCACTTCTAACATGACATTGGGGTAAATTTTCATCCTCGTTGACTGGGCGGTAATCCGGTGGACTGGCTCGTCCACCCATTATAGAATTTGCCTGACTTTCATTCCATTGATTTGAATGGAATAAAAAAAAATCAGGAATTTTCGACAATGGGTGGGCCATCTGCTTTGGGAGATTATGACCCACACGGCGAGTGATATTTCAATTTTTCAAATTTTTTTCAGACAAATTTTGAGGGAGAATTTATTTTTGCTCCCAAAGTGCCTCAAGTACTTCATGGATTAGCTGATATAAAATGAATGAAGGATGCCAGAGATCAGCAGGCCTCAGACCACTGCCTCAGTTTGCCGTTTGTCTGCCGGATGCCAGGTGCAGATCTTTGCCATCTGCATCAAGCAACATAGAGACGACACTACTCTCAACGATATGCTTGTAGGTCATTGCCAGCTAGCACTGCAACGTCAGTTAATGTACTGCTCACAGATCAAAGAGCTGTCTGATCCATCAGCCAACATGGTCAACACTTTTATCTCCTTTCCCACTGAATAGCATGACTGTCTGCACTGCTGCACATCCTAAACTATAAGATGTCAATGATGGACTGTCATATGCCTAATCTGAAGTCCATCCTGTGTGTCAATAAGCAATCACAGCTGTGTTACAATGGTTTGATGTGTGAAGCCCTTGTAAACTGAGAGTTACATAGAAACATAGAAGATAGGAGCAGGAGTGGGCCATTTGGCCCTTCGAGCCTGCTCCGCCATTCAATGAGATCATGACTGATCATCCAAATTCAGTACCCTGTCCCTGCCTTCTCCCCATATCCCTTGATCCCTTTAGCCGTCAGAAATATATCCAACTCTTTCTTCAATATATTTAATGAACTGGCCTCCACCCGCCCTCTGTGGCAGAGAATTCCACAGGTTCACCACTCTCTGGGTGAAGAAATTCCTCCTCATTTCAGTCCTAAATGGTTTACCCCTTATCCTTAGACTATGACCCCTGGTTCTGGATTCCCGGCCATCAGAAACATCCTTCCTGCATCTAGTCTGTCCAGGCCCGACAGAATTTTATAGGTTTCGATGAGATCCCCTCTCAATCTTCTAAACTCCAGTGAGTATAAGCCCAATCGACACAATCTCTCCTCATACGTCATTCCTGCCATCCCAGGTATCAGCCTGGTGAATCTTCGCTGCACTCCTTCCATGGCAAGCACGTCCTTCCTCAGGTAAGGTGACCAAAACTGCACACAATATTCAAGGTGCGGTCTCACCAAGGCCCTGTACAACTGTAGCAAGACACCCTTGTTCCTGTACTCGAACCCTCTTGCTACGAAGGCCAACATACCATTTGCCTTCTTAACTGCCTGCTGCACCTGCATGCTTACCTTCAGCGACTGGTGCACAAGAACACCCAGGTCTCTTTGCACGTCCCCTTCTCCCAATCTATTGCCATTCAAATAATAATCTGCCTTCCTGTTTTTGCCACCAAAGTGGATAACCTCACATTTATCCACATTATAGTGCATTTGCCATGTTTCTGCCCAATCACCCAACCTGTCCAAATCGTACTGGAGTTTCACGACATCCTCCTCACAGCATACCCTCCCACCCAGCTTTTGTAAGATTTACTATAAAGTAAGTTGCAGCTTGTATATGTGCCCTGCTGAAGTATGGGTATGCATCACATGTAATGTGTGAGAATTGACATACGTGAGCAATGCAGGTTGAAAAGCAGCACTTTGTCATCTTCTTAGGCAGTCCCTCGGAACCGAGGATGACTTGCTTCCACATTAAAAATGAGTTCGCAGGTGACTGATTAGTCCAATGCGGGACCTACAGTCTCTGTCACAGGTGGGGCAGACAGTGGTTGAAGGGGCGGGTGGGTGGGGTGCTTGGGTTGACGTGCGCTCCTTGCACTTGGCTTCCGCTTGCTCCCGGCAAAGAGACTCGAGGTGTTCAGCGCCTTCCCGGATGCTTCTCCTCCACTTTGTGCGGTCTTTGGCCAGGGATTCCCAGGTGTCGGTGGGGATGTTACACTTTTTCAAGGAGGCTTTGAGGGTGTCCTTGAAGCGTTTCCTCTGCCCACCTGGGGCTCTCTTGCCGTGCCGGAGCTCCAAATAGAGCGCTTGTTTTGGGAATCTCGTATCAGGCATGTGGATGATGCGACCCATCCATCGGAGCCGATTGAGCGTGGTCAAAGCTTCGATGCTGGGGATGTTAGCCTGAGCAAGAACACCGACGTTGCTGCGCCTATCCTGCCAATGGATTTGCAGAATCTTGCGGAGGCAGCGTTGGTGGTACCTCTCCAGTGCTTTGAGGTGCCTGCTGTACATGGTCCATGTCTCTGAGGCATACAGCAGGGCGGGTATCACTGCTGCTCTGTAGACCATGAGCTTAATGCTGGGTTTGAGGTCCTGGTCTTCAAACACACTCTTCCTCAGGCGACCGAAGGCTGCACTGGCACACTGAAGGCGGTGTTGGACTTCGTCGTCGACGTCTGCCCTTGTTGACAGTAGGCTCCCGAGGTATGGAAAGTGGTCCACGTTGTCCAAGGCCTTGTTGTGGATTTTGATAATCGGCGGGGGGGGGGGGGGCGGGGGGGGGAGTACTGTGTGGCGGGGGCAAGTTGGTAGAGGACCTTTGTCTTACGGACGTTTAGTGTAAGGCCCATGCTCTCGTACGCTTCGGTGAAGGTGTTGACGATGGTTTGGAGTTCGACCTCCGAGTGAGCGCAGATGCAAGTGTCGACTGCATACTGTAATTTGACGACAGAGGGTGGGACGACCTTGGATCTGGACTGGAGGTGACGGAGGTTGAACAGTTTCCCGTTTGTTCTGTAATCTTGCCCCATCAATGTGGTACATGGTTCTATTGGATGGCCTTTGCCAGGTGATTCATTTCCTGCTGCATCAGTCCCTGGGTTACACAGATATGTACACAGCATTCAGCCTGCCCGCCACCTTCTGCTAGGCATGGTCTCTTGCTGTCATGTGAGGAGGGTGCCCCAGTGTGCCCTTCTTGCATTCATCTCATGTTACAGCACAAACACTTCGCCAGCCATCAAGTAGGGGTCAGAGTCTGTGCAACTTCATAATTAGGCTACAGACTCTGCTTTGTGCCTCAACACTGGGCTGCTATTGGACTGCCATTCCCCTATCCAGCAACTATTTTTCGCTTCTAATGCAGCCTCTGGCAAGGATGACAAATATTTGAAAAAAATTAAAAGGTATTAGAGTTAAAAAGAAAATTTAAAAAAATTCAAAGATTTATCTCCCAAATGCAACCAGATTATCTTTAACTATTTAATTATTTCTCTCAGCAGCCCTTAAGAGCTCTATTAATGCACTTGCAATACGTTGTGCACTAAGCCATGAAAGTACAGAGAATTAGATCAGTTCTTTGCCCTGCAGATACAACCAGTGCCTGATGCACAATATTCCAGACACTGCTGCACCAGGACATTATCAGCCCTTGTATGTAATGCTCAGCATCAGTGAAAGGTGTGCTTCAGTGTATTCTGTCCCTCACCATCTGTATCCCTTTGAATACCTCCTGTTTTTCGCTCTTCCTTGACTCATTCTCCCAGTACAAACATGCCCACTGCTGACCGCTCCAAATCTTGCATGTCACTTCATCCGCAGGATCCACTTCTCTGTCTAACCAGCTCCATATTTCTGCCAATGGCCTTTGTAACTGTATCTGACCACAGCTGATGACTGTGCAGCACCGTGGGGTGGGGGGGGGCCTCGATCAGGAATCTCACCTCATTCGAGAAGCGGCTATTTCAATACAAAGTTTCCACAGCCTGGAGGAAGCTGGAGAGATGAAGCTGGAGGGCTAGTTCTGGCATGGGGTTTGCATCACAAGGCTCATTCCTGAACACTGCAATATAACATCCTTTCAGAAGAACTCACACCATGTGATGTGCTTGCTTATGAAAATTAAGTACTCCCATTCTCAGTTCCTTCTTATAACACGTCCTTTTTGTGTCTATGCAGGATCTTCTCAGGCTTCCGGAGCTGGCTCTTCCCGAGCTTTCCTGGACGCCGCACCGTGAGAAGTCGCAGCAGTACACCTAGAACTGCACATACCTTATCCACGCATCTGCTCAAATACGTCCTCCCTGAAAAAGTATAGACAGACAGCAAACGTGGTCCACCGCTGGCGAGTCACAAAGCATGGGTGGACGGGAACAGATTGTAGGAACAGCAGCAGATGGATAAAGAGCAGGGAGCTCCGTACCAAAGGGTGCGGTAATCCTTCCTCTCTCCCCCACACATCTCTGCGGCCCAGCTTTCTGAGCACAATAGGTTGTTGGAATCACTGGTGGATCTCCCCAGAAGCTTCCAATAATTTGCGCCAAATAGGGATAAATCCAGCAGCTGCATGAGTGAAATGCTGACGGTCAGCTTGCAGGACCTTCAGGTAGCTTTGGGTGGAGTGGCAATTCTAGAGCTATCTACAGTGCAGCCTCTTGCCAAAGAGGCCACAATGACAGCTCAAGCAGCTGCTATCCAGGCTTCGGATTATACTGTCCTCCCATCACTGAGCATGGTTACTGATGAGGTAGCCCAAATGAGGACGGCATGGTAACATGGTTGAGATGGAGGATTTGGCTTTTTCTCAAGGTAACAGCATTTCCATGCTACTCTTCTGTTCACCCCCATGACGACTGCTTAAGAGCCTGAAGGCAAACTGAGCCAGGATGTCCCGACACCAGCAGAGACCGTCCAGGGTCGGTGCTCAAAGTGATTGAGGGCCATAATCACCGTGCAACAGAGGCACATCTTAGCCCTCTGCCCAGTCTCCTTATCACTTAGAAAGGGCACTACAATAGGCAGCTGCACACCTCAAACACCATGGGGGAATTTTAGCACCCACCCCACCAGCCCCATGACGGGTGGGAGATGATTGGGGAGTTAAATCGGCAAATATTCAAAATCCGACCCCAACTCCCCACAAACACGGCTACTTCCGTTTTAACCACGGCTGGTTTGGAGGCGCTGGGGTAACCCACTCTGGAGCGACGGGTCCATGATTATAATATGATAATAAGGCTGCGTTCCTCAGATTTTGACAGCCAATTGAATTTAATGCTGGTGGGCCGGGTTTCCCAGGGCTCGAGAAACCCGGCACCTAAAGGTAGGCGGGAGCAGCTGGACCCAGCAGTGCTTGTGGGCCAGGAGGAGCAGGAGTGCTTCACCCGGTCCCTCAAGCAAACCTTCTGCCACGATCGGCCGATCCCCTTCCACTGCCGCCCCCTCCAAACCACTGATCTTTCCTAGTCACCTCTGCCCAACCGATTGCCGGTCTGACTCCGCCGCCGCACCCCCCCACCGCCCCCCTGCCCACGATGTCTCCGGTTCCGAAGAACTGTCCCTAATGATCCCTGGCAGCGGCCTTCTACTGCAGGCTTTCCCATCCGACAGCCGGCCAGCCAGCTGCCGGGCGGGAAACGGAGTGAAAAAATGGTAATGATGTCCTGACGTTAAATTTGGCAGGACCTCCGCGTTGCTGGCATTTCCCGCGTTTCTTCCCCGCAAACACGCCCTCCCTGCCACATGTTTCTAGGAGAGAAGCGCTGTAGTGATAAGTAGTGGACAGTGACCTTTTTGTAATAAATCACTGCTGGAATGCCATCACTGTTCTGTTTGTGCATGAACAGGGAAAGGAAGTGTGGGTGCATATGTTAATGGTTTGGGAATGGGAGGAAGGTGCAGGTTTGACTATGAGGATTCCTTTGCTTTATTCGATGTGGGATGGAGCTATGCTATGGACAGGTGACAGGAGGATTCCTGCCCTTTTATAGTGAACCAGTTGGTGGCGGCTCTGCAGAGGACCGGACAGACTGTCGAGGAGCTGTGTGGTTGGTGCGCTCGTCCACCTCCAAGTAAGTCACCTTCAAAAGGCAGAGCTCTGCAGTACTGAAC
Organism: Somniosus microcephalus; assembly: GCF_052327205.1. Lineage (NCBI taxonomy): Eukaryota > Metazoa > Chordata > Chondrichthyes > Squaliformes > Somniosidae > Somniosus > Somniosus microcephalus. Next base: position 28,127,551 of record NC_141005.1, on the reverse strand, counting down.
ACAGCCTCCTTCAATAACTCAAAAAAATGGACAATAAATACCGAGACAGCAAAATCATTTTTAATTCAAGAAGCTTCTCTGTGAGACAGCACGTACACAGTGGCTCGTAAAACAGTAACTGCAGGTTTTTCTGGGTGACGTCTACAACTAAACTGCACCTGCCACTATTTACAGGGAATCTGTGTAGATCAACAGAGGCTTTGGTGTTATTCCAATTGGATTTAGGCAAGATTGGAGCTTGTGAAAGAAAGTGTGTGAGGCTGTGGAATGCACTGCCAGAGTTAGTGATTGAAGTAGAGGCAATGTCAACATTTAACAGGTTCGATGAGTGGTTGAAGGAAAGGGGAATAAAGGGATATGGAAACTGAGCGGGCACATGGGACTAAGAATACTGCTCATGTGGAGGATAAATACCAGCACAGACTGGTTGGGCCAAGCGACCTGTAATTTCTATGTAATTCGATGCAATTACTGGTTTTTACATCATATTCAGGGTTGTTTTTGAGTTGCCAGCTTTTTAGGGGTTATGTCAGGTTTTTTTTTTAAGTTGATGGTAAACTTTTGCTAGTTTTCTAAGTTGTCATCTGTGGAACTGGGAGGCAATGACTGAAAGCTAAGGCCTAGATTTTGGGAGCTGATATTTGAGAGATAAGGTCTGGAAGACAGGACTTGAAGTGCAGAATGCAGGAGCTGACCTGTTATTATTACATTGCAAGGGTCAAATGCTTGAATTTTGTAATACGTAGTGAGTAGGTTCCTCATCCTGTCTTTCTCCACTTCCCCATTGCTCACAGTCTTAATGACTAAATTGTGGATCTCTGCTCCTAAAATAAAAATCAACCCTTGTTAAAAATGCAAACCTTGGCCTGGAAGACTTTTACTGCATGTGTATCCAAAATGAACCCATGAGGCAGGATCAACACAGGCAAGAAATAACAACTTGCCCTCCAATATTAACATAGAAACCTTTGGAGAATAAATCATTTCCGAATCAATGAAACGGTCCTTTTAAGTGTTGACACCACTGCCTTGTCAGGTGGTGGCAGCAATCATTCTCCACCATGGAAACCGGTTTTAAAAAAAGATGTCATTGAGAAACCATGTCCACAAGAGGCACTGGAGGCTCTGTTGTGACCTAAATCTGCCAATAGATTATATGGGGGCCAATCCGTCTCCAGGATACTACACAGCCCCTGCAACACTGAGGTAGGAATACTGTGTTGCTGAGCAACAGTAAGCTTTTCCAAACTCAAAACTTATATGCATTAATCCTTCTACTTGTTATGTGTTACTTCAACTGCTCCTGACCCCTGATAGAATATTGAGCAAAGAGACTGTAAACAAGTGAGCCTCGCTTTCCTAATCATTAGAGTACTGCTTTTGGAAAAAGTTTATCCTTGATCAAAGTAAATTTTTGTTAATGGATTTTCATTGCATGTCAGTATGAAAATACAAACATTAGATTAAAAAAAACATTTTTTTTTTTGGAGTCCCATATGAACAGCAAATCTAAGTCATGGTGTATTAACAGCTGTGTAAGAACATCTCAGAGTGCTTTACAAAGGGGAGAGATGGCCAATGAACAGGAAGTAAAGGGATTTGGGATGGAGAGGGAGGGGGAGAGGGGGAGACCAAAGCCCCAGGCAAAAAGATAGGTTTTTGGGAGGCTTTTGAAGGCAGATAGCGGAGAGACAAGTGAAGCAAATTGGCTTTAGAAAATAATTCAAGGGAACAGGGATGCAAGTGGCTGAAAGATCAGCCGCTGATGGTGGAGTGGAGAACAAGCTGCAATCCAGAGTCGGCGAAGAGAGGGTACGAACAGATGTACAGCTGGGAAAGAATTCCCAGATAAAGTGGGACGAGCCCATGGAGGAATTTTTAGACAAGAAAGACTTGCGTTTATATAGTGCTTTTCACGACCACCAGACGTCCCAAAACACTACAGCCAAGGAAGTACTTTTTTTTTTGAAGTGTAGTCACTGTTGTAATGTCGGAAACGAGGACAGGAATCTTGAAATCAATTTGCTGAGGCAAGAAGAAAATCCTAGAGAGCAGTTACATATCTAATAGTGTTATAAAGACGCCTTAACAGTAAAAAAGTAAGAAATAAAGCGAATAAAGGAACATAATAAAATCCAGAACAAAGACAGTCCAGGTATGATTATTTTATCATGAACTTCCCTCCACACTACCTGTTGGTCCCCTATCTTAGAAAACAATAATTATTTTCCCCAACCTCTCCTAGCTTCCATTACCTTCCAAGTATAAATATTCTGTGGCAGCAATATTCTGTCCAGCAGCATGGAGTCACAGCAGCTGAGAATATCATTGAGCCATGTCATGAACTGGGGTCATCCCGCAGTGCTTTCTAAGCGCAGCAGCACCATAAGGGAGAAAGCAGCCGATAATGGCAAAGGGGTTCCAACAGTGCAAGAGCGGAATTTCAAGGGTGCAAATCACACTGGGTCCCTCTTGACAGCCAGCATCGGCTGAGGCCTTGGAGCCAGTCACCTGAGGCCTTGGAGCAAGTCACCTGCTCACTCTCATCAGAGCATCATGTGTGACACTGCAGATGATTACTTGGATCTTTCACTGTACCAGTCACACTCTGATGGTGTTGCACACAGTAATTCAAGTCCAACTGCAGCATTCAGGTTAAACAGGGTTAGAGGATGGGGGAAGATAACTAGGCCAAGGAGGGGTGAGGGGGAAGGGGAGTAGACAGGTAGGAAAGGGGAGGAGGAAGGGGCAGTGAAGGGCTTGGGGTGGAGGAAGAAAAGGAGAAGGAAAGGAAGGGAAATCAGAGGAGGAAGGAAGGGAGAGGAGAGGAACAGGTCAGTGGAAGAGGATGGGGAAGAGAATGGTAAGTTGAGGGCTGCATTGCAATTCCCTTATTAACATCAAGTATACATGTTTAATGAAGCTCTTACATATTCTCCGCAAGAGCGTCATTAGGCATGCGTACTCTATGTTAACAAGTATACATGCCTAATGAATGCCTGATTTTCTGGCCCTTGTTTGCCCATTTAGCACCAGCAGAACCACTCCTGCCGACTGGAAAATCTACTCTCGAGCCACAAAAGTTCTAGCTCCTTTTCTTGTTCTCCAGCAAAAGTAGGAAAGCAATGCTTTTAGGAGGCATGGTTACCGCAGCTTCCATGGAGTAAGTTAAAGGACCCAATGTAAATAGAACCAATTAACAGATCTATTAGCCCTATAGTTTTATTTAAAAAAACTATTCCTTTGGGGAAGTACCTGGGCTTCACTTGCCAATTAATTAAAATCAGGAGCTCACTTGTTGGGGACTGCACATCCCACACTAGGCAGCACTGTGGTTTTTCTTCCCTCCTTTCCTGCAGTGCTGACTCTTGGTGGGCTATGGGTCCCTCACCCAAGTACCTACTACATATCAAAAAGGCTATTCCACCGTGTAGAGCATCACAGTTGATTATTATTCTGTCCTCACCTGGTAAACACTTTCCAGCAGACGTCACTTCCTAACCCAGGGACACTATGGCCAACTGTAGCACCCCGACTGCTGCACTGGTACAGATCAGCTAACTCTGCCAGTGATCAAATTTAGGACCTTTTAGTTTGTATGTCTTGGTGCTACACCAGGTGATGCCAATGGGGGTGCACCTTCCACGTGTAATTAATTAACCCTCCCCTCCGCAATCACTCAGAGTTTATGCAATGTATAGCTGAGTTATAAAGACCAGGAAGGCCTGGCTACAATCCAGCTCTGGACTGACTTGGCCGATCTCAGTCAAAGTGATGGGAGGGGTCCTACAATTGGCCTCACCCTCAACTTGGGGAGTACAATGTTTTTCCGCTTTCTCTGCCAGTCAAATTGCTTGCCGACATTCACTATCTATGCTCACACGAGTGATGGCTATTTAAGCAAGGTACTGAAGGGTCACTGGCATCCATGTAACTGCAGGGGTCAGCATCAACGTCCAGGGAACCGCCCCCTGGCAGGGCTCAGCACCTCCAAAGCAGGAGGGGAGAAAATGAGAAAAAAAAGAGTATTAATCCACTTTCTGCATTACAGGAAACTTTGTGCTATCCGGCACCGACGGGACTGAGCTGTTGCCGTTCCCTCAAAACTGCCGGACACTCCAGCGCTAATGTTGAAAGATACGGAGCCTCCGTATCGGTCAACAAACCCTGTTGCTTCAACAGCTTCTAAACAGTCCAAGCATCTCTGTAGCTTAGCAACAGCTTCAGCAGACCTTGCAGAGCTTGACTGTTGAGGAAAAAAGCAACGAGAAAAAAAAACCTAACAAAACCGGCACCTGATTTTTGCCGGTGGCTCGAGCATTCCGGACAGTTAGCCTCCGGATAACACAAAGTTTCCTGTATTCAAACATCAACTCGAATGAAATCAGATTGATAGCGTATTAAACATGTGGTGGTAATGCTGAATAGAGAATCACTGATGCAATTTCACTGCATGAAAAGGAAAGGTAGGAGTCTGCTGGCACTTCAGGCAACCACACAGTGCCCAGATAGCGTGAAAGAAGCTGTACAAGATGTGCTTTTCAGGTCAGGTGGTTTATAGGAAACTGCACATCCGTGCCTGAAACCACGCACAAACAAGATGTTTGTGAGAAAATATATGTAAAAGCTCACGGTCTTTTAAAGAGGTGTTCGGCAGGAGGATAATTTGAGAAAAAAAATAACAGACTTGCGCCACTGATGGAGTTTCTGGATAAACGTGCCATTTGGTTTGGTCTGAGCCATACAGATCAGAAGAACCCAGCTTCTGCGCTGAGTTCTGAGCGCTGGTCTCTTCGTGCTTCAGGTTAACCAGGAGAAAATCAGCCAAGGTTCCCACAATATTCAGTTACTCCTGCTGTAACGTGCACAAGTGTAGACATCTGGTAAGGACAGCACCGGGCTCAGCTCTGATGCCCCGACACGGTCAGATTTTTATTTTCAATTTCAATGAATTCTTTGTTCCCATCAAGGTGGGGGATATTAATGTGGAGGAATGGACCAGTTTCCATTTCAGGCACCCAGCATCACAATCAATCACTCCCAGGTAATGCATGATATAGTTCGATGGAGAGTAAATGGCCTTTTTACTCTGTCTCAACAATATACCTCAGCACCAGCCTCAGAAGAACACTCCACTTCCCATAGGAGATATCTAGTGGCATTTCTGAGTGAGATTGCCTAATTAGTGCCAAATTAGGATGCATGCTGAAGATTCGACTGAGACGACCCAAATTTATTTCACACAGGATCCTCACAGTCAACAAACAGTGGAGGTTTTCATCCTATCAATCTGACCTGGACATGAACCGAGGTCACAGAAACGAAAAGCCACGGTCGTAAAGGTTCACAACCAGCGCCGAGAGACTATAGCAAAAGCAACTAGAATATTAGGAGGTATAGCTAGGACGATCCAATATAAAACAAAAAGCATCATAATGTCTTTGTGCAAGAATTTGGTTAGGCCTCATGGAGAACAATGTGTTCAGCTCTGGTCCCCTCAAATGGTGGGAGATATAGAGGCTCTGGAAAGGGTTCAGAGGAGGGTCACTAGATTAACACCTCATTTAAAAACCCTTGTTTATCCTGATTGGCTTAGATAGTTGGTCCTTTAACTCGAGAAAAGCGCAGACTTTGGGGTGATTTGATTGAAATAATTAAAATGATGGAGACTAGACCATGTACACAAGGATAGATTATTTGCATTAGATAGTTTCGGGACAATGAGGAGACATGTGTATAAGTTATGTGAAGCATAGAGTTATCGCGTGGAACTCGTTTTTGAGTCAGAGGAGAATTTCCCAGTAATCTTATTTCCCTGAATTGACGTAGGGTTTTCTTAATCTGTTATTTTTGCCTCTCCTAGGAGATTACATGACTGCTGCTGAGTAGAGAGCATTGAGGGTCACGGTGTTTAATTGCAACATGACTAAATGTGACGGGACTGATGGAGCAGCTGGGTTTTTTTCTGTCCGTCTTTTCCAGGTGTTCTAACTGACTGGATCACCCAGTCGCCCACTCAACATAATCCTACTTTCAGTAGGAAACATTAAATCAAACAGGGTACTAAAACTCACTCTCGAATAAAAACCCTGAGCTAAAACTTCAGGCAGATGCTCAAGGTCTGAAGAACTAACAGTCTACAGATTATACGCATGTGTGCAACCTGACCCGAGTGTGTTTGCTTGGCTGATCTTGCCAGGTGCCATGCAACAGAGCCCGAGAGCCATGTAACTCATTGGCCCGGTCATGCTCTTTGGTGACTGCCATTTTGTGGTCATATTTCTTTTAAATGTCTCATAAGAACAAAAGAAATAGGAGCAGCAGTAGGCCATATACCCCCTCGAGCCTGCTCCGCCATTCAATAAGATCATGGTTGATCTTCTACCTCAACTCCGCTTTCCCGCCCTATCCCCATATCCCTTGATTCCCTTGGTGCCAAAAAACCTATCGATCTCTGTCTTGAATATGCTCAACCACTGAGCCTCCACAGCCCTCTGGGGTAGAGGATTCCAAAGATTCACCACCCTCTGAGTGAAGACATTTCTCCTTACCTCAGTCCTAAATGGCCGACCCCTTATCCTGAGACTATGCCCCCTCGTTCTACATTCTCCAGCCAGGTCTCTTACCTCTTCATAAAACTTCAGCTGGGGAACAGCTTCATCAATTTCGTTCAGACAAAAATCTTTAAACAGCAAAAATCCTGAAAAACAAAATGCAAGAAATATTGTTATTTGAATAATCATACAAATATCTATAGGCCTTAAGCTCTACAATTCCTTTCCTAAACATCTCCGCCTCTCTCTCCTCCTTTAAGTCGCTCCTGAAAACCTGATCTTGTGTCTCTATATGTGGCTCCGTGTCAAATTTTGTCTGATTAACTCTCAAGTGAATGGCCAAGGAACGTTTTACGACATTATAAATGCCAGTTGTTGTTATTAAAATAGGGGAAAGAAGCATTTGGTATGTGTGGGTTAAGCGTTTGCATGGTAACCTCAGGAACAGCAACTTCCACCCTTGTACTTCTTAAAAAGAAAATGTAATGCACAGCACTTTTGTGCCTTTTTCTATGATCAAGTGTCAAATGTTTGTGGTGGGGAATCTGCCACAGGTGAGACAGGATGCAAGGTCAGTTCAGGTACGATCAGGTTGAGACAGGATGCAAGGTCAGTTCAGGTACAATCAGGTTGAGACAGGATGCAAGGTCAGTTCAGGTACGATCAGGTTGAGACAGGATGCAAGGTCAGTTCAGGTACGGTCAGGTTGAGACAGGATGCAAGGTCAGTTCAGGTACGATCAGGTTGAGACAGGGTGCAAGGTCAGTTCAGGTACGATCAGGTTGAGACAGGATGCAAGGTCAGTTTAGGTACAATCAGGTTGAGACAGGGTGCAAGGTCAGTTCAGGTACGATCAGGTTGAGACAGGATGCAAGGTCAGTTCAGGTACGGTCAGGTTGAGACAGGGTGCAAGGTCAGTTCAGGTACGATCAGGTTGAGACAGGATGCAAGGTCAGTTCAGGTACGGTCAGGTTGAGACAGGATGCAAGGTCAGTTCAGGTACGGTCAGGTTGAGACAGGATGCAAGGTCAGTTCAGGTACGATCAGGTTGAGACAGGGTGCAAGGTCAGTTCAGGTACGGTCAGGTTGAGACAGGATGCAAGGTCAGTTCAGGTACGGTCAGGTTGAGACAGGATGCAAGGTCAGTTCAGGTACGATCAGGTTGAGACAGGGTGCAAGGTCAGTTCAGGTACGGTCAGGTTGAGACAGGATGCAAGGTCAGTTCAGGTACGATCAGGTTGAGACAGGATGCAAGGTCAGTTCAGGTATGGTCAGGTTGAGACAGGATGCAAGGTCAGTTCAGGTACAGTCAGGTTGCTAGTTTTGTGCCTCATTCCCGAATTGAATAATTTGCTGGTTTTCTTCTATAACTTCCACAAATCATGGAGCAAGGACACAAAAGATTATTTTTGATTGAAAGCGGTTTGATTGAGAAGGCTGTGGCGTGGGCAGGATTTACTTTCAGGGTGGTGGTCTTTGGATAGGAGTTTGCCAGACCAATCAAAACTACTTCAAGGAGGTCTATCTTTCAAATAGGAATTTCACAGTACGGTTCAAATAGAAACATTAACACTTCCATTAATATAACAATTCAAATAAAGGGAATGAAAAAAACCCAATCTTGTTGGACATAAACTCTAAAGCATGATGTCGAAGCACGGTTACGTTAGTCTATCTCTACTATTCCTGGCACAAGCCCAACGAATCGGTTTTCACTGGTCGAATTGTAGAACTGACTAACTGAGGAAGAACGTCGACTGTTTCTTGGTTCTATCATGTGATACAAGGCATATTCTTTCAAAAGTAGTCGTCCGATAAGAAAAATACATGGAAATGTAGTGGTGAGTGTTTGAACATCCCGCTTGCCTATGGCAGTAAGAGAAGGATCTCCTGTTCTCCAGGATGTTTGTTTGCAAGTCAAAACGCAGAACTGTGATGTGTACATTCTTCCTGGCTTATTCACGCCCTGCCCTGCTGCTGCAGGCAGAGTAGAGGCATTGTGTTGCTTTATCTGTTACTTTACTTTTAATAAAATTCATTTTCTCTCACAAGTGAAATGAGAATTTGTGATTGAGGAGTGAAACAATCCTGGTGTTCACCAACGGTGCCCTTAGTTATTGCGATTCCCCAAGCAGAATACCATTTCCTTATTCACTCTATCAAAACTCCCCATCATTTCAAAAACTCCCATTAAATCTCCTTCTGTGCTCCAGTGGAAATAGTCTCAGTATCTCAAGTCTCTCCTCATAACTCTAGTTTCCCATCGCTGGCATCATCCTGGTGAATCTGTGCTGTATGCTCTCTATGGCTATAATGGGGGGACCCTGCACACATTACTCTAGCTGCAGCCTAACCAGTGCTTTGTATAAATTCATCATTACTACATTACTCTTGTACTCCATGCGCAAACTTATAAAATTCAAAATTCTATTGGCCTTTTTATGGCTTTATCTACATGCACTCCCACTCTCAGGGATTTATGTATTTGAATTCTTAAATTTCATTCCATTCTGTGTCTTTCCATTAAGTATGTGCTCCCTTTCCTGCCTTCGATCTATTTTCTTTTCTTTCCAGTTTTGAAGAAAGGTTCGACCCGAAACGTCAACTCAAATTTCTCTCCACGGATGTTGCTTGACTCGCTGTGTTTTTCCAGCATTTTCTGTTGTTATTTTGGATTTCCAACATCTGCAGTATTTTGCTATCGTGCTCCCTTTCCTTATTCTGTCTCCTAAAATATATAACCTCATAGAAACATAGCAGATAGGAGCAGGAGTAGGCCATTCGGCCCCTCGAGCCTGCTCCGCCATTCAATGAGATCATGGCTGATCATCCAAATTCAGTGCCCTGTTCCTGCCTTCTCCCCATATCCCTTGATCCCTTTAGCCTTAAGAAATATATCCAACTCCTTCTTGAATATATTTAATGAATTGGCCTCTACCGCATTGTGGTAGAGAATTCCACAGGTTCACCACTCTCTGGGTGAAGAAATTCCTCCTCATCTCTGTCCTAAATGGCTTACCCCTTATCCTTAGACTGTGACCCCTGGTTCTGGACTCCCCGGCCATCGGTAACATCCTTCCTGCATCTAGTCTGTCCAGTCCTGTTAGAATTTTATAAGTTTCAATGAGGTCCCCTCTCATTCTTCTAAACTTCAGCGAGTATAAGCCCAATTGACCCAATCTCTCCTCATACGTCATTCCTGCCATCCCAGGTATCAGTCTGGTGAATCTTCGCTGCACTCCCTCCATGGCAAGAACATCCTTCCTCAGATAAGGCGATGAAAACTGCACACAATACTCAAGATGTGGCCTCACCAAGGCCTTGTACAACTGCAGCAAGACATCCTTGTTCCTGTACTCGAACCCTCTTGCTACGAAGGCCAACATACCATTTGCCTTCTTAACTGCCTGCTGCACCTGCATGCTTATCTTCAGCGACTGGTGCACAAGGACACCCAGGTCTCGTTGCACTTCCCCTTCTCCCAATCTATTGCCATTCAGATAATAATCTGCCTTCCTGTTTTTGACACCAAAGTGGATAACCTCGCATTTATCCACGTTATATTGCATCTGCCATGCTTCTGCCCAATCATCCAACCTGTCCAAATCACACTGGAGTTTCTCGGCATCCTCCTCACAGCACACATGCCCACCCAGCTTTGTGTTGTCTGCAAACTTGGAGATATTACATCTGGTTCCCTCGTCTAGATCATTAATATATATTGTGAATAGCTGGGGTCCTAGCACCGATCCCTGCGGTACCCCACTAGTCACTGCCTGCCACTCGGAAAAAGACCCGTTTATTCCAACTCTTTGCTTTCTGTCTGCCAACCAGTTCTCTATCCAAGTCAATACCTTGCCCCCAGTCTCATGTGCCTTAACTTTACACGCTAATCTCTTATGCGGGACCTTATCAAAAGCCTTCTGAAAGTCCAAATACACCACATCCACTGGTTCTCCCTTATCTATTTTACCAGTTACACCCTCAAAAAATTCCAGTAGATTAGTCAAGCACGATTTACCTTTTGTAAATCCATGTTGACTTTGTCCGATCCCGTCACTGTTTTCCAAGTGCTCTGCTATTACATCTTTTATAATGGACTCCAGCATTTTCCCACTACCGATGCCAAGGTTACCGGTCTATAATTCCCCGTTTTCTCTCTACCACCTTTTTTGAATAGTGGGGTAACATACTTATTGACATTAAATTCTATCTGCCATCTGTATGCTCATTCCACTACAGTCATAGTGTCATAGAGTTATACAGCACAGAAAGAGGCCCTTTGGCCCATCGTGTCCGAGCCGGCCATCAAGCCCTATCTATTCTAATCCCATTTTCCAGCACTTGGTCCGTAGCCTTGTATGCTATGGCGTTTCAAGTGCTCATCTAAATGCTTCTTGAATGTTGTGAGGGTTCCTGCCTCTACCACTCTTTCAGGCAGTGAGTTCCAGATTCCAACCACCCTCTGGGTGAAAAAGTTTTTCCTCAAATCCCCTCTAAACCTCCTGCCCCTTACCTTGAAGCTATGCCCCCTAGTTATTGACCCCTCTACTAAGGGGAAAAGTTCCTTTCTATCTACCCTATCTATGCCTCTCATAATTTTGTACACCTCAATCAGGTCCCCCCTCAGCTTTCTCTGCTCTAAGGAAAACAACCCCAGCCTGTCCAGTCTCTCTTCATAGCTGAAGCGCTCCAGCCCAGTTAACATCCTGGTGAATCTCCTCTGCACCCTCTCCAATGCAATTACATCCCTCCTATAGTGTGGCGACCAGAACTGCACACAGTACTCCAGCTGTGGCCTTACCAGCGTTTTGTACAGCTCCACCATAACCTCCCTGCTCTTATATTCTATGCCTCGGCTAATGAAGGCAAGTATCCCATATGCCTTCTTAACCACCTTATCCACCTGTCCTACTGCCTTCAGGGATTTATGTACATGCACACCAAGGTCCCTCTGATCCTCTGTCCTTCCTAGGATCCTACCATTCATTGTGTATTCCCTTGCCTTGTTAGTCCTCCCAAAATGCATCACCTCACACTTTTCAAGGTTAAATTCCATTTGCCACTGTTCTGCCCATCTGACCAACCCGTCTATATCGTCCTGTAGCCTGAGGCTTCCCTCCTCGCTATTTACCACTCCACCAATTTTCGTGTCATCTGCAAAGTTACTGATCATACCTCCTACATTCATATCTAAATCATTAATGTACACTTGCTGTTTGTAGGGACCCAGCACCAATCCCTGCGGTACAGCACTGGACACAGGCTTCCAGACACAAAAACAACCTTCGACCATCAACCTCTGCTTCCTGCCACTAAGCCAATTTTGGCTCCAATGTGCCAAATTGCCCTGGATCCCATGGGCTCTTACCTGCTTGACTAGTCTCCCATGTGGGATTTTGTCAAAAGCCTTACTGAAGTCCATGTAGACTACATCAACTGCACTACCCTCATCCACACACCTAGTCACCTCCTCGAAAAATTCAATCAAATTGGTTAGACATGATCTCCCAATGACAAAGCCATGCTGACTATCCCCGATTAATCCTTGCCTCTCCAAGTGGAGACTAATTCTGTCCCTCAGAATTTTTTTCCAATAATTTCCCTACCACTGATGTTAGGCTCACTGGCCTGTAATTCCTTGGTTTATCCCTACTACCCTTCTTGAATAATGGTACTCCATTAGCTGTCCTCCAGTCCTCTGGCACCTCCCCTGTGGCCAGAGAAGTTCTGAAAATTCATGTCAGAGCCCCTGCAATCTCCTCCCTTGACTCACACAAAAGCATGGGATACATCTCATCTGGGCCTGGGGATTTATCCACTTTTAAGCCCGCTAAAACCGCTAGTACCTCCTCCCTCTCAATGCTAATTTGTTCAAGTATATCACAATCTGATTTCTATGCCTGCATCGTCGTTCTCCATAGTGAACACAGATGCAAAATATTCATTTAAAACCTCACCTACATCTTCCGGCTCCACACACAGATTGCCACTTTGGTCCCTAATGGGCCCTACTCTTTCCCTGGTTATCCTCTTGCCCTTAATATACTTATAAAACACCTTGGAATTTTCCTTTATTTTGCCCGCCAGTGTTTTTTCATGCCCCCTCTTCGCTCTCCTAATTTCTTTTTTAAGTAGCCCCCTGCACTTTCTATACTCCTCCAGGGCTTCCACTATTTTTAGTCCTTTGTATTTGCCAAAAGCTTCCCTTTTTTTCCCCCTAATCCATCCTTGTATATCCCTCAACATCCAGGGCTCCCTGGACTTGTTGGTACTAACCTGCCTATGTCTTCCTGAAATCTTTTACAGTCTCTCACTTTTTGTTAAAACTCCTACTTCTGTGTTGCAAATTTTGAGATTATGTTCCCTTAACCCAACTCTAAATCATCTATATGTACAGAGAACTAATGTAGATCCAGCATTGTCCCCTAGGGCACACCCCTTCTGAACCTTCGCTAGTCTGAGCAACACCCACTTGCCCAAGCACTTTGTTTACTGTCCACCAACCAAACTTCTCTCCATGCTGCTGCATTTCCTCTTACACATGAGGCATCCTGCGTTTGCTAGATCACCTGCTGTACCCGCTACATCCTTTCACACTCTACCCACATAGAGAAGGAGGGAAATCAAAGAGTTAACCAGCTTCACCACCCTCCCCCTTCCCCCACCACTCCAACAAACACACACTGCCCACTCTCCCAAAATGCATAAAGCAGAATTGCAAGGGCCTGAGAACAGGCGGTGCACCCGGGCATCAGCAGGGCACAGTGCAAGGTTAGCAGAGAGGAAATAACTCTAAACAATAATACAAAAATTGACCTATAATTGAGTGGGAGGATTCAGCGATTGCATCGCAAAATCACAAGGAAGTACAATGTTGGTTCCTGGTTTTCACAGTAGGCTGACTGAGTCTGGCACCTAAAGTTATTCTGTGGTTTCAACATTCAAAAATGGAGAAGTTTGAAAACGGACCTCTAAAACTGCAGCATAAGGTGGGCGAGTGTGCAGATCACAGCATGATACCAACAGCTGCATGTGGTGCAGGGAAGCACAGGAGCGGCTATATGGGCATTACCACTGATAAAACAAACTGATCTCGGCACATCTTGCTGTCAAAGTTTCTGGTCACTAAGCTGCCATTATGGCCTCTCAAGGGTGCTTTTGTTCACTATCTTAGATCTTTGCAAATGTATCAACAACAAAAAAGGAACAGAAATATTATGATGTAGATATTCACTGTAGATATAAGAGGATTATTTAGCATGTTGATACCAACGTGTTATAGGAAAAATCACACTTACACGAGTACAGCCCGAGGTTACGCCAATGTGCTTGTGTGAAATTCTCAATTCATGAACTCAAATTTCTCCCACAACTGGTGATGAAATTGGAACTAACACTACTTTACCCTCGTGTTACATAATTCAACATACTCTCAATCAGACACAAAGTGTGTAAAGGCAGAATATTTAATTATATTGTTGGTGTTTTTAACATTTCAAGTCTGCATAATGTGAACATTTCACAAGTCTGCCATTATGATGACATGGTTGGTGAATATGAGACTAAGCACTGGGGGATACCATTTATATTGTACAAGTGGGCAGATCTAAGGTGGGTTATTTGTCCTGATTCAGGATATCATTTCCAAAAAATATTCTGTGGAAATGACATTGTTCCTGAAGGTTTAGAATTCTAGGCTGCAGTACGGCATGATCCAATAATAAGGACGCTGTTTTCTGTGTGATAATCTCCAGCAGTGACACAGCGAGGGAATGGGGTCATGCAGCACCATAAGTGATTGAGCAATGTATTACAAGTTCTGGTTTCACTGTGTGACAGATTAATATTATCAGCACTAGAAAATCCCACAACAGAGAACAGAGGATAGATTTAATTCTCCCTCCGGCCTATACTTGCCTGCACTGTTGAGTCAGTCAGTAGGGACTCCACTTCTGAAATAATTATGAGAGCTCTGTGGGAAGATGGGCATATTCCCAACTGGATATTCTTCAACTCAGTGAATTGGTGCTGGGACTACTAATTAAATGATGAGCACACTGAACCAGCAACACAGGGAGAACGGTATTCCCAGTGCATGTGCGTCATTCCCCTACACAGTCAGAGTTGGCAGCTACTTTGGCACAAGCACAAGCAGAGTCAGACAGACAAAGGATCCTATCGGCATGGGCATAAATAGTAGACCAAGTGCGGACACAGGCAAAGAACGAGAAACAGTGGGTATACAGGCAGAGGAACAGGCACAGGCATGGACACCGACACAGGCAGACACCTTCTGACAACCTGCCTGACTGCTCCCTGCAGTCGACCAGAACACCCCCTTATGGCTGACGTGATGCCGCACATGACATTTCTGCCCTGGCAGCCTCCTTATGCCAATATATCATACACACCCGACCAAAGTCACACACCTCAGTGGCCAGAATAATTCTTTTGCCCTGACGGCTAATGAAATGAGGAATAGAGTGTCGTCTGAAAATTTCCCAATGAGATGACGCATATCTGGAAGGGAACATATGAAGTTAGAAAGAATATCAAAAATCTATCAATTTTATATTTTGCCTCATGAAATTATTCTCTTCCCACCTTCTGTCACTGGTTTCCCGGTCCCATCCCCAGCTAGTTGAGGCAGTAAACAGAAGACATGATTCTGGGTCAGTGCAGCGCTATAACTGGCCACAAGGTGGCGTGTGAGCCTCAGCTTGAACTTTCTCATCAGGCACCGTCGATCTTGACCAAAAACTAGAACAGGGTGCAACTCATGTCCACTGAAGTACAGGAAACTTTCGATTAACCAGCCACTAAATAACCGGAATGCTCTATCCACCGGCAAAATTCAGGAGTCGGTTCAGATAACTTTTTTTTACTTTTAGTTACTTTTTTTACTCCATTTGTGTTGCTGTGCAAGCGTGTAGCTGAAGCTGTTGCTAAGCTACAGAGACGCTTGCAACTTGTGCCGATTGTTTTGAAGCTGTTGCAACAGGGTTTGTTGCTTTATACGGAGCTCTGAGCTCCGTATCTTTTACTATAGCGTTCGGTTATCCGGCATTGTTGATGGACCGGCACCAGGTCGGTCCCGTCCGTGCCGGATACCAGAAAGTTTCCTGTAGTAAGCTCAGACCCGACTGTAATTTGAAGACCTCCAGCAGCTTAAAAGGGGCACGAGAATTATTTTTGCATTACAGAAAGATCAAAGAAGTGTCAAGGAGAATATAGAACCCACAGGTTGTTAGATGGAACCGTGGAAGTGAGGTAGGGGAGGGGCACCCTCGAGTACACTGCATCACAGGATCCCAAGGACAAGTGCCTAGAGTCAATGGAAGGTGGCGGCCAGGGGAGTAAATGCTAACTCTACCACCCGGTGCATAGCCAGGGAGTGCAGGAAAAAGTTTAATGACCTTACCAGAACAGACAGCATGCCTTCCATTTACAATACCCTCCCCTCACACTGTGCTAATGTACTTTAGTTTCTCTACACTGATGCCCACGGTGCCCATAACATCCCCAACCATCACTTGCACGTGCTCTTTCATCCACCAGACAAAAAGCCTCAAGTGGAATATTGTGCGCACCTGCCATCATACTCGGAACTCTAGAACTCGGGGTCACAGTCTCAGGATAAGGGATCGGCTATTTAGGACTGAGGTGAGGAGAAATCTCTTCACTCAGAGGGTTGTGAATCTTTGGAATTCTCTACCCCAGAGGGCTGTGGAGGCTCAGTCGTTGAGTATATTCAAGACGGAGATCGATAGATTTTTGGACACTAAAGGAATCAAGAGATAGGGCGGGAAAGTGGAGTTGAGGTCGGTCAGCCTTGATCGTATTCAATGGCAGAGCAGGCTCGAGGGGCCGTCTGGCCTATTCCTGCTCCTATTCTTATGTTTTTATATGTTGCATACTGACACTTGGTTATTACTCCATATAATTGGAAATTAATGCAAAAAATTAGAATTACCTAAGATATGCCAGCCCATAACAACCAAAAGCGAGCTGCAACAGATGGAAAGCCCCAAACCTTTCGCCTGCTGAGAAAGAAGCACTTCAAATCCTGGGGAGACTTGGAGACAGGAAACATAAGAACATAAGAAGTAGGAGCAGGAGTAGGCCATACGGCCCCTCGGGCCTGCTCCACCATTCAATAGGATCATGGCTGATCCGAATCTAGACTCACGTCCACTTCCCTGCCCGCTCCCCGTAACCCCTAATTCCCTTATCTGCTAGGAGGGTATGTGCTAGCTTTGGGTTTTTACTGATGATCTTCTCATCCTACTGGATGAGCTGTCAGCAAACATATCCTAAAATCTTCATGTTACTCCTTCTACTGTAAATTACACGTGAGTTCTGCTCATCAGGCCACTATTATAACCTCTCCTCAGCCTTTCCTCCTCTAGAGGTGCCTGGGCACTTCACACTGAATGCTGCCACTCACTCAACCCGTCACATGCATGAGAGCTCAGACACATCTACTCTGAGGGAGTTAAAGACTGAGTCAGTAGGGATTGTACTAGTTAAACACACAGGAGCAGCTTCTGGTGGCACAGGAGATGGGGAATGATGCAGCCCAGAGGATCAGGTTGCGTAGACCTTCATCTGCAGAACCTGGGGATCTAGTTCTCTCCAAATGTGCAGAAAATATTAAATAGGAGGCACAGAAACTAATTCTAGGGACCAAAGGAAGTTGCAAGGCAATATTGGTAAGCTAATGGAATGTGTAAAAAGTGGCAAATGGAATTCAATGTCAGTAAATGTGAGGTAGTACCTTTGCTTGTGTGGAGGTTAAACAGCAACACGGATTGCTGGGCCAAATGGCCGAGTTCCATCTTGTAATTTCTATGTAACTCTTGGTCCTGCTTTTGAAAACATCAAGTGTTGCCACTCACTCGATCTGTTACATGCACGAGCTCAGAGACATCTACTCAGGGGAACGACTTGGTGCAGGGCATTGAAGGCTTTGGTGCGGCGCAGTCGGAAGCTCGAGTGAAGAGACCTACTAGCAGCATGCAAGAGTACATTGGAGGATGGATCTGCAGCTTTGCAGTCCACCACAGATCGTGTAGCAGCTCCAGGACATCCACAAAGAAGTCCCGTCCCCCCCCCCCGCCCCCCCGCCGACAGAGGCCTCAAGGGCAATCAATGTTTCTTCCATGGACTGCTGCCTAAGAGGCCTTGGGTTACCAGATTGGAAAAGGTTGTTTTTGTCTGGCCTCCAGTGACCTCGACAGCCACGAGCAGTGCAGTGTCTGTGGTGGAGATGGGATGTAGGTCGGGTATGTTGCATTTAGTGAAATAACACAGTTTCAGCTTCCTTTGTAAACTGCAGGCATTGGCCCTCTGACGTATGCAGCTGCATGTGCCTCCACCTGTATATTCTGCTGTGGGGGGTATGTGTGGGTAGGTGTCATGTGCGTCCTTGTGCTGCTTGCTATGGGGAATTTGGGGCCCTACAGCAAATAGTATAAAAGCAGATTATAAAAGGTATTTGGCTATCATTTTGTTTAAATCTCAAAAACCTGCTGCTATGAACATAGCCGTCGAGCTGTTCCGCTGCTCTTCTGCCATCTCCAAGGTACAGTACGTAGCAACCCTGGACACGGTTTTATATGGGAGAGTAAAGGAAATGGAGCAAGTGATGGAAAATGGGGTGAATGATGCATGAAACTGCCCAATAAAGGGCCGGCTTTTCCTACAGCTGCTGTAAATAACAAGTGAAAAACGGGACGGTTAAATGTCGGATTTGCACTCGCAAATTAGGAAAATCCACCAACACCACCAAGGCATTCCTGTTCTCCAGGTTTTTCCACTCAACTGAAAGAAGAGTACTTGGCAGCATGACACAGATCCAAGCTTACTGACTCTTTCCAACACTCGGTAGGCGTCTCTGCAGGAGACCTCTCACCTGCGAACTGCCATCTCCTGCGTGTATGTACTAGCTGGTAATTCCTGGCACAGCAAAAAAAAACAAGATTGCTTTGGAGGGAAGAATTTAAGTAATAGTAAGAAAGAAAGAAAAAGAACGACTTGCATTTATATAGCGCCTTTCACGACCTCAGAACGACCCAAAGCGCTTTACAGCCAATTAAGTATTTTATGAAGTGTAGTCACTGTTGTAAAGTAGGAAACGAGGCAGACAAATTGCACACAGCAAGGTCCTACAAGCAGCAATTTGATGATGATCAGATAATCTGTTTTTGTGATGTTAGTTGAGGGATAAATATTGGGCCAGGACACCGGGGAAAACTCCCCTGTTCTTCTTTGAAATAATTCCATGGGATCTTTTACGTCTCATCTGAAAGGCGGCACCTCCGACAGTGCCGCATCCTCCCCCAGTACTGCACTGGAGCATCACCCTAGATTGTGTCCTCGGGTATCTGGAGTGGGACTTGAACCCACAACCTTCTGACTCAGATGCAAGGGTGCCACCAACTGAGCCATGGCTCTGAGAGAGAGAGAGAGCGAGAGAGAGAGAGAGGGGGAGAGAGAGAGAGGGGGAGAGAGAGAGAGGGGGGGAGAGAGAGAGAGAGAGAGGGGAGAGAGAGCGAGAGAGAGGGAGAGAGGGGGAGAGGGGGAGAGAGGGAGGGGGAGAGAGGGGGAGAGAGAGAGGGGGAGAGAGAGTGTAGTGTATGTACCCGTCTACCTTTAAGGGAACGATTGAGTGTAACCGTTCACCTTTAAGAGAACTACTTTAGGTGTGGCACTATTTGATTGGCTTCTGTATACGGTAATACCGACAGTGACCACACCAGTATATAAGTGATGTTACAGGATAACTAGGGCAGATTCGCCCTGACCTCTGAATAGTAAAGACCTGTTTGTTTGTACTTCAAAAGTCTGTGTATTTATTTACTGCACAACCCACAGACTTTACAGTGGCGACGAGTCCGATCGTACCCTGCGGCAAGAATAGCAAAGTAACAAAGAGCGTCGAAGAGAGGCAACCGCCCTCGTCGTGCTACCAAAAGAAAACACGAGGCTACAACAACAGAAAGTGTGGTACTTTACAGAAGCTGGAAGACTAGCAACAAAAGCTTCATCAGCAACAGGCACTGATTACCCTGCTACCACGGTGTGGAGTGAGCCGACCAGCAAGAAACAAGGCGGCCGAAGAGACTGTGAGTAGGGGAAGGGGTAGAAGTATCCGGAGGAGAAGGGCAGAGCACTCGACCTCGGTCGAGGGGGAGCTGTACCGGCCAAAAGTCGGGTCCAACGGCGTCGGGTGACAGCCGGACCGCGATCGGCGGGAAAAATCCGGGCAGCGGCCGCAGCCACGAAGCGCTGAACCTGCGAGTAGGCGCGGGAGGAGAAACCCAGCCGCAGCCGGGGAGGGAAACACCGGTCTGCGAGAGGGCTGGGGAGGCGAACGGGAACCGTGCGGGTGAGAGCCGGGTGCGGAGTGAGAGACTGCGAGGAGCCAGTCCAGCGGCTGAGCTGTTCTCCACCAACGGGGTACTCAGAGCTGGCAAAACCGAACGTGCGGGAGTGGGAGAGCGAACAGGAGCCGAGAACGGGGAGAGAGACTGCGCGAGAGCCAGTCCAGCGGCTGAACTGTTCTCCACCTACGGAGTACCCAGAGCTGGTAGAACCGAACGTGCGGGAGAGGGAGAGACAGAGCCGAGCACGGGGAGAGAGAGACTGCGCGAGGGCCAGTCCAGCGGCTGAACTGTCCTCCGTTAACGGGGTGTACCCAGAGCCGGTAGAACCGAACGTGCGGGAGAGGGAGAGACAGAGCCGAGCACGGGGAGAGAGAGACTGCGCGAGAGCCAGTCCAGCGGCTGAACTGTCCTCCGTTAACGGGGTGTACCCAGCGCCGGTAGAGCCGTGCGGGCGGGCGGAAAAGACAGAGCCGAGTAAGGGGAGCTGTGCGAGAGCCAGCCAGCGGCTGAACCTGTCCGCTATGGGGAAAGCGTACCCCTTACACCAGGGAGAAACGCGGAAAGCCGCCATTAGGCGGAGAAGACGACAGAGGCGGGAAACCGCCATTGAAATGGGCGGGGAGAGAAAGGAAGAGCGGGAAACCGCCATTTTCGCGGGAAAAGAACCGCCATCTTAACTGCCATTGAAGTGGGCAGAGAGAGAGAGAGAAGGGAAGAGCGGGAAACCGCCATTTTCGCAGGAAACCCGCCATTTTAGAAAAAAAAAAGATAATAAGTAATACTTAAAGAAATACTGGTGCTGCTCCCAAGGGAAGAAAAATGCCTAAGCGAGGGAATATTAACGACTTTAATTCTGAAATAGAAGACTGGGCCACGTACGTGGAATGCATCGAGATCTATTGTGAAGCCAACAAAATAGAGGAAGACGACAAGGCGATAACATTGTTAAACTCGATGGGCGCAAAGACATACGGGCTCTTGAAGGATTTACTAGCACCAGCTAAACCGGCGGATCAGTCTTTCGAAGAGATTGTGGTTGTTCTGAAGGACCACTTGAACCCCACACCGTTGATGTTGGCTGAACGATTCAAATTCTATGCAAGAACGCAACGGAAAGACGAAAACAACGCAGAATACTTGGTCGAACTGCGTAGGCTAGCGAAATACTGCCAGTTCGGAGGGAATCTGACAGAGGCACTGCGAGACAAGTTCGTAGGCGGATTGTCCAAGGAAGGGACGCAAAAGCGCCTACTAGAAGAGAACGACCTTACACTTGACAGGGCTGTCCTTATAGCCGCATCACACGAAGCCGCAGCGAAAGGAACGGTGGAAATGCAACTAAAGGCGGCGGCGCTCGGGGTGGACCAAATTACCTCGAGTACAACAAAATGCTATCGTTGTGGGAAGACAACACACGGCCAGAATCAATGCTGGTTTAAGAACCAAGAATGTAGGAAATGTGGCAAACTGGGTCACATCGCTAAGGTATGCCGGTCAGGGAAGAAGACCAACAACCAAAGGAAGCCATCACAAGAAAAGTACAACAAGGTATACAAGGGGGCTGAGAAGAGTTCAGACGAACAGAATCCAGACTCAGATCCAAACGGCCAGGAGCTGGGTAGTCTGAGTATCCACCATGTGAGTAAGGAAGCTGACCTACAAACTATCTGGGTCATGCTAAAAATAGCTGGAGTCCAAGTGAAAATGGAGTTGGACACTGGATCAGCTGTATCAGTCATAAATCGAGGGGATTACCACCGGCTATTCTCACACATACCCTTAAGAGATACCAAGTTCGTATTGCAGACATACACGGGGCATAAAGTATACCCCATGGGAAAAATAAGAGTCAAGGTGAGAGATAGGGGTAAAGAACACCCAAGAATGAACTTGTATGTACTACATGAGGGAGGACCACCACTTCTAGGACGGGAGTGGATCAAGAAAATAGACATGGAATGGCACTACCAACAAGCAATGACGAGTGAGGACTCGGTGCAGACAAGCAGCTCAGACTCTGAGCCGGAAGACGATAAGTCCAGCCCACGTATGAAAAGCAAGGTTAACATGAACTCACTGACTAAGGTTGGAAAAACGATGGTGTGCATAAAGACAGAGAATTCTGAGTCTGTTCAAGTCACAGACATATGCATTACGGAGGAACACCGAGCTCGAACTCAACGTTATTTCAAAGTACGACAACAATTCGAACAATTAAGTTACCGTCTCGTACAGGAGATGAAAACAATGAAAAAGTTCTATGACACCGAATGGGAGAGTCTGGAAAGACAACAGAACCTGCTGGCTCAAGCAGAGAGCGACCATAGAGCCATCGTGACCAATTACCGATCACACCTCCCTTATGATGTTCAGGAGTTAGAATATTTGCATGATCTAGAGATACAGCATAAAGGCAAACCACGCTACACTGAGGATTTTGTTCTGCAATTGGAGACGGAGCTAGGGCAGGCAAGGTTAAGAGAAGCTGAATCGCAGTGTGCACTTAAAGAGATGCAGAAAAAAAATCTTGGACATGGAAAAGAGAAACGCTTCTTTACCTGATGTGAATAATGTGGCCATGTTGCAAGAGGAGCTTATCACTCAGTTAAATGAAAATAAAGGGAAAATGACTGAGATAGACTGCAAGAATAAAGAAGATTTGATGGCAATGAGACTTCAAGAGGCAGATAGCATAGCAGCCTTGGCTGAACTCCAACAGGAAATTGCGAAAGAAGCAAATGAAGAGGAATCTTCAGGAAGCCGGGATTTTATTCCAGTTCTTCTCTACGACTCCTTACAAGCAGAGTGTGAGAAGTGGAAAGAACAGTATGAACAGGCCCAGGCTACAATTCTGGAGGGGATTAACTCGGCAACCTCCGAAAAGCTAGTTTCAGTAGAAGCATATGAACAACTAAAGGTTGAACATGAGCAAGAAGTCCAAAGGCTGCAGGAAATTCTTGATGAGCTCAAGGCCAAGACAGACTCATCGGTAGAGATTCCATCCGTAGATGGAAAATTAGAGGTGGAAGACATAGCAGAACGTGAAATTCAAGATGTCCAAGAACTCGTTAAATTATTGAAGGAAACCCAAGACAGATATGAGGCGGCAATGGCAGAGGTCCAACAACTTGAAGAACATATTCAACTAGGAATCCGGGCAGTGGAAGGAAAGGCCAATGGAAGGAACACAGAGACTGTAGGAATGGCCCCTGATCAGGAGTTAGAGAACACCAAGGCGCAATTTCTTCGAGCGCTTAAAACCAAAGGACCGGAGGAAAGGAAGGTGAAAACATTGGAGGGAAAGGTGGATGAAATGGAGAAGGCGCTAATCCACAGTGTCCCCGTAGAAGAGTTAACGGCCAGCCAACTCTTATACATGCTGAGGGACAAGACTCCAAAATGGGAACACGAGTTTCAGGTTTCAAAGGGAAAGAATTCGGAGCTTCCAAAAGTCACGGAGAGAGCTGAGGGGGCAACACAGCTTGCACATGGATGTCAAAAGTATGCTGAATTACGTCAAGGGGAACAGAAGAATGCGGAAACAGCTACTTCAGTAGAAGGATTAAATAGCCTGATAACGGAATCCCCGATGGAAGGGAAGGTATTGAACATATCAGGAACACTACAAGGACCACCAACACACCAACCGAGACCAGAGAGGATCCCCATGCAAAACAACAATATCAGACCTGCACCACTCCTGTCCCACAGGGGAATAGGACCGCTCCCAGCCAGACAGAGGGAGAGATGCACAGGACGTACGCAATACCTCAGACAGAAACAATCCATTAAGAGACAATAAGCAGATGTGCAGCAGCATCTACTTCCGCCTTATGGATCAAGGACTAATTAATAGAAAGAACTGTAACCAAATTGTATTAACTTTTATGGACAACTGAAGTGATCTTTTTTTTCCCCCACACTTAGACACGACAAACACGTACCACCCTTTAACCTATCATAGTAAAAGATCAAACTTAACATGAAATCCTTATATATTTCGACCTGGAATATCCAAGGTCTACACTCTTCAGTGCGAGAAGCGAAAAGTAGGACCCCAGAGTTCATAGATGAAACTAAAGACCTAGATATTATCATTTTACAAGAAACTTGGTATAAAGGAAAAGGACACACTGGCTGTCCCCAAGGGTACACTGAGCTGGTGGTCCCCTCCAATAAATTACCAAGTGTAACCCAAGGCAGAGACTCCGGAGGCATACTGATCTGGTTTAAAACAGAACTTAAGAATTACATCAAATTTATAAAAAAGGGCGAAAACCATATGTGGCTCAAACTTGAGAGGGAGATTATCTCAAACACCCAAGATGTTTACATTTGCGCACTTTATATCCCTCCAATCGATTCCCCGTACTTTAAAGAGGACACCTTCTCCAACATGGAGGGGGAAATTATCCAATACCAGGCCCAGGGGAACGTGTTGATCTGTGGGGACCTCAATTCAAGAACGGGCGAAGAACCAGACTTCACTAATAATCAGGGAAACAATTACGTTTTCGGGAATAACCACTTTGACATCCCTTCCCTTCCATACAGGCATAACTGCGACAAGCAGTCAAATACCAACGGAAAACAGCTACTACAGCTCTGTCGAAACCTGGGTCTGTACATTGTCAATGGTAGGTTCATAGGAGACCTCCTAGGAAGATCGACCTACTGCTCACCTCTTGGCTGCAGCACAGTAGACTATATGATTACAGACTTAGACCCATCCTCTTTCAGAGCATTCACAGTCAAACCACAAACAACACTGTCAGATCACAGTCAAATTACTATGTTCCTCAAAAAGACAGAAACAAACAACATAGAAACACAACCCAGTAAACTGTACAACACCAAAAAATCGTACAGATGGGCCAAAAACGACACGGAAAAATACCAGAAAACAATTAGCAATGCATCAACTCAAGCTCTCTTAGACACCTTTCTGGATAACATATACACTCACAATAAAGGTGGCGTAAACCGGGCAGTTAGTAAACTAAACAATATTTTTGATAATTTGGCAACAAATGCAAACTTGAAAGCTCGCAAGAACAAACCCAAAACAAAAAACTATGAAAAATGGTTTGACCGAGATTGCCATAACATGAGGAAAAAACTTAGAAAAATATCAAACCAAAAACACAGACATCCAGAAAACGAGGAACTACGCCTTACTTATTGTCAGACACTAACACAATACAGAAACACACTCAGAACCAAAAAAGAGCAATATATTAAGAATACACTCAGCTCCATGGAGGAATCCATTGATTCCAATTGTTTCTGGGAAAACTTGAAAACACTACACAAAAAACAACACGACGATTTGGCCATTCAAAATGGGGACACATGGGTAAACCACTTTGAAAAATTATACCAGAAAAACACACTAAGACCAGAGCAACACCAAATATGCAAAAAAATGGAAAAGCTAGAAATGGCCATAAAAGATAACCAAAACCCGCTAGACGCCATAATAACAGAAAAAGAACTTCTTGAAAAACTCAAGGACCTGCGACCAGGAAAAGCCTGCGGGACAGACGGCATACTAAACGAGATGATTAAATACACAGACAACAAAATGAAACTGGCTATCCTAAAACTCTTCAACTTGGTTCTGAGTGTCGGTTATTTCCCTGATATCTGGAACAAAGGACTCATAACGCCCATATACAAAAGTGGGGACAAAATCGACCCAAACAACTATCGAGGCATCTGTGTAAACAGTAACCTGGGGAAGGTTTTCTGTAGCATCATAAACAAAAGACTTATAAACTTCCTTGAGGAGCACAATGTCTTGAGTAAAAGCCAAATTGGATTCCTGCCAAACTATAGAACATCCGATCATATCTTCACCCTACAGACCCTAATTGACAAACACGTTCACCATAACAAAAGCAAAATCTACGCATGCTTTGTAGATTTCCAGAAGGCTTTCGACTCCATCTGGCATGACGGTTTATTCCTGAAACTTATCGAAAGCGGGGTAGGAGGGAAAACATATGATGTAATTAAATCAATGTATACAAACAACAAATGTGCAGTTAAAATTGGAGACAAACAAACAAAATACTTCCCACAGGGGCGGGGGGTGACGCAGGGCTCGCCAATCTCACCGACAGTCTTTAATATTTACATAAATGGATTGGCAAAACTACTTGAACAATCTACAGCACCCGGCCTCACCCTATATGAATCCAAGGTTAAATTCCTCCTCTATGCAGACGACCTGGTTCTGCTGTCACCAACTAAAGAGGGGCTACAGCAGAACCTGGACCTGCTGGAGTCGTACTGCCAGACTTGGGCCCTGACAATAAATCCCCAAAAAACCAAAGTCCTTGTGTTCCAGCAAAGATCCAAACATCAGGGACCCAAAATAAATTTCACAGTAGGAACAACCAAAATTGAACAAACCACTAACTACACATACTTGGGCTTAAAAATCAGTTCTACGGGAAACTTCAAACTGGCTGTGAATGAACTGAAAGAGAAAGCAAGAAGGGCTTTCTATGCCATCAAAAAATCAATCCAAATAGAAATCCCAATTAGCATTTGGTTCAAAATTTTCAAATCAGTAATTGAACCAATTGCACTCTATGGCAGTGAGGTATGGGGACCGCTAACTCAACAAGATTTTGCAAAATGGGACAAACACCCAATTGAGATCCTACATGCAGAATTCTGTAAAAGTATCCTCCGGACTCAAAGGAAAACAGTAAACAATGCATGCAGGGCGGAACTAGGCCAATATCCATTAATAATCACTATCCAAAAAAGAGCCACCAAATTTTGGAATCACCTACAAATGAGCAATCCCCAATGCTATCACTACGACGCCCTGAAATGCCAAGAGCTGACCATAAAGAAGAATACCCTCAGTCAACTAGTCCTGGGACTCAGTGAAGTAACTACTAACAATACTAACAATAACCAGCCCCAGGACAGTGACAGGGTAACACAAAGAATTCGACCCAACACAATCGTCGCTAAGCAAAAGGAAAAATATCTGACATATTGGGCAGAAACAACAAAAACCCAAAGCAAACTCAATTGCTACTTGGCCCTAAACAGACAATACAACATAGCTGATTACCTGACCATGGTAAAGGATAACAAACTGAGAAGAACCTTGACAAGGTACAGACTTAGCGAACATAGCCTAGCGATCGAAAAAGGCAGACACAGGCAGACCAGGCTGCCAAGAGAAGACAGGATATGCTCTCACTGCAGTCAGGGAGTAGTGGAGACAGAGATGCACTTCCTCACAGCCTGCGGAAAATATCAGGGCATCAGGGAGAATTTCTACCAAAAATTCTCACAAATATGCCCTGATTTCAGAAATCTGAATGACAACCAAAAACTCCCATTCCTACTGGGAGAGGAGAGAAGCTGTGTAACACTGGCGGCACACTATGTTACAGCTTGCCATGAACAGAGGGACAACCAGTAAACTAAGAAAAGAATATATATAAACAATGCGAATGTATATTTATACACTCCGGGATATACCTGTTTATTCACTGTATGAATAGAACTGCGTTTATGTGCTAAACCATAAATGTATTTTGATGCTTTGGCAACATAAGATGTAACTTATCATGCCAATAAAGCGATTTGAATTGTGAATTGTGAACTCACAAATGAGGCCAGGCGTGAAGGAATGGCAGACATCCCAGGAAGAGCGGGATGAATATGAATGCTTGAAGAAGTCTTTTCAAGAAAGATGGTCAGAGAAGGAACCACCGTCGGCTAACGTCCAGTTGGATAAGAAGGAAGTAGAAGGGCCCCTCACTGGCCTAACTCAGGACGACCCCGAATACTATCATGACCTATTGAGTGACACTGAATATTACGAGGATCTGGTCTGCCCAGTTTGTGATGAAAACTCCCAAAGTACAGAAATCCGCATGAAGCACTTAAGGTCTAATGAACATAGAGAGTTGGTGGCGCTACAGATGGCCGCAGAGAAAGGAGCTCCGAGAGTTTCAAAAAGGCAGAAAAGAAAAAGAAGCAGGAGATAATAACTGTCTAAAATACTATCATCCCAGGCGGGACACCATGAAAGGAGCTAAATTAGTTGAAAACCCAAAAATTATCAAGACAGCCAGTTGGTTGTAAAAGTCCGCACTGCTGGTTCAACAGGACGGAAGGTCAAGCTGTTACGTTAAGAAAAAGGCTATGGAGGAGTCACGCTAGCCATGTGAACCGGCTACACCAAAGAGATGCTGTTCGGAATGAGTCAAGATCAGAGACTGAATCTATGAACTGTTTCCGCAGAGACTGAACCTGTGAACTGTTCCCACCGAAAGTATATCTGTAAACTGTTTTATATGACGTTGACTCCACCGGAATTATCTCTGTAAATTGTTTGTTCTCCACCGAGAGTATATCTGTAAATTGTTATGTGAAGTTGAAGATATGTATGTTTAACGGGGACCCTGTAAGTAATAAGCTAAAAAGGGAGGATTGTAGTGTATGTACCCGTCTACCTTTAAGGGAACGATTGAGTGTAACCGTTCACCTTTAAGAGAACTACTTTAGGTGTGGCACTATTTGATTGGCTTCTGTATACGGTAATACCGACAGTGACCACACCAGTATATAAGTGATGTTACAGGATAACTAGGGCAGATTCGCCCTGACCTCTGAATAGTAAAGACCTGTTTGTTTGTACTTCAAAAGTCTGTGTATTTATTTACTGCACAACCCACAGACTTTACAAGAGAGAGAGAGAGAGCGAGAGAGAGAGAGAGGGGGAGAGGAGAGAGAGGGGGGAGAGAGAGAGAGGGCGAGGGGGGGAGAGAGAGGGGGGGGAGAGAGAGAGAGAGAGAGAGGGGGGGAGAGAGAGAGAGAGAGAGGGGGAGAGAGAGCGAGAGAGCGAGAGAGAGAGAGAGAGAGAGGAGAGAGAGGGGGAGAGAGAGAGAGAGAGGGGGAGAGAGAGGGGGAGAGAGAGAGAGAGAGGGGGAGAGAGAGAGAGAGAGAGAGATATGAAAAAGCGGATAAGAAAGAGGAGAGGAAGAATACAATAATGTCACTTGGCTGTTCCCTGCACCTTGTGTCAGATGCAGCTCTCCAGCTCTGGCCATGATTATGTATTTGACAAGAGTAGATATCTCAGGTATATGGTAAAAGATCCAAAATCTCACAGCTAGGATCTGTCCATTGTGGATGAACTTATTTTGCAGCTAATACCAGACACAATGCCACATCCTACCTCTCTGTGGCACTGTGTGCAAGAACCCCCACCCCCCAGTGCTCCATTACAGTAAAACTGTGCTGCACTTCTACTTACAACGTTCAATATATATATCCCTACAGTTCTCAATCTCTATTTACATTCCTATCTTTATTTATTTTATTTCTGTTCAATCAATAAAATGTCAGATCTGTGCAACATTCTGCCAGTGAAAAGTACATAAAACAGATGGAATTCAACACGACACACAGAACAGCAGCTGCCCAGGAGCACATCATGAGGACCACTTGTGAATGTCGCCAAGGCAGGAAATAGTGTTACACAGTTGAAGAAATATTTGAATAAACACATGTTGTGTAAAAAAAAAACATACAGCAACTCCAACAGACTGCATTGCGTTAGAGTCGTAGGAAGCAGGATTTCATCATAAAGTCCCCCTCCTCTTCCCCATACACAATCTGAGCACTCAGTTTTACATAGTGGGATGTAATCAGAAAGTGTTACAGTGAACGATATGGAGCATATCAAAGTGTTGCAGGGTGGGACATGTGGTATATCAAATTGTTGTAGTGACGGATAGAGGGTATGTCACAGTGTTATAGTGAAGAGGTTTACATAAGAAGTAGGAGCAGGAGTCGGCCATACGGCCCCTCGGGCCTGCTCCGCCATTCAATAGGATCATGGCTGATCCGAACCTAGACTCACGTCCACTTCCCTGCCCGCTCCCCGTAACCCCTAATTCCCTTATCAGCTAGGAAACTGTCTATCTCCGTTTTAAATTTGTTTTAATGTCGCAGCTTCCACAGCTCTCTGAGGTAGCAAATTCCATAGATTTACTACCCTCTGAGTGAAGAAGTTTCTCCTCATCTCAGTTTTGAAAGGGGGGAGACCAGAGATTGCCATAGTGGGGAATGGTTTATCAAGATGGTGCTTTACACGGTTTCTGTATTAGTGAGAGGGAGGCCTTAAATAATGTGTTTTACTGAATATTGTGTCATGTTAATGTGTACATTGAAAGCATCCACAATTAAATGTTGTGAAGAAAGCACAACAATGCACAGCTCCAGTATCAAGACCAAGCTTCTGAGTGGAGGGAATGGATCACCAATGAACTACACTTCTGGCCAGACTGAAGACAGGAGGCATGACCAACGGCCACCGGGAGTTCACTTGAAGGACCTGGATAGTGCGGATAATGATGGAAAGGGGGAAAAAAATCACAGCCTTAAAGAAAGACTTGCATTTATGTAGTGCCTTTCACGACCACCAGACGTCTCAAAGCGCTTTACAGCCAATGAAGTACTTTTGAAGTGGAGTCATTGTTGTAATGTGGGAAACCCGGCAGCCAATCTGCGCACAGCAAGGTAATAATGACCAGATAATGTTTTTTTGAGGGATAAATATTGGCCAGGACACCGGAGATAACTCCCCTACTCTTCTTCGACAGTGCGGCACTCCCTCAGCACAGCACCGGAGTGTCAGCCTAGATTTGTGTGCTCAAGTCTCTGGAGTGGGACTTGAACCCACAACCTTCTGACGGAGAGGAGAGGGTGCTACCCACTGAGCCACAGCTGGCACTAAGGAAATAATTATTTATTTATATTGTGAGACCTCAAAAAACATGTAATTTTGACAGATTATATGGGCTGAAGGGCTCAGGAAAACTGGCTGCGATCTCTTTGCGACACAACACTGAAGCACCAGAAGAGTTTTCCAACACAGCAGTTGTACCCGCATTAATCAGCAACCACACTAGTAATTGTTCAGTAATTAAGGCAGAAGTCACTCTCTGCGTCTGAGGCCAACAATCAATGAGCATAAACAAAGGCTATTGATCTTTCAGCACAACACCACCCTGTGAAGCTTATTGTGGTTTTCTGTTCCAATATTCCATTTTCCATACCTCGGGAGCCTACTGTCAACAAGGACAGACATCGATGACGAAGTCCAACACCGCCTTCAGTGTGCCAGTGCAGCCTTCGGTCGCCTGAGGAAGAGAATGTTTGAAGACCAGGACCCAGCACCAAACTCATGGTCTACAGAGCAGTAGTGATACCCGCCCTCCTGTGTGCCTCAGGGACATGGACCATGTACAGCAGGCACCTCAAAGCACTGGAGAGGTATCACCAACTCTGCCTCTGCAAGATCCTGCAAATCCATTGGCAGGATAGGTGCACCAACGTCAGTGTTCTTGCTCAGGCCAACATCCCCAGCATCGAAGCTTTGACCACGCTCGATCAGCTCCGATGGACGGGTCACATCGTCCGCATGCCCGATACAAGACTCCCAAAACAAGCGCTCTACTCGGAGCTCCGACACGGCAAGAGAGCTCCAGGTGGGCAGAGGAAACGCTTCAAGGACACCCTCAAAGCCTCCTTGAAGAAGTGCAACATCCCCACCGACACCTGGGAATCCCTGGCCCAAGACCGTACAAAGTGGAGGAGAAACACCCGGGAAGGCGCCGAACACAGTTTCTTCGCCGGGAGCAAGCAGAAGCCAAGCGCAAACAGCGGAAGGAGCGCACGTCAACCCAAGCACCCCACCCACCCGCCCCTTCAACCACCGTCTGCCCCACCTGTGACAGAGACGGTAGGTCCCACATTGGACTCATCAGTCACCTGAGAACTCATTTTTAATATGGAAGCAAGTCATCCTCGGTTCCGAGGGACTGCCTAAGAGAGAGATTCTGAGTTAACCAAAGAATAATGACAAGTGCAAGGACTGCTGAGAATGAATTAACAAGGGGAGATACTAAAATGGACAAACACAAGGTGCAAGTGGTAAGTTTACTTTCAAACAAAATTACCAACAATGCATTAAATGCAGCTAAATTGTAATTAACTGGTCAATTAATTTGATTAGGAGATACCCACACAAGTAATGGGATCAGAGAAAAAAGTGATACTATTTGCAACACAATCCTGCAATCTCCAAAATTAATAATGGGAAGGTGATAAGGAAATTATACCAGTTTGCCACACTAACCAGATCAAACAAAGTCAAAGGCCTGCTTAAAGTAAATTAAATTTAAATGTAAACGTTTCAGTGAGTTAGTGCACTGTGAATAACTGATCAGTCATACTGTCGCATCATCTCAGCCCTTTGCCTTTGCTAACAGGGTCTGTTTGGAATGATGAAGTCTTGCCGATCAGAAAGACCCGTCAGTCTCATTGGAAAGCCTTACAGAATATCAGAAGGTAGTGTAGGCATAGCAAACATGTTCACAGGTTGCTTTCAAACAAATGTCCAGGTGAGTCAAGGCTGTCCATCATTTACTTATTTGTTCTGTGTAATGCTCCAAATGGTAAAGGGCAGATCAATAAGTGGCATAAGTTAGGCAAACAACCTGCCTGACGATATTTGATTATCAGACAATATGGTCTCAAGTGCAGATGGTGACGGCAACCTGCAACCCATCACTGCAGCAGCAGACACTGCAGACCTACATTTCATTCTCGGTATCGGCACGGAGATAATATCCACCGCTAAAGAGAGAGTAGACCTGAAAATCAGGATTACAATGGAGCACCAACTAAAACAAGTAGATTCATTTGTCTTCTCGGGCACGCTCATAATGGACACGGGTGGATGTTCAGGCGACATCAAGCAGAGAATTTCAATTACTTCAGGCCAACTGAAAAAGCTGGATACTGTACGGAAATCAAAAGCCATTAACAGTGCAACTGAAGTCAAAGGTTTATTAATGTCTCATTGTTCACACCATCCTTTATGGTAGTGAGGCATGGACATTAAAAGGCAGAAAATAAATGAAAGATTCTCAATTTCAAAATGTTCCGCTTGTGGAAGTTTTAGGTATAATCAAACTGCAATGATGATGGAACAAGGACATCATGAAACAAATCATTATAAAAGGAACTCTGGCTGACAGAAAAAAAAAACAGCTGCAGTATGCAGGGCATGTTCAATAAATGCCCACGGATTGATTGCCTATATATATATGCAATGCACATTTGGAACAATGGCATCAAAAGTTGCAAAACATGTCCAGTTGTTCAGGTGCTGCTGAATCTGTCCCACAGTATAAGTGAGCTGAATTTGGCACTAAGGGAGACTGCTCATATGTAACCTAAATAGACTATAAACACTTCACTTAGTAAGAATGAACTTGCATTTATACAACGCCTTATCATGTCTCTCAGGAATATTCAAAGTGCTTCACATGAATTATTTTGAAGTGCTGTCACTGTTGTTATTCAGGGAAATGAGGTAGCCATTTTGCATACAGCAAGATCTCTCAAACAGCAATCAGATGAATAACCAGCTAATCTATCTTTAAAGTGTTGGGCAAGGGAGGAATGCTGATCAGGACACCGAGAAGTCCCCACTCTTTTTTGAATGTAGTTATGGGATCTTTAATACCCACCTAAACAGACAGACATCTCACCTGAAGGATGACACTTCCAACAATGCAGCACACCCTCAGTACTGCACTGAAGTATCAACCCTAATTATGTGCTCAATTCCTGAAGTGGAACTTCCTGACTCAGATTGTTGATTAGAGTAGGTGAGACCGAGGTCGCTGATGGGAGAAGGTGGGGCTGAAACTGCTGATTATAGAGTAGGTGAGGCTGGGATTGCTGATTAGAGTGAGCGGTGTGGGAGTAGGTCTGGCAGAATTGGTTTGTAATTTTCTAAGCCATCTCCACAAACATTACATTTAGTATTTTGTGATTGGTGTATATTTCTGTGTCTGTTTCGCTCTCTCTGAGTTGCTGTCTCTCGCAGGTGTCAATAATTATAATGTTTACATTTTCCAACTATCAAAAAAGCACAAGCGGTAATCAGGTAATGAGGCTGTTTGCTCACAAAAGAAATCAAATTAGAATGAGGAAAGACATTCTCGGGTTGTTTTTCCCGGATGGATGTTAAGCATTGTCTGGAAAGAGTGCAGAAAAGAAAACCTAGCAGAGAGAATCACATGCCCCTTACAGGAGTCGTATGATTTTCATTCTATTAATTTCATTTGAAGAAAAAGGCAGGTTCTGCAATCATTCCCGCCAGATTTTCCTTTCCATGCTCCACCCAGGCAAGGTTTAACGCCCAGGCAGAGAAAACCCTGTCCGCTTAATATGCTTTTTAAAATTTATAAAGTATTTATTTATCTATATATATAAAGGAATCGTTCTGTCTGTCTGTCTATCTGTCTGTCCTTCTGTCCTCGGGTGTGCGTCTGTCCGGCTATGCGCTCGAAAGTTACAGAGCGTACCTACGCGTGCGTTACGTCGAAAGAAAGCTCACCGTTCCAAAACGATGGTAAGCGTATTTACGTTTCGGCCGGACAAAAATTGCACGCGCGGTATCCGAAAAACCTTCAACATTCCGCTCATTAGCATCTCATTATCCGCTCATTAGCGACAGAGTGACCTTGAGGTCGACCAATCGTACGTCAGGTTGCTGGTGCGTGCGGCCGGGCCCTCCTACGGTCGAGTGACGGGACGATTGACCAATCCTACGCTTTGATGACCTGACGGTCGACCAATCGGTGCGTGTGTGGGCGGGCCTTATCGTTCTGAACCGAGGTGAGTAGCCGCCATCTTGCTTCCATTCTTTTTCCTGCTTTCTGCGTCTTTCTTTTCAAATATACATTTCCAGCAAAATAAAATTGCTTTTATTAAATTGTTTTAAAAAAAACTTCATTCATTTGTAAATATTTTCTCTAACCTGAAGATTCTTTTTCCTACCTTTCCCCGTTTTTGTTAGGCCTCAAAGCCTGGGCCTTTCTTGCCCAGCCAGGCCTGAGCTAGGTAATTGTCCCACGGCTTCTGCTAAGCTCCTCACCCCCCCCTTCCCACCCGGTGTCACGTTACCCGGGGCAACGGCATCAGCCACGAGGGTCACGAGGGTCAGGGTGCGCGCGCAGCAGGAGCAGCTGAGACGCGGCGTCTCTCTCTGTTCACCGCTCGGCTCGGGCGGGGGGGGCGGGGCTCTCGGGAGTGCGGATCTCGGGGGGGGCTTGGTGAGCGGGAAGGGTTACCCCGGCAACCAGGCCCGCCGGCCGTCTCTCACAGCCGCAATCGGCGGACTTCAAGCCGGCTCGGCCGGGGGGGCGGGGCTCGGAGAGCGGGTGCATCATAAATTTTACCTCAATAAAACTTTTGAAATCTGCCCTCTAGTTTTTCTCGAAATAATTTGGAAAAAGAACCAAATAATTTTATTAGAGACAGAGAAGAAATCTCTCATTTGGCTAGCTAAATGCTACTGATGCATTCTCAGACACTGTACATACTGCACTGGCTCAGACTGTAGGGTCTGTCATCAGCAAACAGTGTCACTGATTTGGGCAAAAATATCAAGTCCAAAGCCAAGCTTCAGGGGGAGACTCAGGCCTTCAAATAAAAACTTTATGGAAGGCATTAAAAGTCACAAAAAAACAATTCCATGGGAAAATGTCATCATGGTATAGTGAGTTATATATGTATATTTTTTTAAATCTAGGTTCGTATTTTAGTTTAGACAATAAAAATTTCAGCTGCGGAGAAAAAAATGGCGTCTGAAATTTGTTCTGAATTCATTTTGAGTTATTCAATTAGTTCACCAACAAAAAGTTGACATGTTGAGATCCAATTTTTCCATTATAGAGGTTGACTTGCAGATGTGCATTACAAATGTTAACAGTTATTCTCACTGAAACAAAAAAGCATGATTCAAAATCATGACACAGAGGTTAGGTAAGGTATATAAACAGGAAGTGCATGTCATCCATCAGATTTTTAATTGATTACATGTAACAGTAGTACACCATACCTATACTCAGTGAGCGGAATTTAAACCCGCCTTACATAAACCAGGGCCAGTTAAGCAGGGGACTTACCCACGACATTCCCACTCAGGTATGGCCGACTGGCAGCAAGGACGCATTCCTGAAGCCAGCGGGGTTTTTTAAAAAATGCTGGTCGGGTTTCGACTGAAGCCTGAGCCGGGAGCAGTGGTGGCTTTCCCACCAGGCCAAACTTACTGGGAACATGAGCTAGGGCTATGAGAAGCCCAGTAAGGTTAAGTTTTTAAACTTTTTTGTAAGGTTTCTTACAGACCAGGAGGAGCAGGAGATATTTATGTATAAAATCTCTCAGTTATTAACACTGTAATGATGACAGTAATGTCTGTTGTTCTTAGTTTTCTCCAGTGGATGACAGAATTGCACACACGCATGTGTATGTAGTGCCATATTGCACTCATACTGGCTGTGAACCTCCGCCAACTCAACAACATTGAAGCTACCCAGCTTGGCTCCTGCAGAAACTTTGCACCTCAGGTGATTCCTTCTCCCTTCTGGGTGTTCACTCAGAATGAACTCTCAGGTGCGCAGACATAGCTCAGCGTCAAACTGTCGATCCGATCCATTGCTAGACTACTCGCTTGCACCTCTGGAACATTGATTGCCTCCACCTCTACTCAGTCTCATTGGTGCTCAAAACCTCATCCATGCCTTTGCCACCTTAAGGTAAAATCTTTCCAACATTCTCAATGACCTCCCCACCTCGACTCTATACAGACTCTAAATCATCAACAATTTTGCAACCCACAACTTATTCCAGGTCCGTATACCCATCACCCTTCTGCTTGTCCACTGGCTCCCTTACCGCAGCGCATCAACTTAAAAATTCTAGTCTTTAAAACCTCCAAGGTCTTGTTCCACCTTAAATGTGCTGCGTTCTCCAGCCCTATGTCGCACCATGCACGCTACACTCTTCCGATTTTAGTCTTGGCTTGCATGCCCCTCCTCATTCCAATCAACTAACCTGTGACAGAGCCTTCAAATCAGAACATTCTTGCTCTCTGGAATTCTCCTCCTAAACCTCTGTGCCTTTCTACCTCTTTTCTAACTTTCTAAAGCCTTCTCAAAACTTACCTCTGTGACCATGCTTTTGGTTAAACCTCTAACCTCCTGCTTAGTCTCAACCACTTCTGCAAATTGTTGCAGTTGTAAAAATGTTGGAAGGGTTTTCTCACTGTGGATTGGATTCCGAGTTGCTGTCCTCATTCACTCTGCTCCGAATTATTTGATCCGAGAGTATCTGGCACACAACTGGTTTAATCATCCATCACCAGATCTGGCTGGACCACGTCAAGCACAACTGGGTGTTGCTCTCTTCTGCCAAAAGTACTTACTACTCCAGGAGCATTTTGGAAAGCAAAGATAACTCCCCAAGCTTCTTTTCTCCACAACAACTGTCTCTTTAAACCCCTCTCCCCTGCCCCCTCCATCCTCACCTCCAACAAGTGTGAGGTGCTCTTGGCTTTGACACCAAGATTGAAACCA
Source organism: Somniosus microcephalus (assembly GCF_052327205.1). NCBI lineage: Eukaryota > Metazoa > Chordata > Chondrichthyes > Squaliformes > Somniosidae > Somniosus > Somniosus microcephalus. The sequence goes on along the minus strand of NC_141005.1, from coordinate 28,090,126 downwards.
TCCTTCAGTTGCCTTTGCTGCATCCTCCCTTCCCCTTGCCTTCCAAGCCATACCCACCCAAGTTCCATCCTGCCCTAGCCCTGTGTTATTCTAACTTCTCCATTAATGCCCTCTCAGAGCTGATCTTGTCCATGAGACCCACTTCCTGTTCTGTTGACCCCACTTCCACTAAACTGCTGACCATCCAACTGCCATCCTGGCCCCCATGCTAGCTGACATTGTAAATGGTTCCCACTCCTTAGGTACTGTCCCCCTCCCTTTCAAAACATCCATCTTCACCCCTTCCTCAAAATAATCCACTCTCAACCCTCTGTCTTTGCAAACTACCAGCCTATCTCCTAACTCTCCAATGTTCTTGAACATGTTGTTGCCTTCCAATCTGTTCCCACCTTTTTTGCAACTCCATGTGTGAATCTTTCCAATCAGGTTTCTGCCCCTGCCCCAGCATTGAAAAGGCCTTAATCATAGTCATAAATCAAAACCACATCCCTTAAAAAGTGTTTTTTTTTAAAATCGCTCCTGAGATCTGGGCGTCGCCGGCAAGGCCAGTATTTATTGTCCATCCCTAATTGCCCTTAAGAAGGTGGTGGTGAGCCGCCGCCTTGAACCACTGCAGTCCGTGTGGTGAAGCTACTCCCACAGAGCTGTTAGGGAGGGAGTTCCAGGATTTTGACCCAGCGTTGATGAAGGATCGGCAATATACTTCCAAGTCAGGATGGTGTGTGACTTGGAGGTGGTGGTGTTCCCATGCGCCTGCTGCCCTTGTCCTTCTAGGTGGTAGAGGTCGCGGGTTTGGGAGGTGCTGCCGAAGAAGCCTTGGCGAGTTGCTGCAGTGCATCTTGTAGATGGTCCACACTGCAGCCACGGTACGCCGGTGGTGGAGGGAGTGAATGCTTAAGGTGGCGGATGGGGTGCCAATCAAGCGGGCTGCTTTGTCCTGGATGGTGTTGAGCTTCTTAAGTGTTGTTGGAGCTGCACTCATCCAGGCAAGTGGAGAGTATTCCATCACACTCCTTACTTGTGCCTTGTAGATGGTGGAAAGGCTTCGGGGAGTCAGGAGGTGAGACACTCGCCGCAGAATACCTAGCCTCTGACCTGCTCTTGTTGCCACAGTATTTAGGTGGCTGGTCCAGTTAAGTTTCTGGTCAATGGTGACCCCCAGGATGTTGATGGTGGGGGATTCGGCGATGGTAATGCCATTGAACGTCAAGGGGCGGTGGTTAGACTCTTGCTTGTTGGAGATAGTCATTGCCTGGCATTTCTTTGGTGCGAATGTTACCTGGCACTTGTCAGCCCAAGCCTGAATGTCGTTCAGGTCTTGTTGCATGGTGAAATAGATAAGGGAGAACCAGTGGATGTGGTGTATTTGGACTTTCAGAAGGCTTTCGATAAGGTCCCGCATAAGAGATTAGCGTGTAAAGTTAAGGCACATGGGATTGGGGGCATGGTATTGACTTGGATAGAGAACTGGTTGGCAGACAGAAAGCAAAGAGTTGGAATAAACGGGTCTTTTTCCGAGTGGCAGGCAGTGACTAGTGGGGTACCGCAGGAATCGGTCCTTGGACCCCAGCTATTCACAATATATATATATGATCTAGACAAGGGAACTAGATGTAATATCTCCAAGTTTGCAGACGACACAAAGCTGGGTGGGCATGTGTGCTGTGAGGAGGATGCCGCGAAACTCCAGGATGATTTGGACAGGTTGGGTGATTGGGCAGAAGCATGGCAGATGCAATATAACGCGGATAAATGCGAGGTTATCCACTTTGGTGGCAAAAGCTGGAAGGCAGATTATTATCTGAATGGTAATAGATTGGGAGAAGGGGAAGTGCAACGAGACCTGGGTGTCCTTGTGTACCAGTCGCTGAAGGTAAGCATGCAGGTACAGCAGGTGGTTAAGAAGGCAAATGGTATGTTGGCCTTCGTAGCGAGAGGGTTTGAGTACAGGAACAAGGATGTCTTGCTGCAGTTATACAGGGCCTTGGTGAGACCACATCTTGAGTATTGTGTGCAGTTTTGGTCACCTTATCTGAGGAAGGATGTTCTTGCCATGGAAGGAGTTCAGCGAAGATTTACCAGGCTGATACCTGGGATGGCAGGAATGACGTATGAGGAGACATTGGGTCGATTGGGCTTGTACTCGCTGGAGTTTAGAAGAATGAGGGGATCTCATTGAAACTTATAAAATTCTGACAGGACTGGACAGACTAGATGCAGGTAGGATGTTCCCGATGGTCAGGGAGTCCAGAACCAGGGGTCACAGTCTAAGGATAAGAGGTAGGCCATTTAGGACAGAAATTGGAGTTGGATATATTTCTTAAGGCTAAAGGGATCAAGGGGTATGGGGAGAAAGCAGGGGCCGGGTACTGAATTTGGATGATCAGCCATGATCGCGTTGAATGGCGGAGCAGGCTCGAGCGGCCGAATGGCCTACTCCTGCTCCTATCTTCTATGTTTCTATGGCATGGACTGCTTCATTATCTGAGGAGTTGTGAATGGCACTGAACACTGCAGTCATCAGCGAACATCCCCATTTCTGATCTTATGTTGGAGGGAAGGTCATTGATGAAGCAGCTGAAGATGGTTGGGCCTAGGACACTGCCCTGAGAAACTCCTGCAGCGATGTCCTGGGGCTGTGATGATTGACCTTCAACCACCACAACCATCTTCCTTTGTGCTAGGTATGACTCCAGCCAGTGAAGCGTTCCCCCCTCCACCGATTACCATTGACTTCAGTTTTACTAGGGCTCCTTGATGCCACACTCAGTCAAATGCTACCTTGATGTCTGGGGCAGTCACTCTCACCTCACCTCTGGAATTCAGCTCCTTTGTCCATGTTTGGACCAAGGCTGTAATGAGGTCGGGAGACGAGTGGTCTTGACAGAACCCAAACTGAGCATCAGTGAGCAGGTTGTTGGTGAGTAAGTGTTGCTTGATAGCACTGTTGATGGCACCTCCCATCACTTTGCTGATGATTGAGAGTAGACTGACGGGGCAGTAGTTGGCCAGATTGGATTTGTCCTGCTTTTTGTCGACAGGACATACCTGGGCAATTTTCCACATTGTCAGATAGATGCCAATGTTGTAGCTGTACTGGAACAGCTTGGCTAGAGGCGCGGCTAGTTCTGGAGAACTAGCCGCGCGCACACAGCCTATTAGCGCAACTGACTATGACATGGGTTCCATCACGCCAGCAAGATCCTCTGTGAAACTAACAGGAGGTCTTGGTTTCTCTCAACTGAAACTGCAGTGTCAGTTCCATACCAGGCAGATCTGATGCAAAAATCTTGAAGCTTTAAGCTGCTCTCCTGATGTTTAAGTCTGTGGTCTCCCTTCTATGTAGGCCAGGGTTAAAACTCACTGGATCATAATCGCAGAGCAATAGTTCATTATTTACATAGCTAACAATGAATTATGTTCTGTACACAGCCATCTGCAGTTAGTTTTGAATCATTATACAAATTATGCACACAATAAGGGGCATTTTAATTTCTGTAATGTTGTAGCTTAACACTGCCTTCAAGCGGCAATGTGCACAGGCTTTTGAAACCCAACATCTTCTCTGTTACTCTGTTCAAACTTGGTGGTTTCCTACTCCTAGTCTTCTTGATTTTGAAAATGGTATTATCTTCAATAAAATATGGTAAATGCCTGTACGTGTCTGATGCTACAGATGTTAGAATTCCTCGGCTCACTGTGGGTACCAACGTTTGTGGAGATTTCCCCTGTTTGGAATCAGTACAGAAACTGTAAACAGGTTCCTAACAAAGTTGTTGCCCATAGCAGCCAAAGGAATGTGTATCACATTTTTAAGGCAACAGTTTGGACATGAGATGTGGGGAGGTGAACAACACCAAGTTACGTACTGTGCTTATACCACTCAACAGTACAAATCTCTAAAACTCGAAAAATATTTATCGATCACTCGCATCCGCTTGCTTCACGTATGAACAAGCCCAACATGCAATGCATGGCTGAAGTACCTGCTCTTAATCTTACTTTTTGCCCCTCCATTTCCCGCCACCGCCCCCACCTTCTGAATCAGTGGGTATTGTTCCATGGCTGCTGTCTGCCAAAGTACCTTGCCCAAGTGGTCATTCATTATGTGTCAGCCTAGATAGTGAGCACTGGCAGTCACCTAAATCCGAACCTTTTGAGTAGGCCACTCACACTGTGATTCATCTATTGTGAGGTTGATGCAAACACAACCAATCTCCTGAGTGCAGAACCACAGCAACACCATCATCCAATACCGCCAGGTTCTGGTTACTCTGTATGCAAGGGAAATTTCTGTTGGCATGGACTCTGGCTGTGGACCTGCAGCCAACAGCAAGTCAACATTCACTACTTTGATTTGCCTCCTTGTGGGCGGCTCAAGCAGGGCTTATGCAGAGGTCTACTTGCTCTTTCAATAGAGAAACCTAATTGGACGGGGGGGGCGATATTAAAAATGGATCCAAAATCTGAGTTCCCTCAATAACCGAGTTAGTTACGACCCTACCAAGTGTGGTACTAACCCATACAGTCAAAGACGTTAAGGGTTCCAACACCATCGGTCTTGAGCTGATCTCAGCTAGGGCAGTAGGGGAGGTATAACTGGGGGTAAGGAAGCTCATCCAGGGTTCTCACTACTGATCTCTACCTCAGTGACCTGTGTTAGAACTTGCTCTTGTATTGACATTTGGTGAGGACTGTGAAGCTTTTCATGATCAAACATGTCTAGGCTCAAACATGAAAAATGGGCACTTGGTACCAGAGGCTACCCAATGCCTGTGCAGCCATATCCCAGAAGGAGTTGGTGCTTTCAGAAGGGTTTGGGGAAGTATTGGCACGAAAAGAAATGTTTAAAAATAATGAATCCTAATCAAGATTAAGGAAAATGATGTTTCCAACAGTGGTACCAGGGAAGTAGTTCGTGGGGGGAGGGGAGCGCGGGGGGCACTGCAGATTTAAATCACTGCTTGTTTTTTAAAATGTGCTTTCAGATTGTGGTGCAGTGACATGCAAGTCAAGATATGGGGGTCTAGAGCTGTGCTTACCAAACACAACGTTGCTGGAACTTCTATAGCCTGCTTCTCTCTGCACTGATGCTCATTACAGACCACCACAGCCCGAGACTCTTGTGTGATGAGTATACTTACACAAACTAGTCTTGGAGCACGCCCAGCAAACTGCTGTTTCTGACCCTTGTTGAAGAAAGGTCACGGCTGTAGGATATGAGCAAGGCGTACACAGTGCCAAGAAACATTCTCGCAAGACACTGCCAAATATTTCACTTCTCTTTTATTCTTCTTCCAACAGTCTGCGGCGTTGTTTCAATTAAATCAAGGCTCTTGGTTGATCAGGGTGCCAGGAATGTATTAGGGTCAGTAATGATTTGCTTCTTCGTGTCTCCTCCATTACTGCTTGCGCACATTCTTGGTAGTCCAACGTGGTTCACTGTATTTAGCCAAGAAGCAGAGAATTCACACTCTTGCATTCAGGAAGTGTGGGAATGAAACTGCTCCAAACTTCAGCCAGTATTTTAAAATAGCAGGTGTCTAATCTATGTTTAACCTAATTTAAAAACAGATGCTCCCTGAGCCATATCGCCTCCACATGCATGTGGCTGAAAACAATCAACCCCAATCTTGCGATTCCAGTGCAGGAGTGAGGTAGTCCACCAAGTCTTGCTGCAGGAGTCTTGTCCAAAGACCTTGGTGAGTAGCATGCTCGGCAGGCGAGTGCAAAATACGTTACGCAGCACCTTTTAATCGCTATTACAGGGGTGGTAGCAGAAAAGTGGACATGCTCTAAAACAGTTCACAATTGCACTATGGACAACACTGCTCCTTATGATGATGCAAGAGGTGCACCAAAGGAGGTAGCTCTATTTAGGGCTGAAGATCACCCCCCAATAAAAGCACAGGTACCAACTGGATGGAGGGAAGTTGCTAACAGAGTTAATGCAGTCATCCAGGTCCCTCATACCTACCTGGTTGAGGAGTTCCCAACTTAGGTTTGTGCCATGGTTGCTGCACCCTACAAGAGTTAGGTGCAAAACTGAGGCGCACGCTTACCTTCAGCCTGGTTTTGATATCAGCAAACTTAATTTGGGAACTCCTGCATCCATTGGAAGTTACAATTTGAAGCACTGTACACACCCATTGCCTTTTTGTGCACACTCCTTGGCCTAGAAATTCAGTCTGGACACTTTTGGGGCGCTAAAGTTGGGCGCTCGCTAAAGTTAGCGCCCGCCGGAAAGTGCAGGCCACCTCGCCGAAATTCAGTAGAGTTGGCCGAGCGCTGAAACTGGCGTTGCAATGCTCTGTTCAGGCGCTAATCCGGCGATGCGGCCTGATAACGCCGAGGCCGGGCGCAGCGCAGGTGCGGTCATGTTTTGATTGACAGCAGACACCCTGACGCCGGCCTGCTCTTAAAGGGGGAAGGGTCGACTTTGACTGCTGCCACGCCCTGCATACTGGAGCCCTGCAGCTAGGCCTCAACACTGCTGGTGGGCCAAAATAGCGCCAGGAGACATGGAGAGGGCCCGTGAACGAGCGCATCGCTTCTCCGAGCATGCTCTGAGGGTGCTCATTAATGGTGTGGAGGACAAAAGACAGATCTTGTGCCCGGACAGTGGCAACAAGGCTCCCAGGAGCGAGTACAGGAAAGCCTGGAGGAGAATCGCCCGCAGGGTGTCATCCACCTGCGTTGTCCCCAGGAGTGCGGACCAATGCCGCAAGAAGTTCAACGACCTCACTCGGTTGGTGAAGGTGAGTACCCTTTCCAGTGTCCTCCTCATCCTTGCATGTGAACCTCACATTATGGGCAAAGGGACCTCAAAGGCCTAATGGGCAGCCCTCCTCCCGCAGCAATGGCACTGGCATGATCATCAATAGCACTTTCTGCACTTACCACACTGGCCAAGCTATTCCACCATGGGAGGCAGTGCACACAGCAACAGGGCACCACACTGGCCAAGCTATTCCACCATGGGAGGCAGTGCACACAGCAACAGGGCACCACACTGGCCAAGCTATTCCACCATGGGAGGCAGTGCACACAGCAACAGGGCACCACACTGTACTTAGAGTCCGTCCTTTCTCTTGCAGGCCAAGCTGGCAAGGAATTTGAGGAGCCAGACTGTCACCGGTGGAGGCCGTCCCCAGTACCAGGCGCTCACTGATCTGGAGGAGAGCGTGGCTGGACTCATGCGTTCCCGGGTGACTGGCCCTGTTGCGATCGGAGATGCGGACCCTGTACTGGAACCCACTGGTAAGGACATGACCGGTTGGACCTCTCTCGTTGCCCTAGCGCTTCAGATCTAGATCCTTTCCCACTGACCGACAAATGCGCATAATGCCACCACTCAGGCCTCCCTCGCTGACGCCGTGTCCTCACTCTAAAGCTACTCTTATGCCTTCCTGCTTTCAGCTGCTGAGGAGGAGGTGGTCCCTGAAGCTCCGAGTGCCAGGCCCTTGGAGGAGGAGGACGACGAGGACCAGGAGGAAGGCGGCACATCGGGGGAACCCTCAGCCGCGCCAGGGGATGGCAATGGAGGGGGGACGTCTGGCCTGCAGGAGAGCCAGGGGGAAGTGTTGCAGGGGAGGGCAGATCCTGTGGCCAGTGGGGTTGAGGCACGCGGGAAGGGTCCGGCAGCACGCCGGCCTGCTCCCCAGAGGGGGGAGGTGTTGCAGGGGAGGGCAGATCCTGGGCCCAGTGGGGTTGAGGCAGGCGGGAGGGTTCGGCCAGCTTGGCCGCCTTCTCCCCAGAGGGAGAGTCCTCCCTCCAGTCCGGAGAGGTCCTCGCCCAGGAGGTGCGCCTCCTCGAAGAGATCTCGGCGGCCTCTGAGCGGCGCCACCAGGAGTTCATGGGGGTTGTGGACCAGATGCCTCAGGCCATTCAGTCCCTGGCTCAGAGTGTGGTCGCATTCGGGGAATCACAGGCCAGGGGGGTGGAACAACTCGCGGCAGCCCATGACAGGGGTGTCCAGCATCTCGCGGCAGTGCAGGACGCAACTCGCGAGATGAGTGGTGCCGTCCAGACACTGGCACAGCTGATGCGGCCACATACCAGGGCAGTTCGGGCACTCACTTCTGCCACACTCGCTGTGGCGCAGAGGCTTCGCCACGGCACCCGCCGCCCTGCTGCAGCACAGCGGTCTGGCCTCCACCAGATAGCTGCGCCTGCTGCACTGCCAGGCCGGCCGAGTGCCAGTGTCTCTGGCGAACATCGCGCGCCTGCCATCAGCCAGCTTGCCCCCCTTGGTGCAGCCGACACTGCCGCTCCCCCAGCCAAGGTGCGACGAGCTGCTGCTGGCACTGATGCTGGCCAGCGACAGCTGCAGCAGTCAGCAGCCGGCCCCTCCCGGGACGTGCGTCGTCTAGGCCGACCCCCAAGGGCATCTGCCGACACGCCTCGGGGCCCTCATGAGCCCTCCCCCAGCCTTGTCCCAGCCACAGGGCCCAGGTTGAGGCGGAGCAGCAGGTCGGGTAGGGGCCGGGGAAGGCTAAGGACTCGCCCTCTCGGCACACCCACTAGAGTGTGGTGAGAGCGGTTTTTTATATATGGGGGGGCTTGTGTTTTGGGGGGGATTCTTTTGGGAAGGCCGAAGATCAAGGCCTTGTTTGTTTTTATGGGGGTGTTTGTGTTGTGGAGGGGGGCCCTTATTTTTGTAAGGCCGATGTTGAAGGCCATTTGGATGGCCAAGTTTTGTAAGTCCTCCCCAGGTTTTGGGAGCAACAAATGTTTTTGACTGTTTTTTGGGGCTCTTGTCTGTTTTTCTGTTTCATGTGGGAAGGGCCCTGAGTTTGTGAAATAAAGCGTTTTATTTATTCAGCATGTCCAGGTGTCATGTTTCAAGTGGTTGTTGCGTTAACCGGCTGAGGGCTTGCGGAGCGGCTGCCTTCAGGTGCGTACATTTCCACAGCCCATTCCCTGACAGGGGGCCTAGAAGTGTCGAGCAATAAGCCCCCGGCGGACGGCCCTTGGACCTTGTGGCTCCCTCCTGGGCTGGTACTCCTCCTCCTCCTCCTCCTCCTCCTCATGGTCCTCCTGCTCGTCCTCCTGAGGTGGTGGTGCAATGTCAGGTGGCAGTGCCTGAGTCCTGCGGATAGCCAGGTTGTGCAGCATGCAGCACACGACGACGAACTGGGAGACTCTATCCGGCGAGTACTGTAGAGAGCCGCCGGAACGATCCAGGCAGCGGAACCGTTGCTTGAGGACGCCTATCGTTTGCTCTATGATGTTCCTTGTGGCTTGATGGCTTTCGTTGTATGCCTCCTCCGCTGGGGTCCTGGGCGCGCGGAGCGGGGTCATGAGCCATGTACACAAAGGGTAGCCCTTGTCCCCAATAAGCCATCCCCTTGGTGGAGGCTGTGCCTCGAACATGTCAGCCACAGTAGTCTGGCGCAGGATGAATGCATCGTGGCTGCTTCCTGGGAAGCGGGCATTGACAGCTAGGATGCGCTGCCTGTGGTCACACACCAGCTGTACATTGAGGGAATGGTAGCCCTTCCCGTTGCGGTAATCCTCGGCATTGTGGATAGGTGCCCGCATAGCCACATGCGTGCAGTCAATGGCGCCCTGCACCATGGGGAAGCCCGCGAACCTGCCAAATCCGACTGCACGCTGCTCCTGCCTCTGTCGGGTCATGGGGAAGGAGATGAATTGGTGTCTCCTCGCGAAAAGTGCATCGGTGACCTGCCGGATGCAACGATGCGCGGCAAACTGGGAGATGTTCGCTATGTCCCCAGCAGCGGCTTGGAAGGAGCCGCTTGCATAAAAGCTCAGAGCCACCGTGACCTTCACTTCCACCGAGAGAGACGTCCTGCACATCAGCTGTGGACGCAGATCTCTGTGAAGCAGCTGGCAGATCTCTGCAACCACCTCCCTTCTGAAGCGCAGCCTCTTAACACAATGCACCGCAGTCATGGTGAGATAGGACACCTGCTGCCGGTATTGCCCGAGTGTGTAAGGCCTACGTTGCCGACGCCTGATGGCCCCTCTGCGTCTAGGCATGGCTGGCCCTCTCTCACGGCGTCTGCGAGCCCTTCGCACATAATGCTGCAATTCAGGGTTGCACCCCCATACAGCCCCCATAATGAAGTTGAAAACAGTGAAATCACAATGAGTCAAATGTCAAAGCACTGGCCAGAAGCCAAAAATACCTCACCTATGTTGTCCCAAATCAGTAAGCTCTGTCCCTTGGTCTCTGTCCAGAAATCCAAAGCAGTAAAGTCATTGCAGCAAAATGGCTGGGCTTTATAGGTCAGTGTAAGTGCCCTTTAATTAGCGCTCCCCGAGGCCCACAGGGCCTCTGTTGCGTTCCACTTCACAGTTCTTAGCAGCGCCACGCCCACATTGGGCGGGCGCCACTGAATTTCCGGTTTGGGGTGCACAAACAGCGTTGCGCGACGATATGACGTCATAAGCTGCGCGCGCACCTGAGCGGGCGCAAACACTTTGCGCCGGCGCTAAATGTCAACTGAATTTGGGCGTCAGCGCGGATCGCGCTGCGCCCGGGCGCAAAGTGCCTAGCGCTGGAAGTAGACCCCTCTTATGGCGTTAACGGCTGGCGCTATCCACTGAATTTCTAGGCCCTTGTGCCTAAGCTGCATGGCACACTATTCTTGAAGATGGATGAGGCAGCTCAGGAACAGGATTTGAGGGAACCCTGGCATAGGGTGAAAGCTGTGCACCCTGTCTAGCTGATGCCCTCTTTCCACAGGAGAAGTGATGGAAGTGTTTCTCCTTATACATATAGCAGGTGTCACTTGCTTGATGCATGTATGCACTGTAGACTGTTTAATGAGGCAGATGTCTCTTACACTGGCTTAGAAGGATTCGTCAGCACAAAAGCTTCATGCTGCGATAACCTTAATTTCTACAGGAAGAGCCGTCCCTGATCCAGCCGAAGTCTGCACGGTGATTGTGCAGAAGGCGTCACAACTTTGTGGCAGCCTGTCTTGTGAAGCGGAGATGGCAAGGACAGGTCTTGTCTGATTGCTTCGTGTACAGCTGGCTGTCTATAAACACATGTCCCAAGGTGGTGACGATGTGAAGGAATAAGCCATATAACCTATTCAGAAAAATACACCATTCTATGAAATAATTCTGGCCTTATTAAAACATGACAAACTGGGTCTGAAAATCTAGAAACCTAACTATGAAAAGGCTGTGATAGCATTCTGGCTGTTGTGATAAGATAAGTTGTTGACACTGAATCAATAACCTTATTGAAACAGAAGGTTAAAGGTTCCTGAAGCCTGAACCTTTGGGAACAAGACAATAGTTCACCTTGTATAAGGTGTTCTAATTTACACCTCGTAAAAGGAGCACATAAAAGTAACAAACATCTGCCTTCATAAAAATGATACCAAGTAAAGCGCACCTACTGTTACACCATTTTTTATGATAAATTTAGAACACCCAGAGGAGAGACATGGTTCTGTAGTGCTACCAGCTGAGGTGACTAAGAACTGCAGGGGTCAGCAGAAAAATGACTAGAGATAATTAGCTTACATCAGCAGAAAACGTTAAAGGAAATACCACTGGAAAAGGGTATAAATATTGAACTCGCAAATGGGATAATAGACTCGCTTAAAGGGGCAAAGCGATTCTCGGCTTCAGAGCTAGCTCTGTAAGTCTCCAACTCTTTGTACCTCAGGGATCAAGGTACTGTGTTTGATTTTGGTGGATATCCTGAATAAAACTAAGAACTGTAAAACTGTAGCGAAGTTAAGATTTGAGAGTAGGTTCTCTGACAATATAATTGTAAGCTTTCTTTTTTTGGAACTGTTAATGTTGTGATTGACTCACCAACTGTAAATTGTATGTCGGTTCTTTAATAAATCTATATATTTTTAGAATTGTCTCACATAATACTTCTGTATCAAACTCGCAAACTCAATCTCTGTACACTCTTTGGTGAGGAGTTGCAGAATTCTGGGGGACTTTTCCAGACTCTCATAATATCCGGAACGTTACAGTCTAGCTAAACTTATTAAAAGTGCTATGTGGAGGACGGTAACATTTTCAGGTTGTTCCTTTCCTTTAGGGAGAGAATGCGCCTGAATGCGCTCTGAAGAATACGCTTAATCCGGGGTAGCCCTAAAGGGGCTAAGACTAGTAATAATCCCTTCAACAGGTGTGACCAAAACACCTAGGGGGTTTGTTGCATTTGTAATTGTTGGCTCGTCACAAACTCCTCTTTAGTATGAAACCTTGTCCAGGTCATGCAAGTACTTACTTGAGGACTGCACTAGCCAGTAACACAACCTCCTTTTTTGACCTCAAACTACGCATTTGAAAATCAGGCGCCCCACAAATCAATTGCACAGATTTAGGCACCCAACTTTCTGACCCAGACCCATAGTTTAACATCCGCAGGTGATGAAACCATATGTTCACCCGGAAGTGCAGGAAGGACAAAACTGGAGCCCTGTCTGTTTACCAATTCTGTCATGTGTTCAACAATTGTGTAGCTGTAACTACATCATCTGAATTGCCTGCAGACATTAATTGCAGAGATCAGTCTGAGCAATTGATGCATACGCGTCTTCTGCAACTGAAGGTCCGGTGACCACCAGCGATCTGCAATGCTAGAAATTCAGGCCATCAGGATGAAAAAAATGCTTCAGTTGAGAGTAGCGTAGCTGCCAGAATTTAAAACATTGCTTTTATGTTTACTTGGAGACCCCAGCCCTGCCCAACAGCATGGTTCACATCTGTGGTTTCCCAGAAAATGAGTTCCAGAACCTCTGATGTGATGATGATGTCCCCATCCCAAATCTTTGCACACCTCCTAGAGACCAGACTTGGAAACACCACTTTTGTTGTCTACCACCCTTGCTCTCAGCCCTTTGCAACTGCAAACTGTAATCAGCCACTGGCAGCTCTGTAAGAGATGAGAAGGGGGTGTGACACTTTTTTTTTAATGTTCTACCTGTTGGGAAATGATTGGCCTCCATTCACAACCATGTATGTTCCCACTGCAAGACATAGCAACATATTCTTGCACAGAAAGATAGGTGATATTTTAATGAAAAAATAATCAAAAATATATATAGTTTTTAAGAACATGCTCCAAAACAGTTTACAGATATAACAGTGAGATTTTCGAGATTCTACACGGTCAGCAGAGCCTCACACTCAGCCAGCGCATATTGGACACAACGCCGCAGGTAGCATGTCGCAGTGGCATTTTGAGGAAGCCAGCTCTTTCTCTAGTGTTCCAAGAATCGAGTGTGTCTGAGAATTTACAAAGGAGCCAGCACAACCTGTTTCCATCCTTTGTTCTTTTAGGTTTTTGTTCATTTTTATTTGTATTCGGTCTTGATGGGTCCCCATTCAGGATTGGAAGGGAGCCGTTGAGTGGAACCCTGGTCGTTCTCTTACATTGAAGGATGCAAAATGGGTGGGTGCTGCTGGACCTACCTCCTGGTTCATTTCAAACTGGCCACTTACTGAAAGTAATGGAGTGGAGAAGAGGAAGAGCTCTTAAGGGCCAATTGGTCCTTGGTGGAAGGTGTTCCTTCTAACACACTTTGTTTAATTTGCATCATGAGCATAAAAACATTTACAAACGGAAAAAGGCCATTAGTCCCAACTACCCTTACACTTTTTCAGATATCGCTTCCCTACCTTCTCACTGTACAACTTCATCTCTGATCTCTCCAGAAACACATCGAAAGGTTGATCTAGTGCTCCCAACAGAGCTCATAGGGAGTGCAGGTTGGGAAATTGTGGGCTCGCAACCCATAATTTTCCATCCATTCATTTTAATCGAGAGAAGAATCGTGGACTATAGGCCCAATATTTTCCGACCTGCGCTCCCTGGAAGCTCCACTCCTTACTGGGAGCACCTGATCATCGTACCCTCCCTCTGCTTCTCTCTTGAATCCATTTGAACTGTCTACCTCATTGGCTTACCCGAATAACATTTCACAACTCTTATTACTTATTGGGTGAAAAAGTCATGGAATCTCCCCAACTCATTTAATCCTGTGAGGGAAGTGAATAATCAAAGGGAAAACTTTCAAGAAAATACGTCTGTGAAATTTGTCCCTGAACCACCAGCCCCCACCACCCCATATAAATGTAATCCAACAAAATTCGCAAATATCAATCTAACATAATCAAAATAATTCAGTTCTAATTAGTTGCATTCCACTGGTGACATTCTTACAGTCCCAACAGAAAGGTAGCCACAGTAATTGACAAGAATATCCGATCATCTCTTTACATATCCTACTTAGTCTTCAGTCACATTATGAACCAGATATTCAACCAGCTCCTTTACAAGTGATTTAATGCAGCTTTTAGAAGGAGCTTTGGCTGTAACAGAAGAGTCCAAGTCTGTGGTGTTTGTGATGTGACTCTGGAGACTGCTCAACACTAATAACGCAGCATTGTCGCAACAAGTATACATTTACACAGAGGCTTTTATTAACAGACAAATCATTAATTGATTTGAATACAACTGGAAAACAACTGTTGAGAGGGCCTGAAGGTAGCAGTCCCAGCCAAACGCAGCAGTGTGCCACACAATGACAGACTTATTCAGCAAAGAAAAGGCCTTCAGTGCTGTTGCTGAGAACTTGAGATAAAAATAGGAGGCCTGTTTCAGATTTAACATCAAACACCACAACCGAAGCATGAAAACCGGCAGGACTTCTGTCACTGTTGCACACTGCATTTTTGGTGATGCGTAGCATTCTATTGCACCGATTAATTTATTAATTTTATAATGAATATTTTGTCTCTTTCTGTCTCTAGTCTGGCCACAGCATGTTTCGTCCCTGATCCAAGACGACAGATAGCCAAGTTACTCCCTAGCCACTGGGAGGTGCAAAAGACCATCCACTGAGGGCTGCTCTTTCTCAGCTAAGACCTGCCCTCTTCCGGACGGTTCCTTGCAAAGGCACAGCTAAGATTGAGGACATGGTGTGCGGGAGATCACAAGTCTGACCACATCCACAGCACACTCTGTGACCAGATCTAATTGGACTAATCTTAAAAGATGTATCAGGCATCTCAAGCACTGGTAGAAAATTTCAAATTTGAGCCCTACTTCACTGTATCTCACCAGCTTTAGTTGAAAGGAAAGCACGTTAGCTTTGCCCGGTCTCAACTAAACCTACGAATGCAGCTCTATGTGACACCAAGGGGTGGGGCAGGGGTCAGTGGGAGAGAAGATGGGCAATGTCCATGACAGCCACTAAATCCCTCCTCTGGTGCTTGAGCTGGCTCTGCTAATTATGATCCTTTTGAAAAAGAAGTCTCCCTGTCAACTTTAATACCAACAGAAATCAAAAAGGTTCCAGGTTGTCCACACAACCTGCTCAAGAAAGAACGATTACTTTCCGGACAAAGCAGCTTTCTCGTCAAGCCACTAGAGGTCAGTGGGAATAGATCAAGGCTGGATCTTACAGAAAGGCACGCCAATGAAAATAGAACAGAAATATTTTAGTGAAGGTGCTAGATTTGGACGCTGGGTGTGTTCTGAGTGAATCTCGTCCACACAGGGTTGAGGACACATACTTCAGACATTCCAGCAATTGAAGCTGCTTCATGTCGTCGCGTTAATGAGGCCTTGGTCAACCTCTACACCCAATTTGCTTCACTTGCATGTGCATGAAATACTTAAAGGAGTGTCCTGCTTTTATTCATCATAGCCGGCCTGATGATCAGATTCTATCTCTGATGAAACACTAAATAAAAAAATGGTACAATTTTAATGGGGTCGCAGAAGAGATTTACTAGAATGGTATCAAGGATAAAGCACTTTAGTACGTATGTACGTACAAAAATCTTTCAAGGAGGCAGGACAAGTTGAGAAGGCTATTGCAAAAGGGTGACAAACCTGAAACGTTACCTCTGCTTCTCTCTCCACGGATGCTGCCTGACCTGCTGAGTGTTTCCAGCATTTTCTGTTGTTGTATGGGATCCTAGGCTTTATTAACAGAAGAATAGAGTACAAAAGCAAGGAAGTTTTGCTAAACTGTTATAAAACACTGATTAGGTCTCAGCTGGAGTCGTGTATTCAATTCTGGGCACCACACTTTAGGAAGGATGTCAAGGCCTTGGAGAGGGTGCAGAAGAGATTTACTAGAATGGTACCAAGGATAAAGCATTTCAGTTATGCACAGAGACTGGAGAAACTGCTGTTGTTCTCCTGAGAGCAGAGAGGTTAAGAAAGAAAGACTTGCATTTATATAGCGCCTTCCACGACCACCGGACATCTCAAAGCGCTTTACAGCCAATGAAGTACTTTTGAAGTGGAGTCACTGTTGTAATGTGTTTGCTAGTGCTCTGGGGGAGGGTTTAAACTAAAATGGCAGTGGGTTGGGAACCTGAGCAGGGACAGAGGAAGGGGAAACAAGGATAGAAGTAAAAGAAAGGAAGGAGAAAAACAAAGGTGTCAGTCAGAGAAATCAAGGGTTTAAATCAAACATGGCCACAGTAAATAATAATTCTAAAATGTGTAACATGTTAAAAAAACCAAGCCTGAAGGCCTTGTGTCTTAATGCGAGGAGCATTCGTAATAAGGTGGATGAATTAGCTGCGCAAATAGAGGTAAACGGATATATGATATGATTGGGATTACGGAAACATGGCTCCAGGGTGACCAAGGCTGGGAACTCAACATCCAGGGGTATTCAATATTCAGGAAAGATAGGCAAAAAGGAAAAGGAGGTGGGGTAGCATTGCTGGTTAGAGGCGATTAACACAATTGAAAGGAAGGATATTAGCTCTGATGATGTGGAATCTGTATGGGTAGAACTGAGAAATACCATGGGGCAGAAAACGTTAGTGGGAGTGGTATATAGACCCCCAAACAGTAATGCTGAGGTTGGGGATGGCATTAAACGGGAAATTAGAGACACGTGCAATAAGAGCACAGCAGTTATCATGGGTGACTTTAATCTACATATAGATTGGGCTAACCAAATTAGTAACAATACTGTGGAGGAGGAATTCCTGGAGTGTATACGAGATTGTTTCCTGGACCAATGTGTCGAGGAACCAACTAGAGATCAGGCCATCTTAGACTGGGTATTATGTAATGAGAAAGGATTAATTAGCAATCTTGTTGTGCGAGGCCCCCTGGGTCGGAGCGATCATAATATGATAGAATTCTTCATTAAGATGGAGAGTGAAGTAGTTGACTCAGAGACTAGGGTCCTGAATTTAAATAAAGGAAACTACGATGGTGTGAGGCACGAGTTGGGTAGGGTTGATTGGGGAATGTTACTCCAAGGGTTGACGGTGGATAGGCAATGGCAAACATTCAAAGATCACATGGATGAACTACAGAATTTGTTCATCCTTGTTTGGCATAAAAATAAATCAAAAAAGGTGACACAACCGTGGCTAACAAGGGAAATTAGGGCTAGCATAAGATCCAAGGAGAAGACATATAAATTGGCCAGAAAAAGCAGTAAACCTGAGGATTGGGAGCAGTTTAGGATTCAGCAAAGGAGAACAAAGGGATTAATTAAGAGGGGGGAAATAGAGTATGAGAGTAAGCTTGCAGGGAACATAAAAACTGACTGTAAAAGCTTTTATAGATATGTGAAGAGAAAAAGATTGGTGAAGTCAAGCGTAGGTCCCTTGCAGTCAGAATCAGGGGAATTTATAATGGGGAACAAAGAAATGGCAGACCAATTAAATACATACTTTGGTTCTGTCTTCACAAAGGAGGACACAAATAACCTCCCAGAGATGTCGGGGAACATGGGGTCCAATGAGAGGGAGGAACTGAAAGAAATCAGTATTTGTAGGGAAATGGTGTTAGGGAAATTGACGGGATTGAAGGCCGATAAATCCCCAGGGCCTGATAATCTACATCCTAGGGTACTTAAGGAAGTGGCCCTAGAAATAGTAGATGTATTGCTGGTCATCTTCCAAATTTCGATAGACTCTGGAACAGTTCCCATGGATTGGAGGGTAGCTAATGTTACCCCACTATTCAAAAAAGGTGGTAGAGAGAAAATGGGGAATTATAGACCGGTAAGCCTGACATCGGTAGTGTCGAAAATGCTAGAATCCATGGACTAAATAATTGGAAAACAGTGACAGGATCGGACAAAGTCAACATGGATTTACAAAAGGTAAATCATGCTTGACTAATCTACTGGAATTTTTTGAGGATGTAACTGGTAGAATAGATAAGGGAGAACCAGTAGATGTGGTGTATTTGGACTTTCAGAAAGCTTTCGATAAAGTCCCGCATAAGAGATTAGCGTGTAAAGTTAAGGCACATGGGATTGGGGGCAAGGTACTGACTTGGATAAAGAACTGGTTGGCAGAAAAGAAGCAAAGAGTTGGAATAAACAGCTCTTTTTCCGAGTGGCAGGCAGTGACTAGTGGGGTACGCAGGGATCGGTCCTTGGACCCCAGCTATTCACAATATATATATAAATAAATGATCTAGACAAGGGAGCTAGATGTAATATCTCCAAGTTTGCAGATGACACAAAGCTGGGTGGGCGTGTGTACTGTGAGGAGGATGCCGAGAAACTCCAGTATGATTTGGACAGGTTGGGTGATTGGGCAGAAGCATGGCAGATGCAGTATAATGTGGATAAATGCGAGGTTATCCACTTTGGTGGCAAAAACAGGAAGGCAGATTATCTGAACGGCAATAGATTGGGAGAAGGGGGAGTGCAACGAGACCTGGGTGTCCTTCTGCACCACTCGCTGAAGGTAAGCATGCAGGTGCAGCAGGCGGTTAAGAAGGCAAATGGTATGTTGGCCTTCGTAGCAAGAGGGTTCGAGTACAAGAACAAGGATGTCTTGCTGCAGTTGTACAGGGCCTTGGTGAGACCACATCTTGAGTATTGTGTGCAGTTTTGGTCGCCTTATCTGAGGAAGGATGTTCTTGCCATGGAGGGAGTGCAGCGAAGATTCACCAGGCTGATACCTGGGATGGCAGGAATGACGTATGAGGAGAGATTGGGTCGATTGGGCTTGTACTCGCTGGAGTTTAGAAGAATGAGAGGGGATCTCATTGAAACTTATAAAATTCTAACAGGACTGGACAGACTGGATGCAGGAAGGATGTTCCCGATGGCCGGGGAGTCCAGAACCAGGGGTCACAGTCTAAGGATAAGGGGTAAGCCATTTAGGACAGAGATGAGGAGGAATTTCTTCACCCAGAGAGTGGTGAACCTGTGGAATTCTCTACCACAGAAGGAAGTGGAGGCCAATTCATTAAATATATTCAAGAAGGAGTTGGATATATTTCTTAAGGCTAAAGGGATCAAGGGATATGGGGAGAAGGCAGGGACAGGGTACTGAATTTGGATGATCAGCCATGATCTCATTGAATGGTGGAGCAGGCTCGAGGGGCCAAATGGCCTACTCCTGCTCCTATCTTCTATGTTTCTATGAAACGCGGCAGCCAAATTGCACACAGCAAGCTGATAATGATGAAATAATCTGTTTTTGTTATGTTGGTTGAGGGATAAGTATTGGCCAGGACACCGAGGATAACTCCCCCGCTCTTCTTCGAAATAATGCCATGGGATCTTTTACGTCCACCTGAGAGAGAGCAGACAGGGCCTCGGTGTAACGTCTCATCCGAAAGACGGCACCTCAGACAGTGCAGCACTCTCTTAGCACTGCACTGGAGTGTCAGCCTAGATTTATGTGCTCAAGTCCCTGGAGTGGGACTTGAACCCACAACCTTCTGACTCTGAGGTGAGTGTGCTACCCACTGAGCCACAGCTGACAGGAGATTTGATAGGAGTGTTCAGAATCATGAACAGTTTTGATAGAGTACATCAGGAGAAACTGTTTCCTGTTGTGCTGACTGAAAACAGATATAATGCAGTGTGTCCTGACCTCAGTATACCTGCCCAACTGACCCCGCTCCCCCCTCCCCACACCCGACTTCAGTTTTTGACATTAACAATTTGGGGCCGAGATACTGAAAATGCGCTGTGGGTTTGGATGGTGCATGTGTTAGACTCCAGCGTTCTGGGACCTGGGGTGAAATCCAGCTCAGACTGCTGGGATGAAAGCATTTTCTGTCCTACCTGGAATTAATTTGGGCAGACCCGATCCAGTTCCCAATGGACATGGGATGGTTGGTGTGGAAAATGAAAAAATGTCACACTGATGTAGTATGGTTGATCTTCTGGGGTTGGGGTTAAGGTACATTTCTGGGGCAGTGTACATGGAACTTTGCTTCTTACACATATTGTACTTGATCGGTGATTCCTTGATGGTGATACTGAGTGGAAGGTATTGCATTCTGCACGACTAACATCCCTCACATTTGATAAACACAATTTTAAAAAGAACATGGCCTGAGAACCAACTGATCTAACTACAACTCAGGCAGTAATGTTTTTTGACCCCATTCTGTTATGTGTATACAGCGAGGAAGTGATTTGCGTTTCTTTGTCATATTACAGAATCATCGAATGGTTACAGCACAGGAGGAGGCCATTCGACCCGTCGAGTCTGTGCCGGCTCTCTGCAAGAGCACTTCAGCTAGTCCCACTCCCCTGCCCTTTCCCGGCAGTCCTGCACATTTTTTTTCCTTCAGGTACTGATCCAATTCCCTTTTGAAAGCCATGATAGAATCTGCCTCCACTACCCATTCACGTTATCTTGGTTTATGGAGGTTGTTCATGGCAGTATTTTACTCTTTTACTTCCTAGGGCTAAGATTAAATGTTACTATCCTTTCAGTACACCTACCTCATAATGTTGGCTATGAACAGAGTCATAGAGTTATACAGCACAGAAAGAGGCCCTTCGGCCCATCGTGAGTTACCGCCAATATGTGCCCATGGATGTGTTACAACAACTCTGCCAAATAAATTGGAAATTGCACCAAAGGGGAAGCTCAGATTTGCAATCACTTGGAACTTTAAGGTTTAAGTGAAATGTTTGACAGAAAAAAAATAGAACAACCATACAATGCCTGATGTCGCTTCATGGCTACTGACAATGCAGTGTACTGTACACATCCTGCAATAAATCAAATGCTTTAGTCAATAAGGCGGTCAACCTATTTAACTGTGACTTCCAGTTCCATCTTGCTGTACATCAACTGCATCAAATAAAGCTTCAGTCAGCTTTCTTTGAGTGGGTTCACAGGACATAAGTCCCATACAGCAAACACAGATTTGCATTCTTTTCTCTCATTTTGTTATGTTTTGCCACTTCACCAGAATATAACGCAACTGACTGTTATTTTCTGCCTAGTCAAGGAGATAGTTCAGTTTAATAATTACTGTAAAATCTGTTGTATCGTTGTTACTATTCACTTATTCTTTTACTGTTAATTGAATTTGCTTGGCAGTTAAAACCTAAGTCACAGTCTGGTGTAGTGCTATTCTTCCACCTTCCAAAGTCAATGACGATCACACAAGGACACATGATAAAACCAGTAAGCTCAAAATAAGTGAAGAGGGTTTGCTGATCGATCCCTGGGCAGGTGAAAATACCCGATGGGATTTAAAGAGTGAGCACTCACCTGCGGGAGCAGTTGAAGTGGCTGAAACATTTAAAACATGTAACACTGTTCCAGGGAATGCAATAGCTTTTGAAAACACACCTGAATATAATGACTCTCACTGCCCACGGTGTTGGAGCATATTTTGCAAGTCTGCGCCCGTGTCAAGGTACCTCACCCACCACCTGTATCCATCAGCACAACCCATGATTTTCCAGTTATTATAGATAGAAAATTGTAGGTAATGCACCTGCAATTTTCCAATAGGTACCAGCACTACTGCTGGAGCAGACTCAGAAAATTTAAATTATTACATCATCTTGCAAAACAATAAGCAGAATTTATCACATGGGATTCATATAAAGCGATTATCCATGTGCCATGATGTCATAATGTTCCTCAATCCTGGTGGGCTTGCCAATGTTCCACTAGTCTACTAGTTCTACTACAGGTAGACTATCCTTTATCCGAAAACCTTGGGACCAGCCGTGTTTCGGTTTTCGGAAAATTTCAGATTTCAGAAGGTATTGCGGGGCAGCACCCCGTAAGCCACCACTTTCGGTTTTCAGAGGTTTTCTGTTTTCGGAAGTGCGGATAAAGGCTGGTACACTATCCCTTATCCGAAAGGGTGGGGGTCGGGGGGGGGAGAAAAGAATATCGGACAGGCCGCTGCAGCTATCGGACGGGCCGCTGTATTGTTGGGTTCACTCTCCCGGTATACCTCCTTCACACTGCCCGGCTCGGCCTGCAATCTCCTACCCAGGAGGGAACTCAGTGACCCTCTGCCCTGCTCAGCGTAAGTCGTGCGCCACTCTGGTCATGTCGTGCGCACGACTTACGCTGAACGAAAAAACTTTCGGTTTTTAGAGGGTTTCGGTTTTCGGAAGTTCGGATAAAGGGTAGTCTACCTGTATTACTTCAGATAAACACCATTTCAAATGCTCCCATGGTGGCTCACTGATCTTATCCAGTGATGAGCCAAATTGTATAGACCAGGCAGGTCCCAGATTCCATCCCTAGTCTGTGCTGGGTTAGCGGATTTCAGCGGAGGTAGGAAGTAGAAAACCGGCTCCTGCGTGCTATTGAGTATCTCGAACTAGAAAATGTGTGCACGTTGAATGAGGTAGGATCAAACTCAGCTGTGAGGCCTCCCATCATTAAATAGCCTTAAGTTCCTTCTGCTCTCTGTGTGCACCACACATCATTTACTGGTCAAGTGAGTGGCTTGCTAACCCTTTCTCAAGCCTCAATGGGTAAGTAGCTGGTTTCGGGGGGAAACGCTCCACTGGCTGGAGTCATACCTAGCACAAAGAAAGATGGTTGTGGTGGTTGAAGGTCAATCATCACAGCCCCAGGACATCGCTGCAGGGTTCCTCAGGGCAGAGTCCTAGGCCCAACCATCTTCAGCTGCTTCATCAATGACCTTCCCTCCAACATAAGGTCAGAAATGGGGATGTTCGCTGATGACTGCACAGTGTTCAGCGCCATTCACAACTCCTCAGATAATGAAGCAGTCCATGCCCACATGCAACAAGACCTGGACGACTTTCAGGCTCGGGCTGATAAGTGCCAGGTAACATTTGCACCACAGGAGTGCCAGGCAATGACTATCTCCAACAAGCGAGAGTCTAACCATCTCCCTGTGACATTCAACTGCATTACCATCGCCGAATCCCCCACCATCAACATCTCGGGGGTCACCATTGACCAGAAACTTAACTGCATCAGCCACATAAATACTGTGGCAACAAGAGCAGGTCAGAGGACTAGGTATTCTGTGGCGAGTGTCTCACCTCCTGACTCCCCGAAGCCTTTCCACCATCTACATGGCACAAGTAAGGAGTGTGATGGAATACTCTCCACTTGCCTGGATGAGTGCAGCTCCAACTACACTCAAGAAGCTCGACACCATCCAGGACAAAGCAGCACACTTGATTGGCACCCCATCCACCACCTTAAACATTCACTCCCTCCACCACCGGCGTACCGTGGCTGCAGTGTGTACCATCTACAAGATGCACTGCAGCAACTCACCAAGGCTTCTTCGGCAGCACCTCCCAAACCCTCGACCTCTTCCACCTAGAATTACAAGGGCAGCAGGCGCATGGGAACACCACCACCTGCAAGTTCCCCTCCAAGTCACACACCATCCTGACTTGGAACTATATCGCCGTTCCTTCATCATCGCTGGGTCAAAATCCTGAAACTCCCTCCCTAACAGCACTGTGGGAGAACCTTCACCACACTGACTGCAGCGGTTCAAGAAGGCGGCTCACCACCACCTTCTCAAGGGCAATTAGGGATGGGCAATAAATTCTGGCCTTGCCAGTGACGACCACATCCCATAAACTAATTTAAAAAATGGTCCCACAAATGACGCCGAGGAGACCAGGAATTTACGTTTGAAATGCCATGCTAAGGGCTCCTAGTTTTAACTGTTGCAAGATATTACAAAGCACATATCTTATGCATACCACAGAAGGGCTTCCTTCAGTCCATATGAGAGATCAAGGACCAAGCAGTGAGGAGGACTTGTGTCAAAAAGGGGAGTGGATGCAGGAGTGGAGGACTCCTATCTACACTGACTTGCAAAAGGACATAGACAGGCTAAGTGAGTGGGCAGAGATTTGGCAGATGCAATATAATGTTGGAAAGTGTGAGGTTATGCACTTTGGCAGAAAAAATCAAAGAGCAAGTTATTACCTAAATGGAGAGAAACTGCAAAGTGCTACAGTACAAAGGGATCTGGGGGTCCTGGTGCATGAAACACAGAAGGTTAGTATGCAGGTGCAGCAGGTGATCAGGAAGGCCAATGGAATCTTGGCTTTTATTGCAAGGGGGATGGAGTATAAAAGCAGGGAAGTCTTGCCGCAGTTATACAGGGTATGGGTGAGGCCACACCTGGAATACTGCGTGCAGTTTTGGTTTCCATATTTAAGAAAAGATATACTTGCTCTTGAGGCGGTTCAGAGAAGGCTCACTCGGTTGATTCCAGAGATGAGGGGGTTGACGTATGAGGAAAGGTTGAATAGGTTGGGACTCTACTCATTGGAGTTCAGAAGAATGAGAGGCGATCTTATCGAAACATAAAAGATTGTGAGGGGGCTTGATCGGGTGGATGCGGTGAGGATGTTTCCACTGATGGGTGAGACTAGAACTAGGGGGCATAATCTTAGAATAAGGGGCTGCCCTTTCAAAACTGAGATGAGGAGGAACTTCTTCACTCAGAGGGTAGTAAATCTATGGAATTTGCTACCCCAGAGAGCTGTGGAAGCTGCAACATTAAATAAATTTAAAATGGAGATAGACATTGTCCTAGCAGATAAGGGGATTAGGGGTTACGGGGAGAGGGCAGGGAAGTGGACGCGAGTCTAGATTCAGATCAGCCATGATCCTATTGAATGGCGGAGCAGGCCCGAGGGGCCGTATGCCCTACTCCTGCTCCTATTTCTTATGTTCTTATTGTCGTTGAGCATCCTGGAGCAAGAGTCAGCCTCACGTATGGACATGGACTAAATAATTGGTGACAAGGGAGTCTCCAGTGTGTGACAGTCAAGTTGGATGTCAAGGACTTCAAAGAAGCTAGTATGTTGCCAGCTCTCCTGTTTAAGTCCTCACACACTGTTGAAAGTTGATGTTCATCGTATAACTAATGGGGAAACCCTCAAGAAGTGGGACAACAGTTGCTGGAAGTTGTTATGTGGAGGTCAGGTATGAGAACATCTACTCATATACCCAGGCAGTGGTGACTGGTATGCAGAGAGGCAAGTTGCTGTTACAGCTGCATACCTTGAACTCATGTAACTGCTGTCTGATGGGGTATAGTGTATGCCCATGCTGTTGTCATGAATATGGTGGCAATGCATTCGCATTTTATGGTGAGTTGTGCTGCTCACCATATCATTCATAAAGAGTTTCATATATGTGTTGTCTGCAAAGTGAGGGCTTAAACCTGGACCTACTAGCTGTATAATAACCAAAGAGTGGCTATCCTCCAAGGCAGGAGATGACTGGCGGCGGTGAGGTAAGCAGGGCTTCTTGGGGTCAAGATGGCTCCAAGATGATAAGCCTGATGATAGAAGTTTGGAACGGAGTCAACCCTCTGCGGCAGACCCAGTTCCAATACCCGTGTCAGGCGGTACTTCATGGCACTACTGATGATTGACCAGCAAGCCTCACTCATTAATATGTCCCGGGAGTGATAGATCCGACACTGGGGTCCTTTCCCATCAGCTCCAAATAACTCGAAGCCAATACCCTAACAGGCAGAGTAGCCCCAGCTATGTACTGTGTTGGTAAGCTTCAAGATCTTAGCTGGTAAACCTCCAGCAGTGCCCTGCACAGACTTGCAGATCCCCAAGTCTTGGCTCTTGCCAACCTGCATCTAAGTTCTCTTGTCTTAACTATGTGGGTTGTGACTCTATGGGGAAAGAGTATGCACTCTACTTCATGGAAGGATACTCCTACCTGTGTATATTTCTCAGTAGCATGGTTTGCAAAATGGGTTTCATCATGGCAGACATTTGACTGACCAAAAGAAAGTAAGGTATTACCGGAAACACTGATCCTCCCAACCGTCATCCTACCATACCAGCCGACAAAACCGCCCATTAATTACCTGCCATTCCACTATGATTGATATGGACAGCATCTCTTTGGAGCCAAGACAATGCATGAACTGTTTTTTGCTTTTTCTTGCAAATTTTTAAGAGCTTTTAAAGAGGTAGTCTTCACAAGATAGGTTTGAACGAAAAGGCCTTTAAGCCCATTTGACCTCGTCCTTCCAGAATACTAACCCTACCTTCTTCCCATTCTAGTTGTTTCTGAAATTACTCCAGTGTTCTCACCTCAACTAGTTCTCCCAATAACCCGTTTCAGCTGCCAATTATCCTCTGTGTAAGTAAAAACTTGACATTTATCCAAAATTTGTCTTTCGCAACCCTGAAGCTGCCCCGCCTTGTCCTGCTGCCCTGGCGTATCTGTTGGGGCGGTATAGAAGAAGCTATTCATATAACCCTGGGGGTGCTTGATGTTGACACTGGTCACCTGAAATGAAAAGTGTTCCATTTCCCATCACTAGTATGCCTCTCATTGATGAGCACCATTTAAAAGAAAATTCATGCCTACATGACCAACTGGTCGAACTATAACTCAATCAACAATGTTTTTCTTGACCCAGCTTGTTAAAATAAAGAAGAACTAACTTTTATTTACCTTTCATATCCTCAGGACATCCCAAAGCGCTTCACATCCAATGAACTGCTTAATAAAGTGTAATCACTGTTGTTTTGTAGGCAAGTCTGGCAGTCAATTTGCACACAGCAAGGTCCCACAGAGAGCCATGAGATAGATGACCAGTGCATCGTTTTTTTGGACGAGTTGACGGAGGGATGAATGCTGTCCAGGATGCTGGGAGAACTCCCCAAGTTCAGCTTTGAAAAGTGCCATGGGGTCTTTTACATCCACCCAAATAGGCAAAATGAGCCTCAATTTAACATCTTATCCAAAAGACAGCACTGCTGACAATGCAGCACTCCCTCAGCACGACACCCAAGTGCCAGTCTAGATTATGTACTTAAGTTGCTGCAGTGGGGCTACTGGCTCAGAGGGGAGTGCTACCACTGGGCCAAGCTGGCACTTTGTAAACATGTACAGTAAGGAGGTAGCAATATTTTATTGTTGTCACTTTTTTTTAAATGGAGATTGCTCATATCAGTTTTTTACCTCTCACTTCCCTGGGGTTAATATTAATTTCTACTAACCTCTCAAGGCACCCACCTCATAATGTTAACTATAAATAGTGTTATCAGTTACCTACATTCTTAGGTGTTCGGGGTGTGTTGCCATACACTGCTGAATAAACTAAAACTTGCACCACATGGGGAGTCCAGGACTTCCAGTCACTTATCATTTTAAGGGTTAAATCCTATGTGACTGCAAAATAGGATGACTACAGCACCTGAGCTCTCGGCACGACTGCTGACAGTGCAGCGTACTGTACACATCCTACAATCAAACACCATACTTAATCGTTTTCAACCATGTTCCTGAGAAATTCACACAGGTAGAATGTCTGTTTGTCTCCACAGAGACACACTAACTTAGCTAAGCCCAAGCTTACTGTCTCTATCATATTAAATAGCTTATATACATCCATAAGGTCCCCTCAGTGATTTCTCTTTTTAAAGATGAAGATCCCTAGCTTATCTGGTTGTTTTTGATAGCGTATCCCCTTGATATTAGGAATCAGCCTTGTTGCTATCCTTCACACTCCAGCCCCCTTGCGTTGTGGTGACCAGAGCTGTACTGATTTGGCAATAACCCAGCTGTTCCAGTACAGCTACAACACTGGCATCTATCCGACAATGTGGAAAACTGCCCAGGTATGTCCTGTCCACAAAAAGCAGGACAATCCAACCCGGCCAATTACCTCCCCATCAGTCTACTCTCAATCATCAGCAAAGTGATGGAAGGCGTCATCAACAGTGCTATCAAGCGGCACTTATTCACCAATAACCTGCTCACTGATGCCCAGTTTGGGTTCCGCCAAGACCACTCGGCTCCCGACCTCATTACAGCCTTGGTGCAAACATGGACAAAGGAACTGAATTTCAGAGGTGAGGTGAGAGTGACATCAAGGCAGCATTTGACCGAGTGTGGCATCAAGGAGCCCTAGTAAAACGAGTCAATGGGAATCGGGGGAAAATGCTCCACTGGCTGCAGTCATACCTAGCAGAAAAGGCAGATGGTTGTGGTGGTTGAAGGTCAATCATCACAGCTCCAGGACATCACTGCAGGAGTTCTTCAGGGCAGTGTCCTAGGCCCAACCATCTTCAGCTGCTTCATCAATGACCTTCCCTCCAACATAAGGTCAGAAATGGGGATGTTCGCTGATGACTGCAGTGTTCAGTGCCATTCACAACTCCACAGATAATGAAGCAGTCCATGCCCGCATGCAACAAGACGACGTTCAGGCTTGGGCTGATAAGTGGCAGGTAACATTTGCACCACAGAAGTGCCAGGCAATGGCTATCTCCAACAAGCAAGAGTCTAACCACCTCCCCTTGACATTCAACGGCATTACCATGGCCGAATCCCCCACCATCAACATCCTGGGGTCACCATTGACCAGAAACTTAACTGGACCAGCAACATAAATACTGTGGCAACAAGAGCAGGTCAGAAGCTGGGTATTCTGCGGCGAGTGTCTCACCTCCTGACTCCCCAAAGCCTTTCCACCATCTACAGGGCACAAGTAAGGAGTGTGATGGAATACTCTCCATTTGCCTGGATGAGTACAGCTCCAACAACACTCAGGAAGCTCGACACCCTCCAGGACATAGCAGCCCGCTTGATTGGCACCCCATCCACCACCTTAAACATTCACTCCCTCCACCACCGGCGCACCATGCCTGCATTGTGTACCATCGACAAGATGCACTGCAGCAACTCACCAAGGCTTCTTCGGCAGCACCGCCAAAACCCGCGACCTCTTCCACCTAGAAGGACAAGGGCAGCAGGCGCATGGGAACACCATCACCGCCAAGTTCCCCTCCAAGTCACACACCATCCTGACTTGGAAGTATATCGCCGATCCTTCATCGTTGCTGGGTCAAAATCCTGGAACTCCCTCCCGAACAGCACTGTGGGAGTACCTTCACTACGCGGACTGCAGCGGTTCAAGGCGGCAGCTCACCACCACCTTCTCAAGGGCGATTAGGGATGGGCAATAAATGCTGGCCTTGCCAGTGACGCCCACATCCCATAAACAATTTTTTTTTTAAAATTCCATTTACTCTGCACACTGCTGCCTTGAGACGGGGTGAGCAAAGAGTCAATTAACAACCTCAGGACTCTTTCAGCCTCCCCCCCTCCCCACCCCTGGGCAAATTTGATCCCAACCATGGAGTACACATGCCTCCTGTTTTACTTCCAATATGCAGTACCTTGCATTGGTTCAACTTTACCTCATTTGCCACTGATCAGCCTAAACGCTAGCCTATCAAGTTCGCTTTGTACAATCTTGGCTGCCTCCACTGAGTCCACAGTCCCCTTTTTCGGAGAATCCACTTTGCATCGGGACTGCAATTCTGGTCATTTAAGCATCCAAGGAACCAGAGATCTCAGCACACACCCCTGGGACAACCCACTCATAAGAGACAATTTTAACTGGCAGGACCACCTGGGCAGAAACGGAGTGAAAGCGGCCCTAAAATTGGAATGCTGCACTTACCGCCCCGCCCCCCCCCCCCCCCCCCCCCAGGTCTCTAATCGTCGGCCAGCCAGCATGGGAGCCAGCCGCTTTCCTACCCTCCCAGAACCAGGCCTCGAAATGGCTCGAGCCTCCCGCCAGCAACAGGGGGGCATACTCTGCCCGCTGTCCACCCATTCTCCAGCAGTAGTTAAAACCAGCCCTAATATTTCTCCCATCGTGACTCAGCTCCACTTACAACTACCCTACGCTCCCTTGCCTTTCGGGAGTTACAACTCCAAGTCCATGTCCTCTCCTGGGTATCCAGTTTAAGCTCTAAATTAGCACAGGTCAGGCACTGAACTCGAGACCTTCCTGGTCTGTGTGGTTAACAAACACATAAGGCAGTGCACTTCTCTCACACATGTATGCTTACAGAGTGGTATTGAGAACGACGGGTTGTGGGAATTACTTGAGGTGCCAGAAAAATTCTACCGACATAAATAGGATGGGAAAAAAAATAGAAGGGGGAAACTTTTTTTTTACTCTTTGGAGTATCTCAAGATTTGGGGACTCCACAGGAAATTCACTGGGTGAGAATAGAGCTCGTGTACACTCTTCCCTTCCATGGTCGTAACAATCTTTATGCGAGTCTATAGGGTAGTTAGTTCTGTATGACAGGAAGCTTCGATCGGCTCCCACCATCCATACGACGAGGGGGCCACCCACACCCACCGGACGCGTGTAATCCCGCTGGATGTCAACCCAGAATTCAGAGCCAGAGCTCTGGAGCGGGGGTCGAACCCTGCGCCTTCTGACTCAGAGGCAGGAATGCTACCACTAAGCCAAAGGCTCGCTCCAGTTGGTGGGATAAAACCTAATAATCTTCAAACTGCCTCCCTTCTTTTGGAAGCGATGGGCCTCTTACCTGGGTTTGCAGCAAGTCTACTTCTCACTGGGGTATCCCCAAGATTTCC
The DNA here is from genome assembly GCF_052327205.1 of Somniosus microcephalus. Lineage (NCBI taxonomy): Eukaryota > Metazoa > Chordata > Chondrichthyes > Squaliformes > Somniosidae > Somniosus > Somniosus microcephalus. The sequence goes on along the minus strand of NC_141005.1, from coordinate 28,059,499 downwards.
ACAACCTGGGACTCAGCACAGAATGTTTCAAACTTAATTTTCTTTTGCTTAATTGGCCGCGGTGTGATTTATTGCAAAAATCAGTATGGAAAAATCGAGCCAAAATCAAATTGTATCCCACGGGGTTACTTAGCCTTTACTTGGAAGTTTGTTGCTATAATTTTGTGACTATCCTGGGAACATTTCATTGGCATCAAAGCACAATGGAACCAAGGCAGTTTTTTTCCACATTCGGTTATTTAGTTGTTTTGTTTATTTAGCTGAGTCAATTATTTTTCCTAATCTTCCTAGCATGGGCACAAGCATTTTAGCAGAACATCAGTGTTTAATTCAAAGCCCGATTGCAGATTATATTTTATTCAAGAAGTTACACTTGTATTCACTTAAACACTTCTGCGGCTCTGGATGGTGACTGCCCCATCACTTCAGCTCTTAGATCGTGCGGAGTGCCTGATTCGGGCCTATTCTCGCTAAGGCATATCTTAATTAGAAAACCAGCAAAATCTGGACCAATCTCTGCCTCACAAAACTCCCCCCAAGTTACTTTGTATGCTAGCAAAGACACATCTGTCCCTGGGATTTTATTTGTTTTAAGCTTTTTTTTTTTTAGCCCAAGATTTCCAAATTTATAGTGAAGTCATAAATTCTGCTCACGTTAACTCTGCTTGGGGGGGGGTATGTGGCTCACATTTTCCCATATGGATATTTGGAGGAGAAAACAAGCAGTATGCGTATACGCGTGTGTGTGTGACCGTATTATTGAATGTCATGGACAGTGTCTGTGTGGGTAAGTGAGTCTCTGTCCATTGGTATCTCTGTATGTGCGCAAATGATATTTGCGTGGGAGTCTTTGCATAACTGCGTGCATCTCTATATTCATACATCAGTGTGCAGCTGTCTCGGAGTTTGTGAGAATGTGCACACTGGCAATACAAGCCTTTGCTTTCGTCAGCCTTTGTATGTGTGTTTAACCGTGTCAACATCTGTGCATCTTTGTGAATGTGTCTGCCTGTACACACACGTATGTCTCTGCAGTCTGTGCACAAGCGTGTCTCTATACATTTGCATGTCCTAATGACAAGTCTGTGTAGATGTCTCTGTATATGAGCATTTGTGTCTGTCTCTGTCTTGCAGTTGTCATATGAACTAAAATAAATCTAGAAGATAATTTGTGCATTGTCAGAATGTACTGCTGGGCTGAAGGCAGTGGTCAGGATCCACAATGTCCACTATGATAAGGACAGACATAGTCTGCCTATAATGAAAGTGGCAACACTGACTCAGTATTTAAAGGATTCAAGTCATCAAGAGACATACCCATCTCAAACCAACATCAGGAATGTGCGGTTTATGTACTCGCACTGACCTCTGCTCTCATACACTGGATTCTGCCAATCACAAACTCAGAATGAAAGTGTGTGTAGGAAGGGCAAGTACATAAACCACATTCCTGGAATACGCTTTGGCTGCAGAAACTTGAAAGCTTCTGAATCGGCGGTGAAAGGGAGCGGTTTCATCATTAAGTAGCCCAATCCACTCCTATATATCTGTACATTTAAATTATTTTAGTGTTCGCTTCTCCTGAAGGTGTTGAGTCTTCCTGGGGCACAGTTCCAATATCACTGGCTACTCTCCAGTCCCTCACCCATATGGCGATTTGCCATCTGTGAGTTTGGATAGTGAATGTCGGCAGGATATTCAACCATAGGGACTATCACATTCAAGCCCAATCCTGTCCTTACGTAACATCCTCATCTAAACACTTTCAAGCAGGAGTCACTGCTTGAAATCAGCAGTGGGGACCACGGTAATTTTTCGTTCCCCGTGGTTCAGAGGCATTGATACTAATTTTAACTCCACAACTGACCCAGCTGAAATTAGCTAATGCAGTACAGGCCACAGATAAACCCAGAACTTCCTGATCTGTACAACACCAGGCAATGCATCTAATGGCTAGAGCAGAAGGCAGGACAAGCAGGCAAGCCACATTTAGATTATTTGATTTATTGTGGAAATATATATGGATCTGTCTGTCTTTTCATACACCTCTGTGAAGTACCCTGGGGATATTTTTCTATATTAAAAGGTACTATATAAATGTAAGTTGTTAAATTACAATCTGCGGCAGGTCAAGTGTTGGGCGAGAGTGCCTGTTTAAGAGCCTTTGCACATAGCTGCTAAAATCTCCATGAAATGGTTATCAGAGGACGAGAAAAGCTCTTTACTGTAATCTTATCACCAAACAACTTATTACCACCCAACTAAAAGCCATTGGCACTTATAACATTGCAATAGATAAAGTCCCCAGGTGTCACAATCAACTATATTTCCCACAAAACCTTCACATATTACTGTGTAACTGACTGCGCTTCGAAAGAATTCTGAATTGGTGGCAACATAATGCAACCTGATAAGTCAGAACATCTGATACAGAAGGGCTTTTGAGTAAAAATGCTAATTAGTTAAAAGATAGAAAAGATTAAGAGTCTTATCCAGTCCTAAACCAATGTATCCACGCACACGCGCACTCACATCCCAGCTGGAGTCACTGGATAATGATCAGAAACAAAGACCTACGCTTCCCTCCATATCCCACACAATCTGAAGCCAAGGGCAGCACCCAACTGTTGCCCCAGCTCATATCCATCAACCCAGCACAGACCGAGGGTCAAAAGTGGGACCTTCTGGATCAGAATGGCTCAGGACCACACCAGACTGCACACTTATCCACTGAGCCATCAAGGGAGGCCATTAAACATTTATTTGCAGATATGTATGTTGCAGTTACTAAAAATAATGTTCTTAATTCCCTAATGGCTTAGCAACTTTATCTAATACTGTAAGTAGATGCACCAGCCATACAGTTCAAGGCAGTCTCAGGTTCAATCTATCGTCTGTTGGGAGTTAGCTGATCTGAATCAGGATGGCAGCAGGGCTGCTACAACTCAGCGCCTTGGGTTAGCACACCAGCCCTGCCATCTTCCACACTACCAGCCTCGTTTAGGAGGAGCAGAGGCTCTGCTCTAACAAGGCCTCGTGCATTTCCTAATGTGAAGCCGTGGAGACTGCCTAATTTCCAGTTCCAAAATATGCAACAGCAAATATTGTCATTAAAGAATAACTTTGAGTGATTGAGGCCAATTTATTCTGCTGTACAGAAACCCATGTCTGGAAGTTCATCGAGAAACCCAATCAAATGGGGCCAGGCTTATAATGCAGGGCAGCGCCACGGTTGAAAAGTGTAAAAAGACAAAGCAAGCCAAATCAGAAGTACTGATGAAATGATGTCAAGCTTTGGTTCTGGAAACGTGAAGATTGTAGGAGGGAGGAAAGACTGAGCAACACAGATAATTTCATAGTTTTGAATTCCTGGGAAAGAACAAGTTGATGTAATGATCTTGTTTCAACAAAGTGAAGATGCAGCAAGGAGGAGCATGGGGAATTTACAGCACAGGCTATCGCAGCATCAACAAAATAGAGAGATAAACAGCAGAGATCATGAAAGAGAGCGGTTGGAGGTTAGAAAGGGATCTTTTATTCTCCAATAAGAACATAAGAAATAGGAGCAGGAGTCGGCCATATGGCCCCTCGAGCCTGCTCCGCCAATCTGTGGCTGAAAATTCAACCCCCAATCTCCTAGTAAATCAGAATACAAATTTTTGTAATTCAATTTTATATTATATTAGGTATTGCAAACTTCTGAATACTGAAATTTTTAATAAGGGGTACATTACTGGTCATCAGAATTTGTTGGTAATTAATTTTCAAACTCAGGAGTACAGACTGCTTGTTCCCAGCAAGAAAAAAGACTTGCATTTACTGTATATAGGGCCTTTCACGACCTCAGGATGCCCCAAAGTGCTTTACAGTCAATTAAGTACTTTTGAAGTGTAGTCACTGTTGTAGTGTAGGAAAAGCGGCAACCAATTTGCACAGCAAGGGTCCACAAACAGCAATGTGATCATGACCAGATAATCTGTTTTTTTTTAGTGATGTTTGATTGAGGGATAAATATTGGCCAGGGCACCGGGTATAATCCCCTGCTCTTCTTTGAAATATTGCCATGGGATCATTTACATCCACCTGACAGAGCAGACGGGACCTTGGTTTTAACGTCTCATCCGAAAGACAGCCTCTCCAACATTGCAGCACTCCCTCAGTACTGCACTGGCGTGTCAGGCTCGATTTTGTGCTCAAGTCTCTAGAGCGGGACTTGAACTCGCAATCTTATGACTCAGGGGCGAGAGTGCGACCAACTGAGCCACGAGAAAGCCATCAGGAATAAATGTAATTTTGATAATCTCTGATGATCAGTGAGTAAATGCATCATTCATATGTTACTGAATTAACAAGACCAGGAAGGCTCCAGGTTCCATTACCAGTCTGTGCTTGGTTAGCTAATCTTGGTCAGGGAAAACATTTACGGCCAGGTTCCCTGCTCCTAATCCACAGCCATTAACTCCTGCCAGGAAGTGTCTAGATGTCAGGGAAGGATAGGATCAGGCTGAATTGTGATATCTCCACAGTCAAATAGTCTCAGTGCCTCAGCTCACACAGGAAGAATTGGCTCCCAGTTAAGCAACGCCTCGATTTCAAAATTCTCATCCTTGTTTTCAAATCCCTCCATGGCCTCGTCCCCTCCCTATCTCTGTAATCTCCTTCAGCCCCACAACTCCCCCGCGCCCCACTACTACCACCACACCACCACCACCGAGATATCTGCGCTCCTCTAATTCTGCCCTCTTGAGCATCCCTGATTATAATCGCTCAACCATTGGTGGCCGTGCCTTCTGTTGCCTAGGCCCTAAGCTCTGGAATTCCCTGCCTAAACCTCTCCGCCTCTCGTTCCTCCTTTGAGACGCTCCTTAAAACCTACCTCTTTGACCAACTTTTGGTCATCTGCCCTAATTTCTCCTTATGTGGCTCGGTGTCAAATTTTATGTCTTGTAATACTCCTGTGAGGCATCTTAGGAAGTTTTACTACGTTAAAGGTGCTATATAAAAACAAGTAGTTGTTGTTGTTCTTGGAAAGGGTGCTGGAGGCGACTTGGCACCCGTGGAACTGTAGCCCATCAAAAGTCAGCAGCTTCAGCAGAGGAAGGGAAACAAACTCTCCAATACAGGAAACTTTCTGATATCCGGCACTGACGGGACCGAATTGGTGCCGTACCATCAAAAGTGCCGGACATACCAGCGTTAATGTTGAGAGATACGGAACTGAAAAGCTCTGTGTGAATCAACAAACCCTGTTGCAACAGCTTCAAAACAGTCGGCTGCAGCTGCAAGCGTCTCCAGCTGAAGCTGTTGCTATAGCTACAGACTTTGCAGTGCCTGGCTGGAAAAAAAAGCAACGAGAACTAAAAAAAACTTATAGAAAACGGCTCCTGATTTTTGCCGTTAGACCGAGTATTCCAGACATATAACCTCCAGATAAACCAAAGTCTCCTGTATCACAATTATTACTGCACAGTATTGGGTTTGGAGGTTTTCCAGTTCAAGAGATTTGCTTTCTGTACATTGCGGCGATGCTATACACCACAAGTTTCTGGATTCGCTGATTGGACACCTCTTCCTAATCTCTTCCAAGAAAAAGAGTTGATGAGTGCTTTAAATAAACTTTATGGGATGGCTGCAGTCACCAAGGGCATAACCGTAAAACAGAACAGAAGTGACATCAGCAACTCTATGTTTAGGAGATGTTTGCTGCAAGTGCAGACTGAAGTTTAGCACCTACAACACTCTATAAAAGGACATCCAACAGCCATCACTGGTAGTAATGTAAACAGTGAAGCCGCAGTGATCACGAAGTGCAGCTTTAATGAGATTCCTTTATTCCTTTACAGATATTATGGGGAAGGAGAATAACATTGGTCAGATCACAGCTATGTAGCATTATAGGTGGGTGATGTCCTGCACTAATGCGTCTACTCAAATTCAATATTACCGAGACTGCTACTACACTGACAATATTGGATTGGACTCGGTCAGTATTTATCATTACAGACCCAGAATAGTCAGCCAATATTTACTATATCACAGCCCCAGCCCACCAATGTTAGCTGACATTTACCATATCACAGTGCAGTACAGTAAGCCAGTATTCACCACATCACAGCGTGCTACTGTCAGCTAGCATTTACCGTATCACAGTGCAGAACAGTAAACCAGTGTTTACCATATCACAATAGCACAGTTATCACAGAATCATAGTCTGGCAGCACAAATGTATACATGATTTACATGTCTTTTACTAACAATGGAAAAATCTGCAGGGCTATGGAAAAGAGCAGGGGAGAGGGACTAATGCGATCGCTCTTTCACAAGCATGATGGACTGGACGGCCTCCTTCTGTGCTCTAAGATGCTGTGATAAAATACAGAGCAAGAACAGCCCATTTAGCGACTCAGCCCTGCTCCATCCAGAGTCTATTGCAATATCATGGTCATCCTTTCCGTATGGTTAATCCCTTACTTTAGGGAACTCCAATTTTCACTCCCGACCTTCCCTGAAAAAAAAATCAATGTTGCTAAATATCTCAATCTCATTTCTCAACAAATATCAATCCAGCTTCATTTTAGATAGAACACAGATGTTTTTATAGGCCCTACACTAACAAAGAAACCATATGAAATGCCCCAATCATGAAAGAAACCATTAGGATAAAACGGATTAACACCTACCCTAAAATAGCAGAAAGAGGAACTTCAGACGAGCATGATAAGCATTTGTAGGTTACTCCAAAGATGTAATTTCAGATTCCCATATTCAGCAGGCTCCTCCTGATAATACACTGCGTTATAATGTTGCCTCCATAGAAAAAGACTTATTAAGATTCCTATTTGCTGCATGCTTCCTGTATTGCTACAGGAGGTTTTGGTGGAGGCCGAGAAAGGATGTGTTATCAAAACTACTTGACTGTTCTGGCCCTACATGGAGCTGCATATTGTTAAGTAGATAATTAGCACTTCTTGTAATAGATTGTTCTTCGCTGTAAAAAGTGTCAACAAATTCCACATCTGTTCTATTCCTTCTGTAATGATATCATCAAACAATCATCATTATGGCAGTTGAACAAAAGCTGATCGAAGACCATAATGAAACTTCAGTCTACTTGCACGTTTGAGATCACATCTTGGGGGAAGCCGACAGAATTGTCACCCGACACACTGTTCCAACTAGCTCTAATGAGAAGCACACAGCTAATTTAAATGGATTTCTGGCAGATATTCAGATCAGCACATTTTACGAGTTTGTGCTACCAGTGGGGAGCCTCTTCCACTCGCCACACAAATGGGAAAAACGCGGCCAAACTTCCCACCACTGGTCAGAAATGCGGCACGCTGCCAGTGACCTTCTGACCATTTCCATCAGCTTTAATGGACGGAATATTGCAGGTAGCATGCCACATTTCCAACCATTAAAAATAATGGACAGAATATTGTGGGCTGTGGTCCACCAATGGGCAATATTCCCTGCCAATAGCACAGATTTGGAGAAGCGTCCATAAAGAATACATAGTCTTGTGTAACACAGATGGTTTCCTACTGCTGAAACAATAATAACATGGCTGCAAACAATGGGCCAGAAATTAGGATCGGGAGCTTGCCGCGCGTGCAAGCCCCCGATGTGCACTCACCCGGCGCGCCGACATCTGAAGCCCGGGCCTGCTTGCATTCCCTGTCACAGGCCCGGTTCCAATGTCGGCGCGCTGTGCTTACCTGATCCAGCGGTGTAGTTAGTGCGATGTGCCGGCTGGGATCAGGTGAGCACTCTGCAGCCAATCAGGGGAGGGGAAACTCATTCATGAGTTTGATAGTAAAGACTGTCAAACTCATGAAAAGTATGGGCGCCCAAAAGACTACTTTAACTTTAATTAAAATTTTTAAAAACATCCCAATAATTAAATAAACTATAATTAACTTTAAAAAACTATTTAAAACAATTAATAAAATTTTTGAAAATTTTTTTTTCACACGAATTCGGGTCTAAAAATAAACTTACCTTACTGTAAAGTCCTTAAAAACAATGAAGCTGTGGAAAAAATGTAATAATTTTAAATATTAGACCACTTACCTTCAAGAATCCACTGCTTACGCCTCCTTTTTTCATTTCCAAAAAGTTCAGTCCCTTGCACACGCGCAAACCTGTCTAAACGAAGGAAGTCCTGCGCGCACGTGTTGGACCTCTTAACCCCTTAGTTCGATGGAGAGGAAATGCCGGGTTCCCGCGCATGCGCTGTGCATGCTGGAATCCGGCACTTCCAACGGGCCCACGCATGAGTACACCGTCCGTACTCACGCGTTGGGACAGGAATTACTGGCCCATTTTATTTAAAACTTGATGCCTGACCCATCGTAATTGTAAATATAGCACTCTACTCGGAGCTCCGACACGGCAAGAGAGCCCCAGGTGGGCTGGGGAAACGCTTCAAGGACACCCTCAAAGCCTCCTTGAAAAAGTGCAACATCCCCACCGACACCTGGGAATCCCTGGCCCAAGACAGCGTAAAGTGGAGGAGAAGCATCCGGGAAGGTGCCGAACACCTCGAGTCTCTTCGCTGGGAGCAAGCGGAAGCCAAGCGCAGGCAGCACAAGGAGCGCACGTCAACCCAAGCACCCCACCCACCCGCCCCTTCAACCATCGTCTGCCGCACCTGTGACAGAGACTGTAGGTCCCGCATTGGACTAATCAGTCACCTGAGAACTCATTTTTAATGTGGAAGTAAGTCATCCTCGGTTCCGAGGAACTGCCCAAGAAGAAGAGGAGAAGAAATATAGTGCACTACAAAACAGACACCATGGCTCAGGAAGTTCATCCAGTCAGTAGCAAAGCAGCACAGACCAGGAAAGTGCTGGTTCAATCCCCATCTGAGTTTGGTGATCTCAACCAGGGTAGCAGTTGGGGCTCTACGATGAGCGTCAGGGCATCTCGTTTAGTGAGAGGGAAACTGGCAAGTGTTTCTACTCCGGACTGCTATCCAATGATGGAAGTGCACTGGTAGGGATATCGGTGATACAGCATCAGGCTTGATTGCAATGCCTCTTGGATGACCAGTCTGTGACACACAATGCCCAGGCCTGATGTGAATAAAGGCCGCTTGGGTAAGGTACTGGATGGAAATTAGAACCTGTGGAACCAGACTCCTGCAAGGAGTCAACAGCTTCAGGAGAGAAAGGAAACTTGTTTCGTGCAGATTCCTTACAGCTGAAAGTGAAAGAACATGCTTTCACCTTGTCAGTTTGTGCTGGATTTAAATTTGATTGCACTAGTGAAAGGTTAATATGCTAACCCACTGTACTACTCAGCCTCCTCATAATAAACAAATACTCTAGTTGAAAACAGGTAGCATCATGATCTATAGTTGTTTTTTCATGTATCTGCACAATATCACACACTAGCGAGCAGAATCATGGCAGGCAGTCAACTGCAGTACTGTTCAGTTCCAACTGTAATTTTTAGTTAAGGTTATCTTGTACCTTTCCTAGCATCCATCCATCTGAAATCCAAAATAGTGTGGCTGAAACTGGCCAGGAGATGAGAGAATTAATTTGTGGAGGCGCTACTCCTGTGATGTGAAATACATACGCAATGCAGAGATATTTTCTTACTGGATTAGGAGTTCTCTTACATTTGACCCTGACTTTACTTTTCCACTAATCTAACGTCATTTGATTGCACTCCAGTGAGAAACAGTTGGTCTCCATGTCCATTACAGAAACAAAGAGACAGATCAGCCAATACACCCACTTCTTTCAAGCCCAACGTAGACAACAGCGAAGATTGAGAACTAATAGCAAGCAACTCTGAAGGGGACAGTTAGCAGGAACCTTCCAGGCAGCTCCGTCACCCTGACGAATACCCACTTTGTTTGGGTAATTGTAGTTCAACGGTAATCCAGTTTACCAAGAAGCACTGATTTGTGCTTTAATCCTTTCTCCATGCTGATGAATTGTAAGAATAAGTAATCAGGTAACCACTGCAGGCTACTTACTACTCAAGTGTGCCATTCAAGCAAAACAAAATGTGTACAGTACAAGGATGTGATATCAACCGCCCCAATGGCTCGTTGGATAAATGCCCTGCCAGATGTGGCACAGAGCCATACAGGTTCCAGGTTGAATCACTGGTTCGTTCTCAGCAGTAATTCTGGAATGAATGTTCTTGATCATCTGTCTTGGTTTCTGTAACGGACCATGGACACGAAATCAGGATAGCAATTAGGATACCCTCATTACTTCAGTGCCCCATGTGAGCAGGGGAGAAAACATATCAGCCAGTGTTCTTGGTCCTAATTGATATCCAGTGAGACCTACTGGAAAGAGTGCCCATATGGATGGTGTGCGAGGACAGGATCAAGCTCAGGTGATGGCCTCCACAAATAAATAGCCTACCAACGCCCACCGTCTATACTCACACATGAAGAACAGGCACTTGGGCAAGGTACCATGTCAGTGGCAAAGTCCAGCAAGAGTCAGTATCCTCATGGAGAGGAGGGAAAAATTGGGGAACCTTTTATTTTTCAAAGAATGTGCCATCACACTGAACTCAAGTACACAGGAATCCTGACTTGGTCTGGTCACTGGCTTAAGCCTAAATTTAAAAAATGGTGTCATTTGACCCGAGCAACTTCTCGTAGATATTCAACATGGTCGGAGAGATCTTCAGATGTCTCCGTCTCACCTGCTTTTTATATTTTTCTTTATCTGTTGTGTTAATAGCACATTATTTCTATTGCAGTGTACTAATAAAAGTAACATTTTCCGCAATGATGGCACGGTTTTCCTTTAGATAGTGACACTGTGTTTTGGAAGTTCGTACTTGGAGTTCCTTAGGAGGGTGCCAAGATTTGCAGAGAATCCGAATCCCTGGGAGTGCGTCAGTGTTTCAGGTGGTTCTGAAGAGTTCTTACTCTCTGCAACATTTGTCCTGCGCAAATGCAGAGCAGAGGAATGGCTTCCTATTTGACCCTGAAATGAGCTTCCGACCCCATATCCGCTCTAGCATCAAAACCGCCGACTTCCAGCTCCAACATCGCCCGTCTCTGACCGTCTCAGCTCATCCGCTGCTGAAACGCTCATCTGTGCCTTTGTTATCACGAGATTTGACGATTCCAATTTTTTCATGGATGGCCTCCAATCTTGCACCCTCTGTAAACTTGAGCTCATCCAAAACTCTGCTGCCTGTATCCTAACTTGCACCGAGTCCCGTTCACCCATCACCCTTGTGCTCGCCGACCTACATTGACTCCAAGTTCGGCAGCGCCTTGATTTTAAAATTCTCATCTTTGTTTTCAAATTCCTCCATGGCCTCACACGTTCCTGTCTCTGTAACCTCCTCCAGCCCTACAAGGTCTCTGCACTCCTCCAATTCTGGCCTCTTGCACATTCCAGATTTGAATTGCTCCATCATTGGTGGCTGTGCCTTCAACTGCCTTGGCCCTACGCGCTGGAATTCCCTCCCTCAACCTCTCCGCCTCTCTACCTCACTCCTTTAAGACACTTCCTAAAACCTACCTCTTTGACCAAGTTTTTCACCTGTCCTAATATCTCATGTGGCTCGGTGTCAAATTTTGTTTGATAACACTCTTGTGAAGAGCCTTGGGACGTTTTACTACATTAAAGACGCAAGTTGCTGTTGTTATTGGAAGAAAAATATTTGCACAGTAAAGTTTGACTTAGGTGCCTGTCATGCTTATTCCAGTATATTATATTTATACCACTATATGATTGCAAATCAAATCAAATGACTTCTTTTTACTAAAGCAGAAGAAGGTGACCCTGATGACGAGCATTTCCTGGACTGGCGCGCTCCAGTACAGAAATTGTAATCAGAGTTTTATTGCTGCTGAATTCCTACTCTTCACAACACTATCCAATGCAGTGCTGCTGAGCAGGGGCAGGTGGTGAGGAAGGGGAATGAGAGAGTATGTCGTCATTTGGTACTACCGTCACTTGGTTGTAGGCTTGCCAAGGCTCCTGGATTGTCCAAGAATTAAATATTAATCTCTTAGACACTGGTGACTCAACTTTGGCTAACAAGGGAAATTAGGGATAGCATAAGATCCAAGGAGAGGACATATAAATTGGCCAGAAAAAGTAGCAAACCTGAGGATTGGGAGCAGTTTAGGATTCAGCAAAGAAGGACAACGGGATTAATTAATCATAGCAAGAGGATTCGAGTACAGGAGCAAGGATGTCTTGCTGCATTTCTACAGGGCCTTGGTGAGACCAAACCTTGAGTATTGTGTGCAGTTTTGGTCGCCTTATCCGAGGAAGGATGTTCTTGCCATGGAGGGAGTCCAGCGAAGATTCACCAGACTGATACCTGGGATGGCAGGAATGATACATGAATTGAGATTGGGTCGACGAGGCTTATATTCGCTAAAGTTTAGAAGAATGAGAGCGGATCTCATTGAAACTTACAAAATTCCAACAGGACTAGACAGACTAGATGCAGGAAGGATGTTCCTGATGGCAGGGGAGTCCAGAACCAGGGGTCACAGTCTAAAGATAAGGGGTAAGCCATTTAGGACAGAGATGAGGAGGAATTTCTTCACCCAGAGAGTGGTGAACCTGTGGAATTCTCTACCACAGAAGGCGGTTGAGGCCAATTCATTAAATATTGTCAACATGGAGTTAGATATATTTCTTAAGGCTAAGGGGATCAACAGATATGGGGAGAAAGCAGGGACAGGGTACTGAGTTTGGATGATCAACCATGATCACATTAAATGGCGGAACAGGCTCGAGGGGCCGAATGGCCTACTCCTGCTCCTATCTTCTATGTTTCAATGCTGTGAGCAACCCAAGAAATCGTAAGGGCCTTTAACAAAATTGTGGGTACTTGCCCCCATTTTCTTTGAATACTTACGTTTATTAGTTATAAAAATATTGGCGATAGGGGGAGAAAGCTGTTTGACCGGGCGGGACGATTGGAGGCAGGAGGTCATGTGATGAAACCTCCAGGAATACGTCCAATCAGAGTTGGCGACCCTAACTGGCAGCAACCTACACCTCAGAAGGTTTTCTAGGCAAAGTTTTAGAGAGGATGCTGAGGAAATAGGAGTAAAATACGAGAAAAACTGGGGCGGGGGAGGCAGAATCTAAAGAGAAAGGAAGAAAGGGGCCATTTCCTACCGTGCAACCGTAGATATTCAGGGCCATTGACACGATGTTTTTCTATTCACCACGGGAAGCAATGAAGGAGAGGAAATGGGGAAACAGCAAGATGCGGATAAGAAAAGGTTTTACATTTTCTACTGCATGTCTCTGGTTTCTGAGCAGGCTGACGTGATGAGGTTATCCACTTTTGCAAAGGATGTCTGAATGTTGTGCAAAGCAAAGTGTTTGATTCACACTTGAAAGAATCCTGAAGGCCACAGCCTATGAGCACAACGCTACCTTGTTCAATGCTGTGGTTAAGCTGCAGCTTCACATATCACTTGTGCTGTGGATTCAAGGCCTTGTGATGAAATCTCAAAGACATGAGAGTTTGCTTATTCTGCTAAGGTTCAGGGTTGAAACTCAAATTGCATCAAGCTCTCTTCTGCTTCTCCAGTCCTGATTTTATGGCCCTTGATCCTGAATTTGCTTTGCCCTATTATCACTAGCCCCTCCTCTCACTTCCCCCCAGCTCTAATCTCACTTCCTCTAGTGGGGTTCAATGCAGAGAAGACATTACACTTAATAGGACTACCAGCCACTGTCTGCATTCAAAAAGATTCTGAGACTTCAAGTTTAACAAAGCAGCTTTATCAACCTCTCCACAGTATACATTTGCCAATTTTGTTTGAATTTTGTAGTTCTGTAGTTGAGAATTAAGCTATTTGTTCACTTTAACCACACTATTTTCCTGGGTTACAATCTGTGGGGTCAGTACTGGCCCAGAAACAGTTTGTGGGGTTAGTACTGGCCAGAGATTAATGCATGGGATCAGTCCTGGCTCAGAAGCAGTGAATGTGGGAAGTATTGGTCTCGAATCAATGGCTATGGTCAGAGATTGACCAGTGCCACTTGTCTCTGGTACCTTCACTGGTCACTAATCACAGTGTACAGGAAACTTTCGATTTACCGGCACCTAAATAACCGGAAATCTCGGTTAACCGACAAAATTCAGGAGTAGGTTCAGGTAAGTTTTACTTCATATTACTTGCCTTCCTCGATCTGTTGCTGTGCAATTGGGTGTGGCTGCAGCTGTTGCTAAGCTACAGAGACGCTTGGAACTTGTGGCCATTGTTCACCTGTTGCTAAGCAACAGGGTTTGTTGCTTTATACGGAGCTCTCAGCTCTCCGTATCTTTCACTATAGCTCTCGGTTATCCGGAATTTTTGATGAACCGGCACCACGTCGGTCCCGGATAAAAAAAAGTTTCCTGTACTTGTGTGACTTCAGTACAAAAGTACTGCCTGCAACAACACAGCCAGAGCACTGCTAGGAGCTCACAGAGAGGCAGCCGCTCAAACATGCACATTTGCTCCGTCAAGATTACAAAACTGCAGTATGAGTCAAACATATTTGTTTTCTTGATTTCTGACATGTTCACATCGCTTTCAAAAGCTAATACAGGAGATATAGAGCTTCAGTACTTGTCAGCGATGCAAGTCGCAGCATCTTCCAACATCAGCAACATAACTTTTCTGGCGCTTTAGATACTGGCTCTCTATTGTATAATAGGTATATAACCTTCCCAGCAAAGATGTACAGCAGTGATTGAGAGACAAACACAAGTCACACATTGACTGAAATGCTCAAATATGCCCAGTTTGTACTGTACATTTATAGGAAGTGTTAGAGACACGTGAGCTGTACAGTATCAGACAGGAGTAAACTGTTCTCTTTCACCAGGTGAATACTATACAGGAGCGAAACGGAGATCTATTCGAGCTGTACAGTACCACTTGTGAGCTTTACATATACAGGACCTGATGATAATTACATAAACTGTTCAATGGCATACACCAGTTTTCACCGAGTGTGTACTGTACATGTACAGGAACTGGCACTGAGACACACAGTACAAGCCAAGAACGTTTATCCATTAGGATAGATTTTTTGACTGCCAAACAAGTTTCTTGAACAGTAAGTGAACAAGCAAATAAAGAGCAGAAACGTATAATATATAATTGCTACAGTAGTTATTAAACTTTTCTAACTCCTTCCATAATAGAAACCAATATAGTCACAACCCAGTTCTAAACTAATTATAATCAACCTTCTTATAGAAGTAGAGTTGTCTACCTTAACTAATACTCTTCGGAAGCTTCATAAGCTCCCAATAAAACTCATCGACAGTGCAGGACAATAAACACCACCAAAACACTATGGGGCTTCATTGAATTTAAATAGCTGTCTGTTAAATTCAAAAGGAACTGCCAAACAGACACATATCTGAACTGGCCTATTTGTGTTTAAAATTGTGCAGCTTGGCTTCTCCATCAAGCAAATTGCCTGGAGACAACCGACTTATCCTCAAAACATTGCATCGCGTTAAGCTGGGACGTGATTTCTATGAGTGAAGCTGGTTTCTAACTCCTTGTGTACCGTGGAGCTAACAACGAGCTAAAATTTAGACATAAAATGGTTTATTTTTTAATCACAACAGCATCCGACTGTATTTAGAACAACAACGTTTGAAATATTAACCTAGAACGCCAGTGATTCTGCTCTATGCGCTGGCAACTAACAAGACTCCTTGCCACTAGCACATACTTGGAAAATTAGCCCCATTATGTTCAAAGCAAATCCAGTTTGGGCAAGAAGTCACATAATGATTTAACTACTCGCCCAATAATGTCCTCACATTACTCCCAAAGAAGAATGATTGTATTTGAAAGGATCTTTACACATCTAGATCTAACCTAGACACTGACACAGAAAAAATGGATACTTTTAGCCACTGGAGCCCGTGGCAAACCCAAGACTAGTTTAGGGCATTAGTGACCTACTTAAAAATCAATGAAAGCTATGCACTGTAGGAAAAATTCTGTTTATGCCAAAACGCTCTAGTGTTAGACATTACACTTTTTGCATGATGGACTTGATGCATCATCACTTCAAATAGCTCCCACTGCTGTCAGCATTAGTCTAATTACCAGTACTTCACCCCCACTGTTATATAGCTCAAAAGGATCTCTCCAGACACTACACAAGTTTGGAAGGACAGGATCTATAATCATACTGCTGAGTGTTTTTCACAGTTCAAGTAGATATGGTATGAAAATTTCAAACACCCACCTTTTATGTTTTTCTGAAATCCCAGCGACAGTCCTGTATCTGCCACTGTGGCCAAAGTCTGCTCGATTTTATAGCTGTTCTATAGCTATATCCGTCATTCATTTCTGTGGAGGTTCTCTAGATCGTCCACCATAAGTTTGGCAGAAGATCCGCTGAAAGCCCAGAGAAATAGCATAAACAGCGATTGTGCCATTTCTCCAGTGTTTCTATAGATCTTCTGCAGAAGTTACAGTGGATGATAGGGAGAACCAAAGAAACCTTGGGAATAGAAATCCTCAAAACCAGTGGAGAGTCACTCTGCCTCTTAAGAGGCTCTCACATGATTTGGTCCTTGCATGTAATATGGCCTGTGTGTGCAATTCAGTCTCTGCTGATGGTCTGGTCTTTGTGCGTGATCTGGTTCCTACTTGAGACTGATGCTGGATCACCCACGGGAACCAATGTAAAATCCAGTCCTTCCATGTGATCTGGTTCCCACTTGTAATCTGATCCCCAGATGTGATCTGACCCCCAATTGTAATCTGGTACATCGAAGGCAGTGCTAAAGATACAACTGTAAAAAAAAAAATTGCTCACCACATCTTGTTAAACACAAAACTGCAATGCACAATGTAATGTGTCTTGAGTGACAAGTGTCCCCAGCTACAAATTCTTATGTGGCGAGTTCACTATGGTGTGCAGTTGGAATGGGGAATTGACATGCAGAGTTCATGAGCTTGATCCATCATGCGGTATGGGGAAGGGAAAAATCAAAAAGTGCATCATCTCAGAGCCACTCTCCTGCAGCCCATGCAATGCATTTGCAGCCCAGGATTCCAGTTACCTGTCCACACTAAGGGCTATGGAATGCTGCATGGAGCAAGAGAATGGGCAACAATAAAAAGGGAAGGAAGGGAGAAAAATCAATTGCATTAACAAGAGGGGTTCAGCTCCACCAGTGGCTCAGTGGCTCGATGTATACAGATCAGGAAAGTCCAAAAGTCATGCCCATCAATGCCGAGTTAACTGATATGCACCAGGGCAGTACTATTGGCCTCATCGCCTCAGAGCTCGGGAGGAGTAAATTCAGTGAGGTCTCCACTCCTGATTGCTATTCAGTGAGCCCTGCTAAAAAGTGCATGTGTGTATTTGTCAAGTGAGATGATGGGGTTCGAGGGTGATGCTCTCTATAATTGAATACCCCACCAGCACTCGTGTGAAGAATGAGGCACTAGAGGCTGCAGTGAAACAGCACACCCACAAGTGTCAACAACTTCAGCAGAGGAGGGGACGAAACTGGGGAACACTAAATTCACAGCGCTGGTTTGGCTATGGACGTATGTGGAAATGCAGTATTAAGCAGGGACAAGGTAAGAACCAGTAATCATCCTGTGCAGAAGAGAAAGGAAAGCGTGCATCAACTCGCACTTTAAATAAAGATTCCAGCACTCCTATGTCGGAATTTGTTAGCAAATCGCCAATATAGAGGCAGTGCCTGCCTTTTCTTAGAAAGGATTTATTACAAAGCCCAGGCCACAGCACCAAAAAAAATGTGTCACCACGCAAGAATGCCCAAACATACCAAGAGATTAACCCTCTCTAACACATCCTGAAAGGGAGAGCTTGCCTTTACTTATCACAGCTCTTGCCACCCTTTAGTGGTCACATTGGTTTATTTACAGCAGCAATTCTAGTGCTGCAGCAAGTACAAGGAACTATAGAAGAGACCTATGTAATCCAAGCTCATATGAAGGTGCTCCACGGGTAAGTATATATACTGTAAAAGAGCAGACTTCTCTTTCATGTGGACTGTTATCAAAAGTCAATTCTCAAGTGTCAGCACAGGCTCTAACCCACAACCCGACAGCACTTCCTTTTCACTTCGAGCTCCTGTTGCCAATCTAGCAACAATTAGAGCTCTGCTCCAGGTCCCTCTGCCACTCTTGTTGCTTATCCTATCCCCACTCACATTCCCTGTGCAATGTCAAAATTACTCCAATTCCCCATCCTATTCTTGCTACAGCTCCCTCTCCTAGTCACATTTCCATTCATAAGAATTTTTAGGAGCAGGAAATGGACATTAGGCTCAACAAGCCTGTCCCTTTTTGAGAGATCAACTCTACTTAGCTGCCTTCGATCATATCAGTGAATTCTTTCTCTGTCTGTTAACCCTTTTGATCCCACATTATCTGTTTCAATAGCCTATTCTGGTAAATTATTCCACAGAAACTTACCACCATTTTGGAGAAAATATTCTGCCTGATTTAAATGACTGCACTTGGTCTTTACTCCCCATGTGCAATGTCACGAGAGATTAACTAGTTAAAAAGAAATATTCTTCATGGGTCAGTGATTCAGCAAAAACCCTTTAACTATTGACCAAGAAAAGAGCCACCACAACTCGTGATGGTCTCAACCCCATAATCAGTTAGAAATTGAGAAAGTCTGCAAGGTCACTCTGACTGCAGCCCAATATCGATGCAGGTCAGTGCACAGAGGCATCATGCCACAGATGAGTCAATAGGGGCAATATTCACTTTCAGCAGCCTGATTTTCATCCCACTGATATTTACCATTCTTTTTTTTTTTTTAAAAAGAGAATTCCCGCCATACTTTTATATCATCATTCCAGAATTCTAGGGAAGCATTGACCAGGAAATGTCCTTCTGTGATACAACAAACATGAAAACACATGACATGGCATGGACATACCATTTTACTCCTTAAAATCATGTCCACTGTACAGTACAAAGACAGTATCAGCCCTTCTTGCCTGATAATGCTGGCCTCTGTGAATATAGAATAATATATCGCTCCTTTACTCCTAATAAAACTGCCCCGAGCACAATTCAGAACAAGAAGTATGTTGCTCCTGTTCTCCTGATAATGCTGCTCGCATTTATCGGTACAGAATATGGAGAACATTGCTGCTGTATTCCAAATAACACCGCCTCGTGTATTAGTGCAGAATAAGGAGTATAACACCCATTACACTCGATAGCAATGTTCTGTGCAGAATGGCTTCCTTCTCTGCGAAACTATCTGTGACTTCTGGAATATTATTTGTGTACAGAATAAGTATCATGGAATCTTACAGCACAGAAGGAGGCCATTCAGCCCATCATGCTTGCGCCTCATGTTACCTCATCATCACTGATAATATTGCCCATTTACTGGTACATAAGGAGTAGAAAACACCTTTACTCCTGATGACACTGCCTCTATATACAGAATAAGAGGTATATTATACCTTCACTCTTAATTATACTACCTCTTTATGTAATACAGAATAAGGAGCATAATACCCATGTACTCCTGAAAATACTGTCTCTGTAAATCAATATCATTAAAAGTCTTGTGTTTAGTGTCGGCCATCCTGTCACACATTTCTAAGGCATCACAACTGGAAATGTGGCCTCAGAGAAGGCATACTACAATGTCACATGTCCATAGGTAAAAGATTATGATTGGCTCAAATGCCACTTCACTAAATTAGCAATCAAATATCCAAATTACCAAATGAAAATAAATTGAAGCAGCAAAAACTAGCAATGGAAAACAAGTAATCAGCAGCAAATCAAGCAACTAGATCCTTCAACTTCTTTGAAAGCTACCATTCACAAACCAGCAAGTACCCCAAAATTTCTTTGCAGCCATAGCCGCCATTTTCTTTCCTCACTCAGGTCAGTGTACACAACTGGAAATGATATTTATAACAGAACATTTAAAAAAAACACGCAATTCTAAAAAATAAAAATCGATAAATGTAACCATCATTTAATGTTAGAAATGTCTGCAACAGGTTTCGCTCACACAGACCTGTCCTTCTGACAGAAGCCATGGGCTTGACCTGGAATTTTCACCTGAGCCTTGGATGCTGGGTTATCTAACTGCATTGGACAAATTGCATGTGTGCGAGAAAGTTCTAGCTTTCACCCTGCTCCTGTGTACCCAGAGCGGAGTGGACAAGCCAAACAAATTACAAACACCTGCGAGGCACAATAGAATAATCGAATGGTTACATCACAGAAGGCGGCCATTCAACCCGTCAAGCTCATGCTGGCTCTCTGCAAGAGCACCTCAGCCAGTCCCACTCCCCTGCCCTTTCCCCGTAGCCCTGCGAATGTTTTTCTTTCAGGTACTTTACCAACTCCCTTTTGAAAGCCATCATTGAGTCTGCCTCCATCACCCTTTCAGGCAGTGCATTCCAGATCCAAACCACTCGCTGTATAAATTTTTTTTTCCCTCATGTCACCTTTGGTTCTTCTGCTAATCACCTTAAATCTGTGTCCTCTGGTTCTCGACCCTTCCGCCAATGGGAACAGTTTCTCTCTATCTACTCTGACCAGACCCCTCATGATTTTGAACACCTCTATCAAATCTCCTCTCAACCTTCTCTGCTCCAAGGAGAACAACCCCAGCTTCTCCAGTCTATCCATGTAACTGAAGTCCCTCATCCTTGGAATCATTCTTGTAAATCTTTTCTGCACCCTCTCTAAGGCCTTCACAACCTTCCTAAAGTGCGGTGCCCAGAATTGGGCACAATGCTCCAGTTGAGGCTGAACCACTATTTTATAAAGGTTCATCATAATTTCCACGCTTTTGTACTCTATTCCTTTATTCACAGAGCCCAGGATCCCATAAGCTTTTTTAACCGCTTTCTCAACCTGCCCTGCCAACTTCAACGATTTGTGCTCATTTACCCCCCGGTATCTCTGTTCATGCACCCCCTTTAGGATTGTACCCTTTAGTTTATATTTCCTCTCCTCATTCTTGCTACCAAAATGTACCACTTCACACTTTTCTGAGTTAAATTTCATCTGCCACGTGTCTGCCCATTCCACCAGCTTGTCTATGTCCTCTTGAAATCTATCACTCTCCTCCTCACTATTCACTATACTTCCAAGTTTTGTGTCATCTGCAAATTTTGAAATTGTGCCCTGTACACCCACATCCAAGTCATTAATATATATCAAGAAAAGCAGTGGTCCTGGAACCGACCAGAAGAACTGTATAACTTCCTCTAGTCCGAAAAACAACCATTCACCACTACTCTCGGTTTCCTGTCACTTAGCCAATTTCGTAACCATGCTGCCACTGTCCCTTTTACTTCATGGGCTTCAACTTTGCAGGCAAGCCTATTATATGGCACTTTGTAGAACGCCTTTTGGAAATCCATGTGCACCACATGAACAGCATTGCCCTCATCAACCCGCTCTGTTACCTCATCAAAAGACTCGATCAAGTTGGTTAAACACGATTTGCCTTTAACAAATTTGTGCTGGCTTTCCTTAATTAATTCACACTTGTCCAAGTGACTGTTAATTTTGTCCCTGATTATTGTTTCTAAAAGCTTTCCCACTACTGAGGTTAAATTGACTGGCCTGTAGTTGCTGAGTTTATCTTTACACCCTTTTTTAAATAAGGGTCTAACATTTGCAATTCTCCAGTCCTCTGGCGCCACCCCCATTTCTAAGGAGGATTGGAAGATTATGGCCAGTACCTCCGCGATTTCTTCCTTCACTTCCCTCAGCGTCCTTGGATGCATCCCATCCAGTCCTTGTGACTTATCTACTTTAAGTACAGCCAGCCTTTCTAGTGCCTTATCTCCTCTACCTCCTCCTTCACTATGTCTATAGAAGCATCTTCTTCCTTGGTGAAGACAGATGCAAAGTACTCGTTTAATACCTCAGCCATACCTTCTGCCTCCATGCATAGGTCTCCTTTATGGTCCCTAATCGGCCCCACCCCTCCTCTTACTACCCGTTTACTATTTATATGCCTATAGAAGATTTTTGGATTACTTTTTAATGTTAGCTGCCATTCTATTCTCATACCCTCTCTTTGCCACTCTTATTTTCTTTTTCACTTCTCCTCTGAACTTTCTATATTTAGCCTGATTCTCAGATGTATTCTCGACCTGACATCTGTCATATGCGCTCTTTTTCTGCTTCATTTTACTCTCAATCTCTTTCGTCATCCAGGGAGCTCTGACTTTAGTTGCCCTACCTTTCCCCCCTAGTGGGAATGTACCTCGACTGTACCCGAACTATTTTGTCTTTAAAGGCCACTACAGTTTTAACTGACAATCTTTGATTCCAATTTACCCGGGCCATATCTGTTCTCATCCCACTGACATTCCTCCAATTAAGTATTTTTTTTACTCTAGATTGCTCCCTGTCCTTTTACATAGCTAATCAATGCGCCGGAAAATGAAAGATTTATTTTACCATACAGTTTAAGCAACTAAATTGAAAAAAAATGGGTTTTATTTGCAAAGAGCTGTTTTACATCATTAAGGAGGGCTGATGATTGTGCTAGGGCCGCAGGGGGTTCTTCATGAGGTGCCTCAGACACTGTGGCAAGAGTCAGTCAGCGAGCGAGATCCGGACCACGGTTCAGATGCTGGTCATCGGAGATTCAGCGGTGAAATAAAAACCTGGGTATCGCTACATCAATAACGGCTTCAGCAAAAAGTAGAGATCCACCATAGGAAGCAAGGCGGGGGGGGAAGAAATATTTTCTAATCATTTAAATGACCGAGAAAAAGAACAATGGTTTTCGGGAAAGAGAGAAAAGTAAGCTAAATAAAATACTTGAATTGCTGTCACTTTTAGGCTGCAACATGGCTGTGGTAAACTACATGTCAAATCCCAGGTTTCCTGCTGGCAACATCAAGAGCGATCTACTAATATTAAAGGAAAAGGAGTATTATACACTCTTACGCCTGATAATACTGCCCTGTGTCCAGAATAAAGAGTACCTTAGAATATGGAAGGCATCATGATAAGTGCCTACTGAAGAGGGAATTAGGCACGCACTTGAAGGAAAGAAATATTCAAGGGTAGGAGGAAAGAGCAGGGAAATAAGATTGAACTAGATAGTGCTGATGATGTGTCCCAGTATGGCCTCATTCTAGGCTGAAATGTCGGTGATTCTGTCACATCAGCAATGTGCAGAATAAGCAGTACATTTACTACAGAAAATGGTGCTTTTATGCACAGCAGATAATTACAGCACCCTGCTAACACTGCCCTGCTTACAGAAAAAGGTGTGGAGATGCCGGAGTTGGACTGGGGTGGACAAATGTAAGAAGTCACACAACACCAGGTTATAGTCCAACAGCTTTATTTGAAATCACAAGCTTTCGGAGCGCTGCTCCTTCATCAGGTGAAGTGGAGAAATGCATAAAGACACAGCTTATATAGTCAGAGAATCATGTCAGATGTTTACAGGTAATCTTTCTAACTGCCATTTATCACACCTCGGCAGAGAGATAATCACAGCAATCAAAGGTGTGAATGGTGTCCAAACAGGTCAGTCAGGAAAACATTACATCAAAGAACAATGAGGTGGGGTCACAAGGGGTCAAATATTGCAGATGCTGGGGTCTGTATGAAAAAAAGACAAAAAACATTTTTTTTTTTGCTGCTAGAAATCACAGCAGGTCCGGCCGCATCTGTGTAGAGAGAACAAGCCAATGTCGACTCAAGTCTGGATGATCCTGCGTCAGGTGGGGTTACATGTAGCGTGACATGAACCCAAGATCTCGGTTGAGGCCGTCCTCATGAGTGCGGAACTTGGCAATCAGTTTCTGCTCGACGATTTTGCGTTGTCGTGTGTCTCGAAGGCCGCCTTGGAGAATGCTTACCCAAAGATCGGAGGCTGAATGTCCTTGACTGCTGATGTGTTCCCCGACTGGGAGGGAACACTGCTGCCTGGTGATTGTTGCGCGGTGTCCGTTCATCCGTTGTCGCAGTGTCTGCATGGTCTCGCCGACGTACCATGCTCCAGGGCATCCTGTGATTATCTCTCTGCCGAGGTGTGATAAATGGCAGTTGGCAAGATTATCTGTAAACATCTGACATTATTCTCTGATTATATAAGCTGTGTCTTTATGCATTTCTCCACTTCACCTGACGAAGGAGCAGCGCTCCGAAAGCTTGTGATTTCAAATAAAGCTGTTGGACTATAACCTGGTGTTGTGTGACTTCTTACATTTACAGAAAAAGGAGCATTTTACCCATTGTGCCTGATAATGCTCTCCTGTGTATTGATAGAAAATAAAAAGTATATTATCCTTTTACTCTAATAACACTGCCCGAGTGCAGGAGGAGTGTATCACCTCTTTACAATTGATATTCTTTTTCCCGTGCGCAGTACAGAATGTGTACATTACCTCTGCACTACTGGATAATACTGCCCCTGTCTACAATACGCAGGATTATATTACCTCTTTACTTCCAACAGTATAGCCTGTGACCATCCGTGTTTGCCCTTCGTTAAGGGGTTCTAATTTTCCTCGTTAGAAATTACACAGTTTCCAACCCATTAATCCAATGAGGAGGCTAATGTCAAGAACAATGCTGCAAAATAATCCCTCTACATTTTATAAGTGACGTCCCCAGACAAAAAAAAGTCAACCGTGACAATTAGGCCACTTAGCTTTTGAAGCAGTCAGTTGTGTGAAACGCCTATTTTGAAGAGCTAATTAAGTACGCTCTGGGAGGTTATGGTACCCATGCTGAAATCAAAAAACCGTACACCAGAAAGTGACAAAGATTGATTGAAAGAAATCTGCACCTGAATAAATTTTAACCTCGGTATTTTGTCATGGTTTTTACATGCACTGAAAATAACCTAGACTTCCAACACTGCATCTCACGCAGCAATACCTTGATGGAATGCTGCTCTTATATATAACATATATATACATTCTCCTGATGAGCGAGTGTCATTTGAGTGGTACTGGACTAATTCAATGCAATTGCTCACTGTGTCTGTGGGTAGCTGTTGAAAACATCCTAAACTGTTACCGTAGCAACAGAATTTGGGTGATGTCGTTGCTGCTTCTGAATTGATTGAGTTCAGTGATATCAGTAGTGGTAGTTCAAAGGCAGCAGCCCATTGTTATTATTCCAACTGGAATTTGTTCTTTTGAATTTCTGAAATTCTCCAAATCATATCAGGTTTATGCTTCCGAAACTAATTAAAAATTATTTTTACATGTACAGGAAACTCTTTGGTATCCGGCACCGACGTTTTGCCGGTTGATCAAAAATTCCGGATGACGGAGAGGGTTATCATACCGAGGCTATTTTTAACAAAGAAAAATTAAAAAATCAAGAAATGTGCAGTATACAGTAATTGGGTACTCACCTACAGAATGTTGTGTTAAATGGATGGTGGAAGATACTTGATTAAGTACAGTACTGCCAGTTGAGGGTAATGCAATGCAATGACTACCAGCAGCGTGGGAGACACACAGTACCCCTGTAAAATGGTGGATCAGAAGAGACTACCGGCAGCGCGGGAGAGTCAGACTCCTGTTACAGGGGTATTGAGGTGTTCCGACTTCTGACAGCGCCAAGAAGCCGAGTAGTGGCAGTTTGGAGAACTACCCCCACTGACTATCTCTGCCACCGCGGGGGACTCGGACTCGGACTCATTTCTGGTTATTGAGGTGTTCGTTTTCGGAGTGAGAATTTTGCCGGTTAATAGAGAATTCCGGATATTTAGGTGCCGTTTAAACAAGAGTTTCCTGTACAATAACAACTTAAATTTCTGTAGTAATCCTCACGTTTAGAAAGTTGCCCCTCAGCTGCTTTAGAAGGGATCGAAAAACAGCGGCTGTTGAGCAGGAGGGGAAAAAAAGGGATAATGGAAAGTTTGTGGGAGGGGAAAAAGGTAGGGTTAAAGAGAAGTTGCTAGAAGCCTTTTGAAAGCAGGGAGGAAAGTTGCACGGTGAAAGGTGTGTGGATGAGGGTAGTGCAGTTGATGTAGTCTACATGGACTTCAGTAAGGCTTTTGACAAAGTCCCACATGGGAGACTGGTCAAGAAGGTAAGGGCCCATGGGATCCAGGGCAATTTGGCACATTGGATCCAAAATTGGCTTAGTGGCAGGAGGCAGAGGGTGATGGTCGAAGGTTTTTTTGTGACTGGAAGCCTGTGTCCAGTGGTGTACCGCAGGGATCGGTGCTGGGTCCTTTGCTGTTTGTAGTGTACATTCATGAGTTAGATATGAATGTAGGAGGTATGATCAGTAAGTTCGCAAATGACAAAAATTGGTGGAGTGGTAAATAGTGAGGAGGGAAGCCTCAGGCTACAGGACGATATAGTCGGGATGATTAAATGGGCAGAACAGTGGCAAATGGAATTTAACCCTTAAAAAGTGTGAGGTGATGCATTTTGGGAGGACAAACAAGGCAAGGGAATACACAATAAATGGTAGGATCCTAGGAAGGACAGAGGATCAAAGGGACCTTGGTATGCATGTACATAGATCCCTGAAGGCAGCAGGACAGGTTGATAAGGTGGTTAAAAAGGCATATGGGATACTTATATTCTATGCCTCGGCTAATGAAGGCAAGAGCAGGGAGGTTATGATGGAGCTGTACAAAACACCAGTTAGGCCACAGCTGGAATACTGTGTGCAGTTCTGGTCGCCACACTATAGGAGGGATGTAATTGCATTGGAGAGGGTGCAGAGGAGATTCACCAGGATGTTACCTGGGCTGGAGCGCTTCAGCTATGAAGAGAGACTGGACAGGCTGGGGTTGTTTTCCTTAGAGCGGAGAAAGCTGAGGGGGGACCTGATTGCGGTGTACAAAATTATGAGAGGCATAGATAGGGTAGATAGAAAGGAACTTTTCCGGGTCAAAAACCAGGGGGCATAGTTTCAAGATAAGGGGCAGGAGGTTTAATGGGGATTTGAGGAAAAACTTTTTCACCCAGAGGGTGGTTGGAATCTGGAACTCACTGCCTGAAAGGGTGGGAGAGGCAGGAACCCTCACAACATTCAAGAAGCATTTAGATGGGCACTTGAAACGTCATAGCATAAAATTCTACGGACCGAGTGCTGGAAAATGGGATTAGGATAGGGCTTGATGGCCAGCGTGGACACGATGGGCCAAAGGGCCTCTTTCCGTGCTGTATAACTATGACTCTAAGTCAACCTCCTCATCTCTGGAATTAACTTAGTGAATCGTCTCTGAACTGCCTCCAATGCAAGTATATCCTTCCTTAAATAAGGAGACCAAAACTGTACGCAGTACTCAAGGTGTGGCCTCACCAATACCCTGTACAGTTGTAGCAGGACTTCCCTGCTTTTATACTTCAACCCCCTTGCAATAAAGGCCAACATTCCATTTGCCTTTTTGATTACTTGCTGTACCTGTATGCTAACTTTTTGTGTTTCATGCACAAGGACCCCAGGTCCCTCTGAACTGTAGCATTTTGTAATCTCTCTCCATTTAAATAATAGTTTGCTTTTTTATTTTTCCTGTCAAAGTGGATAACCTCACACTTTCCCACATTATACTCCATCTGCCAAATGTTTGCCCATTCACTTAGCCTGTCTATATCCCTTTGCAGATTCTTTTAGTCCTCTGCACCACTTGCTTTCCCACCCATCTTTGTATCATTCGCAAACTTGGCTACATTACACTCGGTCCCTTCATCCAAGTCATTAATGTAGATTGTAAATAGTTGAGGCCCCAGCACCGATCCCTGTAGCACCCCACTATTTACCGTTTGCCAACCGGAAAATGACCCATTTATCCCGACTCTCTGCTTTCTGTTAGTTAGCCAATTCTCTATCCATGTTAATATATTACCCCCAATTCCGTGAGCTATTATCTTATGCAGTAACCTTTTATGTGGCACCTTATCGAATGCCTTCTGGAAATCCAAATACACCACATTCACTGGCTCACCCTTGTCCACCCTGCTCATTACATCCCCAAAGAACTCCAGCAAATTTGTTAAACATGATTTCCCGTTCATAAAATCATGCTGACTCTGCTTGACTGCATTATGATTTTCCAAATGCCCTGCTACTGCTTCCTTAATGAAGGATTCCAGCATTTTCCCAACGACAGATGTTAGGCTAACTGGTCTATAGTTTCCTGCTTTCTGTCTCCCACCTTTCTTAAATGGGGGTGTTAGATTTGCGGTTTTACAATCTGCTGGGACCTCTCCAGAGTCCAGGGAATTTTGGTATATTGCAACCAATGCATCCACTATCTCTGCAGCCACTTCTTTTAAGACCCTGGGATGCAGGCCATCTGGTCCAGGGGACTTGTCGTCTTTTAGTCCCATTATTTTACCAAGTACTATTTCCTCAGTGATAGTGATTGTCTTTAGTTCCCCCCTCCCTGTGGCCCTTTGATTATCCATTATTGGGATGTTGTTAGTGTCTTCTACCGTGAAGACAGATACAAAATATTTGTTCAGAGTCTCTGCCATTTCCCTGTTCCCCATTATTAATTCCCCAGTCTCATCATCTAAGGGACCAACATTTACTTTAGCTACTCTCTTCCTTTTTCTATACCTGTAGAAGCTCTTACTTTCTGTTTTAATATTTCTTGCCAGTTTACTCTCATAATTCATATCTCTCTATTTTTTTTTTTTAAGTCATCCTTTGCTGGTTTTTAAAAATTTCCCAATCCTCTGGTCTTCCACCAATTTTGGCAACATTATATGCCTTTGTTTTCAATTTGATACCATCCTTTACTTCCTTAGTTAGCCACGGATGGTGCTCCCTTCTCTTAAAAATCTTTCTTTCTCGCTGGAATATATTTTTGTTGAGAGTTATGAAATATCTCCTTAAATGTCTGCCACTGCATTTCAACTGTCTTACCCTTTAATTTATTTTTCCAGTCCACTTTAACCAGTTCTGCCCTCATGCCATTGTAATTGCCTTTGTTTAAGATCAGGACACTGGTTTGAGATACAACTTTCTCACCCTCCAACTGAATTTGTAATTCAACCATACTATGATCACTCTTTCCTAGAGGATCCTTTATTATGAGATCATTTATTAATTCTGTCTCATTACACAGTACCAGATCCAAGATAGCCTGCTCCCTGATTGGTTCCATTACATACTGTTCTAGGAAACCATCCCAGATGCACTCTATGGTTGTAGGACTGGAGGAGGTTACAGAGATAGGGAAGGGCGAGGCCATGGAGGGATTTGAAAACAAGGATGAGTATTTTAAAATTGAGGCGTTCACTGGTTTAAGGGGAACCAGTGGAGCTTAGCACAGATGGGGGTTGTGGAAACATGGAAGCTTATGCAGGCGAGGACACACGCGACAACTTTCTAAATGAGTTGTAATATTTAATTATCCAAGCTCCATTTTATACCCTGGTTTCTGGCTCTGTGAC
Organism: Somniosus microcephalus; assembly: GCF_052327205.1. Taxonomy (NCBI): domain Eukaryota; kingdom Metazoa; phylum Chordata; class Chondrichthyes; order Squaliformes; family Somniosidae; genus Somniosus; species Somniosus microcephalus. Next base: position 28,030,117 of record NC_141005.1, on the reverse strand, counting down.
GGGTGGAAACCATGAAGAAAAGCACAAGTCACTGTCTTCACTCTGCCAGCCCGACACTGATCAGTATTGATGCTCACAGGAAAAAAAATCACTTTGTGTGTCAGACACAGCTCTTAAAAAACCAATGTATAATTATTTCAGCATGCAGTGCAAAACACGGCATTCGAGAGCATGTTGCAAGGGGAATTAGAGGTGCAACAACAGTGTGTGACAAGACCTGGAAGTACCTACATGTCCTCTATGTTGGAGAAAGATAAGCAATATGAAAGGAATTAAACCGGTGAGAATAAAGAGAAGGGTGGAAAATAAGTTTTAGTTTTTATATACCTGTCACAATGGAAAGCATTTAATATAGGGGCACTGTCACTTTCAATAACAGAGCTCTGTTACTTTAAATGTTCAGCCAAATAAAACTCAAAAAGTTAATTTCTTAATTCCCTTAATTTTCTCCCTGATGGGAGTTGGTGCCACAGCCAATTCTGTCTCATTTGCACAGATCACAGAACAAATCTGTAATATCCGACCAGCACCCAGCTAAACAACAAAACCGCTGGATATTGGCGTGGGTCCCAGACATGCAGAGCAGCGGCTTTCTGATCGACAGGCTTGATAGAGAGCGAGCGAGCAGCACAAGGGGAGGCAGGACTGTGCTGAATTGTATTTGGGAAACATTCCATTCTGATTTTTTTTTTTAAATGAAGCCATCTGTATAAAACTTCACCTAATTTGACAATTTCACTTGTAGCTGCTGTTACATTGTCTGGACTTCTCTGCCCTTCTGACTATAGATTCTTGGGCTTCTGTATCTTAGATTATTATGCTCATAAGTGAGTCTTGGCTCCTTATAGTTTCAAAAGTATCTCACTGGCCCTGATTTCTAGATAAGTTTTTGAAAGTGAGCCCAGCATAATAAACAGAAACCAACATTGTGTACTAAAGTTGTAAAACACCATTAGGCCTACACTTTGCTCTGCTCATGGTGGAATCGTTGATGATCTGGATGGGTCAGATTGTGGTCTATGCTCCAGCCTACTCTAATCCTGACCCTCCTCATTTCTCAGACAATCAAAATGACAGGCTCGATACACTCACAATCACATCCATTACTTTGATCAGAAGGGAGAATCAAGAGACTTAATTTGTATATGCGCAGTAATGAGGAATGTTTTCCTTCATAAAACGCTTTTGGGATGTTCCCACGACACAATAAAGGTGCTACACAAACACAAGCATTTCTTTCCTTACATTCCAGCGGGCTTCATTGTTTTTACCATATGTTAGTTCCATTTGCTAGTTCCTATAATTTAACTGTTGATACTGCAATTGCTGGGGCCCTTTTTCTTTTTGGAAAATGTATTTGAAGATTATTCTGCAAAGTATGTGTCCCACTCCAGCTGAACTGCAACCAGCCCACAATCCACATGGGATTACAGCACACTATTACACCTACTCTTTTCCCTCTGTACCTAATTAACCCTACTCATTAATTTTTAATGCATGGCATAAACACAGTATATTATCAAGACCTGTGGGATATGATCTTGATCCTACTGTTGGTACTAAATGAAACTCACTCACCGTCAGGTCTGTATATTTGAGGGGTATGCATCATATCTCATAGATCCTCCATTGGGGAGCTGGATACTCCCAAGTGTTGACATCTATCAATCTTAAGTCTGCACAAACTTCCTGTCTGTGACACTTCACTTCCCAAAATTACATTTCCGACACTTCTTAGGTCAACTTTTTGTATTATAAATTCCTATGTCTCCATTTACAGTAAACTCTTTCGTATCCGGCACCTATTGGACCGGGATGGTGCCGGTTGATGAAAAATTCCAGATAACAGAGAGGTAGGCAATTTTTAAAAATAAAAAATAAAAACCACGGACTAACACGGCCACCGCAGGAAACTCGGAAAAACAAAAAATGGATGGATTCGGCAAGATTACCGGTTATCTATTTTGCCGGTTATTAAAGAATTCCGGATGATTAAGTGCCGTTTAAACAAGAGTTTACTGTATAATGGAAAAAGCCTATGAGATTCCTCTTTCCGTTATTTTAACAGAGGCATGAACCCATTTAAAATAAAAAAGTTATTTAGCCACCTCAATGAGATGTACCAGTAGGCTGCAGTTAGATGGAAAGCCTAAACGCTTCCCGATATTGGTGTTCAGGGATCACTGTGGGGAAAGACCTTTGGGCAAATTTTGGGATGATTAAATGATGAAAAGGAGTGAGAGAGAACAAACCCCATTTAAACATTAGAAGCTGCATTTATTTTTGAGAATGAAGTACATCATATTTTATCCTAAAATGAGAGACTTGACAAGACTGGTTAAGCAACAATGCACTATTACTAGCACAGATTCAGCAGAGAACACCCATTGCCAAGTACATTTTACGGGCCTGTAATCCCATTCCCAAACCTTCAGCAACCAATTTCTAAAATCAGCAAAATTTATATCCTGAGAATATACCACATATCTGCTCCATCGCCAAAACCGCCTACTTCCACTTCCAGAACATCACCCGTCTCCGCCTCTGCCTCAGCTCATCTGTTGCTGAAAACCTTTGTCACCTCTAGACTTGACCAATGCTTTCCTGGCTGGCCGGCCTCCCATTTTCTACCCTCCATAAACTTGAGCTCATCCAAAACTCTGCTGCCTGTGTCCTAACTCGCACCAAGTTCCGTTCACCAAACACCCCTGTTCTCGCTGACCTACTTTGGCTGCCAGTCCGGCAACGCTCTAATTTTTAAATTCTCATCTTTGTTTCCAAATCCCTCCATGGCCTCACCCCTCCTTATCTCTGTAACCTCCTCCGGCCCTGCACCAGAGACCTCTGCGCTCCTCTAATTCTAGCCTCTTGCGCATTCCAGATTTTAATCACTCCACCACTGGCGGCCGTGCCTTCAGCTGCCACGGCCCTAAGCTCTGGAATTCCCTCCCCAAATCTCTCTGCCTCTCTACCTCCTTTAAGATGCTTCTTAAAACCTACCGCTTTGACCTGTCCTAATATCTCATGTGACTCGGTGGCAAATTTTGTTTGATAACGCTCCTGTGAAGCGCCTTGGGAAGTCTTACTACGTTAAAAGGAGTTATATAAATACAAGTTGCTGCTGTTGTTGTTGAGAAAGGATTGCCGTCAAAATAACCCTCTTCTTCCATCGCCTCAATCCCTATCGGCTGGCTCCACAATCCGATTAATATGTATAGAAATTACCTCACAGCCCGACAAAATTGGTGTCCATGGCAACTTCACACGTGTGCCTCATGACGGTAGCTGTGTTGGTAATGCAGCTGATTTTATAAAACAGTAAAGATAAGGAAAGCTGAGATTGCTGGAAATCTGAATATTAAAGCAGAAAACTCACCCCATCTGACAGAGAAAGACAGGCTAACATTTTGAGCAGAGCCATTTTGTTGGAACTTGGCCAGGTTATCAGTAAGTAAAACACACCAAACCTTTTTACAATGACAATTTCTGAATGAAAAGTCTCGCCCAACGCATTAACTTTTCTCTTTCAGGGGCTGACCGATCTGCTGCGCATTTATAGCACTTGTGATTCTACACAATGCTGCGCAGCACTGAGGATTCTGATTAAAATGCTGACTCCAGAATTGGATACAAAAAGTAACAGGAGAAAACAGGAATCAAAATACACCTCAATAAAAAATAAAAAATTGTACTGGCTTCAAGACACGAGCTTTTGCTACTGCGCAACCTCCATGCAAATGAGAAAATACGGTCCACTGAGTTCCACAGTCTTCTGCCCTTGACCCTTAAGATAAGATCAGAGCAACGGGGTGCTTCAGGGGTTCATTTCCAACTTCACCACCTGGTGGTATAACCTGCCAGAGTAGATCACCCATTGTAGAATCCCACCGACATTCATCCCATTGACTTTAATGGAACGGAAATCAGGCAGGTTCTGCAACAGGTGGGCGATCCAGTCTTCCAGGTTGCCGCCCAGGCGATGGAGTTGAAAATGACGCCCCACCAGCGCCCCCCCCCCCCCCCCCCCACCCTTCATCTCTTACACTATCTGCCTGCAGCACCACTGGTGTCCCCATTAAGAATACAGCAATTGCCCCGATGACCTAGTGGGTAAAAGTACCGACCGATGTCATATTGTAGCATGAAGACCAGAAGACTCATTGTCAAGCCTTTAATGTTCCATTTACACCAGTTCCCTCAGTGCTAGGGGCAGGAAATAGGAGCAGAGATCCATATTGCCAAGCCTCTGTCCCGTTTTCGCATGACGTGCATTTCCTGGGGGCCAAACTGAGGTGGTTCGGGGGGGGGGGGGGGGGGGCGGCATTTGAATGCCATGCAAATGATGCAGGAGTGAACAATAATGCTTCCTGCATTATTCCAGGATTTTGCTGGGCAGCCAGCTGGAATGAAAAACGCCCTTGGAAAATGGGGATTAGAGGTTGTGAGGATTGGAGGATCTGCAAAGGGCCAGCCAGCAACTTGCTAGAACCTCAGGGATGTATATCTACCTGGTCTTCAGTTGACAACAGCCAGCAGACCCAAAATATCACTTGGGAATTATGCTGCTGCAGACCAATGTGGTGTGTGCACAACTTTCTGGCCCCGATTTGGAATGAGCATGGATTCCAAGGTGGTTGTCATACCTGGCACACAACCAGCCCATTTAAATCAGCCGAACACACAAAAACAGCTGGTTCAGCCGTGGAGAGGTCAGGCATGTGCAACAAGTGCACCGCCTGCCTTATACAGGAGTGAGAAGAAGGGAGGAAAATCAACCCTGATAAATTTAATTCCTGTACTGCGTTAGCCTATCTGAGCTGACACAACAGTAACCTTTGGTGTAACAAGGGGATTAAACTAGCTCGGAGTCCCACCGATCACTACCCAGTCATTCCGGCTAGAAACTTTGCATGCCTGTTAGGACCTGACGAGATTCAGCTGTGACAATCAAATAGCTTGCCAAGAATCACTGTCTGGGTGATGCATGAAGAATGGGCATTTGTGCATGATACTGGAGGGCAGCTGGCACCCATGTACCGACCCCCGCAACGAATTAGCACCTTCAAGAGGAGGGAGGAAAAATTGGTAGAGAGAAAACAGATACATACAGCAGCCTGCTGTCCCCCACACTTCACAATACTTTACCACGAAGGATAGGACATCAAAACGTGCTTATTCCTCCCAGTGCCTGGTAACTGATTCACGAGCTGCATAAACTCAAACTTTAACTCGGTTATCACAACCTGTGAACAGCTCAAGGTTTTGAAAATCGGGTTATTCCAGAGTGTCTCAGGCATTTATTTGTACTCTAAAAATAAATGTATGAGTCACTGTCTCAAGCACTGATTGTTCAGAATGCTCCATCAGTAGTGTAATCTGCATCTGGTCCCAGTATCCTTGACTTTCACCAGTTTGCTTGTTATTTGCTTCTTACCATCTTATGCGATTCATAATGACTGCTCTAAAAATGAGAAAAAGGAGGGCGAAGCAGAGTAAGCATAAACTTTCTTACAATTACCCTATCATTAGTTTGTGGTTTTATGTTATAAGGTTCAATAAGATTTTTTTTTTCTACATAATATATAATTGCAGTGATTTAAGGTTATTAAAGAAACTATTATTATTACAGAATTCCCATTTCCCCAAACAGCTCTTACAAAAAACCTCACATTATCCACAACTCTCAATTCTCATTTTCTTTTTTGGCGGGCTCTCATTTCTGCAGAAAATATAATTTGTTTCTCCATGTATTCGAAAATTGTCACCATCTTCCTCTTTTTATTGTATCTACCTCTTTCTATGTTCACATAGAAACATAGCAGATAGGAGCAGGAGTAGGCCATTCGGCCCCTCGAGCCTGCTCCGCCATTCAATGAGATCATGGCTGATCATCCAAACTCAGTACCGTCCCTGCCTTCTCCCCATATGAGAAGGCAGGGACAGGGTATTGAGTTTGGATGATCAGCCATGATCATCACTGGATTTTCAGGGTTCAAATAACAGGGGCAGAGTTCAAAATGAGGAAGTTAGGACTAAGATGGGGAACCAAGCGGAACCTTTTCCGCACAAAGCATGAGAGAGTTGTGCAACAAGGTAGCAAAGGCGGCCATTGAAGCAGACACTGTAAATGATGTTCAATAAACATGCTTCGGGAAAGAAGTGAAATTGAGGGATAGAGTCGGGGAGAGATTGTTAGGTGAGATTGGTAGGTGAGGCTGATCTGTGGAAAGTGAACAAGCCTATTAGGTTCTTCATATTCCCAAAAGTTCTTAGTTTTCAGGAAAGAGTAGAACAAAGAACACTTCTTTAACATCAGATAGTTCAACTGCCACCTTTGGCATGTTGCTAAAAGTCTGATTTTATAAGCAGAAGGAATGGAATGGATCACAGCCCACATAAATATATGGACAGGTGCTTATTTTGGATGCATGGGATTCATGGAGAAAGGTGACATTACATCAGCCAAAAACAGTAACCTCACCCCAAGAAAGTGAGGTTTGGCTTGGGCTGCAGAGGATACCGCACAGCGACAGAGTTTGGAGCTGAGAAAGGCTCAATCCCCTGCCTGTGCTCTCTTCACTAACGGTATGGCGATGACTTTTAACCTCTCTGTGTGGAAAAAGTTTCACCATATTCCTCTCTTAATCCTAACCAATGCACAGTTGAGAAACCATTTGCGTTTTTGTCTGCTGTGTTGCATCGTTTTACCTCCTTAGCTGGCTTTTTTGATTGGTCAACATGTACTTTACAGAGCAACAGCAGAAAAAACTCAGACTGAGTCCTTCAAAAATAAACTAAACATGTCACAAGATCACATGATAATATTACAGATGAGGACGGTCATTTGGCCCATCGCAACTCATCCATCCAGAATGACCCAGAAGTGCCCTTACTGCAGCATTCATTTGGTTCTTAAATGATTCCTCTCTACTACTCTACCCAGGAGTCCATTCCAAGTATTGACCACTCTTTGTGTGAAGAAAAATATCTTAAGTTTGCTTTTACTAATTAAAACCTGTGACCCTCCTTGTCCTACTCTTGCAATTTAATTTAAAGGAACCGTTTACATGCTTGATAAGCTATGCAAGATCAGCGGGGCCATTTTCACTTTGCGTGGACTATGGGCAGGAGACAGGAGGTGTGCTTGCACCACCCATTCAATATCTGTGCCAAGAAGCCCAAGCCATTTTACGGGCCAGGTCTTATGTGCTTATTGTCGGTGAGCTGCAAGCGTTGTACCAGCTTAGCGGTTGGGGGGTGGAGCATTCCAACAGCTCCGCTGTGGTGCCGAGCATGAAGTTACATGTTAAAGTGGAGGAGGGAGGCCAGCGGGCCAAAAGATTGTTATGGGACCAAAAGGAGTGTTCATGCTCCTCCTGGCCCCACAAAAACTATTGGGGGGGGGGGGGGGAAAAACTTAACTTGGGATTGTTTTATGAATGGCCTGCAGAGGTCCCTTTCAGGACCGCTGGTTAGGCCATTCAATGCCTGGTACCAATGGGAAGAACGTGCATGGAGTATGTTCCAACCATTGGCACCTCAAAATCGCATCGAGGTCCGACAACTGCGTAGGATCCCGATTTGCAGATTCAATGTGGTGGACACTCTGGCCGCCCATTTCCAGCATGGGTCAGAAATGGCCATGGCCATATTGAGAGTAGCACTGGGGCACTAAACGTTGCACTGCCATTTCCGGCCCACTCCCTGACCCTGTTCCCCCTCGGTGGAGGCCCTGATAATTGGAGCCCACATCTCAGATGTCTCCTTACAAGGCCCTCCTAGTATTTCTCCAGTCTTCCCTCATAACTGAGCTCTCTAAGACTAGGGATCATACTTGTGGTTCCTTTTCGCACTGGATCCAGGCCTTAAATGTCTCCAATGTGCCTCGGTAACCAAAACTGGACTCAGCATTTAAGGTGTGGTCAAACAGGAGCACAGTATAATGCAATCATAACTGCCGCTGACTTGTTCCTAGGTCTTCACCTTTATTCTTAGCTATTTCAACACCATTATGGAGTGCAGGTGTTGCAAATCTTTCCTTCCTACATGTAGTACCTTAAACTTCTCTGCATCAAATTTCATCCATGATTGTTCTGTCAACTTACATATTATATACAGCTCATTCTATATTTTCTGAAAACCCTCTTTCAATTCAATTGCCATAAAGCAGGCTTAGGAGCAGTACTTCAAGGGTGGTAATCTCTCCATTACTTCCCCAGCCAAGTGCTAGAATAGAGAAGGATAGCAAGATTAGGGAGCTCAACAAGTGGCTAAAGAGGTGGGGGTCGATTTTCATTGACCCGTGGAGTCGGGATTGGAGGCGTGCGGGGGGTTAAAGTCCCGAATTCGGGGGTCCTAACCCCATCCCGCCCCCAACCCGCCTCCATGTAAGTTTCAAAGGAGGCGGGTACCCGCCCTGCACTGGGACCCGCCTACCCGAGGCGGGAAGGGATTAGTGCCAATTAACTGCCTGTTAACAGGTAGTTAACAGGCAGTTTTTAGCCTAATCCCTATTTTAAAGCTTGAAGTGTGGGATTCCCGACGGCTCCAAACCACGCCAAGTTAGAGTCATCGGGCCGTCGGGTTGAAGGGCTTGGAGGGGTCGAGATGTCAGTGTTCAGGTGAGTGATGTGTGCATGAGTGCAAAGGTAAGTGTGTTTGGTGTGTCTAAAGTGTGTAAAGAAGTTTAAATTACCTGTACTTACCTTTTCAGCCTTCCTTCCTCTAGGTTTCGGGAGTCCATCATCTAACCGGCACAGACAGCAGAATGGCTGCGAACGGTCAAAAGTGACAGCCTGCAGCTTTCTGTGCCGGTGAGATTTCTAACCGAGTCTGTGTGGAAGGACTCAGGTTAGAAGTAAGACTGTCAGTGTTTGACAGCTTCAAACAGCTGTGAAACACTGATATTTCATCTGTCAAAACGTCTTAACAGATGAAATTTCAGTCTGTGATGTCACCTGTTGCCGGGTGGCCCTTAATTGGCCTGCTGAGCCCGCTGGGTGGGCTCAACAAGGTCAATCAAGTTAAAATCGTGTGGATTGGCCGCATCTCGATGGAGGTGGGACTACAACCCCGAAAATTGTCGTCCTACCTCCTTCCCGATTTCTGAATGAAAATCAACCCCGTGGTGTCAGGAAGAGGGGTTCCATTGCGTGAGGCATTGGCACAAGTTCTGGGGAAGACGGGAGCTATGCTGAATGGATAGGATATATCTGAACAGGCAGGGAGCTAATGGATTGCGAAATGTTTAAATATGGAAGTGACGAGTCACTTAAATGAGGAAGGGGGCAGGGAAAATAAACACAATCAGAAAGAGCAAGTAGAGAAGGTAGACAAAGATGCAAATAATATACAAATAAAAAAGAATTTGGCAAAAGGGATAGCATGCAGTAGGAATAAAGGCAATAAGGGAGGAAATTAAATCCAGCAGTCATAAGCAGGAAAAATTCTGAGATAAAGGAATAAGGCATTAGTTTAGACAAAAAAAAAATCGAGACAAGATTGTGTTAAAAAAACAAAAGTTAAACTGTATGTAATGCAAGAAAAATAGAATCATAGAATCTTGCAGCACAGAAGGATGCCATTCGGCCCATCCTGTCTGTGCTGGCTGTTTGAAAGAGCTATCCAGTTCGTCCCACTCCCCTGCTATTTCCCATAGCCCTGCATTTTTTTATTTTTCAAGTATTTATCCAATTTCCTTTTGAGAGTTACTATTGAATCTGCTTCCACCACCCTTTTAGGCAGTGCATTCCAGATCATCATAACTCGTTGGATTAAAAAATTCTCATTTCCCCTCTGGTTCTTTTGCCAGTTCTCTTAAATATTTCCTCTGTTTAACAACCTTCCTGCCAGTGGAAACAGTTTCTCCCTAACTACTCTACCAAAACCCCTCATACTTTTGGACACCATATGGTTAGAGATCAAAAAGATAAAGGATTGTTCCGTTAATCAGGTTGTACTGCAGACGCCCTAATTGTGGGAGGGAAACAGAAGAGGAAATCTATGGCAGATAGGGAGATGAGTCGGAATAACAACATTACGAGGTAGTAATTAGCCACTCATTGATTGTGTCAGGAACAGAGTAAATGGAGAAATGAGAATGGAATTCTAAAATGTGCGCATGCCTCCTTTCTCAAGCAGTATATCGTATGCCTATAAGGGGATAGGTGTTTTTTTAAAAATATTTTCCTGGGATGTGGATGTTGCTGGCAAGTCCAGCATTTATTGCCCATCCCCAATTGCCCTCGAGAAGGTGGTGGTGAGCCGCCGTCTTAAACCGCTGCAGTCCGTGTGGTGAAGGTACTCCCACAGTGCTGTTAGGGAGGGTGTTCCAGGATTTTGACCCAGCAACGATGAAGGAACAGCGATATAATTCCAAGTCAGGATGGTGTGTAACTTGGAGGTGATGGTGTTCCCATGCACCTGATGCCTTGTCCTTCTAGGTGGTTGAAGTCGTGGGTTTGGGACATGCTGCCGAAGAAGCCTTGACGAGTTGCTGCAGTGCATCTTGTAGATGGTACTCGCTGCAGCCACGGTACGCCAGTGGTGGAGGGAGTGAATGTTTAAGGTGGTGAATGGGGTGCCGATCAAGCGGGCTGCTCTGTCCTAGATGGCGTCGAGCTTCTTGAGTGTTGTTACAGATGCACTCATCCAGGCAAGTGGAGAGTATTCCGTCACACTCCATATTTGTGCCTTGTAGATGGTGGAAAGGCTTTGGGGAGTCAGGAGGTGAGACACTCGCCGCAGAATACCCAGCCTCTGACCTGCTCTTGTTGCCACAGTATTTATGTGGCTGGTCCAGTTAAGCTTCTGGTCAATGATGACCCCCCAGGATGTTGATGGTAGGAGATTCGGCGATGGTAATGCTGTTGAATGTCATGGGGCGGTGGTTAGACTCTCACTTGTTGGAGATAGTCATTGCCTGGCACTTTTGTGGCACGAATGTTACTTGTCACTTATCAGCCCAAGCCTGAATGTCATCCAGGTCTTGCTGCCTTCGGACATAGACTGCTTCATTAACTGAGGCGTTGCGAATGAAACTAAACACTGTACAATCATCAGCGAACATCCCCACTTCTGACCTTATGATGGAGGGAAGGTCACTGATGAAGCAGCTGAAGATGGTTTGGTCTAGGACACTGCCCTGAGGAACTCCTGCAGCGATGTCCTGGGGCTGAGATGATTGACCTCAAACAACTACAACCATCTTCTTTTGTGCTAGGTATGACTCCAGCCAGTGGAACATTTTCCCCCCGATTCCCATTGACTTCAATTTTACTGGGGCTCCTTGATGCCACACTCGGTCAAATGCTGCCTTGGTGTCAAGGGCAGTCACTCTCACCTCACCTCTGGAATTCAGCTCTTTTGTCCATGTTTAGACCAAGGCTGTAATCAAGTCTGGAGCCGAGTGGTCCTGGCGGAATGCAAACTGAGCATCGGTGAGTAGGTTATTGGTGAGTAAGTGCTGCTTGATAGCACTGTCGATGACACCTTCCATCAATTTGCTGATGATTGAGAGTAGGCTGATGGGGCGGTAATTGGCTGGATTGGATTTGTCCTGCTTTTTGTGGACTGGACATACCTGGGCAGTTTTCCACATTGTCGGGTAGACGCCAGTGTTGCTGCTGTACTGGAACAGCTTGGCTAGAGGCGCGGCTAGTTCTGGAGCACAAGTCTTCAGCACGACAGCCGGTATGTTGTCAGGGCCCATAGCCTTTGCTGTATCCAGTGCACTCAGCCGTTTCTTGATATGGTGTGGAGATGCCGGAGTTGGACTGGGGTGGACAAATGTAAGAAGTCACACAACACCAGGTTATAGTCCAACAGCTTTATTTGAAATCACAAGCTTTCGGAGCAGCGCTCCGAAAGCTTGTGATTTCAAATAAAGCTGTTGGACTATAACCTGGTGTTGTGTGACTTCTTACGTTTCTTGATATCACAGGGAGTGAATCGAATTGGCCCAAGACTGGCTTCTGTGTTGTTGGGGACCTCAGGAGGAGGCCGATATGGATCATCCACTCAGCACTTCTGGCTGAACATGGTTGCAAACGCTTCAGCTTTGTCTTTTGCACTCGCATGCTGGGCTCCGCCATCGTTGAGGATGGGGATATTCCTGAGCCTCCTCCTCCCGTTAGTTGTTTAATTGTCCACCACCATTCACGACTGGATGTGGCAGGACTGCAGAGCTTTGATCTGATCCGTTGATTGTGGGATCGCTTAGCTCTGTCTATAGGATGCTGCTTCCATTGTTTAGCATGCATGTTGTGTTGCAGCTTCCGCAGGTTGGCACTTCATTTATAGGTATGCCTGGTGCTGCTCCCGGTATGCCCTTCTGCACTCCTCATTGAACCAGGGTTGGTTCCCTGAACTGATGGTAATGGTAGAGTGAGGGATATGCCAGGCCATGTGGTCACAGATTGTGGTGGAATACACTTCTGCTGCTGCTGATGGCCCACAGCGCCTCATGGATGCCCAGTTTTGAGCTGCTAGATCTGTTTTGAATCTATCCCATTTAGTACAGTGGTAGTGCCACACAACACGATGGAGGGTGTTGTCAGTCTGAAGACGGGATTTCGTCTCTACAATGACTGTGCGGTGGTCACTGCTACCAATGCTGTCATGGACAGATGCATCTGCGACAGGTAGATTGGCGAGGACGAGGTCAAGTAGGTTTTTCCCTCGTGTTGGTTCTCTCACCACCTGTCACAGGCCCAGACTGGCAGTTATGTCCTTCAGGACTCGGCCAGCTAGGTCAGTAGTGGTGCTACTGAGCCACTCTTGGTGATAGACATTGAAGTCCCCCACCCAGAGTACATTCTGTGTCCTTGCTACTCTCAGTGCTTCTTCCAAGTGGTGTTCATCATGGAGGAGTACTGATTCATCAGCTGAGGGAGGGCGGTAGATGGTAATCAGCAGGGGGTTTCCTTGCCCATGCTTGACCTGAAGCCATGAGACTTTATGGGGTCCGGAGTCAATGTTGAGGACTCCCAGGGCCACTCCCTCCTGACTGTATACCACTGTGCTGCCACCCCTGGTGGGTCTGTCCTGCCGGTGGGACAGGACATACCCAGCGATGGTGATGAAGGAGTCTGGGACATTGGCTGAAAGGTATGATTCTGTGAGTATGACTATGTCAGGCTGTTGCTTGACTAGTCTGTGGGACAGCTCTCCCAATTTTGGCACAAGTCCCCAGATGTTGGTGAGGAGGACTTTGCAGGGTCGACTGGGCTGGGTGTGCCGTTGTCGTGTCCGTAGCCGGTGCCGGGTGGTCTGACCAGTTTTATTCTTATTATTGTTTATCGTATTGATGCGCTATCAATTACTCATAAAAGACTGAGAGTTAGAAGAGTAACTAAAGGCTTTTATTAACAACAGAATGGAGGTCTGCCTCGAGTGGTCGACCGGTCCAGAAATACAAAGGGCTGGGGAGCAGTCACCTTTATACTAGGACCTGTGGGAGGAGTCAGCCGAGGCATGTCCAGGCATGTACACAGTGGAATACAAACAGGACAAACAGGAATACAAACAGTGGTTTACCACACGTAGCACTTGTGTACAACCAAGTGGCTTGCTAGGCCATTTCAGGGGGCAGTTAAGAGTCAACCACATTGCTGTGGGTCTGGAGTCACATATGGGCCAGACCGGGTAAGGACGGCAGATTTCCTTCCCAGATGGGTTTTTATGGCAATCCGATAGTTTCATGGTCACCATTACTGATAGTAAATTCCACAGCTGCCGTGGTGGGATTTGAACTCACGTCTCTGGATTATTAGTCCAGTGACATACACTATGCTACCGTTCCCTTAGATCTAGTTATGAGTAACAAAATAGATCAGGGAGATGAATTAAATGTGGGTAAGCACCTCATGAGTAGTGACCATAATATGATATGCTTTATGGTCCAAATAGAAAAAGTTAGTACAAAAACACAGACACCAGATTGGAATAGGGCAGATTTTAGAACGATGATGAACAAAGTAGCTGAGGTGAGGGAGAAAGAAACAAAGGCACAAAGGACTGCAGATCAACAACGGGATATTTTTTTTAAAAGGAGATTGCAAAGGTGCAGAACAAATAGATACCATTAAAAAGCAGACTATTTCAAATTCCAGGATGCCATAGATAAATAAAAAGATTAGAAACAAAACTAAAATGGAAGAAGAGGGCATATCGGCCTATAGGTTGATAGTGAGAAGACAAGAAAATAAGGAAAGGAGTTAAGAGAGGGATATGGAAAGCAAAGAGGGAGCACAAGGAGAGAATATGGAATTACAGGCCAGTGAGCCTAACATCAGTGGTAGGGAAATTTTTGGAAAAAATTCTGAGGGACAGAATTAGTCTCCACTTGGAGTGGCAAGGATAGTCAGCATGGCTTTGTCAAGGGGAGATCACCAAAGTTGATTTGAATTTTGAGAGGGGGTGACTAGGTGTGTGGATGAGGGTAGTGCAGTTGATGTGGTCTACATGGACTTCAGTGAGGCTTTTGACAAAGTCCCACATGGGAGACTGGTCAAGAAGGTAAGAGCCCATGGGATCCAGGGCAATTTGGCACATTAGATCCAAAATTGGCTTAGTGGCAGGAGGCAGAGGGTGATGGTCAAAGGTTGTTTTTGTGACTGGAAGCCTGTGTCCAGTGGTGTACCGCAGGGATCGGTGCTGGGTCCTTTGCTGTTTGTGGTGTACATTCATGAGTTAGATATGAATGTAGGAGGTATGATCAATAAGTTCACAAATGACACGAAAATTGGTGGAGTGGTAAGTAGTGAGGAGGGAAGCCTCAGGCTACAGGACGATATAGACGGGTTGGTCAGATGGGCAGAACAGTGACAAATGGAATTTAACCCTGAAAAGTGTGAGGTGATGCATTTTGGGAGGACAAACAAGGCAAGGGAATACACAATAAATGGTAGGACCCTAGGAAGGACAGAGGATCAGAGGGACCTTGGTGTGCATGTACATAGATCCCTGAAGGCAGCAGGACAGGTAGATAAGGTGGTTAAAAAGGCATATGGGATACTTATATTCTATGCCTCAGCTAATGAAGGCAAGAGCAGGGAGGTTATGATGGAGCTGTACAAAACACTAGTTAGGCCACAGTTGGAATACTGTGTGCAGTTCTGGTCGCCACACTATAGGAAGAATGTGATTGCATTAGAGAGGGTGCAGAGGAGATTCACCAGGATGTTACCTGGGCTGGAGCGCTTCAGCTATGAAGAGAGACTGGACAGGCTGGGGTTGTTTTCCTTAAAGCAGAGAAGGCTGAGGGGGGACCTGATTGAGGTGTACAAAATTATGAGGGGCGTAGATAGAAAGGAACTTTTCCCCTTAGTAGAGGGGTCAATAACAAGCGGGCATAGTTTCAAGGTAAGGGGCAGGAGGTTTAGAAGGGATTTGAGGAAAAACTTTTTCACCCAGAGGGTGGTTGGAGTCTGGAACTCACTGCCTGAAAGGGTGGTAGAGGCAGGAACCCTCACAACATTCAAGAAGCATTTAGATGAGCACTTGAAACGTCATAGCATACAAGGCTACGGACCAAGTGCTGGAAAATGGGATTAGAATAGACAGGGCTTGATGGCTGGCGCAGACACGATGGGCCAAGGGGCCTCTTTCTGTGCTGTATAACTCTATGACTATGAGAAGCTCAACAAAATATTAAAAAGGAAGAGTAAAGTACTCTACAATTTATCAGTAAAAGGAGAAATGTTAAGTGTGAGGTGGGATGCCCAAGAGGAGAGGATAATGATTTAGTGGAGCATAAACAGAAATTGGCAGGAATACTTAACAAGTACTTTGCACTAGTGTTTACAAAAGAGAAGAATATTGAGGAGGAGGTAAATCCTGAATATGTTAAAAGTGAAATGAGACATTATAATAAATAAAAGGAAAGTATTGGATAATTTAGTTAAACGTAGGGAGAACGAGGTGCCAGGAGCTGAAGAGATACATCCAAGGATGCTGTATGGAGAACAGAGACCCGAGAAATTATAGCCCCGATTTTAAACTCCTGCCAGGAATTGGGATGGTAGAAAACAGTCTTGACCTTGTCAGCGTGAGCTCCGGGAGATTTTAACTCACACATCTGAATGCCCCAGGTCAGTTTATGGGTACGGCAGCATAATGGTTATGTTACTGGACTAGTAATCCAGAGGCCTGGACTAATGTTCCGGAGACATGAGTTCAAATCCATGGCAGCTGGGGAATTTAAATTCAGTTAATTAAATAAATCTGGAATAAAAAGCTAGTATCAGTAATGGTGACCGTGAAACTACCGGATTGTCGTACAAACCCATCTGGTTCACTAATGTCGTTCAGGGAAGGAAATCTGCCGCCCTCACCCGGTCTGGCCTATATGTGACTCTTAACTGCCCTCTGAAATGGCCTAGCAAGCCACTCAGTTTTAACTTCACCACACGGGATTGCAGCGGTTCAAGAAGGCAGCCCACCACCACCTTCTCAAGGGCAATTAAGGATAGGCAATAAATGCTAGCCTTGCCAGTGACGCCCACAACCCGTGAACAAATACATTTAAAAAATGTTTCCCATCCAAAACCAGTGGCCAGCAGGCAGAAATGCAATGACGGGTGACAGGAGGCCACCGCCAGGGACCAAAGTAATGGTTCCCAGCACTGCGATAAATTGATCGGGGGGGACGGATGCAGGAGAGGCCGGACATGGGAGGCCTAAACTTTCCTTGTGGAGCCTGGAAGAGCATTCCTGTTCCTCCTGGCCCCCACAAGGAAGGTCAAAAGAAGTAAAACGACTTCCCTTTTCGAACCTCTTCTGGCCCTGACTCCTCTTCCCGTTAGGTGGGCCTGGCGGGAAATCCACAAGCACTTCCCACTCAAGCCCATTGTTAAAATAGCACGACATAAAATGACATCATCGTTGTCCCTCTGCCCTGCTCATTTGGGCTGGTTAAAATTGTAGCCTGTGCATCAGTGTGAGGCATCAGCGGTCGAGTCCCATGGCTAATTTTAACTGCCCACCCATGCAGTTTCCGCCGACTGGAAAAGGTTAAGATCGCCCCCTTATATTTCAGGGTTCTATTGAGAGTGGAAGTGTGCCGGAGGAAAGGAGAGTGGCCAACGTAATATCCATTTTCAAAAAGGGAGACAGAACTAATCCATATAATTACAGGCTGGTTAGTTTAACATCTGTGGTGGGGAAAATTTGGGAATTTCAGGATGAAATTACTAAGGCCTAGAAATTCACTGGCACCCCGTTTGGGGCGCCAGCCTCGCCAGGGCGCCGGAAGTAGCGCCCCGGAAGAGGTCGCGGCCGCCTGCCACAAATTCAGTTTGCGCGCCCCAGAGGGAAGCACGGCGCTACTCGAGGCGCCCCGCATCCCTCTTGGGGCGCTGCAACTGAAGTTCGCAGCGCAACGTGCCGCAGCGCCACACACTGCGGCACGGCGCGCTGCGGTACTGCAGGCCTTCCTCCCCTTCTTAAAGGGGAGGGGCCTGCTGCAGCGCGCTCGAAGAGCACAAGTGCCGGCAAAAGAGCCCAGCACCGAGGAGAAATGCCGGGCTCTTGGGACAAAGCCGGCACTCCGCAGGGCGGGGGGGGGGGGGGTGCTTAGGAGGCCGCCTACGCCGAAGGTAGGCCCCCGAGCCGGTCGCAAATTGCGACCGGCGTTAAAGCAGGGGGCGCGCTACTAAATTTCGCGATCGGGGCGGTAGCGGGACGCTGCGCACACCGATGACGTCATCGGTAGCGGCGCAGCGCTAACGGCTAGCGCCGCCATTAGCGTCCCGCTAAACTTAGCAGGAGGAGTGGCCAGTGGCGTAAAACCCACTAAGTGCCCTCTTAGGGTGCGAACGGGTGGCGCAGCCCACTGAATTTCTAGGCCTAAATACCTGGATGGAGAGAAAATGATTAGAAGCAGCCTACATGGATTTCAGAAAGGAAAATGGTGTTTGAATTGAGGAGGTAACAGATATGGTGCATGGAGTAAATGCAGTGGATGCAGTGCACATGGACTTTCAGAAAACATTTGACGAGCTGCCCCACAGGAGACTATTTGAGAAAATTAAATAGTATGGAATAAGGGAAGGGTAGCAAATTGGATTATAATATGGTTAGAATAGGAGTCATGGGACGTTTCTCAGAGTGGTTGGAAGTGGGTAGCAATGTCCCATACAGTTCTGTAGTGGGGCTGTTTCTGATCACTGTGTACATCAATGATGTGGATGTAGGACGAGAGGAAGTGGTATCCAAACTTGCATACAATACTAAAACACGCAGAGGATTGTGAGGCTGCGAACTGTCAGTCAGCGATGTTCATGTCAACATTTAAGAACAGGTTAGATAGGCGGTTGAAGGGAAATAAAGGGATTTGGGAACAGCGTAGACACATGGGATTAGGACCAGTGCTTATGTGGAATCTGAAGACTAATACGGATTGGTTGTATAGAGCGGCCTGTTTCCATGTTAAGAACATAAGAAATAGGACCAGGAGTAGGCCATTCGGCCCCTTGAGCCTTCTCCGCCCTTTAATGAGATCGTGGCTGATCTGATTTTGGCCTCAACTCCACTTTCCTGCCCACTCCCCATTACCCTTGACTCCCCTGTTGCTCAAAAATCTATCTCAGCCTTGAATATATTCAATGACTCAGCTTCCACAGCTCTCTGGGGTAAAGAATTCTAAAGATTCACGACCCTCAGAGAAGAAATTCCTCCTCATCTCCGTCTTAAATGGGCGACCCCTTATTCTGAGACTATTCCCCCTCGTTCTCGATTCCCCCATGAGGGGAAACATCCTCTCAGCATCTACCCTGTCCAACCCCCTCAGAATCTTATATGTTTCAATAAGATCACCTCTCATTCTTCTAAACTCCAATGAGTATAGGCCCAACCTTTCCTCATAAGACATCCTTTCCATCCCAGGAATCAACCTAATGAACCTTCTCTGAACTGCCTCCAATGCAAGTATATCCCTCCTTAAATAAGGGGACCAAAACTGTACATAGTACTCTAGGTGTGGTCTCACCAGCGCCCTATACAGCTGTCGCAAGACTTTCCTACTTCTATACTCTATCCCCCTTGAAATGAAGGCCAACATTCCATTTGCCTTCCTAATTACTTGCTGTACCTGCATGTTAACTTTTTCTGTTTCATGTAGGACACCCAAATCCCTCGATACTGCCGCATTCTGTAGTCTTTCTCCATTTCAATAATACTTTTCTTTTCTATTCTTCCTACCTTTCCCACATTATACTCCATCTGCCAAATTCTTGCCCACTCACTTAACCTATCTATATCCCTTTATGACCTCCTCACAACTTGCTTTCCCACTGATCTTTGTATCGTCCACAAATTTGGCTGCAATACACTCGCTTCCTTCATCCAAGTCATTAATATCGATTGAAAATAGTTGAGGCCCCAGCACGGATTCCTGTGGCACCCCACTAGTTACAGATTGCCATCCTGAAAATGATCCATTTATCCCAACTCTCTGTTTTCTGTTAGTTAGCCAATCCTCTATCCAATCTAATATATTACCCCCAACACCATGAGCTCTTATCTTATGCAGTAACCTTTTATGTGGCACCTTGTCGAATGCCTTTTGGAAATCCAAATACAGTACACTACATCTACTGGTTTCCCTTTATCCACCCTGCTCATTACCTCCTCAAAGAACTCTAATTTTGTCATTTCTATGTAATTCTATACTTGGAGCTAAACTCACTGTCTTTTGTGAAAACTGCATTTAATGTCTTCTGAAAGTCTAGGTACAACACATCATGGGGCTTACAACATTCTATGAACACTCCAAATATGCACCTATCACCTAGAAATTGTAAGTATAGAGTCACAGCCATACAAGAGCCTCACTGGGGGATGTGGGGAAATAAGATGTGATCAGTACAGAATCCCACCAGGTTGGAGCCTGCTTGGTATAGAATCACAGCAGGCCAGAGCATTCTCGGTAGACATTCTAGGTAATCCCAGCAAACAAGGCGCATGTTACGTGGAGAAAAGCTATACAGTTCCTAGAGCAGCCCCATTCCCTATTACATGCGTGAAATAGAACAACTTTTATTTCTAAAGCACCATTAACATTGATAGGTGTCCCAGGGAGCTTCACAGAGGCGTAAAGAAAAATATGGACGACGAGCCCAAGAAGAAGGTATTAGAAATGTTGATCAAAGCTTGGTCAAAGAGGTGGGTTTTAAAGGAAGGTCTAAAAAGAGAGGAAAGTGGAGAGATGGAGGGTTTGGGGGAAATGCACAAGATGTCAGAGTTAGAGGAACGGAGAGTTCAGAGGGAGGGGTTCTTGCGCTGGAGGTGGTGTACAGATATAGGAGGGGCAAGGCAATGGAGTAATTTAATTACAAGAATGAGAACTCTAAATTTGAGGCGTTGAGGGTGCAGCAACCAATGTGGGTAGCGAGGACAGGGGTGATAGGCGATTAGGACTTGGTGTGTAATAGGATACAGGCAGCAAAAGTTTTGGATTAGCTGATGTTTACAGAAATTGAAAGATGGGAAGCGAGCCAGGAGAGCATTGGAATAGTCAATTTTATAGAATGTATTTTATAGAACGAATTAAGGCACATGGGATTGGGGGCAAGGTATTGACTTGGATAGAGAACTGGTTGGCAGATAGAAAGCAAAGAGTTGGAATACACGGGTCGTTTTCCGAGTGGCAGGCAGTGACTAGTGGGGTACCGCAAGGATCGGTCCTAGGACCCCAGCTGTTCACAATATATATTAATGATCTGGACGAGGGAATTGGATGTAGTATCTCCAAATTTGCAGATGACACAAAGCTGGGTGGGAGGGTATGCTGTGAGGAGGATGTTGTGAAACTCCAGTACGATTTGGACAGGTTGGGTGATTGGGCAGAAACATGGCAAATGCACTATAATGTGGATAAATATGAGGTTATCCACTTTGGTGGCAAAAACAGGAAGGCAGATTATTATTTGAATGGCAATAGATTGGGAGAAGGGGAAGTGCAGAGAGACCTGGGTGTTCTTGTGCACCAGTCGCTGAAGCATGCAGGTGCAGCAGGCAGTTAAGAAGGCAAATGGCATGTTGGCATTCGTAGCAAGAGGGTTCGAGTACAGGAACAAGGATGTCTTGCTGCAGTTGTACAGGGCCTTGGTGAGACCGCACCCTTGGGTATTGTGTGCAGTTTTGGTCGCCTTATCTGAGGAAGGATGTTCTTGCCATGGAAGGAGTGCAGCGAAGATTCACCAGGCTAATACCTGGGATGGCAGGAATGACGTACGAGGAGAGATTGGGTCGATTGGGCTTGTACTCACTGGAGTTTAGAAGATTGAGAGGGGATCTCATTGAAACCTATAAAATTCTGTCAGGCCTGGCAGACTAGATGCAGGAAGGATGTTCCCGATGGCCGGGGAGTCCAGAACTAGGGGTCATAGTCTAAGGATAAGGGGTAAGCCATTTAGGGCTGAGATGAGGAGGAATTTCTTCACCCAGAGAGTGGTGAACCTGTGGAATTCTCTACCACAGAAGGCAGTGGAGGCCAATTCATTAAATATATTCAAGAAGGAGTTGGATATATTTCTTAAGGCTATAGGGATCAAGGGATATGGGGAGAAGGCAGGGACGGGGTACTGAATTTGGATGATCAGCCATGATCTCATTGAATGGCGGAGCAGGCTCGAGGGGCCGAATGGCCTACTCCTGCTCCTATCTTCTATGTTTCGATGTATTTGATCGAATATAATTTATATTTAAATAGCAAAATTTGCGGCAATTTGGAAAGTACAGAAGTCCAGTTGGGTGTAACATGGAGTTTCTCTGCAGTGCAGTTTGAGGAGCTGGGAGCCACAAAATTAGAGATGACAAAGGCATAGATGAAGGTTTCAGCAGTAGATGGGCTGATTTAGAGGTGGGTGATGTTATTGAGGCGAGAGTAGGTGATCTTTGTGAAGGACAGGATATGGGGTGGGAAGTTTAGCTTGGACGTGAGTAGGATGCCGAGGTTATCAACAGTCTGGTTGAGCCTGAGATTGCGGACAGGGAGAGAGATAGGCTCAGTGCGAGAGTACTGAGTTTGTGACTGGAGCCGAAAACGATGACTTTGGTCTTCTCCATTTTGAAGTGGAGGAAATTGCAGCTTATCCAACACTGGATGTTAGACGAGCAGGCTGACAACACAGAAGCATTGAATGGGTTGAGAGGTGGTGGGGAGCTAGAGCTGACCCTATGTCTGCAGATGATTTTACCAAGGGCAGTATGTAGATAAGATAGAGAGAGGAGCCAAAATATACAAGAAAGAAATAGAACATTATGTAGGTACTCGACAATCTGCCATGGTGTTGCACATGTACTTTCTTCGTGGCTTCTTCCGGTCCATCGCTGTAACTTTGGTGGAAACTACTTCTAATGCGCATAAACTGGGTTTCTGCCAAACTGCCATTATAGTAACAGTGGGAGAGTGGGGAAAAACCCCAAGGAAATTCCAAGTTGGGGAGTCACGGCCAAGCATAGTCTTCAGGTGAGGTAAGGTTAGAGGGTGGAGATAATGAAACCACAGCATGCAGATGTAATTCAGTTCCTCTTATAAAGCCATACATACTGTCCTTATTTTTATACAACATACTTTGTTTTAATATAATTGAAAGTTAAATGACATAATGTGCGGCAATTTGGAAAGCAAAGAAGTCAAGTTGATGGATGAGTTTCGCTGCCGTACACGTTGAGGAGCTGGGAAACCGGAAAATTGAGGCACTACGGTGCTACCACTGGTGCAAGGGTGATTATAGATTAACAGGTTTACATTATAAATGCGGACAAAGAAATTTATAATCGTAAAAGTTGACAAAAATATGACAAAAGCATGACAACTGGAAGTAAAGTTTTGTAGATAGCATGCGTGCGTAGATATAAGGTCTTGACATTCCATAGGCGTCCTCCCAGTCTCCAGCTGTTACTCTGGCAGGAGGCCAACTGAACCCCAATATAAACAGCATAAATGGCCGTTTTCAGACATTTACGCTGTTTCTCTGAAGTTTCTACTGGACTAGGTACAGGAGCAGGCCATTTAGCCCCTCAAGCCTGTTCTGCCATTCAATTAGATCATGGCTAATCTGTACCGCAACTTAATTTACCTGGCTTGGCTCCATATCCATTAAATTTCTTACCCAACAAAAATCGATCAATCTCAGTCTTGAAAATTTCGATTGACCCAGCAATCACAGAGTTTTCAGGGAGAGAGTTACAGATTTCCATTACCCTTTGTGTGAAAAAATGTTCGCTGATTTCACTCCTAAATGGTCGGTCTCTAATTTTAAGGTGATGCCCTCTTGTTATGGATTCCCCCACCAGAGAAAATAGTTTCTTTGGCGCCAATATTGACAGGGGTGGGTTTTCCGAGCCGGGGGAGGACGGCGAAGTTTCGGCATACTGTGGAGTTTTAACTCCACAGCGTGCATTTTTTTTTTTTTTTTTTTAAAAGCAGGATCCCCACCCGGAAGCCAGCCTGATTGACAGGCGTGGCTCCCAGTAGGCCGCAGCCACAGGTAGGGAACCTGCAGCTGTTAGTGTGAGTGTGAGTGTGGGGCGGGCGGTGTCTGGATGTGGAGGGTGGGGTGCGATACCAGGGAAGCTTGGGTGGCCGGGAGGAAGCACTCCTGCTCTCCTGGCACACAAGCAGTGCTATAAAAGGCACTTACCTTTTCCCCAAAGCTGTCCTCGCTTCCCTTGAGCTGCCAGGTTTCCCAAAGCCCGGAAAACCTGGCCAGCCAGGGTTAAATCTGTAAAACTGGTTAAATATGAGGCTCCCGGCCTCATTATAATATTTAAATGGCCAACCCGCTTCCTGGGAGCAGGTTGGCTGCTGGCCCCTTTTCCCGCCTCCGTTAAACCCGGAAGTGGGCAGGTTGGGGTCAGATTTGTGATTTTTAAATCTCACCTGACCCCAACCCACCTATTTATGGGGTTTAAAATTACCCGCTTTGTGTCTACCCTATCAAACCTGTCTTTACGTTTGAAGACATCCATTAGATCATGCTTCGACCGTTTGCTTTCAAGGCAATACAAGCCACGTTTATGCAACCTGGCATCATTAATTTAGCCCTTTAATCCCTCGTATCATTCTGCTGAATCTGCGCTGTACCCCTTCCAAGGCCATATATCTTTCCTGAGGTTTGGTTCGCAACGCACTACTCCAGATGGGTTCTGACCAAGGCACTGCACAAGTGAAGCTTCACTTCCTCACTATTGAATTCCAAGCCCATTGAGATAAAGGCCAACATTCCATTATCTTTTTTGATTACTTTGTGTGGCTGTGCACTAGCTTTTGATGATTTGTGTACATGGACACCTAAATCCCTTTGCTCCTGCACAGCTCCTAATCTCTCACCATGAAGAAAATATTACAATTGGTCTTTCTTGGACCCAAAGTGGATGATCTCACTCTTCCCAACATTGAACTCCATTGGCCACAGATTTACTCACTCACATAGTTTTTTTATGTCCCTTTGTAACTTCCTCCTCCCATCCATGCAAGTTTCTGTGCCTCCTAACTTAGTGTCATCTGCAAACTTGCATGTGTCATTAATATATATGGTAAAAAACTGAGGCCCCAGTACAGATCCCTGGGGAACACCACTTGTCACATTCCGCCAGAGAACTTTCTCTTTATCCCTACTCTGTCTCCTACCTCCCAACCAATTACCAACCCATGTCACAAGGCTACCTCCAATTCTATGCACTCTTATTTTTTTGCTAATAATCTCTTGTGCGGGAACCTTATCAAAGCCTTCTGGAAGTCCATGTAGATAACATCCATAGACACTCCCCAATCCACCATGCTAGTGACCAACTCAAAAAATCTCAATTAGCTTAGTCAAATATGACCTACTCTTCACAAATCAATGCTGACTCTCTGATCAGCTAATACTTGTCCAAGTGCTCAGACACGGTCTCTGATGATGGATTTTAGGAACTTCCCCACAACTGATGTTAAACCTACAGGTCTACAGTTACCTGGTTTCTCTCTCCCTCCCTTCTTAAATAATGGAGTGACATTTGCAATTTTCCTATCCAAAGGCACAATTCCTGAATCTAGAGAGCTTTGAAAGATTATGACTAATGCATCTGCAATTTCGTCACCTATTTCTTGTAATACCCTGCAGTGGAAACCAACTGGAGATTTGTCTATCTGAAGTCCCATTATTTCCTCCATTACCATTTTTTAAACTTGTATTAAATCCACTAAGTTCCTTGCTGACTTATTTTTAGGTTCTCTTGTTCCACTGGTCATTTGTCCTCTTCCTCTACTGTGAAAACAGATACAAAGTACTCATTTAACAAGAACGTCCATGAGCTTTTGCCTTTTAGGGGTATATACAGGAAACTCTCGTTTAAACGGCACCTAAATATCCGGAATTCTCACCCCGAAAACAACACCTCAATAACCGGCAATGTTGCCGAGTCCGAGTCTCCCGCGGTGGCCGAGTTAGTCAGTGGGGGTAGTTCTCCAAACTGCCACTACTCGGCTTCTTGGCGCTGTCGGAAGTCGGAACACCTCAATCCCCCTGTAACAGGAGTCAGACTCTCCCGCGCTGCCGGTAGTCTCTTCTGATCCGCTATTTTACAGGGGTACTGTGTGTCTCCCACACTGCTGATAGTCATTGCATTGCATTACCCTCAACTGGCAGTACTGTACTTAATCAAGCATCTTCCACAATCCATTTAACACAACATTCTGTGGGTGAGTGCCCAATTACTGTATACTGCACATTTCTTGATTTTTTTATTCTTTGTTAAAAATAGCCTCGGTAGATAACCCTCTCCATCATCCAGAATTTTTGATCAACTGGCAACACGCCAGTCCCGTTGGTGCCGATACCAAAGATTTCCTGTACTGGTTTTGTATCATACTAAATACTTCCCATTGTTTGTCTGTAGGTTTACCCATTAACAGTTCAGCCTAGTTTACAGTCAGATTGTTAGCGAATTCTGGGTGGTTACTCATCACTAAATCCAGCATGGCCTGATCCCTTGTCCGCTCTAAAGCAGACGGTTCTAGAAAACGGTCCCAAATACATTTGAAAAAATTGTTGCCTTTACTAGTTGGGCTCTTCTGCTTCTCCCAATCTATCTGAACATTGTAAACTCCCATTATATCCACATTGTTTTTGCTGCATGCTTCCCTGATCTCTGCATTTATACATCCTACACTACATCATTGTTATCAGGAGAGGAGTGGACAACTACCAGAGGCATGCGTCCTTTGCTGTTCCTTAACCCTATTCCTAGTGTTTCCACTGCCCTATCACCCTTACTGAAAACCCTTCTGTCTACTGAGGTAATTGTGTCTTCCATCAAAGTTTATTCATATTGCTACCTGCCAAAGTCACGGAGGGAAACTGGGATAGTCCCTGCAAAATTTCAGGACGAAGATTTAGAACCGATTAATAGTCAGTCTCCAGTGGCACTGCACACAGGAAGTCGAGACCCAGTGTAGTCTCCAGGTGAAGCAGGATTAGAGGGCGAGGATAATTAGACCCAGCACACAGTTGTAATTCTGTCCCCATCTTTTGAGTCATACATTCTGTCCTCATTTTTATATTTCCATTATAAGTTGCTACATCCACATTTATAATGGAAACTGCCTATGTAATTGTAGCACTGCAGCACATCCACTGGCAGGAGGGCATAATTACAGCCAGACAAATATATTTTGGCAGTTTCCATTATAAATATGGACATAGCAATTTATAATGAAAAAGTTGACAGGAACTGCAGGCAGTCCCAAGATTTTTAATATACCTTACAGAATACATGTTATTAATACGTCACAGAGAATGTGTTTTTTTTCCCCCAGTCAGTCTGACATATGCGAAAACCCATCATCATGCTTAAAAGTCTCCAATTCAAAATTTGTAAGTACCCGTTTGCCTGGTATAGAATAGCGCACTGTGACTCCATTGGAACACACTCTACTTCGTTAAGCTCAGAGAATATTGGTGCCAGTTGGCAAGAACCAAAGTTTAAGAAATCCCAAATGTTTGTGGGGTTACTGCTGGAAATTAATCAGTAAAAACAATGTCGTTTCTCAGCACAGAGCACTGGTAAGCTTCTTGCTGCTTACCCAGCCATGAACATCCTATCCATTAAGATATTAGTTTGAAGGACTGTAGGCAGCCAAATGGGTATCCCAACCCCAGTAACAGCTCTACTCTTCTGTTCCATTAATGAGCTAGGCTCTGATCAATCAATCCCTTAAGTATTGCAGCCCTCTTTGGCTCAAATATCAGATTACTGAGTCTACCAGAGAGGACCATTCTGGTTCCAATCTCTCATCACCAGCGGTGTCATCCTGAAGCTAATTCAATTCCAAAGAAAACCACTTATCTCTTCCTAAGGAGGGTAATCACCAGCTGGTCATTAGACAACAGGCAAGCATTGGTTTGAGTTCTCACAAGGCGGATAGATGATCCTTCGGAGAGGTATGGTGAGCAACACAAATTAGCACAAAATGTGTGATTGCATCATTACCAACTTCAAAACACATCGTGGATATTATTTTGACATATTATCACTTCTAATAGGTATAGCAGGCCAAGTTCTATGTAAAGCAGCCTTGACCAGGAACTAATGTACAGCACTATTAACTAAATAGACTGGGACCCTTCAATCCTCAAAAGCCAGCTCTGACATTTGTCAATGCAGCAGAATCTATAACAACTCAGACCTTTCCCCATCCTGAAACTGTTGATTAACCTGAATGGAGATGCTAATTAACAAATCCCTTTCTGCTGTTAAACCAGAGAAGATTGTGGACTGACCAATTAACAAGACACTAGATTGGTGACCAATGGTCATAGTGCAGGAGAGATAGCTGCAGCAATGGTTTGGACATTAGATATCTTTAGCATGCTCTGTAAATAGCATTTACTAAATGTACTGGTGACCCTAGTGCCGATCATCAATAATACACTTGATTCATTTGACAGGCTTGAAATTGGGAACATCTTCCCCATGTCTGACTGGAGTGTCGACTGCTAATTGGAGACTTGGTCATCTGTCTTGATCGAGCAATGGACAGAAAGACCACACAATAAAGGATCATTTTATGACAAGGAGTCTGTTCATCACCAGTGCGAATCAAAAAGTCGTGGACATATTTGCCTTGGTTATCTGTCTACTGTTTTCAATGGATGAAAATCACGAGGAGCGTGTTCTTGATTTTCTGATACGGGTTGGCAGGAAGGGCTCCCTGCTGCCAGTGAGTACTTGGAAAATTACCCCCCCAGTAAGTTTTAATTGTTGTTTACAACATTTTGTGCTGCACTCAAGTCAAGATGTTTTAAGCAACTACGTATTAAAGGCAAATTATCAAATATGAATTTCAATTGCTTCTGCCTCCCCACCCTGTGATAATTCACAAGGAGTGGAATCACCTCTTGCTGCTAAAGCGAGGGAGAGAGAATACGTGCCAGAGCTCCCATTGTTAGTACACATTTTCTTTTCCTCTCAATTATGTTCCCTGTATCTCATCCTGAAAGGCTGATTCCACCGGCACTAGCAACCCTCTGGTATCTCACCCAAGTGGCGATTCTTCATTTGTAAGTAGCGATTGTCAGCAGGCTCTACAAATATAGCAGTAGGGACCATTACTGCCGTCGCCTGATTGTGCACACATCCAGTAAAAACGATGTCGTTTCTCAGCACAGAGCACTGGTAAGCTTCTTGCTGCTTACCCAGCCATGAACATCCTATCCATTAAGATATTAGTTTGAAGGACTGTAGGCAGCCAAATGGGTATCCCAACCCCAGTAACAGCTCTACTCTTCTGTTCCATTAATGAGCTAGGCTCTGATCAATCAATCCCTTAAGTATTGCAGCCCTCTTTGGCTCAAATATCAGATTACTGAGTCTACCAGAGAGGACCATTCTTGTTCCAATCTCTCATTGGAAGAGTCACTGGATTGCAATTAGCAGCAGAAACCCAGGCTGCTTGTCCCTCCCCGTCACCCAGGAACATGGAGGTCAATTCTTGCATCCTTACAAGCACCCTGGGTGAGATCAGCTGAGTCCGCACAGACTAAAGTTGGAAAGTTTGACCTTCCTGGTCTGTTTGGCTTACAGTTGCCACCTTGACCCACAAGTCCGTTGCAGAAAGCTGTGCGCACTGAACTTGAATAGATCAATGAGCTCATCGCCAGCTCTCCTTGCTGCTATTAAGACGCGTGCAATTTTACCTGTGTGAGATTTACTTTAAAATAACTTTTCCTGTCATTCCTTTTTTTATAAATGGAGGCTGAGAAAATTAGTTTTTAGGTTAGGTGTCCCTGGATAATCACGAGCGATGCTGTGGCTTTCTAGACACTGCCTCAAATCATGAAGCTTTAATGCCTAGCACAATGCTCCGTTACTCACATCCCACACAGTCAAAATTGAAAAGGCATAAATCCAATCCACCAGGCTGTCCTTTGGGCAATTTTATAGCTGCGTTACATTGTCCATTAGCCTTTATAATCACCATCCTGAGCCATTCTGCAATACAGTTCTGTTTTCCAGGCTATAACTGTCATCATAAACCTCTTGGCTCAAGTTGAAAATGCATTCACTGACTGCATAAACAAGTAATAGGTTTAACAAAAAAAAATGGTTGTTGTCTCCCTCAATGGCCTAGCGGGTAAGACACTGCCTGGCATAGTGCATGACATAAAGACCAGAAGTCCCAAGTTTAATTCTCAGCCTCAGCAGCAGTAGGGGTGCAACAATTGGGCTCAGTGCCCCTGGACTAGGGACAGAAAACAAATCAGCTGGGTTTCCAGCTCTTGATCGTCGTCCAATGACCTGTAATGGAGAATACACATGTGGCGAGTGAGGACAGAATCAGGCTGGGCTGTAATAATCTGTGATGTAATTCTGACATGTGTTTTGCTGTTAATGAAAATTCAATGAAATCTTTTAACGCCTCCACATCATTAGACATATAAATGTCATAAATGCTGACAACTGCATTAAAATGAGTTAACAACTGTGTTAAATCAGTGTAAAAAATAACTTCACATGAATGTGTTAAGCAGTGCACCAGACACATTAGAAATTTTCCAACAACCCAACCAAAAACTAAACAGGTACCAATTCATCCAAACATGGCATCAGTACATATTGTACTGACACAATTATGGCTATTAGTGGTAAGACAGTAGCAAAAGTTTAAAAAAATACTGTAGGCTTGGGCGCTAGAACAACAGCGCTTAAATGATGATTCATAATCTAGGCACACTGCTCTGCCACTTTTGTTTGAAGTGCATTACCAGATTACCAGTCCCTTTTGGGTCTGTTGGAGGCCAATGGAGAGGAGCCCACATTTTATACTTTGCATCCAAGAGCAGCTCCTGGGACCTGTTTGAGGTCTCAAGTTTGCCTCCTTTACATAAGAACATAAGAATTTGGAGCAGGAGTAGGTCATATGGCCCCTCGAGCCTGCTCCGCTGTTCAATAAGATCATGGCTGATCATCGACCTCAACTCCATTTTCCCACCCGATCCCCATTTCCCTCGATTCCCCTAGAGTCCAGAAATCTATCTCCGCGTTGAATATGCTCAACAACTCAGCATCCACAGCGCTTTGGGGTAGAGAATTCCAAAGATTCACAACCTTCTGAGTGAAGAAATTACTCATCTCAGTCTTAAATGGCCAACCCCTTATCCTGAGTCTATGCCCCCTAGTTCTAGACACTCCAGCCAGGGGCAACAACCTCTCAGCATCTACACTGTCAATCTCCCTCAGAATCTTGTATGTTTCAATGAGATCACCTCTCATTCTTCCAAACTCCAGAGAGTATAGGCCCAATCTACTCAATAGTATCGACCCAATCTACTCAATTTACATGGTTAAGCAGCAGTGGTAGGATTACCATCTGGGCACAGCCAATGGCAACTACATTCCTATGTATCCACCGTGCCTATTTTCTCCTCATGTTGGATCAGCTCCTTGTATTACATTAAATTTATCTCTGTACATTTCTTACTTGCTTCACCTCAAGTGCTTTTCCTTTTTTGAGAATCCACTCTAGCTTATCGTTGCAATCAATGCAACTGTAATAACTCTGAGCAGATAATCATTTGGCAACGAAGGTCATTTCTTTCTGGCTTGAATGTAGACAGTTGTGTATCAAGTGGAATTGAAGGGAACCTGACAATGAATTAGTTGAACAATGAGAGAGGCAATAGCAGCTGTGTGTCAGTGTGATACATTTCATAATGTTCCTCCCCAATTAGTTCCATTCTGGGAGGTCACATTTCAGTTCACTAGTCATTAAATTGGACTGTACTGCCTTGCAAAATAATCTTCCAAGAGAAATTCCACACTGGATTTTGGAATGGAGGATGGGGAGGAACAATGTACACGAAGACCCAACACGATGTTCACAACAGGATCTTTTTTTCCCCCCAATTTTCTCCCCTCCTCTCCCAAAGGTGCCGACTCTAGCTGTAATCGGATCCCACCCAAGTGGCCATTCTTCGGGTGTGAGCCTCGACGGTGAACACTGGCTGGCTATTTAACCATGGGGCATAAAGGTTTATCCTGTTCTCACCAGTCATCCCCACACACACTTTCTAGCAGAGTCACTGGATAGCAGTCAGGAGCAAGAATCCTACACCAGGGGCACTGAGGCTATTTCTAGTTCCCTACCGCTGCCCCTAGACTCAGAACGTCCCAGATTCAGTGACCAATCCATGCAGATGTAAGAAGTCACACGACACCAGGTTATAGTCCAACAGCTTTATTTGAAATCACAAGTTTTCGGAGCGCTGCTCCTTCTTCAGGTGAAGTGGAGAAATGCATAAAGACACAGCTTATATAGTCAGAGAATCATGTCAGATGTTTACAGGTAACCTTTCCAACTGCCATTTATCACACCTCGGCAGAGAGATAATCACAGCAGTCAAAGGTGTGAATGGTGTCCAAACAGGTCAGTCGGGGAAACATTACATCAAAGAACAATGAGGTGGGGTCACAAGGGGTCAAATATTGCAGATGCTGGGGTCTGTATGAAAAACAAAAAAAGACAAAAAAACAATTTTTTTTTGGCTGGAAATCACAGCAGGTCCGGCCGCATCTGTGTAGAGAGAACAAGCCAATGTCGACTCGAGTCTGGATGACCCTGCATCAGGTGGGGTTACATGTAGCGTGACATGAACCCAAGATCTCGGTTAAGGCCGTCCTCATGGGTGCGGAACTTGGCTATCAGTTTCTGCTCGACGATTTTGCGTTGTCGTGTGTCTCGAAGGCCACCTTGGAGAATGCTTACCCGAAGATCGGAGGCTGAATGTCCTTGACTGCTGAAGTGTTCCCCGACTGGGAGGGAACACTCCTGCCTGGTGATTGTTGCGCGGTGTCCGTTCATCCGTTGTCGCAGTGTCTGCATGGTCTCGCCGATGTACCATGCTCCGGGGCATCCTTTCCTGCAACGTATGAGGTAGACAACGTTGGCCGAGTCACATGAGTATGTACCATGTACCTGGTGGGTGGTGTCCTCACGTGTGATGATGGTATCTGTGTTGATGATCTGGCATGTCTTGCAGAGGTTGCTGTGGCAGGGTTGTGTGGTGTCGTGGTCGCTGTTCTCCTGAAAGCGGGGTAATTTGCTGCGAACGATGGTCTGTTTGAGGTTAGGCGGCTGTTTGAAAGCGAGTAGTGGAGGCGTGGGAATGGCCTTAGCGAGGTGTTCGTCGTCATCGATGACATGTTGAAGGCTGCGAAGAACATGGCGTAGTTTCTCCGCTCCGGGGAAGTACTGGACGACGAAGGGTACTCTGTTGGTTGTGTCCCGTGTTTGTCTTCTGAGGAGGTCTATGCGATTTTTCGCTGTGGCCCGTCGGAACTGTCGATCGACGAGTCGAGCATCATATCCCGTTCTTACAAGGGCGTCTTTCAGTGTCTGTAGGTGTCCATCGCGTTCCTCCTCGTCTGAGCAGATCCTGTGTATTCGCAGGGCTTGTCCTTAGGGGATGGCTTCTTTAACGTGGTTAGGGTGGAAGCTGGAGAAGTGAAGCATCGTGAGGTTGTCCGTGGGCTTGCGGTAGAGTGAAGTGCTGAGGTGTCCGTCTTTGATGGAGATTCGTGTGTCTCCACTTCACCTGAAGAAGGAGCAGCGCTCCGAAAGCTTGTGATTTCAAATAAAGCTGTTGGACTATAACCTGGTGTCGTGTGACTTCTTACATTTGTCCACCCCAGTCCAACTCCGGCATCTCCACACCACAATCTATGCAGAGTTAGATCATTTCAGCTGGGGCAGTAAGTGGGGTTCGAAGCTTAATGCCTCTAGGCTACAGAGGGGAAAATATCAGCTAGGGTGGGTGCTCCTGGCAGCTATTCGTGATCCTCTATCAATCAATGTATTTGTACGGACATCGTGTGAGGACAAGGTTCAGCTTGATACCAAAGTCCGCCACATCTAAGTAGCCTGCTGCTATTCAGTCTAGGTTTACAAACGATAAATAGCTATATACACAATACTGGAAGGCTAGTCACACCAGTGGACCTGCACCCAGCAAAACTCAGTACCTTTGGCACAGGAGGGAGGGACAGAAGAGAAAAATCGATGGAGAAAAAAAACCCACAGAAGGTCATAGATCGGATCTCCGGGTAGCATTTACTCCTCTGATGTAAACAACACTGTGGAGGTTAAATTGGATTAGCCCCGAAAACGGGGGTGGGGATCGTGATTAACCCGCACCCATTCATTGCGTTCCAGGCAGCATGTTAAATGATTGCTGTGTGCAGCTAGCGCTACCCGCGCTGTTCATTGGCTGCACACATCAGCAGGGAGCCCGATATCGCGAGTGGCTAGCGCTACTTAAAGACAGCCTGCACCTCTTAAAGGGGAGGTGCAGTGTGGCTGCAAGAAATGATGGGAGTTTTAGCATGAGTGAATCTGGGCCGTGATACTTTGAGGAATGGCTGAACATGCGGGAGAGCGAGCACCAAGGTATTCGGACAATGCACTGGAGGTCTTGGTGCAAGAGGTGGAAAGAATGAGAGACATCCTGTATCCGCAGGGGACCAGGAGGCCCTCCAGACAGGTGCTCAGGAGGCAATGGGAAGAAGTAGTGACGGAGGTCAATGCCAGGAATGTTGCTCCAAGAACACGGATGTAGTGCAGGGAGAAGTTTAAAGATATGACGTGAGTTATCAAGGTCAGCGAGTTCCTCTTTAAATAGCGTATTCTACCAACTGCACCACTAGCCTCATCCCCTGCTCAAATCTCTACACCCCCATCACCCACCTGCCAACAATCTCGATCAATCAGTACTCAACCCTTCAATTCATATGCGTTACCTCACCCTCACACACTTGGCACTGTTGTAAGCCTCGTTCCCACCACTCACAGCTCGTACACACTGGTAGCTATTCAACCATGTACCACATCACCCAAACATATTGCAGAACACTCACTGACACACTTCCCTCTTTCTTGCAGGAGAAGGTGGCGCATAACAGGAGGCAGCAGGGAAGAACTAGAGGAGGACAAGCGTGCCTGCATGTTTTAACCCCCATGGAGGAGACAGTGCTGGCCATCATGGGAAGGGACATTGCTGAGGCCGTGGCCACTGGCAGGGTTGGAGGAATCGATGATGAGGATATCTGCATACCTCATCCCACTTCTCCCTCATCCCACAAGCTGTAGATGGTACAAGCATGCATATTTTACTTTCTCCTCTCCCCTCACCACAACCCAACTCTTGTCTGTTTTCCATTTCAGATACTCAAGCACTGGAACCTTCCCAGATTATAATAAAGCATAACAGTGAGTGTGTGACATTTTTATGCTGTATCCTCTTGAACTGTGAAAGGTCAGTACCGTTACAGATTGTTCCCATCTAAACTGGAGTTGTGACAATGGAGAGAATTTTGAGCTGTATAGAAGAAATGAAGTATCGTTAACAAACAACTGTCACTGGTGGCCATAGCATTGGGGACAATTTGAGTTGATACATTAAGAGTATCATACATCATTAAAGCTTATTGACCTATGTGTTTTCTGAAACTTATCAGTGCCAATATGCTAAGTAAATCTTGAGATAGCACTGCCAAAGATCTTGAAAATGATTTGAGTGACACCAAAACAAATTACTTTAAATGATAAGAAATTTAATATTGTGAAGTTGTGCTGTTGTTTTCTCCCTTCCAGAAGTGTGATTTTGATAAAGGGTTAAAATGGAGTAATACCACACTGATTATCCTATTGAAGATACAAAGTTTGAATGCCTCAAAATCGCCCTACAGTGAGTTTCTAATCTCACGCCGTCATCAGTCACTATCCCACATGGAGGGGAGTTAAAATCAGAAGGTAGGTCACTCTGGATTACTGTCATAAGAACATATATAAGAATTAGGAGCAGGAGTCGGCCATACGGCCCCTCGAGCCTGCTCCGCCATTCAATAAGATCATGGCTGATCTACGACCTCAACTCCACTTTCCTGCCCTATCCCCAAATCCCTTTGATTCCCCTAGAGTGCAAAAATCTATCTACAGGAAACTTTGTGCTATCCGGCACCGACGGGACCGAGCTGTTGCCGTTCCCTCAAAACTGCCATCTGACAACAAACACTGTTGCTTAGCAACAGCTTCTAAACAGTCGGCCCGTACCTTGGAAGCGTCTCTGTAGCTTAGCAACAGCTTCAGAGAGACTTTGCAGAGCCTGACTGTTGAGAAAAAAAAGCCACGAGAAGAAAAAAAACCTAACAAAACGGCTCCTGATTGTTGCCGGTGGCTCGAGCTTGCCGGATTTAGCCTCCGGATAACACAAAGTTTCCTGTATCTCAACCTTGAATATACTCAACGACTTGAGCATCCACAGCCCTTTGGGGCAGAGAATTCCAAAGCTTCACAACCCTCTGAGTGAAGAAATTCCTCCTCATCTCAGTCTTAAATGGCTGACCCCTTATCCTGAGACTTTGCCCCTAGTTCTGGACTCTCCAGCCAGGGGAAACAATCTCACAGCATCTACCCTGTCAATCCCCCTCAGAATCTTATATGTTTCACTAAGATCTCCTTTCATTTTTCTAAATTCCAAAGAGTATCGGTCCAATCTACTCAATCTCTCCTCATAGGACAACCCTCTCATCCCAGGGATCAATCTAGTGAACCTTCGTTGCTCCGCCTCTAAGGCAAGTATGTCCTTTCTCAGATAAGGAGACCAAAACTGTGCACAGTACTCCAGGTGTGGTTTCACCAAAGCCCTGTACAATTGCAGCAAGACTTCCTTACTCTTGTACTCCAAATCTCTTGCAATAAAGGCCAACATGCCATTTGCCTTCCTAATTGCTAACTGTACCTACATACTAACGTTTTGTGTTTCCTGTACAAGGACACCTAAATTTCGCTGAACACCAACATTTAATAGTTTCTCACCATTTAAAAAAGATTCTGTTTTTCTATTATTCCCACCAAAATGAATAACCTCACATTTCCCCACATTATACTCCATCTGCCACCTTATTGCTCACTCACTTAACCTGTCTGTATCCCTTTGCAGGCTCTTTGTGTCCTCCTCACAGCTTACTTTCCCACGCATCCTAGTTGACAACGCAAGAGCAGCACTGACAGAAGCCTAGGAAAAAGGTTTCCGGTCACCCTCTCTGCCATGAAAAACAAAACCACCTCAAAAATAGTGGAGGTTAAATGGGTCGCGGACGACAGTGCAAAACGGGTTTTAGTGAATCAGCAGCCTGTTTTACACACGCCAAATTTTCTTTTCCATTGACTTCCGATTCGCTATTGCCCATTTTGTACGACCAACCAATTCCAGTTTCACCCCCAGTGATTTGCAAAGATTTCAGGAGTTTGTAGTCAGCCATCATCATGGATAATCGAAATACAACAATCTCTTGGGGAATGGTCGCGTCGCAGGTTAAACAACAGCGTCTCATCTTCAGCATCTGGGTTCAAATTCAGCCCAGCCCAGGGCAGCACGGTGGCATAGTGGTTAGCACTGTTGCCTCACAGCGCCAGGGACCCGGGTTCAAATCCGGCCTCGGGTGACTGTGCAAACTCCAGACATTCTCCCCGTGTTTGCGTGGGTTTTCTCCGGGTGCTCCGGTTTCCTCCCACAGTCCAAAAATGTGTGGGTTAGATTGATTGACCATGATAAAAAAAATTGACCCTTAGTGTTAGGGGGGATTAAATACGTGAGGTTACGGGGATAGGGCTTGGGTGGGATGGCTGTCGGTGTAGGGACCGGGTGCTAGGGTTTGGATGATCAGCCATGATCTCGTTGAATGGCGGAGCAGGCTCGAAGGGCCGAATGGCCTACTCCTGCTCCTATCTTCTATGTTTCTATGTTTCTATGAATGAAAGTCTGCTTTGTCTGCTGGCTCGAAGAATTGTATGCAGAATTAGCTTGGGAAGTACTTAATCCAGTTCCAACTGGACACAAGTCTACAACACAAAGGCATCCTTAATTGGGCACTAAATGACAACTTCAGAGAGGCCACAGGATGTCGGGTGTGGGATATGGAAAAAACGTCACACTGGTGAAGGAGAAATCCTCTTCTGGGTTTGGGTTAGGGAAGGGGAAGAGGAAGCTTTATTCTGCATCTGGCTGTGCTTTACCACACCTGGCTTAGTGTGCTTGATGCTGATACTGAGTGCCTGAAATACGGAGAGTCCATTTTCCAGGAATGAACAACCCTCACCTTGATCAACACAAAAACTTAGGGGGGAAAAATTGTATTTTTGAAATTACTTCACAAACAGGAAATGACAAATCAATGATTAAAGGGGGTCCTGATGGTAAGAATTAAAGAGAGATCCCTTTCTAAGGATCCATTTTAAATATTGAACAGTTGCATATTCTTGTTCTTTTTTTACTATTTCCGTGTTCTTTGAAACAGTGAGTCAAAAGAATCAGCTGGGAGAAGTTACTGATCCTAATGGCGTGTAGGAGCTCAATTAACACATACGGAACATGAATGACATGTTCACTGAGACACCCTGAGTAATTGACTTTATTTGATGTTAATTCAGCTCAATCAGACTCAGTAACTCCTCCAGCCAGCACTTCTCACTTCAGTGTGCCAGTGCAGCCTTCGGTCGCCTGAGGAAGAGTGTGTTTGAAGACCAGGACCTCAAACCCGGCACTAAGCTCATGGTCTACAGCAGTGATACCTGCCCTGCTGTATGCCTCAGAGACATGGACCATGTACAGCAAGCACCTCAAAGCACTGGAGACGTACCACCAACGCTGCCTCCGCAAGATCCTGCAAATCCATTGGCAGGATAGGTGCACCAACGTCAGTGTTCTTCCTCAGGCCAACATCCCCAGCATCGAAGCTTTGACCACGTTCGATCAGCTCCGATGGACGGGTCACATTGTCCGCATGCCCAATACGAGACTCCCAAAACAAGCGCTCTACTCGGAGCTCCGGCACGGCAAGAGAGCCCCAGGTGGGCAGAGGAAATGCTTCAAGGACACCTTCAAAGCCTCCTTGATAAAGTGTAACATCCCCGCCGACACCTGGGAATCCCTGGCCCAAGACCGCACAAAGTGGAGGAGATGCATCCGGGAAGGCGTCGAACACTGAGTCTCTTCAGCGGGAGCAAGCGGAAGCCAAGCGCAAGGAGCGCACGTCAACCCAAGCACCCCACCCACCCACCCCTTCAACCACCGTCTGCCCCACCTGTGACAGAGACTGTAGGTCTCACATTGGACTCATCAGTCACCTGCGAACTCATTTTTAATGTGGAAGCAAGTCATCCTCGGTTCCGAGGGACTGCCTAAGAAGAAGACGACGACTTCTCATGTAATCAGAAACTGCCATTAAAACAAGAATGTTTAAAAAAATTACTGTCCAGATAGAAAACAACAGGCGGTTTTAATCAAGTATAGTTATTTACGAGAGATGGGCAAGACATTTTTTTTAAAATTATCTACGTACAATTACTATAAAACAGTTTTTGTGCTGCTACTGCTCAGGGTGCAGTGATTATGCGCAGGCCCCAGCAGTGTGTGGTTACTATGCAGATATAACATAAAATCTAACTGTAATCTATTTAGTCCTGGCCCTCAGGAGCTGAACATGATGGAGAGTGTGAAGCTAAAAGGTGACTGCATGGGCAGGCAGCCAGCCTCACACTGATTCCCACACTGTTCTCACAGGGTTTATTCAATTTGCTTTAAACTCTTTTGGCTCCTGGAGCAAGCACACTGCTTTTGTCAAGCTGCACTGCGGCTGCTGAGCTCTCCTGGGAAGATGTGTGTGGGGGGGGGGCGGGGGGAGGGGGAAAAGAGATGTGGGGGGGAGGAAGGGTGGAAAAATTGCTCCGTGC
This sequence comes from Somniosus microcephalus, assembly GCF_052327205.1. Lineage (NCBI taxonomy): Eukaryota > Metazoa > Chordata > Chondrichthyes > Squaliformes > Somniosidae > Somniosus > Somniosus microcephalus. Next base: position 27,990,840 of record NC_141005.1, on the reverse strand, counting down.
TTTCCGAAGCAAAAGGTGAAGGCTTATGACAAGAGGATGGCCCTGCAGCATGTTAGGAACAGCATCCCATCATGTATGGCCCAAGAGAGGGGAGAACAGGGAGGAAAGAAAATGTGAGTGCGAGGCTAAAGTTCTCATAAAAGGATGCCTTCCAGCAAAAAAAAGCACTTCCATCGCTCCGGCATCCAGTTTACACTTTCAGCCTTGGTGGCATCCCATACTTTGAAATCTTTTATCTAGGTTTCTCTGGATGGTGGACAAAGGCACTTCCAGTATAATGCTAAGCCATACAGACCAGAAGGTCCTTGGTTTATAAAATCATAGAAATTTATGGCACAGAAGGAGGCCATTCGGCTAAAAAAGAGCTCTCCAGCCTAATCCCACTTTCCATCTCTTGGGTCCGTAGCCCTGTAGGTTACAGCACTTCAAGTGCATATCCAAGTACTTATTAAATGCAGTGAGGGTTTCTGCTTCCACCACCGTTTCAGGCAGTGATTTCCAGGCCCCCACCGCCCTCTGGGTGAAAAAAGTTCTCCACAACTCCCCTCTAATCCTACCAATGACTTTAAATCTGTGCCCCCTGATTATTGACCTCTCTGCTAAGGGAAATAGGTCCTTCCTATCCACTCTATCTAGGCCCCTCATAATGCTAGCTATGGAAAGAAAAAATAAAGAACTTGCATCCATATACCACTTTTCATGTCCTTAGCTGTGCACTCCATAGCGTAAATAATGCTGTCAGCGCTATTGGACAAAGAGAAACCCACGTGTAAATTTCTCAATAACTTGCTTTGGAGTCTCTCAAACAAAGCACAGTGATGGGTTCCCATGCAAGTCATAGCTACCGAGCTGACCAAATAAACTTCTAGTGGATTGGTATCCCAGGGCTCCTGCTGCGAAGTGTGCATATTTGGATATTGGATAAGGACAGGATTGGGCTTGACTGTGGTAGTCCACTCACACTCACTGACTAAATGCATACCTGAGCAATAGTGAGCTTACCGAGTGAATAGTTGAGCGTACAGACCGGGAAGGCCCAAGATTCAAAATCTGAGTTAGCTGAACTCAGTTGAAGCACTAGAATTGGCACACTGTTGTGTAATCTCTGACTTGATCATGAATTGTATTCATTCTTCGACACAAAATACATTCTGATATCTACCTCACTCAACTAGACTTAAAATTAAAGCTTTACTGGTCAGCAGCCTGGTAATAGCCTTCGCTTTAAGTCCAGTTGGCTTTTCTATTAAACATTTTGCTTCCCCTTCTAGGCAAGTCGGTTTTATTCTTCTGTGCCCAACATGTTATCTAAATCCCTTTAGGAGTGTGAACAATCCAAGTTGTAAAATGCCAGCTTATATTACCCTTCGGTCTGGCTTCTAGAATACAACTGAGAATGTGCAGCTAGCCCTTCCCTTGGTATTAGCTGGCCCCAGTCTAAATGGATATAACTGACCCATCTGGCACTCCAGCACCTGCCTTTCCACAGCACAACCGCAATGGTCAGTCAAAGACAATTATCTCCAGCAACAGCACATCAGTCAAACCGTTTAAATAAGACTGGTGCTGGTAATTGACAGGCTTCTATTTAACATCACTAACCCTCTGCTTCATTGCCTGTTGTGATAGTTCTATTCTGAGCTGTTTGGACTTCCAATGCTTTGCTGCATGACAGGAGCCAAATGAAAATTTAACAGTGATCTATCACGGACAGGTTCCTATCAATGCCAGAGAAAGGAAGAAAAAAAGACTTGCATTTATATAGCGCCTTTCACGACCACAAGATGTCCCAAAGCGTTTTATGACCAATGAAGTACTTTTTGAAGTGTGGTCACTGTTGTAATGTAGAAAACGCGGCAGCCAATTTGCGCACAGCAAGCTCCCACAAACAGCAATGTGATCATGACCAGATAATCTGTTTTATAGTGATGTTGATTGAGGGATAAATATTGGCCAGGACACTGGGGATAACTCTCCTGCTCTTCTTCAAAATAGTGCCATGGGATCTTTTGGAAATACTAGTCACATTACTCCAGGAATTCAGTTGTAATTTTTCTACCCACCCCAGCTTAGTCAACTGCCTGGCGAGCACAGATCTACTGAAGAGAGAGAGCAGACGGGGCCTCGGTTTAACATCTCATCCAAAAGACGGCACCTCCAACAATGCAGCATTCCCTCAGCCTAGATTTTTGTGCTCAAGTCTCTGGAGTGGAACCTGAATCTACAAGCTTCTGACTCAAAGGCGTGATTGCTACCAACTGAGCCATGGCTGAGCTCTTTCTTTTCTTTTCAATGTATCATGCGATAATGAAATGGAGCCTCAGAGATCAGCAAGATCCCTGGGTCAATCCCTGGTCCATGCTGAGCATGCTCATCCCCGATCACACAGCAGTAGGGTTGTCTACAGGATGCCCTCAGCACAAGTGTGCTCTGCAGGGGGCGGGGGGGGGGGGGGGAGGAAATGAGCCTGGATTCCAACACCTGATTGTTGTTTAATGAATCCCACTGGAAAGGGCACATGCATGGATATCAGATGAGAAAAAGATCAGGTTCCATCTTGCCAGCATCACTGTGCAATAGGCACCTGTGAAATTTTACCTCAGCGAAGTATTTGAGAGAGGAGGGAAGGGGAAATTGCACAGTCTGATGTAAAGGGAACGCAGTTAAAATGATGCAGTCACTTTGTCGGGTTAGTATATCGTGGACTGAGAAATGGCGCAGTGTTGTAACTAATTGTTGTAACTCTTACATTCAACAACATTCAACAACAACAATCGCTCCCACAAGCAAGCCCTCGCTTCCCACAAACCAAAGTATGACATTATACACACAATATCTGATAATGTAGCATTATCCAGAATCAAAGAGAACACCTTTGTTATTGTAATTTGCTCATTGGATTAACACAAGCCCCCCTCGTATCCTCCCACTCTTCAAATAATGGAGGAAATATCACTTATCAGACTAAGTGACTTAGGCTTTTACCTATGAATCAGGTTTGTTAAAAGTAAAAATTAAACAGTTGCAAAAGATAAACAAAGCAGATTTCACTTAATTACACAAAATAACTTGACTCACTGATTCTATTTGGAAATACTAGTCACATTACTCCAGGAATTCAGTTGTAATTTTTCTACCCACCCCAGCTTAGTCAACTGCCTGGCAAGCACAGATCTACTGAAAAGAGAGAGCCTTGCACGGGACATTATGCTTTGAAGACTAAACTGATACAAACAAATTCAAAAGTTTTCTTTCATAAATTAAATAAAACTATCAATCACCAGTAAGATTAAAAACACAGAGACTGCCGACTGGAAGAGACTCACACACCTTGGTGTCAGTTAGCACAAATGAGGTGAGGGGGGGGAGAGTGACTGCCCTCGACATCAAGGCAGCATTTGACCGAGTCTGGCATCAAGGAGCCCGAGTAAAACTGAAATCAATGGGAATCGGGGGGAAAACGCTCTACTGGCTGGAGTCATACCTAGCACAAAGGAAGATGGTTGTGGTGGTTGAAGGTCAATCATCACAGCCCCAGGACATCGCTGCAGGTCCTCAGGGCAGTGTCCTCGGCCCAACCATCTTCAGCTGCTTCATCAATGACCTTCCCTCCAACATAAGGTCAGAAATGGGGATGTTCACTGATGACTGCACAGTGTTCAGTGCCATTTGCAACTCCACAGATAATGAAGCAGTCTATGCCCGCATGCAACAAGACCTGGACAACGTTCAGGCTTGGGCTGATAAGTGGCAGGTAACATTCGCGCCACAGAAGTGCCAGGCAATGACTATCTCAACAAGCGAGAGTCTAACCACCTCCCCATGACATTCAATGGCATTACCATCGCCGAATCCCCCACTATCAACATCTTGGGGGTCACCATTAACCAGAAACTTAACTGGACCAGCCACATAAATACTGTGAGTAGGTCAGAGGCTGGGTATTCTGCTGTGAGTGTCTCACCTCCTGACTCCCCAAAGCCTTTCCACCATCTACAAGGCACAAGTAATGAGTGTGATGGAATACTCTCCACTTGCCTGGATGAGTGCAGCTCCAACAACACTCAAGAAGCTCGACACCATCCAGGACAAAGCAGCCCGCTTGATTGGCACCCCATCCACCCACCACCTTAAACATTCACTCCCTCCACCACCGGCGTACTGTGGCTGCAGTGTGTACCATCTACAAGATGCACTGCAGCAACTCGCCAAGGCTTCTTCGACAGCACCTCCCAAACCCGCGACCTCTTCCACCTAGAAGGACAAGGGCAGCAGGCGCATGGGAACACCACCACCTCCAAGTTCCCCTCCAAATCACACACCATCCTGACGCAGAAGTATATCGCCAATCCTTCATCATCGCTGGGTCAAAATCCTGGAACTCCCTACCTAACAGCACCGTGGGAGTACCATCACCACACGGACTGCAGCGGTTCAAGGCGGCGGCTCACCACCACCTTCTCAAGGGCAACTAGGGATGGGCAATAAATGCTGGCATTGCCAACGATGCCCTGATCCCATAGACAAATTTTAAAAAATTAACTCCAACTCTTTCTCATGATCAGATATAATTCTCATGATCAGATATAACTGTTTCTAACACCTGAAGGACTGTAAATCCTCTCTCAATTGCTGAACAATAGGACAATATTGTACAGCCCTAATCTTGCAAACCCTCCCGAGTGTAATTAACATTGAAGAAATAAATTAAAAATCACTATTTATATAGCTACTAGTAATGCTTCACACGGGGAGTCAAGCCCAAGTGTAGTAGTCTTAAGTGAAATGGGGTTAGAGGGCTAGGGATGATTGGACCCGGGTGTGCAGATGTAATTTAGTGCCCATTTTAAAGTCATACATTCTGTCCTTATTATGCAGTAAAATGTAAGGCAATTTGGGTGGGAGAGAAGTAGAGTTGCTTGGAGCACAGGAGTTACGCTGCAGTACTGGCCGAGGAGCTGGGAGATGCACGACTGAGATGCTCCAGTGTCACTACTGACAGGAGAGTATAATCAGTGTGACAAGTTTACATTATCAGTCTCCATTATAAAAATGGACATAGGAGTTTATAAGATGAAAAGTTGATAAAAAGGAAGTAAGATTTTGTAGATAGGAAATGCACACTGATGCAAGATTTTTAATGGGCCAGAAATTCGGGTCCCCACGGGTGAGTACGCGTTGGGTACTCACGCGTAGGGCCAACGAAAGTGCCGGTTTCGTGCATGCACTGCGCATGCGCTGGAAACCGGAACTTCCGTTCCCTTGAAGGAAGGGGTTCACAGGTCGAACGCCTGCGCCGGAGAGGCAGCGCGTACGCCTGGAACTTCTGTTTTTCTTTTTACAGGTTTCTCCGAGAGGGTAAGTCTCTAGCAGCTATGCGTTTAAAAAGCAGTTGCAAGGCCTGCTTTTAACAAGGTAAGTGGTGAATTAAGTAAAATTTAAAAAAATTTCCACAGGTTTATTATTTTTAAATAAATACTTTAAAGGTAAGTATATTTTTAGCCCCGTTAAAAACTGTAATTAAATTTTTCAAAAATTTAAATTATTGTTTAAAATAGTTATTTTATGTAATTTATAGTTATTTTTAAAATGTGATTTTTTTATTTTTTTTATTTGAAGTTTTAGTTAGATTTTGGGGCTGAACTCTAATCATAGATTTGACAGCTCTTCCTGTCAAATCTATGAATAGAGATTCCCTGCTACGATTGGCTCTCCACGGCCCACGTGATCTCAGGGGACGCTTCGAACTAACTGTGCCCCTGGGATACGCAAGCACTGCGCGCCGGCAGTTGGAGCAGGCCCAGGATCGGAATCCCACGCGGGCCCACAGCACAACAGCCAGCGCGCTAGGTAAGTGCAGGTCGGGGGCTTACACCCGCGGGAAGCCTCCGACCCGAATTTGTGGCCCAATATATTATATAGATCATAATCATAATCATCTTTATTGTCATTGTTAGTGCACAAGTGCAGTACAACGAAATGCATATCTATGAGACATAGATATTAATAAATTATTTCAAATATGGCAGATCTCCCCATCCATCAAAATCCCATTGGTCACCGCAAATTCTTAGGGGGTTATTTTGGTGAAGGGGTGAAAACAGGTGCTAAGTAGGTGCTGTACGAATAAGACAGACCTGTTTGAAAGTCTGGTTTTAGGCCGCAATTTTGGTGCTAATTGATGATCACCATGATTTAAAGGTGCCTGGAGGCACTAAAACAGACACCTGCAGGTTTAGCACTCTGGCGCTGATTAGAAGCAATTTTCGTGGAGCCGTATATATGGGCTCCTCGCACCCACTTCCACTGAAGGTGTGGAGTGCACTGGCTGAGACACAACGGAACGTTTCAGGATGGCTCACGGACCGCGGGAGAGGGTGCACAGGTTCTCGGACGCGGCACTGGAGGTCCTGGTGGAGGCAGTCCAGAAGAGGCGGTCCAGGGGGGCGGGGGCGGGCCCCCGCCCACCTAACCCTCCTGTCCCTCTCTCCTGCAGTAGCTGGTGCTGCTCTGCCTGGCTTTGTGTCCTCCTCCCATTCCATCTCCAGACCAAAGGGGACCTCTAGTAAGATGCCTATGACCTTTCTCCTGGTGACTCCTATAGAGTGTCCAATAAGGTAGAGTAGCAGAGCAATCATTCTCTTTCGGTGAAGTCCTCAGAGAATTTCCAGAATAAATGTTGATAAGAGTGTGGCGACGTCTTGACAAAGTGTCCCAGAAAGTCTCCTGATGTGTCTCAAAAGTCCTCTTCAAACATCCAGCAGCAAGTGAACAGTGAAAGCTGAGCATAGCTTTCAAAATCCTCAGCAACAACTTCTTGACTCCTGTTCAGCTGGTCGCTGTTAGGAAAGGTCGTTAATTGAAGTGCTAGCCACCAAAATGCCGTGCAGCCTTTAATGAGCGCTAGCAGGCAATTAATTGTCAATCAGACCTTTAATAATCCTCCAGGTGGCCGTTCCTAGCACGCGCTTCAACTTCTTTCCCAAGGCGGTATCATGCATTAAATCAGCGTTGCAGCTCAAGACCCCATCTTGACCACTTCAAAGGCTCTTACGCACCTAAAGTGTCCGGGGAAAATCACCCCCTTAGATTTAAAAAAAATTATAGCTTTTTAAAAAAAAATCAATGATTACTGTACTTCTAGATATATAGGGGGTAATTTTAACTTCACCCACCTGGTGGGAAACTGGCAGGAGCGGATCGGTCACCCTATTTACACCCCACCCAATTTTACTTTCCACTGACATCAATGTAAAACGGACAGCCGATCCCATCCCATCAGTTTCCCGCTGGACGGGTTAGGTTAAAATTAGCCCCATAGTGTCTAATGCAGTGGGAAATCTCTGGCAGCTGCCATTGTGGCGGTATTCAGACGACTTCATTTTCAGAATAGACTGTTCCTGACTAAACCTCAATAAAAGACTCTTCCATTTGTGATAACATGGGGCATTAAAAAAAATAGATACAAAACATGCACAGATATAGATTTTGCTCTCAGCAGCGAAGGAACGGCTTTCGTCGTTCACCTCACGTACAGTTGCCCAGAGACTTTTCACGGCTTGTCAGCGGGGATTTCCACTAATGAGGCGCCTGATCCAGGGAATCTGTGGCATCTGTGAGCAGGCAAAGCAACAGTGAGGCTCTTCAACCAGAGAAGTAGCCTCACTGAAACATGCAGACTTCAAACCAGGAAGTAAAAAACAGGAAATATAAATGACATTTAAATCATTGTGCAGGAAGCTACATAAAGAATGATTGGGCCAAACAGATGGGATCAAGGGAGAGACATAAAAGAGAAAAACAGAAACACTAAAAAGAAAAATTATTATAGATGGAGATTTACTCTGCATCTAAGCATGCTATACCTGTCTGGAGAGTGGTAATGCTGGTTGTCAAGGCTGAAAATATTACAGACCCTCACCTTGAACACCAAAAAAAATTAAGAACATCTCCACTGCAAAGAACGCACTACAGACGTTTGCTATTAACAAGCTCTCCTATATGGTGTTGCTCCATCATAATCACAACCAGCAGTGTTTACAATTAGATGACGGATTGATGGTATTATTATAATAATATGAAACTTGCTTATCCTAAAAGGGCATCACAACCAAGCCGGTCTGTAACTAGTGTACATATGCGGGCGCTTTGGGCAGGGTTCACTTGATCTCGATTTAGGAGTGGAAACCCTAGCTGATTTGACCTTCCCTAACCAACTGTGCCCCAGCTGACATCAGCTACTCAGCAAAATGATGCCCTTCTCAGTGGAATAGCCGGCCGGTTAGGCCGGGGAGCCGGCAGCAGTCGGTGCTCAGAGAACCACAGCCCAGTTAAGTGCCACCAGCTTTGGGGCAGGGAGGGAGGAAATTAGATGGGGAAAAATATAACCATTGGGTGCAATGTTCCCACTAAGCTGCGCCGCCATGCAGCAACGGGAAATGTCCCGTGCCGGCCTCTCACCAGCTTCTCCACTGTAACTATGACACATGCGTGGAAATTTAAAGGGACCGTTCACTAAAAGAAACAAGCTGCGCAGTACAAAGCGCAGCTTACGGGAAACACTGCTTGGGAGGGAAACACTTTCAATGCTGCCAATCCCCACTCAATATAATGACAGCCAGCCAAGAGGGCCCACAGGCCGTCTTTTCTGCCCAGCAGAACTAATGCAGCTGGTCTTTAACAGGCTACTTTTTTTTCCAATGCAGGAAACAATTTAAATAAATTATGTTAATACTGGTTCTGAGAGGAGTAGTAATGATTGAAAATATTCCCCCACAATATCACTTCTCTTTGAAGAACGACAATCCATAGCACAACAGTCTGCCTTGCTGCCCCAATATTGCACAGTTTAACCCCTTCCTTCTTGAATTCCGTCCTTGTTACCAGCTATATCGGTCTAGGTACCCAATGAATCACTTGTACGGTGTTTCCCCAGTTGAAGACGGCAGTAACGGCACTTGACACGGAGGTGTTCATGTTTGCACAGCACAGAAATACTTCTGCAGGAACCACAGTACTCCAGAGATCCGACGTCTGTTTAGTGTCCTTAAATAACAATTATACTATGATTCACTGACTGATGTAATCCAGCTGGGATTACAGTCACAACTGGAAGAGATTATCCAACCTCTGTTGGTTTGGAAGTCCGCTTGCGGAATTTGTGTTCAAATCTCAAGCCAATAAAGCAAATTGTGACGGCAGTTTGGGAGGTCAGTTCAGAGTCAGTTGTACGGATGGTGAGGATGCATCCAATACCTCCCTAGATATATGACACAGCAGTAGTTATAAATATTAGATTTTATTTATATAGTAAAACCTCATTGTAACAAAATTTGTTTCTTCAAGCCCCTCATCCGTTAAACACTTTTTTCCAACAATGAATCTCCAATGATGTTCATGGCAAGTCAAAGGGTACATTGTTGTATAGCGAAAGGAGCTACATACAATGTATTATATAGTAAGTAGGGGAGTGTATGTGTCTCGATAGCCCTTTTCTGGTGGGTGGGGGGCTGTAAAACAGTGGTTTTCAAACTTTCGTGTGTGTAAGACTCTTTAGAAATATTGACACACCCACAGGTACTGCCCTATCCAAACTCCTGAAAGACAGTGTCAGTTACAGTTAGAAATAACCTGTCAGTAAGTCAACAAATACAGACTCTAATGACTCTGTAAACACCCGAGGGCCCAGAGACACTTATAGTGTAAAGGGAACACCTTTTGAAGTGCAGTCACTGTTGTAATGTAGGGACACGCAACAGCCAATTTACACACAGCAAAGTCCCACAAACGGCAATGGGATAAATGGCCAGATAATCTGTTTTAGTGAAACACTGGCCAGGACACCAGGAGAACTCCCCTGCTTTTCTTCTAATAGTGCCACGGGATCTTTTACATCCACCCAAGAGGACAGGCAGGGCCTCGGTTTAACATCTCATCCAAAAGATGCCACCTCCAATAGTGCAGCACTCCCTCAGTACTGATCTGAAGTATCAGCATAGATTGTGTGCTCAAGTCTTTGAAATGGGGCTTAAACCTATGACCTTTTGACACAAAGAGAAGAGTTCTACCACTGAACCAAGGGTAGACTGTTGGGTTGATTGAGGTCACCCATTATTATATCTTTATTGTTCTTACATATCTATCTATCTCATCATACCTTATGCTTCCATGGAGTTTGTATCAGGCCCCTTTTTAACAATAAGTTTGGGGTTTGAAGGGAATAAAATCTTATGAAAGTTTGCCTCCATTTACACAGTTTGCTTATAAATGATGTAAGCAATTTAAAGGAAAAGGTCAGAACCACATTTCAGGACCTAAAGAAACCAATAATGACCACATTCAGGTGACCAAAGGTTGATTTTATAATCATCTTGCTTATATATTTAACAGATCACTAGAGTCTGGGATTATTCTCAGGGACCAAGGGAAGCTAATGTTGTACAGTACCCGTATTCCAAAAGGGTAACAAGCCAGAACCAGGAAATTCGCTCGACTTTGGTTGTAGGCTCGTTGCCAGAAGGGATCATTAGAGAAACTCTGTTTGACCACCTGGACAGAGAAAGGTTATTAGAGACTCTCAATGATGCTTCTTTTGTCTCCACTAGTCCTATCACCATCTCGTCTCGTTTTGAATACCTCTTAATGTCTCTTCACTTCTCTTTTGTTCTCTCCCAGCCTGGCCTCTTAATCTATTTCATTTCCCGTGCTTTTCCAGTCTTGACCCGAAACGTTGACTCTATTTTCTCTTCACGGATGCTGTCTGGCCTGCTGGGTTTTTCCAGCATTTTCTGTTGTTATTTTGGATTTCCAGCATCTGCAGTATTTTGCTATCATGCTTCTGGGAAAGGTCATTTCTCACCAAGCTGACTGAATTTTTTGACGAGGTTACTAGGTTGGTGGATAAAGATAGCAAGATCGATACAGTATACTTGGGTTTTGGAAAACTTTTGACAAGGCCCCACACAATAGGCAACACTGATCTGTTTCTCTTCCTTTTCTCTCGTGTGCTTTCATCTACTCAAAAGTTTACATTTTGTCTTGATCTTCTGCTTTATCTTCTCTGCTCATTATTATTACTTTAAATTGTGGGGGTTTTTCAAATTTGCTTTTTCTTACACCCTACATGTTTTCTGTAAATTTTCTTACCAATTTTACTCCCCATCTCTTCACTAGAAAGTATTGAAAAAAAGCTAGAAGTCACCTCCAATGCTTCACCCAAGCAGCTGCTCTTCATGTTCAATAGTAAATGTTAGTAAGCTATTCAACTGCAGGGGCATTACAGCCATGCCTGATCCTGTCTTCACTCAATATCCATATATGTACTTTCCAGAGGAGGCGGCTGGATAGTAATCAGGAGGAGTAATCCTGGTCAATAGTCTCCTCCCTGATTCAAGGTTAATGAGAACATTGTAGCACCCCAGCTGTGACCCTGGCTGAGAACAGTTAACTGAGCCCACTGCAAAAATGTGCATCATCCATTTGTTGGGGGAAACCCAGGAGGGAAATGCAAGGCTAGTAGAAAAGATGAATCGACATCTTCCATGTTTTCTGACAGTGAGGATGAACGAATGTAGGTTCCATCCAGAGTGAAAACCAATGTGACTAGCCTCGTGCGAGAAGGATTCAAACACTTCTGAAATAGTGGCCCTGACTGTCCACCATCATGTTGGAGACTACGGAGTGTTGGTAATTTAACAGCAACCCAATAACTTTGAAAACATTGGCTTTTACCAACTATGCCATGCCCCCTTCCTCCCCCAACCAACTCAGAAAAATCAATGGCTTACACAGACCTCTCTGGTTAACTGAAAGTGATCTTCCGAACACTGCTTACAAGTTTCACATGGGCTATTTTGTTTTCTTCAGGCTTCTTTTTAAGTTCCTCACTGCCCCATTCTAGTTTTGTTTCTAATTTTTTCAGGCAACAAATTCCCACAGGATGAGCTTTAAACAGAGCACACTTGTTTAGACCTAAACCAGCTGTATGGCGTTTCCACCCAAGGTATGGGAACTGTTTGAACACAGCGCGTGTTGCAATGACATGTTGCAGCAGGACATGGCAAGGAAGTGTCGCAAACAAAACAGTGCACTCTGTCGATCAGATTTGTAATTGAAGAGTTGGAAAAAATAATGTTCTGCTCAACTAGAAGAATGAAGTCAGGACCCAGCAAATATTTCCCAGTCAGACCTCTCCCGCGTACACTTTTTATTCTGCATGAAAGCCACATTCATTCATTCTCCCTGTTTTCTCCCCTTCATTTGCTAAAATTACCACGATACAGCTTTATACTTTCCAGCAAGCCTGGCTCTATTCTCACCTGCCAACCATGTACACACACTTTCCAGCAGGGCTCACTGGACCGCAAGCAGGAGCAGGACCCTTTACTCATTTAATCCCTCTTCCTAGGCTAGGATCACTGAGGCACTGACCTTCTGGTAGGTATAGCTTAATACCACACCAGGTTGGGCCTTTACACACTAAATCATCTCAATGAGACCGGAAAGGATTTGTTTGTGTGATGGCTTTGTCGGTCTGTATGTGCCTCGTTACCCATTGTAGACTTTGCATGTTTCAGGGGTGTGACATAAAAAGCTTAGACAAATTCAAAATTCACTTCACAAACTCAGTGGTTCCCACTCCAGATCACTATGAAATGTGTGTGGACATTGACCGGGTGAGGACAAGTTTGGGCCCAGCTGTAATACCCTCCACGGACAAAAAACCTGCTCACACTCACTGTTTAGTTCACTACTGACTAAAGCTACTTGGGACACAATACTGCACTTGTGCAACTGTGTCCTCGAACGGATCATTGCCTTTAGAAGAAGGGTGTATGAGAGAAATGAAGGGGAGAAAAACTAAATAAATGAACAGCACAGATATTCAGGTTCCACGGCAGACATAATGAGAGCATTAAAGTCAAGCATTCCATTGCCCCGCGTGTTTGTTTCCTTGAAACCCGTTATGAATTTGCAGTGCGCTGAACTCCATGTTTTAAGCCTGTCCAAAGCCTGCTCCTCCTGGGGGAGTCAAATGTAAAAATTCCCAGGTTCTGGGTGGTGCCCACTAATTGGTACAAATTGGCTGTTTTCTAGACTGCGATGTTTAGTGTTCAACCCTCACAGAGATAATCTCTAAAGATTCAGATCTCATGTTTACCTTAAACCTTTCACAGGAATATCAGTGTCTCAAGATTCCGGTGGTTCCTCGTATTATCACAGTCACGACATCAATAAACTTGCAAGCTCTCATGCCCGGTGACCATACACCTTCAAGTGACACAAGCATACTAAACAAGTAAAAATTAGACTGCAGAAATCATTTTAAAAAAACATAGCATCTAAGCACTGTGCATGATTGAACATGGTTTCTCTTCTGTAATTCCGGGGGCAATGAGCTTCTCATCTCAGCTGGGACTTTTGCTAGCACATTCCACTGAAACATGAAGGGAAAACTTCAGAGGATAAGAGAACTCTAAACTACTACCCAGTGGGCTCATTTAAAGTGGCATTAGGAGAGTCCAGGTCACTCGCACATCTTCTCACTTAGGGAACACTGCACAGCACTAAGAGCCAACAGAAACAAGGGCGGGGGGGGGGAAGCGTGCAAACTAAAAGAGGATGGGGAGCTAACTTGCAGACAGGTTGCACAGCAGGAGCTTGACAAGAGACCATGATTATTGGAGCTGCTGTTTCATGTACAAGTGTCATACTATATATAGTCTCGCTAATGTATAGGACATCCCCAGGTACTTCACAAGAAGGTTAGTGAATATTTCTGAGAGTCAAAAATAACGTGGCAAATACTAAACTATCTACATCACAAATTCAATAATTAAAATTAGCTTTAGGTCCTTCACCTAAAATACAATAGTCCTACAGGTGCTACACATGTTGTATCTCCAAATGACAATTGTTGATCACGGACTCCTGCTGGTATGTATGCCTGTGCGGGCACGGAGCGAGGACAGGGTCAAACTCACCTTTGATGACCCCTCCAATAATCTGACGGCATTCACTGTCTAGACTCACAATGAAGAATAACTCGGACTGCCAGCATCTGTTGAACTGTGTACCCCAGCTTTTGTTTGCATGTTCAGGAATGCGAGAGAATGGTCAAAATTAAACTCTCCGTGATTTTAGGAACATAGGAACAGGATTAGACCATTCAGCCCCTTGAGTTGAAAAATCAAAAATGTATTTATTTGGCAAAATGTTTTTCAATATTTTCAATAGCAGAGTAGCTGAAAGAGCACAGAATACACCAACTGGATGAAAGTCTAGTAGATCATGGCTGATCTGTATCTTAACTCCATCTACCCACCTTAACAAAAATGTATCAATCTCAGTTTTAACATTTTCAATTGACCTAGCCTCAACAGCTTTTTGGGGGGAGTTAGTTCCAGATTTCCACTACCCTTTAAGGCAGTAATCTGATTGCTCTGGGGGAGGGGGGGAGAGGGTATGGAGGAGAGGGCAGTTCAAGTGCCAATAGTAAACCACTCGAGTCTCGATTTGTGGTATGTGAAATCATCTGCACCGATACGGTATTGCTGTAATGCACGGAAAGGTATGCAGTCCCCGCTAAACAATGGCGAAACTAGGGCAGCCAAGAGTCTGTGTGGGTGGTGTATTATTGATGCAGCTGCTTACACAACACACTGAGTGGAGGAGACTGCAGCAAGTTTTAAAGCTAAAATGGGAACTGCATGGAAAGCCTTCCTTCCTCTTTGCCTTAAAAATCCTATGGTGCAACACAGCTGCTATATTCAATCAATCAGAGTGTTGACCTGACGGTGCATTTTCATTGTAGAATCTCCTTCCCCTCCTTCGTCCACAGTACTGACCAAACATCCACTCTTAACAAAAACAAGTCAGGCATCTGCTAGAGTGGACTGCGATTGACGCTTCTCATGGGTTGAAGCATTAGCTCACTGCGCGTTGTACTCTTGCTCCTGATGAGTGGTAACTGATTCTCTAAAATATTATATACTGAGCGGGCAGACAAAGACATGCTGAAAATCAAACATTTCTTTATTTGGCAAAATGCTTTTCAATATTTTCAGTAGCAGAGTAGCTGAAAGAGCACAGAACACACCAACTGGATGAAAGTCTAGCAGATAAAAGAAAGACTTGCATTTATATAGCGCCTTTCACGACCACCGACATCTCAAAGCACTTTACAGCCAATTAAGTAGTTTTGGAGTGTAGTCACTGTTGCAACGCTTGCGAATGAAAATGGTCCCAAAGCAGGCAAAATGAACTGATCAGAATTTGCTCAGGTCTGTTCTGCACTGACAGACCCAACATCTGGGAGACTAGCGTGGAGGTGGGTTTACGGCGGGTTCCCTACCTGCTGTCAAAAAAAATTCCCAGCTGACCTGCCACCAAACGCGCCCCCTGACCCACCGAAAAATTCCCCGCAGTGTTACTTTGCTCCTTGTTCCATGTATTATTCCATGACCCCCAACCCACCCGTTTTTGTGAGTTAAACTTCAGCCCAGAGAATGTGTTTCCACTTGTGGGGAAAAGCAAAACTAGAGGTCATCAATATAAGATAGTCACCAAGAAATCAAATGGGGAATTCAGAAGAAACTTCTTTACCCAAAGAGTGGTGGAAATGTGGAACTCGCTACCACAGGGAGTGGTTGAAGCAAATAGTATAGATGCATTTAAGGGGAGGCTAGATAAGCACATGAGGGAGAAAGGAATAGAAGGTTGTGCTGGTAAAGTTAAATGAGGAAAGACAGGAGGAAGCTCAAGTGGAACATAAACACCGACATGGACTGGTTGGGACGAATGGCCGGTTTCTGTGCTGTATATTCTATGTAATTCTATGCTGTACCACAGATTGCAGGAAGCGCCCGTAATCCTCCACGACATTCCGGGTCTTAACCACGTTACTATGGTGAGCTGAGGCCAGGCACCTCTACATAGAGAGAGAGGGGGAAAGCCAGAGACACCCTGGGTTGCTATTCAGCCATTTTGAGAGCATGACTGGCAGAGGGCTGGGAGCAAGTTGCTTGCTCACACTCACACACATTGAGTTTGCCAGCCAGAAACCACCAAAGGGGAAAGGGAAAAAATAGTTGAAAACGTCTCCCCCTTCAAAACAAGCAGAATAACAGGAACTGAATGGATTATTAAACTCATATATATTTGATATGAAAATGATCTTAATTAATTAGGCCATTTGATGATACGCTGACGTTCCAATGTATAGTGATAAACATGGTTTCCTGCATATGGCTCCCCAAATAAGTTCATTTCAGCCTCGAAAATGTTGACCCTTTTCAATTTCTTTCCGATTTTCTCACTTCCTCTTCTAAAGGCGCTGACCTTCATGCTGTGGTCCATTTCCACAAATAGCAGTTGTCAGATATACCACATCCAAATGCTCATTATTCACATGTAAGCTTTGACAGCGAGTACTGGCCAACTATCCAACTGTGGAGGGCATCACAGCTGAACCCAATCCTGTCCTCACCCAACACACGCACACACACTTTCCAACAGGGGTTGCTGTTTTCTGTTCTGTAACTGAGGGCCAATTGTAACGCTTAGCTGAAGAGACTTTGGCTTTAAGTGCCAGCCTTGACTCAGTGGTAGCACTCTGGCCTTTGTCAGAAGGGCATGGGTTCAAGCCTCACTCCAGAGACTTGAGCATATAACCCTGGCTGACACTTCAGTGCAGTACAGACGGAGTGCATGGCAAACTCATGATCAAGCCTTCTAAACCTTGGGGTTGAAAACTAGGGTTAACACCTTTTGTCAAGATCCTCTCCTCCTTTAAGACACTCCTTAAAACCTACCTCTTTTGACCAAGCATTTGGTCACCTGTCTTAATGTCTATTTCTTTGGCTCTGTGATTTTTTTTTGGTCTGATTGCACTCCTGTGTAGCATCTCAAACGTTTTACTATGTTAAAAACGCCATATAAATGCACGTTGTTGATGCTGATCAAAACTAAAACAGGGCTGGGATATGAGCATGTAATTTAAAAATCTCCAGAATTCCTACTGAAAAATGAACACTTTGCAATCTCACAGGTGACATATATTCTTGCATGCATAAACTGAAGCCCACTGGTTTAAAGACTGGCTGAACCACCCATGAAAAGTGACCATCAATAACATTCTAGGTGAGTTGAAGAGTTGTCACTGAGACAGATTGTTTTATGTGTAAGTTGGAGCAGAGAGGGAGTGCAGCCCTCTCTTTCAGAGGCTTACTCATGAGATATTTCACCATTGGTGTTGGAACTCCAGGAGGGCAATGTGAATCAGAGACCCGCTAACTCTGAGCGACGCTCTCCTCTATTTACCCCACCTGTATGTTGTTGATATGTTTGAAGGTAAATAGAAAGAGGCCCATATTATGATATTTCTGTGTCTCTGAAGGACGCTGTCAGGACCCATGAATAATTGGATCCCTGAGTTAATTATTTTATATGACAGCAGGAGAAGCTGCCGCCTCCCAACAATGGCAATCTATCCGTGTAAAAGTCGCTTCGGTAGAGCTGCACTTACGATAGGAACTTGTAGGTGCCAGAATAAATGTTTTTAAAAAGCTGACTTTTCACTGCACAGACTGATACAATATCATATTCTGGGTGGTGCAGGAAGGAGGAACTGGAAAATTCAAACAGAGAATTCTAAGATTCCATACAACATATATCTGTGACACCTGACAGAACATGTTGCAAGATAGGCAACGCATTATAAGGTACAGAACACGTCTTGACACGCTGTATCCTCGAACAGCCTCATCTTCTATCGTCATTTTGGACACAATTCAGAAATGCTAATGAGACGCTCCAACGGCTAATAATCAGGCGTACAGCACTGCAACAGGCCTCTTTCCTCTCCGCAGGCTTCCCTTCCCCCACTACTTCCTGCTAGGCTCAGTACTTCCTGTATTCTCGGGTTACAGATTTTCTACAGAAACTCTACCTCACACACCAGTGAGGAATTAAAAAATAATTTAAGAACATTTGAGGGGGTTACTGGCTCCTGAGTGAGAGCTGTGTCTGCAGCTATTATCCCTTTTACCATCATTACAACAACAACTTGCATTTATATAGCACCTTGATCATAGTAAAACAGCACAAGGAGTATTATAAGACAAAAAAAATTGATACTAAGTCACATAAGGAGAAATTAGGGCAGGTGGCCAAAAGCTTGGTCAAAGAGGTAAGATTTAAGGAGTGTCTTAAAGGAGGAAAGAGAGGTGGAGAGGTTTAGGCAGGGAATTCCAGAGCTTAGGGCCTAGGCAACAGAAGGCACGTTAGGTTTATAAATATTTGCATGGCAGCGAATCCTGTTGTATAAGATGTACATAAAACGCGTTTATGTACATATTTTAATAAAATCTCAATTCCTCAAAGATTTCCCTTTACATTAAAGCAAAATCTCTATGTGCAAATCAACACACATAAGAAACACATCAATCACACTGTTTGGTAATGTGTGGATATTAGTGGGCTATTGGGCCTGACAAAATGTGAATGGAGTCCATCTGTGAAGGGCGGTAGGCCAGGGCTGAAATGGTAGAAATGTGAACATGGATAAATATTCTGTTGTTTTATCTTTGGGTATCAGGGAATATTTCAGCAGAACTCTCAGGAAATTAAAATGGGTCAGGTGGAGTCCACAATAAAGTAGATTGTTCATGGTCTGTGGAAGAAGCTGGTTTGATGGACTGAATGGGCTTTATTTGTTCCACACTTTATGTTTTTATTCTAAACTAGTGAAATAAAATGAAATGAATGGTAAAAGTCAGGCCAGGAATTCAGCAAGAGAGGAAATCATCACACAGAAAGCCAAACTTCACTTAGGAAGGTCAAAATATCAAAAATAGTGAGAAATAAAAATCATTCAATTCACAAACAATAGAATTCTCCAGGACTGATAGAAACCTACCTTGGCGATTGACGGGGTATCTTATGAAACACAGTAGCAATTTATAACTTATCCAATAGAATCACACAGCATAGCAACAATCCTAGGATATATAGTTCTTTAACCAGAATAATTTATGACAAATTAATAATCCTATAGTTTTACAATTCATCCATTAGACTTCTGCAAGAGTCCCAACAGCCCTACATATCTCCATTTACCTTGTACAATCCATTAAGAGGCAGTAGAAATCCTACAGGGTTCAAGACTCACCTTATAGAATCATAGGCTCAAATGCAAAGTCCATATTAAACAAAGTGATTTCAAAGTAGCTGTTCTGTGGCAAGCTCCCTGGTCTTGTAGCACTAAGTAACAATTAGCTTATTGCCATTCAGTCAGTGCAAAATTTTATGCAGTCCCTTCCAGTGTAATCCAGTACAGATTTTCCTTACTATCTGCCCAATGAAAATCTGACACCAGTACTGTCAAATTTAAATAGACTGCTATTGTGAAGGTGGGGAGAAGTCGGTGGTTGGTAATCAATGCACCACACAACTGCCCTTGTGAATGGTGAAGTAGCACCTCCAGGCCAGCTAGCTTCCTTTCTTATTTCAAGTGAGACACCATTTGCGCATATGTACGACACAACCCTGTTTCCTCCTCTAATCAACGGCCACCGTTCTATATGTTTAGTGCAGACGTATCTCTCTCATTCATCATACTCATCAAACACTCACTCCTGGCTAACGCACTGTGAGTGACGGGCAACAGCTGTCCTAAAGACACACTGCACCGATACTCCTCCTCCCACCCCCCGCAAACACCAGCAGCTCCAAGAGACCGTTACCTAACTTCATTTGTAAATGCACATGGGCAATGATGAAACCGCACATCACTTTTTAAAGTATTTCTCAACAGCAAGATTCTTTTTGTTAAACTGGAGGTCCAACTGCCTGCTCTAGCGCTTCGGGTGGAAACTAAAGATCCATGGGGCAGGGATTTCTCCCAGTATCCTGGCCAACATTCCTCCTTCAACTAATCACACCAAATATAAAGATTAACTGTTCATTCATCTCATTACGGTTTGTGGAGCATTGCTGCTGCAAAATGGCTGTCGCATTTGCCTACACGTCAGGTGTCAGGACGCCCAGGGTTCGATTAGGAGGAGAGATTACATAAGCTACGCTTGTATTCCCTGGAATATAGAAAGTTAAGGGGTGATTTTGAAAGGATTTGATAGGGCAGAGAGAGAGAAACTTTTTCCATGGTGGGGGAGTCTAGGACAAGGGGACGTAACCTTAAAATCAGAGCCAGGCCATTCAGGAGAGAAGTCAGGAAACACTTCTTCCCACAAAGGGTGGTCGAAGTGTGGAACTCTCTCCCACTAAAAGCAGTAGATGCCAGCTCAATTAATAATTTTACATCTGATCCGATAGATTTTTGCTAGCCAAGGGTATGAAGGGATATGGAGCCAAGGCGGGTAGTTGGAGTTAGGATACAGATCAGCCATGATCTCAATGAATGGCGGAACAGGCTCGAGGGGCTGACTGGCCTACTCCTGTTCCTATGTACATAATAACAGTCCGTGTACTTCAAAGTGATCCACTATATGTTTAGCACTTCAAAATTGTCACGAGAAAAAATAAGGTGCTATATAAATCCAAGTCTGTTTTCCTTTTTGTTAACAAATGTTTGGGAAAAGACTGCACAGTAGCAAATAGAGTGTCTGCTGCATAGCAGCTTGTCCTGGGAGAGGGTAATAGCGGCCAAAGGGACTCATTTAACATTTTAGTTCCTAAGCACTGCAGTATGCAAGATGCAATATGATTTATGTTGCACTGCTGGGGATAATATAGCGTAATATAAAAAGGCTCATTTGTGCAGGTTGCTGTTGGCTTTATAGAAGAGGCACTGCACTCGGACTGTGGATACAATGCCAGTCTGGGTCTAATTACAGTATCCCCACAGGCACCACAGTGCTGGGAGTGCAAGATGGCAACTGGAGGCTGAGCATCTCCTCCCGTAGGATGGGTAATTAAAAAAAAAGTTAAATGGAAAAAGGCATGTACCCAGGAGCATTCCTGTGCATCTTCCAGCAAGCGGTTCCACAGCATCATCAGCAGGCATTTAGTTTAACAGCCCCAGTAGCAGGCACGTGGTTCCACTGCCCCATTGGCAAGTTAGCTGCCTGCCCTCTGGTTCAGCAATCATCAGTGGGGCAGAGACACCTCAAGACGGGTGGTTGATAAATAACATTCAAGCATAATTTTTTTTTAAACCATTAATTTTTACACTGAGCTCAGGGAAGTACCACTTAATACAATAATTAAAAGGTCCAGGGCAGAAGCAGTGTCTTAGGCAGTCCCTCGGAACCGAGGATGACTTGCTTCCACATTAAAAATGAGTTTGCAGGTGACTGATGAGTCCAATGCGGGACCTACAGTCTCTGTCACAGGTGGGGCAGAGGGTGGTTGAAGGGGCAGGTGGGTGGGGTGCTTGGGTTGACATGCGCTCCTTGCGCTGCCTGCGCTTGGCTTCCGCTTGCTCCCAGTGAAGAGACTCGAGATGTTCGGCGCCTTCCCGGATGCTTCTCCTCCACTCTACTCCACAGCACACAATGGTTCCTGTCCTGTTGGCCAGGGCAAGAAAGTTGGAAGGCGGCAGGTCAGAGCTAAATGATGGAGACGCGAGAGTCGATGAATACTCGAGTTTAGTTTGATCATTTTTCGGGATCAGAACGTTCCCCCAGGAGACTAAATTGACGGGACTGATTCTATACTAAAGCAGGCTGTACAATAACGGGTAAGAACAGGTTCCAGTGACTTCAATGGACATGAAAATCGGGAGAGCTGTGCAACGGGCGGCTGATCGGAAATTGGCGGTTTGACACTATCGCTCAAAGTCAAAATTAGCCCCAGCGAACTTTCATCCCAGTTTGAATTTTGTTTCCAGTAGATTTTTAGAAGTCTGCTGAACACCATAAATTTGGGTGAATAAACCTACAAGGTGAACAGCCGCTGCTGCATTGTTGCCATGCCACATGGCGTGAGCCTTTTCAAGTGCGCAATGCAACAGAAATCGGATTCATCAGCAAGAACCCCTCAAACCATGCAAGAGCTGGTTTGCATTTGCTGGAGGTGTTTTAAAACAGCCAATTCTCCATTTGTAACATTTTTATGGCTTTCATGTTGTGATGAAGCCATAAGCCAGCTGCTCCAGTTTTCCTTAAAATGAATAAATCATGACTTGCATCATTTACTGAAGGCTGCAATGGACATTAGATAAACAGGGCTACAAATGGAGTAGATTCTGAATTAAAAAGACAAAAATATCTGCTGCCACAGGAAGTGACATCAGCCATTCTTAACCATCCTCCATACCGTCTCCATTTTATGTTGAGTTTTACTGATACACATCAGAAAATTCTTACTTGTAATGGTCATGTATCAACCTTACTGTACATTGCATTAACACAACGTACTGCATATTAATCAGTCTATCTGGCTCCCCGTGTAATGTCATTCTCAGTCCATACAGCTCCCTGTTCAATCTATACAATCGTCCCATGTAATGCCTTACTCAATCCATACATACAGCTCTTTATACGCTGTTTAGTACATATTTCCGGCACAGACACGATGGGCCAAATGGCCTCCTTCTGTGCCATAAATTTCTATGATTCTATGATATAACCTCCCACGTAACACATTGTTCAGCTCATCCAAGTCCCTGTGTGTGACACTGTTCAGCTACTTGTGTACAGATACCCCTCTGCAACTCTCTGGTTTAGTTCACTCGACTCCTTGTGTAACACAGTTCAGACCTTATGCCCACCCCGTACCATAATACTGTTCAGTACAGCTCCTTCTGTGGAGCCCACTATCCAGCCTGCACAGCTCCTGGTGTTGTTGGTGGATGGCCTTCCATTATTTGTACATGTAATGCTGACAAGATTAAAGATGCTAATGTAGTTTTACAGGGTAATTCAGTGAATAGCACAGCCTCTCACACATGGAACTCCAACAGGTTTGGGAAACCAGCCATCTGCAGGGGTGGGTGTTTTTAAACAGGTAGTCTGGATTCCTTGGAACTGGAAAGGCCCCCCAAAAAAATATATATTTTTTTTAATTATAAAAGCAGAAGCTGACTGCTACAACCACCAGCAGTGCCGACACCTGAATCCTTACTGACAGAATGCATACCCATCAGTCAGAAGCTCAATTCTATATGCTCATGCGTACTCACTTATTAAACGACTTTAGCATTTCCTAATTTTAGGCTGGAAAATTGAAATTAGATTGCTGCAGTTGTCAGATGTTGAAATTGTCCGCCAACACACTTTGAAATGAATCCTGCTTGTTTCTGGCACTGTTACCAACCTTTAAGTCTTACTTCAGATCTGTGATCTGCATCTGTTCTGTGGGGGATGAAAAGTTGTTTTTCAAACAAATTCATCAGTTTCCATTAAGCTGCATTTGTTACCTTCCCCTCCCCAATAACATCCCCTTTGAACATGGCTAATGCTAAGATCATACAGGAATTAGGTCCCTTGTCTAGCTTTGATTGATGTTTTTATTAAGCCCGTGCATAACTTGCAAAATTTGTCTTTTCTAGCAGCAGAAATGCTGTCCACTGCAGCAGAATCTTTTCCAAGCACGTAGTAGAAAAATGAGAGCTTGGCATTTTCATTTTAAATCAAAAAGTAAAGGCTAACACAATGACATCATCAGGTGTAGGTCAGTCAGAGACTCTTACACAAGATAGGACCAAGAGGATGACTTTGTCTCTTAAAAAGTGTGCATCAGGAAACCCACTATGCAGTAACATTGATCAACATAAAGAGAGCAAGGAACTGTTAAAATGAACCCAAGGCAGCTAGAAGCTTTTTCAGGAAGATACTGTAGTGCTGGTGTACAGGCTTGACTATAGATTCATACTGGATTTAACAAAATGGCTTTAAATGCACAGAAACACAAACAACTTCTCCGTGTATGTGTCTATCACACAGTGAACATTCTAACGCAGACCATATCACAATACTGAGGAAGCTTTAGTGGTTCGCTGGACTGTGCAAAGAAAGGACAGCTAGTCAAGTTAGCTCCCTCAACACGATAGCAAAATACTGCAGATGCTGGAAATCCGAAATAACAACAGAAATTGCTGGAAAAACTCAGCAGGTCAGGCAACATCCGTGGAGAGAAATTTGAGTTGACGTTTCGGGTCGAAACCCTTCTTCAAAACTGGAAAGAAAAGAAAATAGATCGAAGGCAAGGCTGCGATTGAACAAAAGAAGTTAAAGAGACAATAAAAGGTATTCGAATCCAGACGAGATGGTAATAGGCCAGTGGAGACAAAAGACAGCTGAGATTAGGTGTGAAGTGTACTGGCAGGATAGGAGACAGCTGCCAGGTGGGAGAGAGAAACAAAAGGAAAGTGGGGGGGGGGGGGGAGGAAGGAGGACCCGAAACAAAGGGGTGGGAAAAAATAATAAGTAAAAAAGTAATAGGGGCAGAGGTTATGATCTGAAATTGTTGAACTCGATATTTAGTCCGGAAGGCTGCAAAGTGCCTAATCGGAAGAGATGAGGTGCTGTTCCTCGAGTTTACATTGAGCTTCCGTGGAACAATACAAGAGGCCAAGGACGGTGAGGTCAGAGTGGGAATGGAGCGGTGAATTAAAATGACAGGCAACCGGAAGCTCAGGGTCACCCTTACGGACTGAACGGAGGTGTTCCGCAAAGCAGTCTTCCTTTCCCCCCCCCCCCCCGCCACTTTCCTTTTGTTTCTCTCTCCCACCTGGCAGCTGTCTCCTATCCTGCCAGTACACTTCACACCTAATCTCAGCTGTCTTTTGTCTCCACGGGCCTATTACCATCTCGTCTGGATTCGAATACCTTTTATTGTCTCTTTTACTTCTTTTGTTCGATCGCAGCCCTGCCTTCGATCTATTTTCTTTTCTTTCCAGTTTTGAAGAAGGGTTTCGACCCGAAACATCAACTCAAATTTCTCTCCACGGATGTTGCCTGACCTGCTGAGTTTTTCCAGCAATTTCTGTTGTTATTTTAGCTCCCTCAACAGTTGCATTGCTTGCAAAATGCTGCTCACTCTGTAGACCATCAGTGCTCCCCAGCAACTCAGACAAGCGAATGGGTTACATGCTTTATTTGCATGTCTGAACAGTACTGCACTGTTCTGTGCACCAATTTCTGATACATTTTCATTAAAAATTAACAGGCAACATCAGATAAATTGTACAGTAATAACTAAAACATTGGACAACGTGACATAGGAGAGTGAATCATGATTTGAAACTTGAAACAATTATTTAGTAACCTGACTTAGGACTGTAAAATGGGACAGAGGAAATGCTAAGTAATTAGGAAAATCAACATTTCTGCTCAGTGAATTGCAAACGAGGTCTAATGATTTTTGCATCTTGCAATTGCCCCGATTGCAGTCACCATTTCTGCTAGAAATACAAAGCAAAATAGTAAATGCTCAATTTGGCGAATATATCTGAATTATTACACCGTGCACCTCAGAAAAAATCTCATTGTTAAACTTTAGACATTTCCACTGAAACACTTTTTGCTATGAGAGGCTGGTTTATCTTTCTCTAGACTTTCCTATCCTGTCTGTCGCATTACTGCTTACAAGCAAGCTGCTATCTCATTAGTGATTTCCAGCAGCAACACCGCTGTTTACTCCATTCTGCGGATTTCTCCTTACAGAGACAATAGACGCTGGGGAACCTGTGGAGCTGCATTAGCTGCATTATTTATCGAGGCCCTCGTTCACAGGTGCAATGGGGGAGGAGGGGGCTGTGGATCTAAAATCAGCAAATCTTGTTTATCAAGGCTCGCTTTACAGAGATATCTTTTTTTAGATCCACTGAGTTACATGTTTAACAAGCTACCCAAGACCATATCTACACACAGTCCACAATTCCGACACGATTGTTTGTTTATCTTTAAAGTTTTTAGCATTTCTAATATACATATTCAGTGTAGATAACAGTATAGTTAACTTCATAGAACAGGTATGACCCAAGCACAGAAAATTCCAATGGACCAAACCCTTCCAATGTACAGTATTCCAAAGAACCGACTTCTCATTCACTCCTGCCATACAGAATTCCAAAGGGTTAAACAAACCATTTACTAAAATGCGAGTGGATGAAACCACTTCCCATTCACTCAACAACAAATTTCATTTGTATAGTAGAAAAATACCCAAAGTCGCTCCACAGAGGCATAATTACAAGAAAGGGCGCCGAGCCAAAGAAGGAGATGTTAGGAAGGTGACTTGGTCGAAGGGGTGGGTTTTAAGGATGGTTTTAAAGGAGGAGAGACCGGCGGAGAGATGGAGGGGTTTAGGGAGAGAATTCCATAGCATGGGTCCTAGGCAGCTGAAGGTACGGCCACCAATCGGTGGGGGCGAAGGGAGGGCGAACGGCACAAGAGGCCGGTGTCAGGGCAATGGAGAGTTTGAGGGTTAGTTGTATGAAATTCCAAAAGGACTAAACCCTTTTCTCATTCACTTCCTTTATTTAAAATTCTAACAGATCGAGCCGCTTCTCATGCAATCCCATCATAAAAATTACAAAAGAACAATTTCTTTGCCAAACACTCGCACTATATAGAATTGCAATGAACCATTCCCTTTCTCATTGGTATTGTGTAAAATTCCAATGCATATGAGCAGTTTCCTAAATTATGGAGAAGTACAATGAAGCAACTTTTACAGACAAGATTTGCTATGAAGATCAGGGATATTAAACTGCCCAAAAACACATTATCAGCCCTTCCATCACATATCATTCTCTAATGTAGCTGTTTGTATATGCACCCACTGAAATGACTGATAATATAGTCTCTTTATCAAACACAAACTCAAGGTCCATGCCTCTACACGCCAGAATTGTACAGATTTTCACTATATAGAACTGAACCCTTGTCGAACTAAGAATAATAATACTGTATACTGGGATGTTTATGAGAAATCGTATCTTTTACTGCACCCTTTACTCAAACAATGTTCTTCAAACAGCTAAATACTGATGAACACAAGAACTCCAGAATATAATAGATATATGGATTAGTGTCCCGGATTAATGACATGTCAACCAACACCTTTAAAAGAAAAACTGGATGAATGTCTGGCTAGTAACAGGATTGAGGATCCATCACTGTAGTTTCTTGGCTGTCAAGACTTTGGAAATGGCATATCAAAGAAGATCTAGAATGTATATTGTAGGATTTAAGATTAGATAAGTCTTCTGTAGTATTACTTAATTTGCCTTTTGGAGAGAACAGAAATTTTACAGACCGCTTTGTCAGACATATGGTCTGGTAAAGTTAATGATAGACCAGGTGTTATATCATGGCTCAATAAGCCTTTTCCTGAACCATTCTTGCATTTGTTCTTAAAAATTGAGGAACAGAATAAACTACCCGAATGCCCTACTGGAAGAACAGTTTGGAGAATCATCAATTCTTTCTACCATTAATGTTTCCAGATCTATTGTTAGCTTCTGATGCTCTATGCAGTGCTCTCTGACAAGAGGACACTGAAATTTCAGATAGCAAAACAAAGTCTCCATGAAACGTTTGAGTAAAAATCAGCGGAGTAAGCCATAAAACATTCTGTGCATCACTGTAGTTGAGTTCATAGCGTCTCAACAATCATCTGTAGCCCTGGAGTTGCGGAAGCTTTATTTTGTTAATTTTTGAGTATAGAATTTAGTCATTTACACTAATTGTGCAGAAGGATGGTGATGGCTTTTGGTAGGACATTGGTGGTATTCAGCAGGGTAGCAGCAATGTATCGGAGTGAGTCAGTGTTGGCATCAGAAATGGAAGCTGGACTAATCCAGGTCAGAAAATTAGCTGCCAGGTTGAACACACTAGCAGATTGAGGGCAGACCAGCAGTTTGGGAATGAGAAACCAGCAGACCGGAAATAACGATCGAGCATTCAGGAGGCAGCAAAGCAGCAGCCTTGGGTGGGCAGGACAGGGAACATGGGAATACCACTGAAGATACTTCAGATTGGTCTACTTAGGACCATTTATTTCTCCCATTATTTCTGCCATTTCAATCCTGCTGGTGCACCTATTTCTTCAATAAATGTATTTGATTGTATCAGGGCTCCAGCACATTGATCAATAAACAGCCTGTTCAAAATGCTCTTTATTCTCACCTTGTTTGATAACACTCAACATTAAAATGTGACAGCATATCGTTATTCAGATGTGCGCTGATTAAATGCAGGTTTGTGCTCGCACATTGACTTAAGTTAGCGAGTCCCCGAGCCCTTACGGCCAGGAAGGTCGCTGGTTCAATCCCAGGTCTATCCTGAACTAGCTGAATATGGTCAGGGGAAACTACACTTGGCCTCAGTACTCTCAGGCTGGTGGCGAGGGTGGAAATAAACAAGGGTTTCCATGCCCGGTCAATCATCTAGTGACTCCTACTGGAAAGTATGCGTGTGTAGGTCAGGCTCCAGTCTGATAGCCTGCACGACTGTTTTATTTTTATCATTCTAAGCTACGCATGAAGAATGACTATTTGGGTTATGTACCGGATGGCTGTGAGCAAGTGCGGAGCCGCACCCCATCAAAAGTTGCAACTTCAGGAGAGAAGTGAAGAAAAAGATAAGAAAAATTGTCAAGTGAACAAAATGTGTGGACAGGGACAGCCAGCATTCAAAGGGTTGAATTTCACACCCTCTTTCATAACATGTCTGCTGTTTGTAGGACACTATTAAAAGCGGAACTCAGAAAATCAAACCCCTACAGCACATAACCATTATCACTGAAACACGTGCAAATTTTTTTCACTTACCAATTTTCTGGTTGAAGATCTTCTCAAAGGTCAGTTCATCTCTTTCCTCCAGATATTTTTGCATAACACTGCGTATGCTGAAAATTAAGAACAATTAAAAAATAAAATCTCCCAATTGTTCGATTAAAGAGCAACATGTTGACTCCCAACAAATTACATGAAGTCCCATATGTTTTACGACTGACTGAGACATATGATTTTCTTTAATTAGTTTCTGAGAGACAAATGAGCAACAAATTATGGTTGAGTGGAGAGGGTGAATGCTGCAGAGGTTTCCTTTCAGTAATACAGTAATTGTCTGGATATATGGAACCTCCTTTAAAAAAAATTATTTTGGAACTATTTATTATTCCGTTTTTCTACTTTTCTTTGGTAGCCCTCCATGCCACAAGCCCTCCGCAACCAAGGGGGCAGGCAAAACCTGGTCTGTCAATGCTGATCTCTGTATTTGGCCATTTGTACAGCAGCTCCTCCCCCTCCCTCTAGGGAATTGCTCATTTCCCCCCTCTGCACCGCCCGTTCTCCCAAAATGACACTTCCTCTGATTTTATTCTCTCCTAGCATACAAATGACCACCCCAACCTACTATTAACCATTACTCTTGGGTGATTTTTACCTTCAGCTAATAGCTGGCCCCTCCACTCATCAGAGTTGTGTGGCTGAGGTCATGGCATGGGAAGTTACAACTGCATACAGCTCCAATCTCACTATTCACTGTGTGATCGTATCCTTCTTAATTGAACACATTTTAGAGGGCATGGCCTGGACCACCAAGTGTACCAATTATTTGTATAAAGTTCTGGCCATCAAATTCATTCTCACCACTTATTTACAGATTATATATCATTTGGTCATCTGACTTAACCAGTTGCAATCAAATCCTCCAATAACTGGAGAGCAATAGAGCACTATACTGAGAGATAAACAAACCACTGAGGTTTAAAGTGCTTCAGTTTTCTGTTATTCTTTATTGATTACAGGAACAAAAGGTGCTGGCATGGAGACTTTGGGAGGCTGTTGTCACTGGGCTTTTTATCATTAAGCTATAGGGAAAATCTTACTTATGCCAATGTATGATATACTATTGTTAATTCAGCATCTCAAATTGCTCCCACAGATCTATAACCACCAGGACTTTACTCTAGTGTTAAGCTGCTTTTGTATTAAGCCTGGTGTCGCAGTAGTACCACCGGCTACCAATGTAAGGGTCTCATGCAGCCAATGGCAAAATCCAAGTAAAATCCCCCCTTGCTATTTCTTGTCTCTGCAACCTCCTTCAGCATCACATCCTTACCCACAACGTCCGTTCTGCCGACTCTGGTCTTGTGTGTGTGTCCCCTCACTTCGCCCCACCTTCAGCCACCAGTGCCGTACTCTCTGAAAATCCCTTTCTTAACTTCTCTGTTCACTGCAAGAACATTTTCAAAACTCATCTTCTCGACCTTACAGTCACCCCTCCTAACTCTCGCACCATGGCTGGCCATCTTTTTCTTTATTTCTTTTAACTATTTTGTCAATCTCCTCCCTATGTAAAAGCACCTCGAGACATTTTCTACATGAACGGAGCAAATTAAATCAAGTTGCTGCTTGTTTTACGCAAGTGAGAATTTCAACCAATCTTCAAAAAAAAATTGTTTCTCTTTAGCCTGCAACTGACAGTGGTTGCAGGGGTCAGTCCCGCGGTTTTCTCAGAATCGCTCCATTCCCTTTATGTAGTAGGCAAGAAAGCTGCACCGGCCCAGCAGCCTAGCATGTTGATGTGCAAACACGATGCACTATGGTATGTCAGTTAGTTGGGTCTACATCTATAGTTCCTGATCTCATCCTTTTCGGAAGACAGGAGGCAGCAAGCCGCTTCCCCCGAGAAGAATAATCAAATCCATCCCCTAATGGGCATATGTACACAGCATCACGGACATAGCCCTGTGAACAGATCACTTGCTCACTGTGCCAATCCTTGTACTGTAGTACCATGGCAGTGCAGAACTCAAAGTGAATAAGTCACGGAGCCCTGATCGCATACACGCAGAACTGTTGAGGTCATAGAGGCAGAGGCTTTGTCCACAGTTTTTCATTCCTTAAATATGCAAATTGTGCCACTGGACTGGAAAGTAGCCAATGCACACCTTTGTTCAAAAAGGGAGGGATGGATAAACTGGGTAACTATAGACCAGTTAGACTAACATCAGTTGTGGGCAAACTCTCAGAAGCCATAATTCGAGAGAAAATTAGTGAGCATATAAAAATGCAAGGGTTAGTCAAGGACAGTGCACGAACTTGTTAAAGGTAAGTCATGTTTGAAAAATGTAAGAGTTTTTTTGAAGAAGTAACTAATTGAATACATAAAGTGAATGTAACAGGTGTAATGTATACAGTGTTCAGTAAGGTGGCTCTCAAAAGGTTTGTTTAAAAAAAAAATCAGTCATATGGTACAAGAAGTATAGCCACATGGATAGAAATCAAAGAGTTGGTATAAATAGGTGCTGCTTGGATTGGAGAAGGGTTGGAAATGCTGTCCCCTTGGGGTCAGTGATGGGCCTGTTTTTGTTATTGGTATATAAAGATGATGATTTGGACTGGAGCATGAGAGGAAAACACCAAAGTAGGGGATTTGACAAACAGCGAGGAGAACTATAAAAGACTTCAGGAAAACAGACAGATTAGTAGAATGGGCAGAAAGATGGCAGATGCAATTTAATGAAGATACAAAACATTGGTTAGGCCACAATTAAAATAATGATGTAGTTTTAGACACCCCATTTTAGAAGGGTCATTAAAGCCATAAACAGCATACAGTAAAACTATAATTAGGAAAATAATTGAAATTCTGGGATTATTTCCACAGGTGCATAGAAGGCTAAAAGGAGATTTAATAGAGGTTTTTTTTAAATTATGAGGGATTTTGATAGCATGTATAGGGAAGGAATATTTCCTCTGGCCAGGGAGTCAGTGACAAGGTGCCATCAATTTTAAATTGTCCGTAAGAGAATGAGAGGTTAAGAGAAATTCCTACACTGATATTTGTTGGAGTATGCAATGCTTTGCCGCAGGGAATGCTTGAGGCAGAGACCACGGCACCAAAATTGAATAATTATGTGTAGTAGAGGAAAATACAGGGCTATGAGAAGAGAGCAGAATAGTGAGATTAGCTTTTTGATTGGTCTGCCAAAGAGCCAGCACAGACATGCTGGGCCGAATGGCCCCCTTCAGTGCTGTAATCTTCTGTGGCTCTATGTGTGGGAGAGGAGGGGCACAAAGCTGGAACCAAATTTTTCCCTCACTGCATCTATCACAAAGGTATTGACATTTCCTTACCGACGGGTTCCTGTCATTGTAGAGCCACAAACTAGGGCTGTAGGACACACATCAGTGACACAAGTAGACAAACTGCATATTCCTGTTATTGACATCTGCTACAAAAAATTCAGGTATCTTCACAAAAGGAATTGCAGGGAAGGATATTCTATCAAGTTGACTTTTATATCTCCAAGCTGATGGTTCATGGGAATTCATTTTGACACAAGAGTGAAGCCCGTTGTGCCATTAAATGCACAATTAACCCTCCGTAGGAGGCTGGAGCAGTTTTGCACCATGCTGCTGGAATTTTCAAAATCCTCATCCATGCTTTGTTACCTCTAGATTTGACTATTCCAATGCACTCCTGGCCGGTCGCCCATGTTCTACCCTATGTAAACTTGAGGTCATCCAAAACGCTACTACCCGTGTCCTCACTCGCACCAAGTCCCGTTCACCCATCTCCAGTGACTTACACTGGCACCTGGTTAAGCAACGCCTCGATTTTAAAATCCTCATCCTCGTTTTCAAATCCCTCCATGGCCTCGCCCCACCCTATCTCTGTAACCTCCTCCAGCCCGACATCCTCCGCCCCCTGAGGTATCTGCGCTCCAATTCTGGCCTCTTGAGCATTTCCGATTTTAAATCACTCCATCATTGGTGGCCGTGCCTTCAGCTGCCAAGGCCCTAAGCTCTGGAATTCCCTCGTTAAACCTCTCCTCCTCTCTTTCCTCCTTTAAGACACTCCTTAAAACCTACCTCTCATCTGTCCTAATGTGTGTCTTGGTGTCAAATTTTGTTCAATAACGTTCCTGTGAAGCGCCTTGGGACGTTTTACTACGTTAAAGGCGCTATATAAATACAAGTTGTTGCTGTTGTTGTCGGAGACAGTTCAAAGCAGTAAAAACAGAACACACTTGATATTTATGGCAGTCAGTCTTGCTATTTATAAAAATGTAATTATTTTTTAAAAATTAGTGATTGTAGTTAAAACTGCTGTGGCGTCTGGGGAGTCCCGATGGTGTGGTATGTCATCGGGAGCAATGAGGCATGCCCCATTGGGACAGAAAGATGGATTCTCTGGAATGTTCTTGTTCATCTCCTGGATAGAATAGAACTGGACTTGTATAAACTGTAAAGATGAAAGCCTAATAATATTTAGCAATTTTTTGTTCTCCGCCTTAAAACATCAATTTTCTCAACAATTTTCTCCCTCTCCCTTTCCACGGTTGCTTGTTGCTCTCCAAGTTATTAACACCTGAGCATCAACAGTGACTGCTTGGCTAAGGGGGCGGGGTGTGAGTCATGACAGCCATGCCCAATCTTGTATCCATCACATGACACATGAACTTTTCCCTTCCCTAACCCGGGGGCACCAAGGTCTATTTTAGCATCCTTAACATTGCCCAAACAACTCAGCATATATACCAGCGATGAAACTAGGCCCTTTCCTGGTTTGTACGGCTGTTACTCACCAGATAAACTCACTGAGCCATTGGGGAGCTCAATAATTCCATCTTAAATTAAAAAAGAGCTTCAATACCTTGAGCCAACTGCCCAACAGCTGGAGAACGGGCCATGGCATTGGGAAAGCTAGAGGCAGCAGAAAATCAGTTTTTTCTTTTTTAAAAAGGAACAAATAATAATAGTAATTAAAGGGATGTTCCAGAAACCCAAGGTATTGTTGTGATATAATTGCAGGCATGGTGTCGATAAATATGTTTCTGCATGAAGCTTCACGGTGAACAATAATTTCTATCTAAATACAGAACTGAGCAAATTTTAGCAATTTTTTTAAAATTTGATTATATATATATATATGCTCATCCATGTCAGGGTTGACCATGCTGGGCACGGAAACATCTTCCAGCCTGTGCACTCAGTGTTAGCATCAAGCACTCCAAGATCAGGTACAGTATATTTGAATGAAAGATAAAGCTGCCTCTGCCCTGGGGTAGATCCAGAGTAAAAATCCCTCTGCAATTCTCCATCAGGCACTCCGAGTTCAGGTACAACTCAGCTAAATGCAGAATAATGCTCGATCTAAACTGCCTCCTTCAATGAGATCAGGAAAGCACGAATTAGATGCAGAGTAAAGCTTCCTGTGTTCCATCCCATCAATATTCCCAGTTCCAACTACAACAGAACCCCCTGAATCACCATTCCACACATCAACCATTCTGGTGATCTCTCTGAAGCCCCTTTAATACTGACAGTGTGCCAGTTCAGCGACCAGCAGTTTACACTAAATCTGACTCTCATTCCAGCGGCAGAATTGTAAACCCATGAAAAACTGAATGCAATTAACATGTGCTGGGGTAAAGTTCCATGAATGCCGGCAGCCAGTTGGTAACTCGCCTAAGTGGCTATTCTTCATTTCTGAGCCTCGACAGTGTCAGGTAGCTTCAACCATGGGGGGCAACATTGACCCCACACACTTTCTAACAGAGGCCACTGGGTAGCAATCAGAAGTAAGAACCATGGCTGATTTTTCCCATCCCTAATCCCAAGGCGCGGAGATCAATTGTAACACCCCAGATTAGATCAGATAACTCCACACAGACCGGGTACTGAACCTGGGACATTCTGGTCTATATTACTTAATGCTACACCTGGCAGTGCCTTTTCTCACTAGACCAAAGGGGAACTTCCAAACTGACGTCGAACCCAGCCAATCAACTGCCAAAGAATAAGTATTGCAAACTATCACAGCAAGGGGGGAAATGATGCAGTCAAACTCCTCTTTCATTAGCGAGAGAGCTCTTCGTAACTCACTCCCGCAGCGTTTGTGAATTAAGGGCCTTTCATGCTAGTGAAAGCACAATGGTAATTTACAAGTCATTCAAATGATATTATAAACAGAGGTTCATTCCTGGAATCTACATTTGCTTAATTCCTAGTTTTGTAACATTCAACACTATGGGATATTTTTTCCTAGACTATCATTTTAGGAAAAAAATCTAATGATTGAAAGAAATGTTTTTTTTAAAAAAAACACCTGAAAGGCTCAAAATATGGATCAGAGAGAATACTTTATCACCATCACCAATGATGCTTAATAGATTGTCAGCCAGACAACCTCATAATAGTTACTTTGATATACATATTTACAGCCTTTTTTTAAATAAAAGAACCTTTTTTAAAACTGATGGAATTTGTTTTTAAAAAAATAACAACCAGATTCCCCCTCTGGAAATCGGCTAACTTGTTTTGTTTCCTGTGAGTGCATCACATCCACAACAAAAATTGCAAGGCTGGTCAATTGAATTGAAAATGTGTTCAAAACTGACAAGTGGGTCTCTTTGGGGGTGGGGAGAAATGACATAACTTTAATTTTTATTAAGTCCTACAACAGACACTACATGTAACAGATATACAAAACCTGTGTATAGTTTCATAAGTATATATTTATATATAAACACACACACAATCATATACTGAACACTATATTTACAACAAAGTAGCTTTGTTCTTTAAGAGTAGTAGGGGACAATTATCAGCAATTTAGCCAAATTTGATATCAGTTTACCTCCTCTTCCTCAAACATTTAGTCTTTTAAGGACCGATTGAGTTACAGCCCTTGAATACATACAGTATGTAACAATCAGAACACTATAACATTCAGCAAACACAAACACATGCACCATATTTGCACTTAAAATTAATTTCATTTAATTTCCCAATGTCCTTGCTTTAATCTGAATTTCCAAATTATTATTGTTCACAGTTAAGAAGCAACGTATCCACAAACTCTCTCACAACACACATTGCACACTCTGCTGTGCTTGTTTGTTCAAATCAGACAGGAAGGAACCATAAAACCTACACAATCTTGTTACTCCTAGCATGAATGGCCTATTTTCAAAAATTAAACATTTATTTTGCGCCTTTTCCTCCCAAAAATGGATTTTGCTGAATATACACCAAATTTTGTATCCAATTTTACATGATACTGCATTCACATGTAATCTCACTTTACGAGAGCTTTTCTAAAAAAAAATCTATTACGATTCAGCCTCATTGCATGAAGACATAATCTTAAATTGATAGCAGTGCTATTTTTTAAAAATAAACCATTAAACCATCTTCTCCAATTTAATTTCTTTGTGAAGCTGTTTTTCATTTTTTATTCAAATTAATTTTGATCAGATAAAACAAATTCTTAAGTATAATTCTTACTGGGGATGTGTTAATGCAGAAAATGGACAGAGGCCTCACGTGATAGCTCGACAAGAACAAAATAAATCATTCCAACCTATATTATTTTGGGTTTGCACTTTTTCTGCACTGGGAATATATATTTTTTGATTTTTTACAAATATATATATGCATGACCCTGTTGGCACGATGTTGTTTTTTTTTTAGGGCTATAGCATCACTTCATAAACGTTAGTCCTTTTAATGAGGTATTTAACATTTTAAAAATAAATAAAGCAAATTTGTGATTCACTCAAATTGGGATATTAACGGCGAGGCTGCAGAGAATGTCTCGGATCGAACTGTCGATTCAATCCCGCTGGATTTGCACCGAGGTTATGCGCGTTTGATCTCTTTGGCTTCTGTTAATAACGTATTTATGTTTTCATATATTATTAAGAATTCGTGCAATAAATGACAGCTGCTGCTGTTGTTGTGTTTTGATGGTAATTCGGAGGTGCTGCGCTTGACATGACAAACGGGGCTGCATCATTTAAATTCAGATTTGGAGACATTTTCCCCTCAGAATTCATTCTTTCTTTCGTTCATGTCTTACCTGGGCTCTGGAAGTACAATTTTCTTGCTGGCTCTGGCGGCTGGAGTCGATTTGCTTTTCTCCATCGCCATTAAATAGCTCACATCAGCCAACACAGCCTCCAAGTCCGCCATCTTGCTGGGAGAGAGAGAGAGACACACACACACAGAGGCAAGGGAGGCTCGCAAAGAAGGGCAAAAGCAGAGGGACGCGGGCACCCACAAACTGCCAGAGGCAGGCCCAAGGCAGGGAGGGGAACACTGCAACCTCCCCAGGGGGAAACAAGAAGCCCTGCTTCAGAGAGAGAGAAAGAGGGAGGGGGGGAGACCAAGAGCTTCTTCAATGAGCTAACAGACAGAAACTCTGTCCAACTGTATCATCTGGGAACCAGCCAGGTTTCAGTCCTCATTCCTGGAATAGGAAGCCTCCAGGATAGCTTTCAAGAGAAGGGTCTTTTTTCCTTAGATCTTCTCTGCCCCAACAGTCTTTATTTTGTCCCTTTTTTCTTGGTGCAGACTGATGCTCTCTGTTGTACAGTGGCCATGAGCAGAGACTGAAGCTTTCCACTTCCTCCTGGTGTCAAAGAGAGGATCTCTCTGAAAACGTGGAACTGGAGTTCTCTTATTTTTCTAATCAGAGGCTTGCCGGATCAGGGTCACTGGCTGACTGAGGCTTCTTCTACAGTAAATACAGAAATTTGCAAACAGCTTTATCTTTTGAGAACAAAAAATACACATCGGAAAAGAGAGACAAAAAAAATTGGCTACTTGTGCTTGAAGCAAACTGGAGGCGCTTGTGAAGCCTATTTCAGATTTAAAATGGTACAATCAGGTTGGTGTCAGAAAGAGCGACATTATCAAGATTTGAGAAGGGTTTCGACCCGAAACGTTGACTCTGTTTCTCTCCCCACGGATGTTGCCTGGCCTGCTGAGTTTTTCCAGCATTTTCTGTTGTTATTTCGGATTTCCAGCATCTGCAGTATTTTGCTATCTTATCAAGATTTTGTCAGATTCAATTATAACTCATGGTATTCAATGAGATAAGGGGTATTCAATGAGATAAGGTCTGTAATACACAAAGAGGCGTGAGCACCTTATTCAATTCAACCATATACAAAACAACTTCCAATATTTATTAGTTCCTGCGATAGGTTGGACATTTTTAATTAGAAATAACAAATAATTTGAATAGCAAGTCAAAATTTAAAAACAAAAAGCAAGGAGCAGTCAGTTCTGTACATTTTAAGTTTAAGTTCGGTTATCTTGGTGATTAATGCTCAGTGCTGGCATCAACCAACAATTAGCACTTTTTATTTACCATCAGACCTGTCACTTGTTGGATAGCCCACCTATGCAGACACCAGGATATGAGGTTCACACATGAAGATTGATCATTTGGACGATCCTGATTGAATGCTGGGACCCATGGAACTGTACCACAGCATATGTCAACACAGTCAAGACAAGATATGAAAACCCAAAGAAAAAAACAGGAGGCTTTTTTTCCATTCTGTCACCCCCCCAGTTTTCTCCTCTCTTTTCATTGAGGTGCTGATTCTTGCTGGGGTACAATTTCACAATAGCTGAGGTTGTTGCCTTGATGGCTCAGAATAAGTAAATCAGCATAGTCCAGAAATCAACCTGCATTTACCTGATGCATTTACCTCCCCAACCCCGCTACCCACCCCACTGAACCATTATGAGGAACCAGAAGTTCGATTTAATTTGAATTTTTTGGTGAGCTGTCCACTTCTTGATCAATTTTTGAATGATTAATTTCTTTTTTGCTTGCTAATTTCAAGTAACTTTCTGCCTGTGCTATGATGTTACTCACATGTCACACCGCAGGTCTGAATCCACATTGGTAAGTTTGCCCAAAATCAACAAAACTACTTCGAAATAACAATTAAAAGACAAATCAAATTATGTTCTATAAATGGAACGCACATGAGGAACCCAAGCCTTGTGTGAGAAAAAACACTCGTGGCAAGCCCACCATAACTCATTTGAATATAACTTTCACTTCTTTTTTTTGTTTAAAAAAATCTAACTGTTTTCTCTGTCCCCTGGAAGCATTCACTCTCATTGCAAAATCAGAACCATGTAA
Organism: Somniosus microcephalus; assembly: GCF_052327205.1. Lineage (NCBI taxonomy): Eukaryota > Metazoa > Chordata > Chondrichthyes > Squaliformes > Somniosidae > Somniosus > Somniosus microcephalus. The sequence continues at coordinate 27,951,970 of NC_141005.1, read as the reverse complement.
AATGTACTATATTACATACTTTAAGGACACTTCTTCCCCCATCTGCAATACTGACTCATAGTTAGAATGGCCTATGTGTTTATCACATAGATTTGACTTTGCATCTTAAAATGATTGTACTTCCCCACCCCGCCGCTCTCCTGAAAGTGCTGACTTTTGCTAGAATACAGTTCCACAGACACCAGCCATACGGGTAGCTCATCCAAGTGGCCATTCTTCTTCGCATATGAGTCTAGACAGTGAATGTGAACGGGCTGTTTCACTGTGGCAGGTATCATCCTGAGCCTCATTATGTCCTCACTTGACATCCACATGCATGCTTTTTATAATCGAGTATAATGGATCGCAATCACAAGTAAGAAGCCTGGCCTTTTATCCCTTCCCTAGTTCAGGAGCACTGAGTTCAGTTCCCAGCACTGAGACTGCCCTGGCTAAAGGAGCCTGCCCTGGCTAAAGTCATGAATGAAATCCTCTGTGACTGTGACCATCTACCTTTCCTTGTCCTCCCGACTTCTCTGTAGCATTTGATACATTAAACCAAGCCTTCCTCTTCCATCACATCTCCTCTATTATCCAGCTCTCTGATTCCACAATATAATGTGATCAGGATAGCCCTAACCTAAACAACATTTGTGAGACATCTGAGGTGACCATCGGTATGCCTTTGTGGATGTAATATGAAGCTTGATGTTCACTATTCAAGTAAAGTGCCTCAAATTGACTTCTCAAATGCTACACTGTATTTCTAAGGGATTGGACACTTTTGATACATCAATTTCAGTTTTGACCAAGCTGTAACAGACAGAGGTAAGACGCAACTCTGTAGTAGGAATGCCTACCAAGAGCAATTCCAAGAAAGACTAACCGTTAGGAATCGACTGCCTACTCCTTTTCCAAGAAGTATTTGGATGTAAAAACAGAAAATGCTGGAAATACTCAGCAGGTCAGGCGGCATCTGCGGCGAGAGAAACAGAGTTAATGTTTCATGTGTCAGCCAGTGGCTCAGTGGGTAGCACTCTTGCCTCTGAGTCAGAAGGTTGTGGGTTCAAGTCCCACTCCAGAGACTTGAGCACAAAAATCTAGGCTGACACTCCAGTGCAGTACTCAGGGCGCGCTGCATTGTCGGAGGTTCCATTTTTCGGATGAGACGTTAAACTGAGGCCTTGTCTGCTCTCTCTCTCTCAAGTGGACGTAAAAGATCCCATGGCACTATTTTGAAGAAGAGCAGGAGAGTTATCCCCAGTGTCCTGGCCAATATTTATCCCTCAACCAACATCACTAAAAAACAGATTATCTGGTCATTATCACATTGCTGTTTGTGGGAGCTTGCTGTGCACAGATTGGCTGCTGCGTTTCCTACATTATAACAGTGACTACACATCAAAATTACTTTGCTTTGGGACGTCCTGTGGTCGTGAAAGGCGCTATATAAATGCAAGTTTTTATTTTTGAGGTCAGTACTGGAAAAAGTTAGAGATGTATCAAGTTTTAAGCAAGTACAGAGGGAGGGAAAGGAGGGAGGGGAGGAAAGAACAAAAGGGAAGGCCTATGATAGGGCGGAAGGCAGGAGAGATTAAAAGCCATTACATATTTCTCTCTCTCCGCAGATGCTGCCTGAGCTGCTGAGTATTTCAATTTCAATTTTATTGGTCACTAACTAAATACAAGAAGTGTAATTAGTCAGTGAAATGCTTTTTTCTTGACGAGCCGAGAGCACCAAGCAGCAAGAACACTGAGCTGCCTGGTATGCACGGAGCTCGCAAGGACGGCAGCCATCTTCATCGGCACCATCACAAAAAAACACATACCAACATATACACGCATACATACTTTAAATATAAATAAAGCAGACATAAAATAAATAAAAGATATAAAAAGACAGCACATAAAATGAACAAGCAATAATGTAAAAAAAGTAATTTCTACAGTAATTACATTGATATTTCTACCCAGGCTTCTAGAATAATCTCTGGTTACAGGGTGGCCGCACTGGGAGAGCATCGTGAGGAACTCACAACTTATAATTAAATAAATTTAATTAATTAATTAATTAATTAATTAATTAATTAATTTAAATAAATAAATAAAGTGCCCCCTCAGTCTTTCTCGATGTTTCCATCTTGGTCTGTTTTTATTTCAGATTTCCAGCATCCGCAGTATTTTGCTGTTGTATAAGCGTTTGTATATCATTAGTTAGAAAGATCATAGAATCGGTTGATCAACCTGCGCCCTGTGAGCCTGTGTTGGCCATGCAGATCACAGAGGAGAGATAGTCAAGAACTTAAATGTTTTAAATGCAATAATCTGGGACACAAAGCAGTAAGTCACTGATATGGATAAGAACCTGTGATGCAGTCGAAAAGAATCAAATACAGCCATGTAATATGAGATTGCTGGGGGTTCAGTAATAGTAAATCCAGGGAAATGGAACTATATTTATGCCCAGTAATGGTGAACATGTGGCAAACAAAAGGCTTACATTATACCAGGTTTAGGCTGACTCTAGCACAACTGCATTTGGAGTGGAGCAATTGGTATATGAAGGGCAGGAGTTCATTAATTATTTTGGGTTAATTAAGGGCAGGCAGCACATGTGTATAAGGCAAGTCAACTTGAGTTATTTTGCGAAAATAACAATGCATTGATAAAGGGAATGCAGTGGTTGTGTATAGGAAATTTCAAAAAGCACTTAATATGGTGCCATATAGGAGGCTTATTGATAAAATTAAGTCACACGGTATTAATGCGGTAGCATGGTTAGGAAGTTGGTTAAAGGTCAGAAGATAGAGCATTACAATTAATGAATATCTTTCAGACTGGCTTTAGAGGGCACAATATCAAAATGTGCAGAGAACACAAAAATAGTGATTCATTGTGAAGAGGACTATAAGTGACTTCAGGAGACCTTAGACAGATTAGCAGATTGGATAGATAGATGTCAGATGAAATTTAATGTGGAGAAATCTGAAGTGATACATCTTGGGAGGAAGAATGAGAGGAAATACACATTAAATGGTAAAACTTTAAAAGGTAGGGAGGAATGCAGAAACTTAAGGATCCAAACCCTTAAAAGTGAACGACAAATTGATAAAGCTTTTTAAAAAAATCATATGGGATCTTAGGTTTTATAAATAGAATCATGGAATACAAAAGCAAAGAGGTAATGCTCAATCTATACAAGTCATTGGTTTTGTCGCAGTTAAAATACTGTGTCTAGTTTTGGGCACCTGATTTTCGGAAAAATATCAAGGCCATGGAGAGGGTGTATAAGCGATTAACTATGATATCAGGGATGAGAGGCTTTAGTTCTCAGGAGAAATTAAACAAACTGGGGCTTGTTCGTAAATTGGAAGTAAGTTCTGTTCTGTTACTTCTTCAAATAATTCAATAAGGTTGATCATGCATGGCCTTCCCTTTTGAAAGAAAAAAAGACTTGCATTTATATAGTACCTTTCATGACCTCAGGACGTTCTAAAGTGCTTTGCAGCCAATGAATTATTTTTGAAGTGTAGTCACTGTCATAATGTAGGAAGCACGGCAGCCAATTTGCACACAACAAGGTCCAACAAATAGCAATGTGATAATGAGCAGATAAACTGTTTCTAGTGATGTTGGTTGAAACATAGAAACATAAAAGATAGGAGCAGGAGTAGGCCATTCGGCCCCTCGAGCCTGCTTCGCCATTCAATGTGATCATGGCTGATCATCCAAATTCAGTACCCTGTCCCTGCTTTCTCCCCATATCCCTTGATCCCCTTAGCCTTAAGAAATATATCTAACTCCTTCTTGAATATATTTAATGAATTGGCCTCAACTGTCTTTTGTGGTAGAGAATTCCACAGGTTCACCACTCTCTGGGTGAAGAAATTCCTCCTCATCGAAGTCCTAAATGGCTTACCCCTTATCCTTAGACTGTGACCCCTGGTTCTGGACTCCCCCACCATCGGGAACAGCCTTCCTGCATCTAGTCTGTCTAGTCCTGTTAGAATTTTATAAGTTTCAATGAGATCCCCTCTCATTCTTCTAACTCTAGCGAATATAAGCCTAATCGACCCAATCTCTCTTCATACGTCATTCCTGCCATCCCATATATCAGTCTGGTCAATCTTCGCTGCACTCCCTCCATGGCAAGAACATCCTTCCTCAGATAAGGCGACCAAAACTGCACACAATACTCAAGGTGTGGTCTCACCAAGGCCCTGTACAACTGCAGCAAGACATCCTTGCTCCTGTACTCGAATCCTCTCGCTATGAAGGCCAGCATACCATTTGCCTTCTTAACTGCCTGCTGCACCTGCATGCTTACCTTCAGCGACTGGTGCACAAGGACACCCAGGTCTCGTTGCACTTCCTCTTTTCCCAATCTATTGCCGTTCAGATAATAATCTGCCTTCCTGTTTTTGTCACCAAAGTGGATAACCTCCCATTTATCCACATTATACTGCATCTGCCGTGCATTGCCCAATCACCCAACCTGTCCAAATCGTACTGGAGTTTCTCTGCATCCTCCTCACAGCACACACGCCCACCCAGCTTTGTGTCATCTGCAAACTTGGAGATATTACATCTAGTTCCCTCATCTAGATCATTAATATATATTGTGAATAACTGGGGTCCTAGCACCGATCCCTGCGGTACCCCACTAGTCACTGCCTTCCACTCGGAAAAAGACCCGTTTATTCCAACTCTTTGCTTCCCGTCTGCCAACCAGTTTTCTATCCAAGTCAGTACCTTACCCCCAATCCCATGTGCTTTAACTTTGCACGCTAATCCCTTATGCGGGACCTTATCGAAAGCCTTCTGAAAGTCCAAATACACCACATCCACTGGTTCTCCCTTATCTATTCTACCAGTTACATCCTCAAAAAATTCCAGTAGGTTAGTCAAGCATGATTTACCTTTTGTAAATCCATGTTGACTTTGTCCGATCCTGTCACTGTTTTCCAAGTGCTCTGCTATTACATCTTTTATAATGGACTCTAGCATTTTCCCCACTACCGATGTCAGGCTTACTGGTCTATAATTCCCCATTTTTTCTCTACCACCTTTTTTAAATAGTGGGGTTACTGGTTGAGGGAAAAATATTGGCCAGCACACCAGGAAGTAGTCCCTTGCTCTTTTTCAAATAGTGCTATAGAATCTTTTACATCCACCTGAGAGGGCAGATGGGGCCTCGGTTTAACATCTCATCTGAATTCATTTATATTTATTTGAAATTATAAAGGCCTAACTGGCAAATGGCATCCAAGCAATTTTCAAAAAATGATTTGAGCAATTTAATTGGTTCCTCTTCTAATTTATTGGCAGTTGTGTGTTGACCGTTAACCTTTGATTGGTGTTTTTTTTTTTAGCTGATTGTGCATTGGCACATTTGTACCTATTTGGTTGTGCTTTGTTGGTGTTTTATGAAAACAATATTTGAGCCAATCAGGTGCATGTTCAAGTGTAACACTTTTAGGTCTGACAGTTTGAAAGTTTGAAGCACTTTGACAGTGTGGCAGAAGCACAATACCCTGTATACGCAAGACGTACAAGAATTACTGGTGGACTCCCTGTGATATTGCTTATGATGTTGGAGGAAATGCTGTTTTATAACAACAGGAGTGTTATTCCATGTAATGTAGGATTGATTATTCTGCTGTTTAGATTGCAGTATGTCCATTTAAGGCTACAGGAAATGTGCTGGACAACAGGAAATGTACGCAGTCATACCATTTTTATATTACTAGCAGATCTCCGATTGCTTACAATGAGTTAGAGGTTATGCTGTTTTAAGGGAGAGAGTACAACAGTATGGAAATGTAGAAGTGCTGGAGGACATCTGTAGTGAAAGAATTCAGAAAGAAGTTTGTAAGAGGTCTCCCTGGAAGTAGCAGCGTGTTTTTCATTGTTCCTAAGAAAATGGTGTTTTCCTTATGTAGTGCTATTGTATAAATAAGTATTCGCTTTCTTTCTTTGGAACAATAACTAAATATATAAGCTGCATAAATAAATAACCCTGCCACACACAAACGTCAAGTGAAGAAGCAAAAAAAATTATCACAAACAATACTTGTCACATCATTTTTATTTAATGGCTTATTGTGTAAAAAACATTACTATTTTTCAGCTGTTTGTTCCTTTTGTTGTTTATAGTTTTTTTGGCTAGTTGACAGTACACTCTGAGTATAGCTAGTACAGCTGCATAATCAAATCTTGTTTTAAACAATTATTTTGGAATTCTCAGTATAAACAAAAGAAAGCATGGGTATTGTAATAATCTTTTGTCTCTCTATCTTTCTCCCTCTCTAGTCTCCCTTTTCTAGCTAAACTTTCTGAAGTAATAAAAAGCAGTCAATAATAGTTTTGATTGTGCAAATTTTACTCAAAAAGTTTCTGAAATTTATTTTACAGCTTCATTTCTAAGCATTTGGAAAATGATAGAAACTCAGAAATCCTCTTATAAGATGATGAAAAATATATTTCAACATTAGCACTGAGAAAAATAAATATATTCTGTTTCTGAATTCTCAACATAAGCAAAAGGAAACGGAAATTCGTTAATCGCTCCCTTTTATTGCAAAATTATCCACACTCCACGAATAAAGGTTTGAAACCCAGGCGTCAGATCAACTTGACAGATTTTATTGGACAGCACACGTGAATAATACAAGTAAGTTATACGTCCATACACTCACCCATAGGAGACTCATCGGGGGCTAGGAGCATCACCAATCCAGGCTTTCCTAATGCTGAGTTCATCTAACAGGGTTTAATTACATATTTATACCTACTTACACACCTACTTTGTCTGCAGCTGTCACTCATACGGACTCAGCAGATGTCACGTTACTGGTTTTGACGTGAAATTATGTGGAATATGGGCCACAATTCTTTATCTATACCAGTCCTCAAGCTGAATCCTGCATTCATTACCTTGTTACACTAAACTCATCTCTCAGTATTTTTCTGTATAAGGTTGCATTGACTTGACTAACTCTGGCACTGTCTCTTCACATTGTTCATCTTGTGATTATCTGGACCTAATTCTAAGATTATCTTACACTCAAAGTTAGTTCTACTTTACACCAGCTGCCTTTGTTCAGTTTTTATCTCGGCCTCTCTGTCAGCCGAGTTCAGCTGATTCTTTGTGCTTCACTGCACATACACACTTCGCTCCTTCACATTATATGCTAACTATCTCATCATGCTCTGGGAATATACCAAGCCATTTAGCTTGCCATGGTAGGTATACTATCATTCACGTTTCTCCTCGCTCTGTCTCTGAGCTAGACCCACTATCTGAAGTAAAAACAATATACAGTTAATAATAGTTTAAATGAAAAAACCTTACCTGAAAAGAATTCTTCAAATTAATTTCCCAGCGGATTCTCAAATCATTTGGAAATTCTGCATGCTGCATATGTGCATATGCTCAAACTGTGGCATTCTGGACCTTGCAGGGCACAGGTGTATTTGATAACTCATATCAGCTGACTGAGTGATAGCTCTGGAAAAAGTATCAGCTGCAAGCTCAGTAATGTGAAAGAAGCTGAGGCCTCCAACTAAAAATGTTAACGAAGGCACTCGAAGGTACAAAACACAATTTGATATGTTAGTCTAATCATGTTATTGGGAATATTTTTATGTGTTAATTATGTTAGAAGCCTTAGGGCTGAAAATCTGCAGCCCTTCTGGCGCACTCCTGCCATGATGATGGTGAGAATGCAGCAGAAGGCCAGCAAATTGGGTCAGAATTCAGATATACCAGGTTAGGACATTGTCTCAGTTTTTATCGGGGGGGTTGCGAGGGTGGAGTCTCCACCCGCCCCGGCAAGCCCATTGGCACAAAAGGGGTGGGCCGATAGCAGAGACTCCCAACTCTGGAAGTTCCTGTGCCCCTGGCCTAGCAAAGGCCCATCAAACACCGGTAGCTGGTACCTCTGGCAAGGCCAGTGTAACTGGGCTGTGCAACAGTTCATGTGGGGGACCAACTGGGGGTCCAGGCCCAGAACTGGACCCTGAATACCAAGGATTTATTTTCACTGACATTTTTTCCGCACCAACCACTTGCCCGAGATATATATATCCTCAACCAACATCACTAAAACAGAACATCTGATCATTATCACATTGCTGTTTGTGTGATCTTGCTGTGCGCAGATTGGCTGCCCTATTTCCTACATTACATTGTGACTACACTTCAAAAAGTATTTCATTGGATGTAAAGCGCTTTGGTATGTCCCGAGGTTGTGAAAGGTGCTATATAAATGGAACTTCCTTTCTTTATCCCCAGTGGCATGAGAGCATGCACTATTCATATTGTAAGGTCGGTGCGGGAGGTCCCAGGACAGCAGATCATATCATCACTTATTCCCTTCCACGCCCACGCACCTGCCACTGCCCCCCACCCACCACCATGGATTTTCTGATCACCTATTTTCAACTCTGGATATTTTAGTCTGTGGGAAAAGAAAATAACATACAAAACATTTTTGAAAAACATTTTGAATGATTTGACTGACTCAGTTTATTTTATTGGTAGCTTTACTGACTGCCCATCTTGATTTGTGTTTCTTTTATTTTCCCAATTAGTGGTTTTCATCCCCCTTTAGCTACTTGCCAGTTGGCATGGTGTCTACCTATATAGTAGTCTTTGTAACTGTTTCATGAAATTGAAATTTCAACCAATGAACTACAGGATGATGTGCAGTGTGATGGATAACTGGAAATGTTTGCAGCCATACCGCTTTAACAACACTGCCGACAGAGCCCTGATGGAATTGTCCATGTTGAGTTAGAGGATATATTGTTTTATAACAATAGGGATGTTATGCCATGTATTATTATCAAGGCTACTGATTTAGGGTGAATGAATTTGTTAAATTATATTTTTATCAGATGATATTCTGGGATTTTCATCAGTATTTGGAAATCAATTTTCACGATTCTGTTCATTTTTCTGTGAAAGCTATAAATCGGTGGATTTGATTATTATTAAATGTCATGTTTACTTATGTGGTAAATTATATCTCCAATCTTTTTTACAATCCAGTGTACACAAAAAGATAGCAGACAATTTTCCAGCTTTGGAGATGGGTACCTCACATTTAGCAGCTTTGAGGAAAGGAAGAGTTGTGGGATATAGTAGCACTGAAGGAGAGGGATCTAGGTTTTGGCAGCAATGGGGAAAGGGGTGATCCTGTGTGGCAGATTTGGGAGGAGGTCCCAGCACTTACAAGTCCTGGAGATTGGCAGCATGCAGTGGAGGTGGTGGGATTTGGATGTACTGAGAGGGTGGTTCTGAGGTTTAGCTGCACTGCGAGGAGGTCCTGGAGAGTGGGGGAATCTTGAAGGTCCTCGGATTTGGCAGCACTGGGGAGAGGGACCCAGGATTTTGAGATATTTGTGAGGTCCTGGGTTTGGCACAGCAGACGGGAATGGAGAAAGCAGAAGGAGGCAAATGCTCAGAGATTCCTAGGATCAGGCAGTACTAGAAGGCAGGAGCACACAGGGTTTGGCAGCACTGATGGGAGGGGCCAAGTCTGACAGCAGTGGAGGAAAGATAAAAAGGAAGCATAAATAAAGAATCCACTCTCTGGGGAATGGGAATATTCAAACGTAAATACTTGACACTGCTTCCATGTTTTTATACAAGATAGCAAATTTATTTTTACATTCAAGCTGAAAATGATTTCTATCTTTATGCTGCCAACAATTTCAATGGCTTGGAAAGAGGCGAGGGATGGGCTAACAAACAGCGAGTTATAAATGGCTATTTGTGTTGTCAATCATAAAAAAAATTCCAGAATTTTCCTTGAATAAACATAAATTGAGTGATTTAATTGATTCACTTTTGCCTTTCTAAGAAATGTGTCCATGATCAAATTATAATGAACACATTATTGCTCCATAATGGATGGATAGCAAATGAAAATACACAAAACAAAAAAAGAACACCCATTATTCGTGCTATACCCTGTCTACCAAGCAAATTGCACTGAAAAAGACCACACTTTAATGGGCCGGAATTTGCGTTGGACAATAACGGCGAACTAACTGCATTCGCCATTATTACCACTTTAACATTGACCGCAACTTCAGGATGTAGTGCATGCGCATCTAAACATGGAAATCCTGAAGTTGCGGCCAGTCATTCACTGCTCCATCACCTTCATCAGTGAAACTGACAAAACCTTGGGTTTTTCCGTGGTAATATCCCATTAAATGTCAGGCCTTGTTGGATTAGGTGTAACTGGGGTTTTGACAGCATATTGACTGCAAAACAAACATTATGGTCCTGAATAACTCATTTTAATTTTGTGGAGTGTCAAATTTCTCCATTATGATAAAGATTACAATTTTTAAGTAACTTGAAAAAAAATGTAAAAGGTTGTTCATGATATTTCATATTCTACCTTATCCCCATGCAAGAGCCCCATTTTTTGCTTTGCTCTCTGTAACATCTTTTTTTTAAAGTTGGGATAAAAGCAGGTTCTCATTTCCTGCTTCCCTGTCTGAGAATTCTGCAATGTGATTGGCTGCTTAGAAAAAACGAAGAGTTGTTGTGCTGAACAATATCTGATTACACCCGACTGGGAGTTGAGTGAGAACAGGATGCAGTACCCTTTATGGTTGAATAGCCTCCCTACACTCACCATCGAGGTTCATGCATGAATGGCCACATGGTTAAGAGGTTAGTGGCATGGAGTCCCAGCAGAATCAACAGTTCAGGAGAGGAAATATCAGGCTGGATTAACCACCGATCCCTCCCCCACTGATTTTCCAGTGGATCTGGAATGGACAAAGTTAGAAAATTGCTCAGTCATGTTCTGTCACTTCCGTACCTCTTCCTATGTGCCTTCACACCCCCTTTGGGCCCAGTGTAGGATTGTACGCTGGGAAAATGTAAATCAAGTCCTTTGACATATTTCCCTCAATTTGCATCCTTTGAATGGACAGTGGAAGGGCTGATAAATGCTTTTTGTAAGTCAGGCCCCGTGCAAGTGCTTGGAGAGTGTGGACTTACACAGGGTAAAGTGGCGTTGTCAATAAAATACAGAAAATGTAGGTGAGTTTTGCAGGCAGTGCAGATGCTCCCTACACATTTTTATGCTGTAGCCGGCCTCCGGGCCTGCTGCACCAAAATTCCACCCCACCATCTGGTACAAATTCTTGGCAGAGACCAGGAAGCCCACCTCCAATATTCAAACCACCCTTAGGTTAGAAGATCAGCTGGCGTAAGCGCATTGTGGCAGACAGAAGTCCCACCCCCTGGAGATGCGCGCCAATTACCAAAGTGCAGTAAATCCAGGTCATCATCTTTGAGAGTGAGTTTTGTTTGTCAGAATGAAGTTGCCCGTCATACAAGCTGGAAAGGCATTATAGAACATGGTGCGGGTGCTTAAAGTGCTGATTAGTACCTTTGATCATTTCAGTAAGGTAAAGGGAGCTGTGATCACTGATTAAGTAAAAAGGGCTGGGGTCATTTATTAGAGTAGAGTAGTTTACTGATTAGAGTAAATGGGGACTGTAATTATTGAGCAGAGCAAGTGGGGTGGAATTTTTCATTAGAATTGGTGGGACTGGGGTTATTGCCTAGTGTAGTTAGGGCTGTGATTATTGATTATAATTGATGGAGCTGGCATTGTTGATTAAAGTAATTGGGGCTGGCATTATTGATCAGAGTAGGTGAGGCTAAGTCTGGTGATTAAAATAGGTAGGTGTTGAGTCATTGAGTAGAATAGGTGGAGCAGATGCTGTTGATTAGGGTGGGGTCACTGTGGTGCCTCAGCAACCACCAGGGTCGCATTATGTCCAGGACTTTGTCACCGGATTCAAATATTCCAATTCTCTCCTGGCCAGAATTCTATCTTCTACACTCCGTAAATTTGCACTCAGCCAAAACTTTGCCCATATCCTATCACACACCAGCTCCTGCTCACCCACCTATATTGGCCCCAAGTCTCCCAACACCTCAAATTTAAAATGATCATGCTTGTATTTCGATCCCTTAATGGTCTTGCCACTTCCTATCTCTGAACCTCCACCAGCCCTACAACAAGCAGTCTTCAAGGACTAGTCTCTCAGTCTTCAAGGACCCTTCATTGAAAGGGACATGGCACCATCACCTCTCATGATCCTGGCATGCATGGCCTCATATAGGGCAGGCTTTCATGACACGCACAGGCCTGTAACATTCTCTTCTGTCCCTCCAGAGGAAAATTGGCACACAATTAACACCACAGAAAGACAACTGGCGGGGGACTACCATCATTGAAATCTCTGCATCCACAGGAAGAGGAGATGTTAGACTGAGTAGGCAGATGAACAGGAGAGCCTGTAGGAGAGGGCAAGGTAGTAGGAGAAGGCAAAGTTGGAGGCGAGCTGGCAAGAAAAGATTGGTAAAGATTGGGCAAGTCGCATCATATGTAATTTCAGCTTCATCGAGCTTTCTCAAAGAATTGCAATGCCCTTACACTCATCCGTACTTTCTTCAAGAACAACTATCGTTGTGCGCACAGCTAAACAAGCTTTTCTGCCTTTCACATCATAGTGTCTTGGAGGAAGAGGCCAGCCACTCTGATGACCACCTCCTAGTCACTTCCAGATCCACAGTTGCTGGCACATCCTCACCAACTCCATCCTGACCTATTACATGTACAAGCACCAGCACAGAGACACCCACTTGTGAGAAATTAGTTAAACAGTCATAAGGATTGTCATTGAGTGAGTCACGGAATACTGGTGAGAATGAAGTCCTTAGAGAGGAAGAGTGCCATTTCTTTATGGGTGGGGGGGAAGGGGGTGTTAAACAGCCACCATCAACTGAGGAGCATGGGGGTCCATTCTTCAAAAGAGCTATGATTCTGGAGCATTGATCTCATCTGCAGGCAGTGGAGAGTGTTTCCACACATTTGCCTGAGATGTTGGGTAAGTGGGAGGAGTCCACTACCTGCATCTGCAATGCATTGCAGGAACTTTCTCACAACCTGCAGAACATCCTGGAGACTTTGACAGCCCAGAAGATTGCTGCAGTATCATGACACTAGGAATAGATGCTTTGAACAGGACACCTGCAGGGACTTCCAAGACTCGTTTGGGGCTATTCAGTCTGTGATGGCACCAACCAGTAGTACCTCTGCTCCTGTGCCCTGTGCCATTGAGCAACAACGAGTGCTGCAGCTGTCGCTGTCTCTCTGGACAGTGGCAGTGAGCCCACCTCCTTAAGGCCCCCTCCAATGATTACATGAAGGAACTTCAGACGTGGGCACAGCACCCCTTGCTACTGCGACCTCTAGCTGCCCAAAGCCTCCCACCGTTCAACCTCATCTCACTCGGGGAGTAGTAAACTAGGAATTAAATCTTCGACCAGAAGTACCCAGTGGGGTAGCAACAGCTGGAGTTAACCTGCCTGATAATACTGTTTCTCAGGACAGCAGCACATGCCAGCCCTCTGGCCTTCCCTCGCAGAGCACCACACCAGCGGAACATAGGCAACACCAAGCTGCCCGGAAACAAGCACCAGAGAGGCAACGAACAGCGGCTTCCTTTCAGGAGCCAGCTGTCGTGAGAGATGGCCACCTCAGTCCCATGACCCTTTTGCAGAACGTATGCAACCAACCACCTCTTGTGACATTGGCCCTAAGGGTGCACTGAGGAGAAGTATGCGAATAGGTGAAAGAAAGGCAAATGTAGCCAACCAGGAGAAGAACGGTGTTAGGTTGGCTTGTATTTACTTTGGGCTTTCTTGCAATAAAATAGAATGTGCACTTTTGTTGTGCTTTGTTATTCATGCAGTTTAGAGTCATACAGCAAAGGGCACACTTATTTGGTGCTGACTTATTCAATTAGGTGTGATTATTGGCACAGTTATGTAGGGGCAAAGAGGGGAGATGTGTTGTCATGTTCTCGGATAGGTACTGAACAGCTTCTTTCCCAGGGCTGTCATCCTACTGAACTCCACAAATAAACTCTAAAGCCTGCACATCTGCCAATGCACTTTATTATGGTTATGTTTATGTTAATGTATTACAAGCCAAATGTATGTTGAATGTTTAAATGTCTTAATCTAAATGTACACTCTCGGGAGCCGCAAGCCTACATTTTGTTGTACTGCACTTGTGCACTAACAATGACAATAAAAGTTGATTTGATTTTTGATTTTGAGTAGAAGGAATGTTCCTTTTATTTGAGTTACTTGCCTTGATTATATGGTGAAATTATGCCAAAAGCGTTGTGGAAATGCTAGGCCAGTGTGTTTACCAAGGACTGGCAATAATCCAGAAAACTCAGCTTTATTTCAATTTCCAGGCAATTTGCCTAAACTCACTTTTCAGCATCTCTAAGTCCTCCCTATTTCATTTATTCCTGGATCGATGACAACATTGGGTATTCTTCTGCTCTCTGCACTAGTCCACCCACCCTCTCCTTTGCTTCTGCAACCTTAGCCCCCCAGAAAATTGATCATTGCCCAATTTTCTTTATCCTTACTACAAATAAAACTGACCATTGAACTCCACCATTGATCCTAAACAATTCGCAAGCTGTGTGATTGTGAGGAACATCACAGCCAAGCTCATTCGTGTCCTCACCTGAAATCTTTATGCAAGGAATTTTGAAAAAGAGTCACTGGGTAGCAATAATGACCTGGACGATATCCCTTCTCCCCCCTCTTCCTACCCGCCCCGCTGCCCCCCGCCCCCAAGGAACCTGCAGACACCAAGGCTGATTGTAGTATACTAGTACCATCCAACTTGAGACCAGCTAAATCAGCATAAACTATGGATTAAACCTGGGGCTTTCTTGAATCCTATACCACACAACCTATTACATTTATCTCCTGAGGCATCAAGGAAGACCAGTATGAGCAGTCATATTGCAAATCCTGCTAAATACAGGAATTTCCATACAGACGGGAATGTTGCTAGTAGTTGTGGGGTGTTAGTGGGCTGTTGATATTGGACTATGTCTGTTTTGTGTAGACTGGTTAGTGCATTTCAGACTGTGGATCATTTGCACTGTACTTCTGGGCAACCATAGAATGGAAAATGCATTGAAAAAAGTGTAAAGAATACAGAAAATATAAAAATAGACTTGAAAAAAAACTGGAGACTAGTAGGTGGGAAGTTGTTGGAATGACTTGACTTGTAAATTTGTGTGCTCAAATGTCCCAAAATCATTTTACATGAAAATGTAAAATTAAGGAGATAAAGCTGTGCAGAGAGAACTGCAAGGGTATCACTAATGTAATTAGCAGCCATCTGTTCCTGGAATCTGAGTGACGAGTTTGTAAACAGAATTCTAATGACAGTGAAACATTACAGGTTCTCTTGAGAAGCATTAGGTGTCCTTAAAGGCAATGCTGATGATATTACACCAAAGCCAAGTGTGTGATTTTAACACTATGTGCCTGGTGGAAACCGGACGGGAAGGCAAATAAAATTGTCTAGGTTACTTACCCACCCTGGAGCCACTGGGACCTGACTATTCCTGATTTTAACCTGCTCACCTGAGCAGGCGGCCCAAAGCCGGTGGGGCCCTTTTGTCCGCATCCATGCCGGGTCCTGATGATGTCATCGTTAAACCCCAAGGGATAGCCCCAACAGCCAATCCCACCACCTACCTACTATCGGCGGATGGCCTCCAGGCACTGCAATTTTCCGCCACTTTCTGCTGATTTTCCGGTCAGATCTGGGGGAGGGGGGTGAGTCGGTTGGCGGGATTACCTCGAGCCTCATCTTTGCTGCAGCAGATGAGTTAAAACCGTTAATCATTGTCAGAGAACTACACTCACCTTTCAGCAAATGCGTGCTACGGGTTTTCAAAAGACACCCATTTCCCATCACAGCAGCAAACACTGATTGCCTGTAAATATCACAGGGGGAACATTGTAAACCACAAATGATTTATTGATTTCCACTATTCCATTTTTGGAGTGAAACTACACTCTCAAGTGCCCATTATAAACAGTGAGTGCTGGCTGGCTGTTTGAACACAGGAGACATCAAAGCCAAGCCTGATCCTGCCTTTTTGCAAAATCATTATAAACAAAATGACCTGTTCCTCGCTAGCCCCGAAGTAAGCTTCCCACAAAGATCTTGCAATCTCTGTGGCGAGAAACATAGAAACATAGAAGATAGGAGCAGGAGTAGGCCATTCGGCCCCTCGAGCCTGCTCCGCCATTCAATGAGATCATGGCTGATCATCCAAATTCAGTACCCGGTCCCTGCCTTCTCCCCATATCCCTTGATCCCTTTAGCCTTAAGAAATATATATAACTCCTTCTTGAATATATTTAATGAATTGGCCTCAGCTGCCTTCTGTGGTAGAGAATTCCACAGGTTCACCATTCTTTGGGTGAAGAAATTCCTCCTCATCGAAGTCCTAAGTGGCTTACCCCTTATCCTTAGACTGTGACCCCTGGTTCTGGAGTCCCCGGCCATCGGGAACATCCTTCCTGCATCAAGTCTGTCTAGTCCTGTTAGAATTTTATAAGTTTCAATGAGTTCCCCTCTCATTCTTCTAAACTCCAGCGAGTACAAGCCCAATCGACCCAATCTCTCCTAATTTTTCATTCCTGCCATCCCAGGTATCAGTCTGGTGAATCTTCGCTGCACTCCCTCCATGGCAAGAACATCCTTCCTCAAATAAGGCAACCAAAACTGCACACAATAATCAAGGTGTGGTCTCACCAAGGCCCTGTACAACTGCAGCAAGACATCCTTGTTCCTGTACTCGAACCCTCTCGCTACGAAGGCCAACATACCATTTGCCTTCTTAACCGCCTGCTGCACCTGCATGCTTACCTTCAGCGACTGGTGCACAAGGACACCCAGGTCTCGTTGCACTTCCCCTTCTCCCAATCTATTGAAGTTCGGCGTTTCAAACGTTTAGTTGAGAGCAGAGTAAGTTAATGGGGAATCCCTAACACGAGCTGCTGTGATGTCAACAACCTGCCGAAGCAGCCAATCATAATGCAGAATTCTCACAGACCGGGAACCAGGAAGCAAATAAGCTCCTTTTATTCTAACTTTTAAAAAATGTTATAGAGAGCAAAACAAAGATTGGGGCTCTCAAAGGGAGAAAGGGTAAAACTGAAATAAAGAGGAACAAACTTTTTTTTTAATAAAAAAATTAAAGTTTCTTAAAATTTAAAATTTTTATTACAATGGATAAATTTGACACTCCACAAAATTAAAATTAGTTTTTCAAATCCATAACGTTTGTTTAGCAGTCAATACGCTGTTAAAACCCCAGTTACACCTAATCCAAAAGGGTCTAACTTTTAATGGGGCATTTAACAATGATGGCCCAGATATTCCGATCCCTACAGGTGAGTACGCGCTGTGTACCCACCCGTAGGGACATCGGAAATGCTGGTTTCAGCCATGCACCGCGTACTAGCTGAAAACCGGATGGTCTTGACAGATCCTCCGCCTGCCCTGGAGAAGGGCCTCTGCGGGCGGATAGTTCCGCTTTTTGGAGACCCTCCGCCCACAGAAAACACTTACAATTCATACACCTGGTAAAAGCAGGTTTTTCACTGATTTATCATTTAAAAATACTTTAAAAAAAGGTAAGTTTATTTTTAGCCCCGTAAAAAACTTTTAACTTTTTTCAAAAAATTACATTTTTATTTTCAAGCCATTTTAAAAATGTGATTTAAAAAAAAAAATTATTTAAAGTTTTACTATGTTTTTGGGGTGATCTCCATTTATATATTTGACAGGGAGATTCCCTTCTTTGATTGGCTCCCTATGGCCCATGTGATCCCAGGGAAGCTGCGAACTACCTGCGCCTCTGAGATACGTGGGCCCTGCGCATTTCATGTTTGGAGAGGCCCAGGAGCGAAAGCATATGCGTCCTAGGAGCCCTCAGGTAAGGGCATAGATTTTTCCAGGAGGCCTAGGATCGGAAAATACGGGCCGATATTCCCGTGGAAAAGCCCAAGTTTTCGTCAGTTTCACTGATTTCCCTGATTACACTGATTGCCAGGGGGTGGGTAGGGAGGGGCCACAGCACAGCCAGTGTCGGAGCAGTGAACGACTGACCGCAACTTCAGGATTTCCATGTGAGGATGCGCATGCGCTAAATCTTGAAGTTGCGGTCTGTTTCAAAGGGGTAATAACATTATTACCCACCGCAAATTCCGGGCCATTATCTAGCAGGGGTTGTGGGATAGAATTGTAGAGTGGGAACCTCTGCTGGTTTTTGTTTCCTTTGTTCAGAGCAACTGTGGCCCTCTACTGTTATCCTGACTGAAATCACCCAACTTGCTATAGTTTGGTAATTCAACCTGAGATCTTCCTACTTTAAATGGCTCAGCATCACACTACTTTGTGCATTAGTAGACTGAGCTGTCAGGGGCTGTAGTGCATATCAGACAGTGTTACAGTGCATGCTATATCAGATAGTGTTACAGTGCATGGTAAATCAGACAGTGTTACAGTGAGGAGTATGTTACAATTTGGGATATTTCCCAATGCTCTTTATTTATACAATTCACGAAAGTCAGCTTCCACAGGCCACTCTGAATTGAATCTTGATCTTATGTGCAAAATATCTAGGATAGTGTGGCCACAGAGTGACCAATGAACTCTTCTACCTTTGGAGTACTCATCAGAAATAATATGAACTACCCACTCGCAATGTGTGCTCTAGGTCTCTCCAAACTGGTGCAAAATACCACACTGTCAGACCACTTAGCTGAAGCTAAAATCTAGCCATTTGAATTTATTAAGAAGTAAAATTATACAGAAGCAAGCCCTAATCATCAGGTAAACATAACAAATACAGTACTTAGCTAAACTTTATACCCTGCTTCCAAAACAAATAAAGGAGTTTGAGTTATCAGCTCTCTTCAAGACATTTTGAACATGAGATCTTAATTTATAAAAAAAAATTACAGGAGAAATTAATCTCTCAGAACCCCTATACGACCCAACTCATGTAACTGCAAAGCAAAATGGGAAAGTGAAGACCATGGAGTGCCAGGTTGGTTATTTGTATTTCTGTTCTTTGATCTCCTGGTGGCACAATGGAGTATTAATGGTATCCTTCACAATGAATCAAAATGGTCCTGCTGGTGATAGACCAGAGACAAAAGGAGTCCACAAATATAAAGAACTTCAGCAAACTACGCCAAATCAAACAAGAGGTACTATCCCTCTTTATCTTAGTCCCACCCTCTGCGCTACAGGGGTTGAAGCCTCCTCCTTCTATAACTGCTTTAAACATTAGCCTGAGGAACGTTGTGAAGCTAGCAGTGATTGATTTCCCTAAAAGCTTGTGTAAATGGATTTAATGTCTATTCTGTTTAAACACAAATTATATCCATGGTTCCTTCTTTAAATATAACTGTCAACAAGTAATAAAAATGATGGCGGATCCATCAAAATGTTTGAGTTCTTACCATATTCAGGATCTCTTTTAAATGCTTGTCTTCAACTTCATTTAGAAACTTGACACTTGCTGCAATATACTCTAATACTGAGCTAGATTATATTACATTTGTACAGTCATTTATTAGCTGTTAAATAGTTTATACATTGAAGAAAGCTCCGAGCATTAAAAGGCTTTGTGAATTATAAAATTCATCACTTTACTTCCTACATTACAGCAGTGGCTACACTTCAAAAAGTACTTAATTGGCTGTAAAGTGCTTTGGGACATCTGGTGGTTGTGAAAGGCGCTATATAAATGCAAGTCTTTTCACTTTAACAAGCTATATAAATGGTCTCAACAGAGAGGACTTTGTCACTTTGAACATTATCTTTCTTTCTTTTCTATGGGAACTAGGCTTGAAACCAGCCTATGCTGCTGAGATAATGTTTCCTCTTTGCCAAGGTAAGGGATGTTGGTGAAGTGAGTTAGGATTATCTCAAGCATTGCATAAAACTGACCCTAATTCGATACTAAATGATGGCAAGTTGGCATTCTACACAACTAGGTCAAAGGGTGGCTTTTGGTGGGAACTGGAAATGTCAAATTGCACAGTCGAGGTTGTTTTTTCTGATTTGGGGCTGAAGCAAATTGTTTGAGCAGAGTAGTGGCTTAGCTTTGATCAGCTTCTAGCCCTTGCTATCCCTGGCCTGTGAGTGCTTGATGCTGACACTGGATGTTGATAGTAAAAAACATTTGATTCCCCAGAATTGACATCCCTCATTTAGATGAACACAAAAAAGTCAGTGTTGCAGGCTAGAGAGGCATTACAAAGGATCAAATGCACAGAGATCATCTAATTTTATTTTTCTTATTTGAGAGAAGATAGCTTTCTTGGTGTTCTCAAGCCAAGTATCAACTGTGGCCAAAGGGATAGCAGGGGGTTATTTGCTCATGGGTATCCCTTAGTGGCGATCTGAGCCAGCTGCTCAGAGTTGTTTGGGGCTTACCCATCAGAATGAAACTGTTCTCAATCACTACCACTCTGCTGAGTGGAGAACATCTCCTGTTTCCATCAGACCTTTTTTTTAAATTGAGAACCTTCATTGAAAAGACCAAGGTCCACAGTGTAGGGCACCACCAAGGTTGGAAAGAATAGAAGATTAATCCAGTGATTAGATGACAGAAACATTGGGTTTTCAAAGCCGAGGAGGAAGGGAAAAATGAAGAGGTCAGAAGTTCCACAGTTCTAAGGTCCTGAGAGTACAGTATAAGACATTACCATTAGTCTTCATTTTATCAAGAAGGAGGAAGAGCAAGTATAGCAAAGTATTTGGAGTACATACAGTGATCTTGTATCCATTCTTGATGGATGTACACAGTGTGATCATAAAGGTCCTTCAAAGCAGGCTTATTTTCCTGTTGTAATGGGTTATGAACAGACGGCAATGTCCTGTATCTAACACATACTTCTGAATGTGTTTCCTCAAAACACATGAACAGCTACTTGCAAACATGCAGAATGTGGGTGGCTCCAAGCCGAATGATTTATTTGTGTTCTTTTCCTAATTCCTCAATCAGCCGGTTAGTGATTGGTAATAATTTGCATCTAACGCGGCTGTTAACAAATGCTTGACATTTGGTAGTACCCTGTACAATGAAACTCAACAGGAAGCACAAGACATTCTTAAATGATCTGTTACATCAAACAGCTGCTGAATCAGATGTAAATAAAAATCATATCATGACAGGAGCCCCAAAAACCAAACGTGGTATTGAACAAGCAAAACTCATAGGGGGAAAAATTGAGTCACGCCCTCTTTGGGGCGCTAACTTCGCCGGGGCGCTACTTTCAGCGCCCTGGAAAAATTAGCGCCCCACGGTCGAAATTCATCGGTAGCGCCCCAAGAGAGAAGCAGGGCGCTACTGGAAGCGCCCCGCCTCCCTCTTGGGGCAAGGCGAGGGAATATCGCGGCGCTACTACAGGCCTTCCTCCCCTTCTTAAAGGGGAGGGGCCTTGCGCAGTGAATAAAGCATGCTCTCGTGCATTAAACAATTTGGTTTGGGGAATGGCAAACATGCAGGTGCAGCAAGCAGTTAGGAAGGCAAATGGTATGTTGGCCTTCATTGCAAGAGGATTTGAGTACAGGAGCAAGGATGTCTTACTACAGTTGTACAGGGCCTTGGTGAGACCACAGCTGGGCCACCAGGGATCGGTGTGCTGGTAAAAGAGCCCGGCACTCCTCTCGAGTGCCGGGCTCACGGAGCGCAGCCGGCAATCCGCGGGGTGGGGCTGCTCAGGAGGCCGGGGACGGCAACGGGGGCAGGTGCTGGCAGGCGGCCAGCAACAAAAATGGCTGCCTGGCACTTCGCCTGTAATTAGCGCCGCCCCAGCCGCAGGTAGGCCCTCCTGACCCCATCGGACATAACGTCCAGTGGTAAGTCAGGGGGCGCAAGCGGGGTGCTGCACACGGCGATGACCTCATTGCCGGCGGCGCAGTGCTGTGGGGCACTAACGGTTACCGCCGCTGCTAACCTCCCGCTGAATTTCGCGGGAGGCGCTGGCAGCGCCGTACCTGGGCGCTAGTTGCTTTGCACCCCATTAGTGCCCTCTTAGGGCACTAACAGGAGGCATAAAGCAACAGAATTTTTGCCCCATACATTTTACAATTGGATGAAAATAATTTATATAGCTCAATGCTGTTGTTAACTGCTTCTATACCTGGTTTTCATTTATTTCTTCTGTTTTTCTCCCCCTCCCTTACCCTCCTCTCCTGTATGGGCTGACTCCTTACTGAGGTATGGTTTTGGCAGCACCACTGTTAACTTGCTCAGGCAGCTATTAATCAGGTAATCCTACACAGAAGGAGGAAATTCTCCACCGTAACATCAGACGGGATACAACGGAGAACATCGGAAAATTCAGGAGGTGAGGCCTACTGACACCTCACCGCCCAACCAGGATTTCCCTCCCCCGCCCCTGCTGGGATCACCGCTGCCCGCTCCTTCCTGCCCACTGCATGCAAATGGTGATGGGATGGGTGAGGCCTGGGGTCCCGGAGGATTTTCCTGCTTTCCACCACTGCTTCCTGGGCCCTGGGAGATGGCAGTAAATACCCAATCGGAGGGAGATGGCTTTGTAGCAGACTCCTCCCCCTCCAGCTGGCCCCAGAAACTTAACTTCTTGGTCAAGACCCTCAGTGGGAGTCTTTATTCCAATCTTCGGGGCGCTTCTGCCCCTTTAAGGTTCCTCGATGGATCTTCTGGTGCTGCAGCGACAGGTTTCTGCTCTGCCCACTGGCAGACTCCCTCTGGGCAACAGAAATCTCATCGGGAGCTCAGTGTACATATTTAATAAGCCCCAGCCAGGAAAGTGGGCTTTGCACTGGGGTAGACATGGAAGGACCGTCAGGAGTTCCACCCTGCTGAAACTCCAAGAGGAAAATCCAGGCCTGAGTGTCAATAGCCAGCAATCTCCAATTTCCAGCAGAAATTATTGGTTAGTGATCAGAAGCAGGAAGCCTGGCTGAAATCCCCCCTCCCCTTGGGCCTATTGTAGTGCCCCCAGCTGCTGATGCTGCCTGAGATCAGCTAAGACAGCACAAGCCAGGAATTGAACCTGCACTGTGTGATCTGAATGGCTCAGTACCACACGAGGCAATGCCTTCACCCACTGAGCCATGAGGAGAGATTTCAGCTGTTTTTGGGTGAGAAGTTAAACCGAGATCCCATCTGCTCTCTCAGGTGGACCTAAAAGATCCCATGCCACTATTTTGAAGAAGAGCAGGGGAGTTCTCCCCGGTGTCCTGGCCAATATTTATCCCTCAATCAACATCACTAAAACAGATTATCTGGTCATTATCATTGGTTAGTGATCAGAAGCAGGAAGTCTGGCTGAAATTCCCCCTCCCTTTGGGCCTATTGTAGTGCCCCCAGCTGCTGATGCTGCCTGAGATCAGCTAAGACAGCACAAGCCCATGTGGGAGCTTGCTGTGCGCAAATTGGCTGCCGCGTTTCCTACACTACAACAGTGACTACACTTCAAAAAGTACTTCACTGGCTGTAAAATGCTTTGAAATGTTTGGTGGTCACGAAAGGCGCTACATAAATGCAAGTCTTTTTTTTCTTTTTTACACATTCAAAAAGGCATCCAACAGCACCTAAAACTGTCATATCTCATCTTCAACTGCTGCAGTGCAGTGACACCTTTTGGCATAAATTTTATTGCAGTGTTTGGCAAACAACAGAAACAAAAATTGCCAGGCCCTATTTGTTAAAGATTGTGCCGGTTTTATGGAGAAGTAGGTTTTTATTTTATTTGTTGAAATGGAAAGGGTGTACTGTATTAGTGGCCGTGTAACCGGGGTTCCTGGATCTGTGGCCGTGTAACCGGGACTCCTGGATCTGTGGCCGTGTAACCGGGACTCCTGGATCTGTGGCCGTGTAACCGGGACTCCTGGATCTGTGGCCGTGTAACCGGGACTCCTGCACCTGTGGCCGTGTACGGGGCTCTCGTACCTTAGTAAGTATACCTCTCTGTAATCCGGACTTTTTGATCAACTGGCACCACGCCGGTCCCGTTGGTGCCGGATAAAAAAGAGTTTCCTGTACTTCTATAAAAATGCAGATTTCTAAATTATATTCTTTCCAAATTGCTTCAGCTCATCCCCAACCTTGCTGCTTTTGCCTCCCCCTAGCTCAGCTGGAGAGATGGACTCCGTGATGAAATATGCCATTCATCAGGCACTGTATTCCCTGTGTTTAGTTTAGTTTCAGTTTCATTTCCTTACCTGTATTGTATTGTGTGTAGGGCTCCGCCCATACCTGGCCCCTACTTAAGCAAGCCCCAGCGTGTCTCACAGCAGTACAGCAGATCTCTGGATGAGAGACACTTCTCCAATGTGCATTACTTTCTGAGTTAATAAAAGCCTTGCTTTGCTCCGTTAACGTCGAGTCTCGGATTCATTGAGGCACATCAGACTCAATAATCAGTCTCTGTCCCACAGGTATGTGAACAGAAGGAGGATCGGATTGGAGGTCCGTGTAAAAGTGTGATTGCAGTCTACCCTGCCTATACATGTCGAGAATACCAGTATCGGCAAGGGAATAGGAATGTGACCTCTGCTTAGAATTCACTGCAAATTCGTTTCTATTATATATTGTGGCCTAACATGTTGATGATTGGAGAACCATAATATCGGAGGGATTACTGCCCACAGCTGCGGTGTAGGACTAGTACTACTCCTTCAGAGGCAGTGAATAAAGCATGCTCTAGTGCATTTAACAATTTGGTTTGGGAAATGGCAAACATGCTGGTGCAGCAAGCAGTTAGGAAGGCAAATGGTATGTTGGCCTTCATTGCAAGAGGATTTGAGTACAGGAGCAAGGATGTCTTACTACAGTTATACAGGGTCTTGGTGAGACCACACCTGGAGTACTGTGTGCAGTTTTGGTCTCCTTACCTAAGAAAGGATATACTTGCCACAGAGGGAGTGCAGCGAAGGTTCACCAGACTGATTCCTGGGATGGCAGGACTGTCGTATGAGGAGAGGTTGGGTCGACTAGGCCTTTATTCACTAGAGTTTAGAAGAATGAGAGGGGATCTCATTGAAATGTATAAAATTCTGACAGGGCTAGACAGACTGGGTGCAGGGCGGATGTTTCCCCTGGCTGGGAGGTCTAGAATGAGGGGGCACAGTCTCAGGATACAGGGTAGGACATTTAGGACTGAGATGAGGAGAAATTTCTTCACTCAGAGGTGGAACCTGTGGAATTCTCTACCACAGAAGGCTGTGGAGGCCAAGTCACTGAATATATTTAAGAAGGAGATAGATAGATTTCTAGACACAAGAGGCATCAAGGGGTATGAGGAGAGAGCGGGAATATGGTATTGAGATAGAGGATCAGCCATGATCATATTGAATGGTGGAGCGGGTTCGAAGGGCCAAATGGCCTACTCCTGCTCCTATTTTTCTATGTTCTATATTTCTATAGCCTTCTGAAAACAAGAAGATTCAGGATGCTTCAAAGAGACCTGAGTGTGACAAGATTCTGTTACAGACAGCTGCAATCAACAGATTAGTGCTTCTCATGACAGACATTATACACATATATCAAGATATAGGGCCAGTAATTCCTGTCCCAACGCGTGAGTACGGTCGGGGTACTCACGCGTCTGGCCGGAGGAAATGCCGGTTTTCAGCATGCACAGCGCATGCGGGGAAAACCGGCATTTCCTGTCCTCTGAATGAAGGGGTTCAGAGGCAGAACGCGCGCGACTGCACAGGCAGCGCGTGCGCAGTAAAATTCCTTTTTTTTTCAGTGTTGCGCGCGTGTAAAGGCCTCCGGTCTCTACGCGTGGAAAAACAAGATGTAAGTATTTAGTTTTTCAGGTAAGTGGGCTTTTAGTACAATGTAGAAATTTTTTTTCCACAGGTTTGTTATTTTTAAAGAATTTACAGGATGGTAAGTTTAGTTTTAGACCCTATTTTTAAAAAATTTATTTTTTTCAAAAAATTGATTAATTGTTTAAAACATTTTAAAAAACTTATTTATAGTTATTATAATCAGTGGGATGTTTTTAAAAATTTTATTTAAAGTTAAAGTAGTGTTTTGGCAGCCCATACTTTTCATGAGTTTGACAGCTCTTACTGTCAAACTCATGAATGAGTTTCCCCTCCCCTGATTGGCTGCACAGTGCTCACCTGATCCCAGCCGGCACATCGCACTAACTACGCCGCTGGATCAGGTTAGCACAGCGCGCCGACAGCTGAACCGGGCCTGTGACAGGAAATGCAAGCAGGCCCGGGCTTCAGATGTCGGCACGCAGGGTGAGTGCACATCGGGGCTTGCACGCGCGGCAAGCCCCCGATCTAATTTCAGGGCCATTGTGTTGCAAAACTAAGAGTATACACTTATAGTTTAGGATCATAACATAGTACACTTACAATATAGGACTGTAACATTCATAGGATCATAGAATGATACAGCACATTAGGAGGCCATTCGGCCCATCGTGCCTGTGCCGGCTCTTTGAAAAGAGCTACCCAATTAGTCCCACTCCCCTACTCTTTCCCCATAGCCCTGTAAGTTTTTTCCCCTTCAAGTATTTATCCAATTCCCTTTTGAAAGTTATTATTGAATCTGCTTCCACCACCCTTTCAGGCAGTACCTAAACTTCAAAAAGTAGTCCATTGGTTCTAAAACATTTGAGGATGTGATGGGGTGCTGCAAGTTTTTTCTTTCTTCTTTATAACCAATTTGCCAATCAGTGAAAAGAATCCTAATAGTACAAATAAAAAAAGAACTTGCAATTACAGGTACATCCACCTTTCACAGCTTCAGGAGGTTGCAAAGTGCTTCACGCAATGACATTATAAAACATTGGTTAGGGCAGAGTTAGGGTACATTGTGCAATTTCGGGCCTGTATTCACTAGAGTTCAGAAGAATGAGAGGGGATCTCATTGAAACGTATAGAATTCTGACAGGGCTAGACAGACTGGGTGCAGGGAGGATGTTTCCCCAGGCTGGGGGGTCTCAAACGAGGGGGCACATATTACATTGATTCACCAGGATGATGCTAGGGATTGGGATACTGTAGTACTGAAGAGAGACTTGAGATAATAGGACAATGTTCATTGCAGGAGAGAAGGCTAAGCGGAGATTTAATGGAGATTTTTAAAATTATGAAGAGCTTTGATAGTAAATAGTGAAAGGCTCTTTATTCTGGTTGGGTCGTCTGCAACAAGGGGTTCATCAATTTTAAATTATCACTAAGAAAATGAGTAGAGCAGTTAGGAGAAAGTTCTTTACATAGAGGATTGTTAAGGTGCTTTGCCACAGGGGATGGTTGAGGCAGAGACCCAACATAAGGCAGTGCGTTCAGTCACTGCTGAGAATCTATACATCAGATCCCAGATTCACCATTGATGCCCTGTATGTCAGGCCCAGGTAGGAAAGCTATTGATGTGAAATGTTTCATAGGAACATAGGAAAATAGGAACAGGAGTCGGCCATTCAGCCCCTCGAGCCTGTTCCACCATTCAAAGAGATCATGGCTGATCTGTGACCTAACTCCACATACCCACCTTTGGCCCATCTCCCTTAATACCTTTGGTTAACAAAAAGCTATCAATCTCCGATTTAAAATTAACAATTTATCTAACATCAATTGCCATTTGCAGAAGAGAGTTCCAAACTTCTACCACCCTTTGTGTGTAGAAGTGTTTCCTAATTTCACTCCTGAAAGGTCTGGCTCTAATTTTTAGACTATGCCCCCAGTCCTAGAACCCCCAACCAGCGGAAATGGTTTCTCTCTATCTACCCTATCTGTTCCCCCATAATATCTTGAAAACTGTAAGCATCAATGCAGGTCCCAAGGATTTTTTTTGTATTGGACATTTTGTATGATTGTTACTGCTGATTGACCAGCAGCCTGTTTGGAGAAGATGGGAGGGGCCCAGGTGTTCGTGATGGACAGGAGATTCCAGCTAGGCCTACAAACTGATTACGGGCGAATGTCTGAGCAGACAGGGTTCTCTGGGAAACAATGGGCCTGAGTAGGTGACTCATACGGTAACGGGCAGAAGATGGAGGGCCATTGTAAATTAATGGGAAACCACTTAACCCAGGATCGGGTGAGAAGTGCAGCCCATCATCTGCCATTAACACCAGCACCTAGATGGGATAGCCCCGAAAGGCGGGAAACCAGACAAAGAAGGGTGATTAAAAAGACATCTCTGCAATACACAGACCTTAATGAACTTTTAGGGTATAAGAGAAGGCAGCTTTGGCCATTCTCGCTCTCTCTCGCTTGCTCTCGCCTTCGCGTGCCCTCATCTCTGAACCAAGAACCGATCACTCCATCCGAGATGGAGAGAAGAAACCACCACGAGCGACAAGAGCTTTGCCTTGCTCTTCGACTGTAGGAACAAACCTCGAAACTGGGACTTGGATACTGCATCGGCGATACGGAACCAGGAGACACGTTCTACACGGGGAAGCAGCGAGCAAGAAAACGGACAATCGGGGTGAGCGTTGTCCAAGCCCACGCATCCTTAAGACCACTGGTACTTTGTGAGGGGGTGTTGTGTGTCCCGACCAATCCAGAGGGGCTTAGTGGGGAGGTTCTGTGTGTATTATATAATGTATGTTCCGGGGTTTGTGGGACAAGTCCATGTTATACTCTGTATAGCAACACAGTGTGATTTTAGGCGTCTTAGTACGAGACAGGGGCCTGTTCAACGGGCCAAGTTGTATTGTTGTACTGTTTGTTTTACGCCACCAGGCATTTTACGTACTGGAGGCGGGTGTGTGTTAACCTTATTGAACACCGTACGGTTGAGTCCGAAAAGCTTGTCTGTGTTCCAATCCTGTTCACCGTAATTCCTGTCGTCTAGAACTAAGTAGGAGGGGTGATTCGACCCACCAAGGCAAACCACCTACAAAACTTTGATCAGATCACCCCTTAACCTTCTAAATTCCAGGGAATACAACCCTAATTTGTGTAATCTCTCCTCATAACTTAACCCTTAATGTCCGGGTATCATTCTGGTAAATCTATGTTACACTCCCTCCAAGGCCAATTTATTCTTCCAAATGTGAGGTGCCCAGAACTGCTCCCAGTATGCCAGGTGTGGTCTAACCAGGGTTTTGTACAGCTGCAGCATAACTTCTACCCTCTTGTATCCTCTAGATATAAAGGCCAGCATTCCATTGGTCTTTTGATTATTTTCTGTACCTGTTCATGACACTTTAATGATCTATGTACCTGGACCCCTAAGTCTCTTTGGACCTCCACTGTTTTTAGCCTTTCGCCATTTATAAAGTACAATCACTAACTTGATTGAGTTTTTTTGATGAGGTAACAGAGAGGGTTGATGAGGGCAATGTGGTTGATGTGTTGTACATAGACTTCCAAAAGGCGTTTGATAAAGTGCCACATAATAGGCTTGCCAGCAAAGTTGAAGCCCATGGAATAAAAGGGACAGTGGCAGCATGGATACGAAATTGGCTAAGTGACAGGAAACAGAGAGTAGTGGTGAACGGTTGTTTTTCGGACTGGAGGAAGGTACACAGTGGTGTTCCCCAGGGGTCGGTACTAGGACCACTGCTTTTCTTGATATATATTAATGACTTAGACTTGGGTGTACAGGGCACAATTTCAAAATTTGCAGATGACACAAAACTTGGAAGTATAGTGAACAGTGAGGAGGATAGTGATCGACTTCAAGAGGACATAGACAGGCTGGTGAAATGAGCGGACATGTGGCAGATGAAATTTAATGCAGAAAAGTGCAAAATGATACATTTTGGTAGGCAGAACAAAGAGAGGCAATGTAAACTAAAGGGTACAATCCTAAAGGTGGTGCATAAACAGAGAGACCTAGGGGTACATGTGCACAAGTCATTGAAGGTGGCGGAGCAGATTGAGAAAGCGGTTAAAAAACCATACGGGATCCTGGGCTTCATAAATAGAGGCATAGTGTACAAAAGCAAGTAAGTTATGATGAACCTTTATAAAACACTGGTTCGACCTCAACTGGAGTATTGTGTCTAATTCTGGGCACCGCACTTTAGGAAGGACGTGAAGGCCTTAGAGAGGGTGCAGAAAAGATTTACAAGAATGATTCCAGGGATGAGGGACTTCAGTTACATGGACAGACTGGAAAAGCTGGGGTTGTTCTCCTTGGAGCAGAGAAGGTTGAGAAGAGATTTGATAGAGGTGTTCAAAATCATGAGGGATCTAGACAGAGTAGATAGAGAGAAACTGTTCCCATTGGCGGAAAGGTCAAGAACCAGAAAACACAGATTTAAGGTGATTGGCAGAAGAACTAAAGGCGACATGAGGAAAAACATTTTAAACTCAGCGAGTGGTTAGGATCTGGAATACACTGCCTGAATGGGTGGTGGAGGCAGATTCAATCGTGACTTTCAAAAGGGAATTGGATAAGTACCTGAAGGAAAACAATCTGCAGGGATACAGGGAAAGGGCGGGGGAGTAAGACTAGCTGAAGTGCTCTTGCAGAGAGCCGGCACAGGCTTGATGGGCCAAATGGCCTCCTTCTGTGCTGTAACCATTCTATGATTCTATCCTGTTTTATCCTTTTTAGGTCCAAAGTGGATGATCTCACATTTGCCTACATTGAAATCTATTTGCTGCAGTTTTGCCCATTCACTTAATCTGTTGATATCCCTTTGTAATTTTATGCTTTCATCTACACTGCTTAAAATCTTTGTGTCATCAGCAAATTTGGATATATGGCTTTCTATGCCATCATCTAATTCTTTAATAAATACTGTATTTACAATATTTGAGGGCCCAACACAGATCCCTGTGGGACACCACTAATCATATTCTGCCAATTTGAGTACCTACCCATTATCCCTACTGCCTGTCTCCTGCCGCGCAGCCAATCTCCTAACCAGTTCAATAATTTGCCCTCAATTCCGTGTGCTTCTACCTTAGTTAACAGTCTCTTATGTGGGAATTTATCAAATGCCTTCTGGAAGTTCATATAAATAACATCCATAGACATTCCCCTGTCCACTACTTTAGTCACTTCCTCAAAAAATTCAATCCGGTTTGTCAGACATGACCTACCTTTCACAAATCCATGCTGGCTCTCTCTAATCAACTGAAAATTTGTGAGGTGTTCAGTCACCCTATCTTTAATTATAGACTCTAGCAATTTCCCGACAACAGATGTTAGGCTAATTGGTCTATTATTCCCTGGTTTCCCTCTCTCGCTATTCTTAAATATCGTAGTGACATGTGCAGTTTTCCAATCTAAAGGAACAGTTCCTGAGTCGAGAGAACTTTGAAAGATTATAGTTAGGGCATCTGCAATGTGCTCACCTACTTCCTTTAAAACCCTAGGATGGAAGCTTGGGGATTTGTCACTCTTTAGTGCCATTATTTTCCTCATTACTGTTATTTTACTTACGTTAATTTTATTGAGTCCCTGTCCCCGATTCAATATTAGTTTCCTTGGGATTTCTGGCATGCTATCCTCTTCCTCTACTGTAAATACTGATGCAAAGTAAGTATCCACTGAAATTTACAGTAACAAGGATAAATGCTAAAGCTGTGGTTTTACATTGAATTGAATGACAAATTAAATATTGGATTATCGGCTTGTATTTAATGTTCTGTATAGTTAATATCTAAAATCACAAATAGTAATAATATTGCGTATTATGACAATTGTGTGCTGTATGGTTTGGACTGCCATAATTGCTGCTGAGACTGGAAGCTTTCTTTTCATTAAAAGGAAGTTTCACTTTTGCACAGAGCCGTGGTTATGTGGAATCGACTACCAGCGGAAGCAGTTAATGTTGTGTTCATTTGTACCTTTTAGAAACAGCTGAATGAATATCTGGCCAGGGGTAGGATCGAGGATTATTTGGGATGTAGTAAGAGATAAGAACATTCAGTGTTCCTCAGCTGCTGGAACCATAGAACTGCCTGCCTAAGGAGGGAACCTGGGCAAGGATGAATTTTGTGGAGTACAGGGATGGCTTGATATTCAGGAGCTTTGATTGATTTGCCCTTGTGGGGAGCAAGAAGACATTTGCAGAAATATTCTTCCGGAGGTTGTACGCAGCCCATGATGGGATACATTTTGTACGTGGTCTCAACAAACCATTCTTACTCAGTACAGCCGAACTGAAACTATTCAGTCTGTCCTCTGGTCTGGTACAAATGTCCAGCCCAGGTTGTTCTTCACCACAGCCCTGCAGTGACACACAGTGGCCACACTGGTATATGACAAGAGATAAAGATTAGCAAGGTATGCAGCTACAGATTCCACCTTTTCTCAGCCTTGGATCTTTACACATAATTGTTAAGTAAATGGCCAGCCCCTTTAAGAACAATTTAGCACAGTGTTAGAATCCTGTTCAAGGACCAACGTCACCTGGAATGAACAGTGCGAAAACCTACTCATTTAATTGAATGGCTCAGCTTTGCATAAATGATCAAATAGTCAAATTTTATATTGAAAAAGATATTTCTACATTGCTAGCTATATAGTGTTATATGGTATATGCAGAATACATTGGGACCCTCTGGTCTTGTTAGGGTTTGCTAGTGAGTTATGGCCTACCGGTTAAACGAACCTCTTGCAAGGTATACACATGGATTTAAATTGGTAGATAGCCGTAATTTCCCCTCTCCCCAACAGAGGCAGTGACTTATGCTGAGCTTTGGTTCACTGGGTGCTGATCACTGTCTGGCATCCTGCAAAATGCATTCCATTGTAGGGAGCATCACAGCTGACCCACACCAGATGCACATTTTCCAGCACAGACCATTGGACGGTGATCAAGAGTAAACACCCAAGCTGATTTTTATTTCATAGCCCAGGGATGTTGAGGTAAATTGTAGCCCCTGACTGTCTCCCTCTCCCCAGCTGAGAATAGTTTATTCAGTACAGATTGGGAGGCATTCTTCTTTGAGAGAATTTTTCCTACAGAACTTCGCTGTTGTCAGCATCCAACAGGATCAATTTTGTGGGCAATCCAATCTTTGCATCCTTCCCTCCAGCCTTCTTCTGTTGTTGAGTCAGTTAACAGATAAAAAAAAAGACGCATAATAGAGAAGGTGAGTTTGAAGTGCGGGATTTTATTGAATTGGCTCAGCTGTTGTATTCATACAGAATATTGTGGGGAAGCGTTCATTTAACTTGTAGTTAGGAATTTAGCAGCAAATCAGAGAGAAACTGTTGGCAAGAAGCTTGGGAGCAGAGGTGCCTTTCAATTAGTGGGATGAAAGATTCCCCTCTGGTGCCACTGCATATCCCTAATACGTCTGACCGACTGGATCTGAGCCTGCTGGGCTCCAAATTCGTTATTGTCCTTGTACTCTTTCTTCTCAAGCAGGTACTGGTAGCCTCTGTAGCCTGGGTACTGGTAGCCGACCCATCTGGAAGAAATACGTAAACAGGAGTTACTGAAAGAGGAATACCACAAATCTCATCCTCTCGGGCAAAGGAAAGACTTTCAACCCCTCGTCCCTGCACCCCCAAGGTCAGTGCTGAGCTAACTGATCTCAGCTGCGGCAGTAGTTGAGCTGTTATAGTTGGCCTCACAACCATTGGCGAGGGACGGAAAATCAGCAAGGCGTTACCTTCTTGATCACTAGTCAGTGACTCCTGCTGGAACGTGCGTGTATGTGTGGACATCAGGTGAGGACAAGAATGGGTTGAATGGTTGAATACCCAGTTGATGTTGACTCTTTCAGTTACACATGAAAAATGGTCACTTAGGTGGAAATGTACCCCAGCAAGAGTCAACACTGTCCAGAAAGGAGGGAGAAATTGGCAATATTGAATCACTCTCTCCTCCCAGGTCAAGGTGCTTCATAGAAGAAAGAAAGACGTGCATTTATATAGTGCCTTTCATGACCACTGGACGTCCCAAAGCACTTTACAGCCAATGAAGTAGTTTTTGAAATGTATTCACTGTTGTCATGTAGGAAACTCGGCAGCCAATTTGCGCACAGCAAGCTCTCAGCAATGTGATAATGACCAGATAATCTGTTTTAGTGATGTTGATTGAGGGATAAATATTGGCCAGGAGACCGAGGATAACTCCCCTGCTCTTTTAAATAGTGCCGTGGGATCTTTTACGTCCACTTGTGAGAGCAGAGAGCAGACGTTTAAAATCTCATCCGAAAGACAGCACCTCCGACAGTGCAGCACTCCCTCAGCACTGCACTGGAGTGTCAGCCTAGATTTTTGTGCTCAAATCTCTGGAGTGGGACTTGAACCCACGACCTTCTGACTCAGAGGCGAGGGAGCCACGGCTGACACAAGGATTTAATCTTTCGAAAGAAGAAGAAATCCAGTCCAAGAAATACACCACTGTGCAGGTCAACCATAGAACAGTTTTTTTGGCATTTCAGAAGATATCTGTAGACTGGATAATTGATTTCACTGATGGCTGTGAGGGGCTATTGAGGTGTCAGCCATGGCTCAGTGGTAGCACTCTTACCTCTGATTCAGAGGATCGTGGGTTCAAGTCCCACTCAGTGCCTTGAGCGCACAATCTAGACTGACACTTTAGTGCAGTACTGAGGGAGTGCTGCACTGTCGCGGGTGCCGTCTTTTGGATGAAATGTTAAATCGAGGCCTTGTCCGCCCTCTTGGGTGGAGGATCCCTGAGCCATCACTAAAACAGATTATCTGGTCATTTATCTCATTGCTGTTTGTGGGATCCTGCTGTGCACACATCGTCTGATGCATTTCTCTACGTTGCAACAGTGACTACACTTGAAAGATTATTTTGTTACTTTAAAGCGCTTTGGGATGTTGTGAAAGGTACGCTATAAATGCAAGTTCTTTCTTTTAATGAGTTTGGGGAGGAAAAGAAAAATCAAAAACACGAGGAGGGAACAAAAAAAAACCTCCCAACATAAAAAAAGGAATGGGGGAAAATTTCCATGGGATTCTCCCAATCTCTTAAGTGAAAACCCTGGAGAAATGGCATAAATGGTCATTTACGCTGTTTCTCCAGGGGTTCTGCTTATCTCCCATCAGAGAACCCCACATGGAAATTCCAGGCGGTTGTATCAATGAAAATAGTGGTACTTGGACTAATGTTGTTAGTGCATGTGTTATCAGAGCTTTGTGTTTGAGAGGCTATGCTCAATGAAGATTGCGTTTAGGTTCCATCTTATGCTGAGGACTGCATTTTATGATTAAAAGACAGTCTGCAGAATACTGCTGAAACAGGCAGTATCAGGAACATGTCCAATCAGCCCAGACCTTCAAGGTCATAAAGATAGTTGTTTGTTCTTTGTGTAGTTCTCACCTTCTGGTAGATAAGGAATAGCTTTTACCCTTTTACCTAAATGTAATTAGACAGGCAGCTTATGAGTGAAGTTTGTGTATCTCTACCAGAGAGACAGCAAGTCTCTGGATTGCTGAGCCAATGGAAGCTGATGTAAACTAAGGGTAAAAATCATGGGAGGTTAATAATGTAATGGGCTGGAGCTGAGGGTATAATAACCAGATTATTTTAACGCAAAGCTATGGAACATTGAGACGATAGCAAAATACTGCGGACGCTGGAAATCCAAAATAACAACAGAAAAAGCTGGAAAAACTCAGCAGGCCAGGCAACATCCGTGGAGAGAGAAACAGAGTTAACATTTCAGGTCGAAGACCCTTCGTCAGAACTGAGAAAAAAGCAGGAAATGAAACACATTAAAAACCAAGTTTGGGGGGCTGGGAAATGGGGGAGGGGATGAAAGAACAAAAGGGAAGGTCTGGGAGAGGTGAAGAGACATTAAGAGATATTCAAGGCGAGACAAGATGGTAATAGGACAGGTAAAGAGACAAAGGATGGCTCTAGATGTAGTGTGAAATGCGCTGGCAGAGTGAGAGACAGCTGCCGTGTGGGAGAGGGAAAAAAAAAGGCACAAACCAAAGGTGTGGATAAAAAATATATAAAAATATGATAGGGGCCAAGGTTATGATCTGAAATTGTTGAACTTGATAATGAGTCCGGAAGGCTGTAAAGTGCCTAATCGGAAGATGAGGGTTGGCCGCCCTGCTACTGAGCTCAGCAACTGTAATGTATGGTTTCCCACAGCCTTTGTATCATTGCCGTGTGTTGTCTGTGAGTATCATTTCATCTATAAATCTGTAAGCGAAAGACTATGTTTAGAACTCTCATTTCTGGCACAGAGACAACAGTGCCAAGCTTGTCTCTCTCTAGCATTTCTAACAATTTGGTCAGAACTGTGGAAGTAGTGCTTTGCATTCTTGACATCAACGTAATTCCTGAACATGACAAAGGCCTCGCACAATCTGTCTTTCATTCTTTTCTTTCATCTTTAGGGCTGCCACCTGTCCAGTTTTGAACTGGATAGTTTGGGTTTCAAGTGGGAGGTCTGAAAAATTTTAAATGCAAACCAAATCCAAAGTACTTTTTCTCTACTTCTGTGTTTCATGATATGGAGGTATTAAGGTTATAGGAGCATAGGAACAGGAGGAGGCCATTTACCCCCTCAAGCCTGTTCCGCCCTTCAATGAGATCATGGCTGATCTATGACCTAATCCATTTACCCGCCATATTTGCCCTATTTTCCTTAATACATTTGGTTAACAAAAATCTCTCAATCTCAGATTAAAAATTAAAAATTGACCGAGCGTCAACTGTCATTTGCAGAAGAGAGTTCCAAACTTTTACCAACCTTTGCGTGTAGAAGTGTTTCCTAACTTCACTCCTGAAAAGCCTGGCTCTAATTCTTCGGCTATGTCCCCAATCAGCGGATTAAGGCTTTCAGAGAACTTTCATCAGCAGCAAAGCACAGGTTGGAACCAGAGCCATGATGTTGTTCCCTGCCCTCTGCCCATCTGGGTTTGCAACTGGGAAAGGCTGGCAACCCTATTCACATTGGTATTTTACCAACGTATGTGTTCTCTTGGTGGAAGACATGCTAAAAGCAGCTGGGGCACCGAGCAACACTATACCCTGCATTTAGAAAATATTCACTTGTCTGGTGAGATCACTCAAAGGGGCTAATTTCCCAATGCTCTGATGGCCCGACCCAGTGCATCATTGGAAAATTACTCCCAAATATGTCCGATATCAAGTGGAGTCAAAATATGTTAAAACAATAGCTTTTCTAGAAGTCCTCTCCCAGTACTCACGTTCCATTCAGAACACGGATGGATGACACTTTCTCCTGGTATCCGTGAGCGTGGAAACTTGGTACATCGTCATCTATGATTTCAATTTTCTTTCCAGTAAAGTTAGGGTTTTCATAAAGTATGATCTTGTGTTCATTCCCATCCTGTAGATGCAATGATACAAAAGTGTAAGTCCTTTTCAGAATAGGAGTTCAGTCAGTCACAATGTCTATGAATCATTTAGTGGCCACCCTTTGATTTTTATTTTCAATTTCCTCCCTCTTTTTCTCCCCTCCTACCTGAAGGTACTGCCTCATAGTGGAGTGTGGGTTCACAGTTGCCAGCAGCCCTCCAATACCTCACCTAAGTGACCACTCCTCATGAGCCTTGACAGTAAACAACTGTAGGGTATTTGACTTTGAGGGATCATAGTCAAGTTCAACTCCATCCTCATCCAGTGTCCACATGCACACTTTTCAGCAAGAGTCATTGAGATCAAGGAGCGAGAATCCTAGTTTCTCCCTTCTCTTGACTGGGGATAATGAAGCAAATTGTAGAATCTGACTGCTGCCTGGATAAGATCACAGACTAGAGCTGGAAGTTGGAACCTTCCTGATCTGTATGGTTCAGGGCGACATGAGGCGGTGCATTTACTAACTAGGCCATCAGGCCATTCTAACTATTAACTAGAGTGGCAACATTTGTAGTAACTACTAGTCCACTCTACTAGCCATTAAACTGAATATAAAGTCAGATCACTATTTCTGCTACATTTGGTTAGCTTTTTCTGATCATTTAATTGACATTGGCAGATAAAATGCCACAAAGAATTATTTACCAATAAGCCAGAAATTCCAGTATGCAAACAGTGAGCAGCACTTTAACCCTTTGCCTCCTTAATAAAAAGGAACTTCCTATAGTTATGTAATGCATGGTGTGACTGATTCTTAGCCCATCTTGTACAGTAACAAATGGAGGTGTTTATATTTTGGAGAAATAATAACTGTTCTCATTAAAAAATTTATAGTTATTTCCTTTAGTTATATAATGTTCTAGTTAATTATAGAATTGAGTTCCAATAGTCCAGGTAAATGATTGCGAGCTTCTTGACTGCGATTGTGAGACAATAAGGACTTTCTAACTTTAATACTTAGCATCATAACTCATCTGTTTTAGCATGTGACTAATGTGCCTGCTCTCTATTCCCGATTATATAAAGCTTTAATAAGTGTTTTCAACTTGAATGGTGCAGAGATCAGCAGAGTACCAAGGAGAGTAGTTGGGAGGCTTGAAGCTGAAACCTCGGAGTGAAGATATGGTGCTTCCACTGAAGAACTCCTGAACAGAACCTGCAGTGTTACAGTAGCCAATAAATGCAATCGCCACAGAATTAGAAGAACAACAGCAGGATAGGCATATTAACTATTACCCAGCTAGCTATATAGTGAACAGAATCTCCAAACTGTGGGACAACATTGAAAATATTGGCCATTTTGGAATCTGACCAAGTGGAAACATGTTTAAAGTGTGAGGTGCCTTAACACCTGCACTGTGTAAGGGACGACCAACATTTTCCCTCCAACTGTGCTCATGTCAAACTCATTACAGGTGCCTATGAGGGGATGCACCCTCCAGGTTTCCTACAGTTTCATTTTTTTTCCTTTCCTTCCTCTCCTGCAAGTGTTGATTCATCCTGGGGTGCAGTTCCAAAAGTGACAGCAGACCTTTGGCGTTTCATTCCAGCCACCATTCTTCTTTCATGAGCTTTGATGCTGCATGTTGACAGGCTGGTCAACCACGAGGAGCTTCAAGTGTCAGCCTGATACTTTCCACACCCAATCTGCACACATGTGCATCTTCCATCTGGCATCATTGAATAATGAATAGAATCAAACCCACGCCCCTCGCCATCTGATTTCTCCCCTCCCTAGCCCAGAGGTGCGCCCAGAGGTGCCAAGGACAATTATATTGTCTCACCTGCTGCCTTGGTTGAGGTCCGCTAACTCAGCATAGACTGAAGTTGAACTCGCTACCTTACTTATCTATGAGGCTAAGTACCACACCAGGGGTTCCACATTTCTGCTGGTCTGATTCTGTTTGGTTGGGGTTTC
This sequence comes from Somniosus microcephalus, assembly GCF_052327205.1. NCBI lineage: Eukaryota > Metazoa > Chordata > Chondrichthyes > Squaliformes > Somniosidae > Somniosus > Somniosus microcephalus. The sequence continues at coordinate 27,912,857 of NC_141005.1, read as the reverse complement.
CTTCTGTTTTAGCTGTGCGATCAATACCAACATACCAGTTTTATGGGTTTGAAGGAGCCGATACTATCGCTCCTGCGGCTGTTTGTCCAGGTATCCCAGCGGGGATATTCTCCTTTCTCAAATACAAACTGTTCACCCTTGCAGCCTGGCTGCTCATAGCCAACCCATCTGAAAATAAAACAAAGCAGATTTGGTGTCAGACATCAATGAATGTTATCCACCTTGTAACAACAGAGTGTATTTATTCGGTGACAGGTGGTCTAGTGCTGTTACTACCAACTGCAGAGTCCAGACATTTTAATTCAATTTAGGTATCTCTCAAAGTGATGACCTTCACATTTCAGTTTCCTACTACAAACACATTTGAGGTGTTTAAATGGGTTGACACCTTCATGAAAATAATGGAAAGAACAATGTCGTATGAGCATGTTAAGTGCTGGTTACTAATATTGTCGTAATTTCTATGCTTTTATTCACCACATTTCATTTTTATCCAATGTTTTCCCATTAACCATATGTGCACAGTTACAGATATGTGTCCGTGTAGCCTAACAATGCCCACATTTGCCCTTGGTTACCCTTAGTCTGATTAATATTTCTCTAGTGTATTTGTTCATTTGACCTCAAGCTCTCCAGGCTCTCCTGCAATCCCCCCAATTGCTCGTGTGGAGCATAAACACCGGCACAGACCAGTGGGGCTGAATGGCCTGTTTCTGTGCTGTAAATTCTACGTAAATCTATGTAATACTCACGGTCCACTGTGCACCACAAGGGAGCCAACCTTTCCCAATCCAGCCTCTTTCAAGTTGGGACAGGGGCTGTTTATCTCATGGAAGCGGCCCTGGAAATTCTCCTGCTCAAACAGGACAATCTGAAACAGTGCAATAAAATAGGATTCAGGATGGTCATTCCATTATTTTGAATAAGAAATAGGGTTACTAATTCAAAGAATTTTTAGACTGAGAAGCATATAGCTCAGAGCGTATCATCCCATTGTCCCAGCTTAAGCAGAACAGAGTGAAGGACACAACATTTATAGATAAATAGGTAGATATGAAAGAAGAAAGCAATGAACCAACCTTGTGGGCAACTGTGGAAGTGGGGTGCTGCTTGGGAGTTGGGTTCTGTTCAGACGCCATTGTGGCTGGGACTAGATGTGTTTCTGCAAATCTCTAACAAAAGAGACAGAAAGGAGTAAATGGATTACATCTGTCTGATAACTATTGAACCAAACTGCAATACTTCATACTGCAAATCAGAAATAAGTAATTGCTATCCATTGTTGTTTGTTAGATAGGTCAAACACCTGCTACAGATGAGTGAGACTTGTTATCAGGATCCTTCATTAATAGAATTAAAGCATAAGTTGTTCCTTTTTTCCCCTTTTTGATTCCTCTCATAGTGAATCATGTAATTTAACCCTCCCCAAAATTCAAGCAAAGCAATTGTCGAAGATAACTCAATATGCCCCTCAGCAAGCACCCGAGTGATTTCTGACACTTGCTACCACCGAGGCAGTTCTGTAACTGTGAGAATGGGAGGAACTTTCCAGCTTCCATAATGCATGACTAATTTCCATAATCTGTCATCTGGAAAAAAGATTTTTCAGTATATTTCAAATGATCAATTTTATAATAGAGTTAGACAATGCTACAAAATTTCAAGGATAATCCTTAGAATCATAGAATGATACAGCTCAGAAGGAGGCCATTCGGCCAATCGTGCCTGTGCCGACTCTTAAAGGAAACAGATAGGGTCGATAGAGAGAAACTATTTCTGCTGGTTGGAGAGTCTAGGACTAGGGGGCATAGTCTAAAAATTAGAGCCAGTCCTTTCAGGAGTGAGATTAGGAAACACTTCTACACACAAAGGGTGGTAGAAGTTTGGAACTCTCTTCCGCAAACTGCAATTGATGCTAGATCAATTGTTAATTTTAAATCTGAGATTGATAGATTTTTGTTAACCAAAAGTATTAAGTGATATGGGCCAAAGGCGGATATGTGGAGTTAGGTCGCAGATCAGCCATGATCTCATTGGATGGTGGAGCAGACTCGAGGGGCTAAATGGCCTACTCCTGTTCCTATGTTCTTTGGTAGAGCTATCCAATTAATCCCACTCCCCTGCTCTTTCCCTGTAGCCCTGTAAATGTTTTCCCTTCAAGTATTTATCCGATTCTCTTTTGAATGTTACTATTGAATCTGCTTTCAGGCAGTGCATTCCAGATCACAACTCGCTGTGTAAAAAATGTTTCCTCGTGTCGCCTCTGGTTCTTTTGCCAATCACCTTAAATCTGTGCCCTCTGGTTACTGACCCTTCTGCCACTGGAAACAGTTTCTCCTTATTTACTCCATCAAAACCCTTCATGACTTTGAACACCTCTATCAAATCTCCTCATTACCTTCTCTGCTCTAAGGAGAACAACCCCAGCTTCCCCACAACATTCCAAACAAAACTGTAATGGTGTAACACTCGTTGGCTATAAACTCTCTCAATAATATTCCGATAATAATGTCACAGTGGCTAATCCTTCAGTGTGAATATCATCACACAATAAGAGGAACATCAGCAGAGTTTATACACTGACAATTTCTGTTGGCATAAAAACCTACCCAAAATTGTAAAATACCTGAAGCACTCGGAAGCAATCAAAAGTCAATAATATAATCACAAGCATCTCTCTCACAGTGCATGATGTTATTTAACTTCCTTGGTTCATTGCAATTTTTTCTCTTTACAGATGTTAGGTGACCTGCTGCATATTCCCAGCACTTTCGGCTTTCTTCCTTGATTAATTACTGCCTTGTAATCACTCCTAAGTATCTGTCATTCTTTATATAGCATCTCAACACCTTGTTTAGATTCCAGACTGTAACTCGCCATCTGGTATCTGTTATTCTCTGTATATAAACCACATAAATCTGGAAACAGATTCCAACCTATACGTTACTCCTGTGGTATCCATTATTATTCTTGCAATTTTGATCTAATTTCTTGTTAAAAGTAGAAATGCTGTTTAAGTTTTTACAGTAAGCACATCAGAAGACCATTACTGACATTAGTTTCTAAAATGCTAGGATTGTTTTGAACCTTGCCCACCAGCAGAAACCCGGCAGGCAGTAAATGTATCCCGTGGGAGTTATCCACTAAGGTCCCGCTATCTTCCCACGGGTTCCGATTATAACCTGCTCATCTGAGTCGGCGAGAGGGACACCCAGCAGATCCTTCTTTAAATATGCAGACCGGGCTCCAATGATGTTATCGGGGCCCGTCTGCAAATTTAACTGGAAGCCTGGAGGGGGAATGCATTGTGGCTGCCCCGCCAGGCGAACCTAACGGGAAGAGAAGCCGGGTCCAGAAGGGGCCTAAAAAGGTAAATGGTTTTCTTTTTTTCACTATCCTTGTGGTGCCTGGAGGAGCATGAGGCTCCTCCCAGTCCTACAAGGAAAGTTTAGGCCTGCCTTGCCCCGGGCTCCCCCCCGACCGTGAGGCCCTTCCAACCACTTAACCTGAGTGCCAGGGACCGTACCTTCGGGTCCCTGGCGATGGCCTCCTGCCGCCTGACGTTCCACTCCCGCCTGCCGGGCAGCCATCACTTCCTACCGTTTTCTTGGTATCGGGTTGCCAACTCTGGTTGGGTGTATCCCTGGAGGTTTCGTCACGTGAACCTCTTGCCACGAAGCACCCCGCCCCTACATGCCCACCATTGGTCCCTGCTCCAGCAGCACTGCCTTCCCACGCCAGTTGGAAAGGGAGCAGACTTTGTTACCGAATTGGATTCATCTCGACTGCTGGGTAAAACAGCCATGTTTTTACCCATCTCCAATATTTTTATAACTAACAAATGAAATATTCAAAGAAAATGGAAAAACCCACAATTTTGTTGAATGCCCCTGTCGGATTTCTCTCCGGGATTACTGGCAGCAGTGTCCTAGAGATTAATCATCAATTCCTGGTGACTCCGGGGCAATCCTGGAGGCTTGGCTACCCTATTTGTGCAGGAAGCCGACAGGTGCTGTGCAGATAAGGCCCAGGTGTTAACATCTCCCAGGCCTCACTCTGCTGAGCTCTGAATGGTTTGCCGTCCATCTCAGTCCCTGCCCGCACCACTCCCACCCCAAGTTAACATCTCAATCCCTGCCCGCACCACTCCCACCCCAAGTTAACATCGGCGCTCATGTATCATTCGAAGAATCATAAACTGTTTAATCATTTTAATCAATTTTATTGATTTTCTATGCGACATTAAAAATAACGAGTACTTCCATCTTAGCTTATATATATATATATATATTAATGTCGAGATCTGTAGCATTCATTATTGATTGTTTAATCTTAACCTGTTAGTGACACGCCCTATTTCATACTCAAAACATTCCACCCATTAACCCCCCCTCCCCTGCGCACACACCCACTCCCAAACCTATTCATTACGGTTACCTAGATTCAGTTATTCTACCAGACAGAATTGCAGAAGATCCCCAACTATCTTGAGTAGCCTTCAACAGAAAATATAAACAGTAGTTGACAGACACAAAACAAGAGAGAAGCACTAGTTATGTCAATAAAATATTTGAATTCTAGTCATTTTACAAAAAGTAAACTATTGAGTTAGAATTGCCCGGAGATGTAACCGCTCTTACCAGTACCCAGTCGTGTCAGTGCAGGATGGCGGTCTGTCTGAGAATTTATACTGAACTCAAACAGAACCATGCCAAAAATTATTTGTTAACTGGTTAGAGCGGGCTTGTGGACAGATGGATTGGGATTAATGCTAAATAAAGCATCACTTTTACTGACATGCAGAGAGCATTGTTTTGCTGAACACAAGGCGGGTAGAATTATTTCATTAGCTTTCAGATTCATCGGGTGCCCACATTGTTTGGGTTTAGAGCAGAGAGATTTGAAGAGTGCCTGCATCAGCTCTCCCAGTGCCAGCAGCTGCGAGCGTGACCCTGCAGACAAAGCACACATCAGCTCTACTCCAGTGGTTTCCGAGCCAGGCTCCTATTGCCAATCACAAACCAGAACTTCACCATAGATCTGGAAAAGACTGGAAACGAGAGTCTGCAACCAAGTTAAAACACATCGAGAGAAACTTGCTGAATGTGGTGGAGAGTGGGCATATAGACTCTAGTCCTGGATTGTCCCATGTGGAGTAATGTTACTAATAAAACTACCACATTGCAGTTACTGATCCAACATTAATGCCAATTACCCCTATTTCAGATGCAGCTCTCAATATTGATTGCACCTTTTTTTCTTTCAATTTTTTCTCGTCTGTTCTGAATGCATTGAGGGCGAATTTTTTCTGTGTTTTCGGTATAGTTTACGCGTAGGATTTTTTTTTTTGCAAGGAAATTTCAGTGGAAGCCATGTCTGCACCTTTAAAACGCCTCCACCGAATTTCCTTGTGCTTTTTAAGCCTTGTCACAATCTGTCCACTGGGGAGCCACTGGCCTCATTTGCATATTTAAGAGTGAGAGCCAGTGGTGTGGCAGCTCTTTGAGTTTCCTGGATTTGCACTGGTGTTGTACTCTGGGTAAATGAGGTGCAGCAACTGTCACGATCGCCTTGTCAAGGCAGAAATGAGGAGTTTCGGAACGTGAAGAGTCTGTAAACTTTATATCGTGAGTTCCGCCACTTGCAAACGCTCTTTGAAACTTTTTTGCAGATGGTGAGTTTGCAGGGCTTGTGGCAGAGGAAGACAGGACAGGGTGAAGCAATTGCACGGGGAAAGTGTCCTGGGTCTCATTCTCCCCTTCCTCATCCTTGTCATTGTCATATGCAACAAAGGGAGAAATATCTCCCCAGCTCTTCCTCCTCCTCATCATTATTATCTGCCTGCTCCCATGCCACCTCACCCCTCTCCCCTGCTGTGGAGGATCAGCAGGAAAGGAGGGTTGAAGCTACGAATGAGTACGCACTACCCCTCTGGGATTAAGGAGGCAGAGAAAGGGGATGGAAATTTATGCCTGTGCGGTGCTTCATAGGGAGGCCGGGGCAACAGTGTAGATGCTCAGTCACTAACCTGGCAAGACGCCACCAACCTTGCCATCTCTAATGGCAGGAGCTGAGTAAGTTATCACTAGCTCCATGGCCTTCTCCTTGAAAGGTCCAGGGGTTTAAAGGTGGGGATGTCCTCCTCTTCGTTTTACTGTTGTCCTGTGTTCTGTGGAAGAACGCCCTGGCAGAGCCTTCCTTTTTTATGACAGCAGGTGCAACATATATTAATTGTCGTCCTCCCACATCAACGTCCAAGGCCCCAAACACATTCCGCGTGAGCAGTGCTTTACAAATTCTTCTTGCAATCTAGTATTTTGTATTTGCTGCTTCGTGCAGTTTCCTCCATATTGCAGAGACCCAAATGCAGATTGGGTGAATGCTTTGTCTAAAATCTCTTCTATCCACAACGTAAGCTTGACCTCCCCGGGACCTTCGACTTCATCTACTGCTCCCACTTGCAATCTGATTTTTTGCTGTTTGACCTCCTGCACCTACGCTACTCCAACCAAGCTCAATCCAAAACTGCAACAACAGCGGAGGTAATTTTCTGAGCGCGTGCTCATGATGGAGAACCTTGCCCTCCACCAACACAAATCGGAAAACTGTGGGGAATGCGCCTGTGATTTGATGACATTGGGCAGCGTTCCCCACCACCACCACTAGGAAATTTACACCCAGTATTTCAGCTTCCTCCTGGACATTCTCCAGCTTTGGATCTGAACACTGAATTTAGCAACCACAAACCTTGGGTCTCTCCTAGATTTTTCTGTCAGTTGCTCCCATTAACATTCCATCAAGTTCCCTTCTAAAGCTGTTTCATTCAACTGTAAGTCTCTCTAATGCCTTTTCACAGACTGACTGATATGACCCATGTACATCATCCAACACTTTTCACCTCTTTCCACTTTAAATGATTTCTTACTGGCTAGTAAACCCATTAGCTGCCATTTTGAGGTTAGAGTATCTTGGGGGAAAAATTGGGTCGTGCCCCCTTTGGGGTGCCACCTTTACCGGGGTGCTACTTTTAGCAACCCCGCACCCGAAATTCATTGGTAGCGCCCAAGAGGGAGGTGGGGCACTCTAGGGCAGGTCGCGCCGCTGTACTGCAGGCATTCCTCCCCTTATTAAAGGGGAGGGGCCTTGCGCAGCGTGACCCAGGGCCCAGCTGGGCCACCAGAGATCAGAGTGCCAGCAAACGAGCCCGGCACTCAAGGGATGTGCCGGGCTCACGGAGCGCAGCCGGCACCCTGCGGGGGGGGCTGCACAGAAGGCCGGGGACAGCAATGGGGGCAGATGCTAGCAGACGGCCAGCAACAAAAATGACCGGCTGGCACCTCCCCTTTAATTTGCGCCGCCCCGGCCGTAGGTAGGGCCCCCCCGACCCTGTCGGACATATCGTCCGGCAGTAAGTCAGGGGGGCGCTACCAAAGATCGCGGCCGGGGCGTGAGCTGGTCACTGTGCACGGTGATGATGTCATCGCCGGTGGTGCAGCACCGCGGGGCACTAACGGTTACCGCCGCCGCTAACCTCCCGTTGAATTTCACGGGAGGCGTTGGCGGCGCCGTGCCCGGGCGCTAGTTGCTTTGCGCCCCCCGTTAGCGCCCTGGGCGCTAATGGGAGGCGCAAATCAACCAAATTTTCCCCCTGTACTCTTGACCTTTTATTCTCCACTTCTTTGTTTTAGTTGATTCCATAAAGGGGCTTTCTTGCTTTTATTTTTCAGTTTTGATAAAGGGTCCCATCTGAAATGTTAAGCTATAATGTTTGTTTTCAATGCTGACAGACCTGTTGTGCATTTCCAGCATTTTCTGCTTTTACTCTCTTTGGGGATAATTGTAACTTTTATTCCTGAGCAATAAACCAATGATGGCGAATCGGCAGCCCGTTTTGCACCTCAACTGTTTTTTTTCCATCAATGGTTTTCACCTTTGGAAATAGTGCGTAAATTCCCAGTGTAACAAGTGCTTGAATCTGACAGAAGTACAACATTTAATGGTATGTGTAACATTTTAATTTGTTCCAAAATTTTTTTTAAAACACCCAGTAAAATCATCTGCAGTAACTTTGTTTCTATTTAGCATATTTAGAAACTTATAATTTTAATGTTTTATTAAAGAAACATTTAAGATATTTTATGTTACTTATCCGATTGTGTATGAAACCTTGTAGAAACATAAAAAAATTTCCCTGCACTTTTTCTTAAGTTTTGCCTCAAAAGGCCTCTCTATCCTTCACATGGCATTGGGGTCAAAACAGAATACACTGGACGTTATTGAGATGAAAGTGTTTATTTTATCAATAAAATCTTTACAATGGAATTAACTGTAAATCCCTTGATCCTTCTATACCTTGTTGGGTACCCTCCATTCCATTGTTGCATTTTTCATGCCAGTGTCGCATGTTGGGTATCCCAAATCCTAGTGTCGGGAATATTTAAATCCATTTAATGGGAGAGGGCCAATGAGTACAGGTCTTCAGCAAGCATCTGCCCAGCAAGATACAACTGAATGTACTTATAGTTGTATTATAATGAGTTGTATCATACCACTAATAATTTAGGTTTGTATATTTCTTTTAATACCTAATTTTTGAATTTTATAATCATGAGAGGCGGCTGTGTCCTGGGATCTTATTATTAGTCTGTAACAGATTATGGTGATTTCACAACTGGGATATTACAAGCTGCTTAAAAGAGCAGACTGGATGCATGCACCTCCAAACAAGTAACCAAACCACCAATGATCAACACTACATGAGGTACTGGTTGCATTAGCAGAGGGCTAGAGCACAAAACTAAAGAGATTATTGAGGGCTTTGTTATTGTCTAAAGCTTTGATCAAATCTGGTGTAGTGTGCATTTCTTGGCACCTAACCGTAGGATGGATACTGTTACCCTTCAGAGAGGACAGTGGTGAGAAATTAAGGTGATTGTATCAGGAATCTAATTTCAAAGGAAGGTTAAGGATGTTGGCCTTATTCTCTTTGGAAAAATAATTTAAGATAACCAAATTTAGATTTTAAACAATATGCGAAGAACTAAGAAAAGGTATTTCTGTAAATTCTTCACTTTGGTAAAGGGTTTGCTTGTCAAGGACACAAGTTAAAAAGTAGTAAGTTAGGATAAGAACAACAACTAGGTGAAACAGTTTTACACAATGGATAATAGAAGTATGGAATAAGTTACCCAGGAAGACCACTATCTCTAACCCAATAACACTATTCACTTCAGTTATCTGGGAAGACCACTGAAGTGAATATTGTCAGTTGGTTCAAGAGGCCATTAGACCTGCTTCTGGAGAGAGAGTAGAATGAGGGATATAGTCAGATGGCACATAGGTGGAATTGAAAGGTATCAAAAGGGAATTCTCTTTTTGGGTCTAATAGCTTTTTGCTGTTCCTGAAAAGCCAAGTATTCTAAGGGGTAGAGCCTATTGTGGAACACACTGAGGTACACTAATCTCCACCAGGGGGGGCTACTGCACTTTGTGTGACATTATTACCTGCACTTGGCCAGTGATCGTGCAGAGAAGCAGTCAGTTCCACAGTAGTACTGGGCAAAACCCCAGGGTCAGGCCACCTGGCTCCACTCTCAATGGCGAGTGGATCTGAGAATGTGGTGAGGCTACGGATATTTATAATGGCTGAATTTTGTGTGAAGACTTTTTCTTTCGCACCAATCATTTTCTCTCTTTCTGGGGGATGGAGAAAATAAGGAAGATCCAAACAAACTCACAGACTATTAAGACCTACTCAATATTAATGGTAATTATTTGCATTCTCAAAGAAAGACTTTGAAACACAAATAAATATAGAAAGATTTTAAACGGCTGAACCTACGGACTGGGCCCTGGTGATTGTCAGTTGTAGTTTGTATGGGTGATCAAAGCTATTCTGAGTTGTAGTGGTCTTTCATTTGATCGAGAGCACTTTTGGCACGACAGGCTTCTCCTTGGGGGTTCGAGGTCGTGCCTCAATTCATTTGCAGAGTGAAACTTTGTAACATCGCTCATCTCTGCCCTTACCTCAACTTATCTGCTGCCGAAACCCTCATCCATGCCTGTATCACCTCTAGACTTGACTATTCCGATGTACTCCTGGTCGGCCTCCCTAGTTCTACCCTCCAATAAACTTGAGGTCATCAAAAACTCTGCAGCCCGTGTGCTAACGCTCACCAAGTCCCGCTCACCCATGTCGTGCCTTCAGCTGCCTAGGTCCTAAGCTCTGGAATTCCTTCCCTAAATCTCTGCCTCTTCACTTCTCTTTCCTCCTTAAAACCTACCTCTTCGACCAAGTTTTTGGTCATCTGCCGTAACATCTCCTTACATGGCTCGGTGGCAAATTTAGTTTTTTTTTGATAACATTCCTGTGAAGCACCTTGGGATGTTTTATTATGTTAAAGGCGCTATATAAATATAAGTTGTTGTTGTTGAAACTGGGTAAAACACTTGTTTTGTTGTTTACTTTTAAGGGAGTGTTTTTTGACCCTATTAGTAGAGAAGTTTACTCCTAAGCCTGAGGCTCACCATTACCAGTGTGATACTCTGTTTATTATTTGGAGATGAGTGGTCTCAGTTGCCTTTTACTGAAGCATTGTCAAGTTCGTGCAGCATTCAGAAATAACAGTCTGCTTTTATTAGAGGTTCTGTCGTGTTCGTGGCGAGGTTAAGCTCACAATGCAGCAGATGTTGGATTGGAAAATTTTCAAAACTCTTAAAAGAAATACATTTATAGCTCAATTTTCCCCTGAAAGCTCTGAATGATGGAAGGGTCCAGTACCATGGTCACTGACAGCCCTTTGGCATCTTGCCCAAGTGACCATCCGTCGTGTGTCAGCCTGCACACTGAGCTATTTCTCAGCTAACTGAGCCTAGCCTTGTACTCACCCAATATCCACAGACAGGCACTTCCCAGTCTGGATCATTGGATGGTGATCGGAGCAGGAACTTTGGCTAATATATTTTCTCCTTCCTAGCCAAGTGGTACTGTTACATTTTATTTTTGTTAAAGAGGAAAAGAAACAGAAAAATCTGTGTGAACAAACACACACACACAGGTGGCTCTCGTCAGTCACCATTTTATTTGCAGCAGTATTATTTTCACAGCACAGGGATGTCAGGTTCCTGTTCTATTTCATTCTTCTTTTCTTTGCGTACAACCTACTCCTGACCTCCTGCCTCAGGTCCTCCGCCTGTCTCCTTCAGCTGCTGGGTGGGGTGGCCTGGAAGCAGCCTCGCTTGTGCCACTGCATATCCCTGATGCGGCGGACAGACTGGATCAGCGGCTGGTTAGAATCCCAGTCATTCCAATGCTTGTATTCCGCCTTCTCGAAGATGTACTGGCGTCCTCTGTAACCGGGGTACTGGTACCCCACCCACCTGCAGAACAACAGGGCACAGAATACTTAATTCATCTTTTTTGAACATCAGGGTAACATTCACTATCTTCTAGTCCTCAGGTGCTGCTCTTACATTGATGAAGCTCCTAGATATATGAAATCAAATCCGTGTCTGCTTTCCTGAGGTTTTTTGGTCTATCCCATCTAATCCAGGTACTGTGTGGATATTTAAGGGCTAATTCATCACAAGAAGCAACGTTCACAGGGAGTACAGGTCAGGCAACTGTGGGCTTGCAGCCTGTAATTTTCCATCTATTAAAATTAATGGATGGAATACCATGGATAGTGGGCCTGCGATATCCCATTCTGCACTCTCCCTGTCAGCAACCCTCCTACACGGGGCCACCCGATTCCACAATCCATCCTTTAATTTCTTAGTGTCATGTTTTACTGACCCCTAAATACATATGGATGCCTGAGCCAAAATGTCCACTGTCTTTGTTCGTGAAGAATTCATTTAATGCATCTGTCATTTCCTGATCCTGTGTAATATTTATATCTAACTTATCATCCTCTGAAGATCAGTCAGGCGCGGTTAAAAAGATTGATCTGGATCTTTGCAGCTACTGTCTATAATCCGCCTATCTATTGCTTTCTTACTCCTAAAATTCCTTTTAATTATCCTCAACTGACATTATGGAGGAGGAGACATTCAGGTTGGGCGCCCGCCCAATGTGGCATTCGCATGGCGCAGTCCACTTTCAGGTTCGGGCCTTACTGACATTTTCTTCGGTGAGCCGTGAGCACGCCAAATGCGCATTCTGCTGCAGCTCGAGACTGTTCTGGAGCAAATGTGGCCAGCTACTGCACGCAGCCAGTCGGCAGGCGGGGGGGGGTCGATCGGGCTACCAACTCTGGTTAATTGTATTCCTCGAGGTTTCATAAGGTGACCTCCTGCCTTCCACTGACCCGCTCCCCGCCATTGGTCGCCCAACATGTCCATCCTCGCGGCGCCCCGCCTTCCCACACCAATTGGAAAGCGAAAAGACTTTTCATTATCCGACTGGATGATTCTTGACTGTCAGTCAAACAGCCTTCCCCCCCGCCAGCTCCAATATTTTTATAACTAATGAACAGAACTGCTCAAAGAAAATGAAAACAAACATTTTTTTTTAATCGCCCCGATGATATTTCTCCCAGGCTGCTCGCAGCAGTGTCCTGCTGATTAATCTTTAATTCCTGGAGATTCCAGGCCAAATCTGGATGGTCGGCGACCCTATTTGGGGAGGGGAGCAGATTCTGGGCAGGGGCGAGAACAGGCCAACAGCGGGCTGGAAGATTTTTGGTGGGGCCTGGAGGAATACTCCTGCTCCTCCTAAAATCTCACCATTTGTAACAGGCTCCAACGGTCTGGAGAAAGTGGGACTGGTACGCACCCTGCATTCTTCATCCATTTCTTCCCAATAGTTGCAATTGGGGTCCTACAATACGTGCAGAACCTCGATTTGCATATTTAGGCAGCCTCCTGCCTGATTGAGCCCTTATAAAAGCCTGACTGAAAGTTCATTCTGGCAGGCAAATGGGTCCCCACCAGATTTTCCACCAGACCACCGACCCGGAGTTACTTCCGTCTACCTAACAAAAATTTTCAATGATCTACAAAGTCACTTCTCTTTGGTAAACATTATTCAATAATCACTGTAAGAAATCAGTTTATTTCATGGTCTGATACAGCATTGGCTGCAATCCTAGTAGCACCACTTTTGCACCCTTTACCTAAAGATATCTCACATATTCTTATTCTGCTTCTTTAGTTGTTCACTTTGGTCCACGATATCATTAAAAAAAAAAAATTAATTTGTGGGATCTGGACGTCGCTGGCAAGGCCGGCATTTATTGCCCATCCCTAATTGCCCTCGAGAAGGTGATGGTGAGCCGCCTTCTTGAACCGCTGCAGTCCGTGTGGTGAAGGTACTCCCACTGTGACTTTGTCGCAGCAGTTTGGTGGAACTGAGTGGCCATTTCAGAGGGCAGTTAAGAGTCAACCACATTGCTGTGGGTCTGGAGTCACATATAGGCCAGACCGGGTGAGGACAGCAGATTTCCTTCCTTAAAAGGACATTAGTGAACCAGATGGATTTTTACGACAAAACCGTCGTAGTCTTCGTATATGGTTACATACCGTTACTGATACTAGCTTTATATTCCAGATTTATTTAATTAACTGAATTTAAATTCCCCAGCTGCCATGGTGGGATTTGAATTTACGTCTCCAGATCGTTAATCTAGGCCTCTGTAACATGGCCTCTGGATTACTAGTCCAGTAACATAACCACTGTGCTACCGTTCCCTCAATTTGTTTCCAAATGTAATACCACAACTTGATTAAGAGACCCTCCTAGCCTTATATCTGTATCCTATACTCTTTATAGTTCTACAGTATGGATATAGTAGAGCATGTTACAGTGACAGGTGTGGCAAATATCAGAAAGTGTTTTAGAAAGGTGGGTTATACATTAGTCTTTCGAGACATGCAGTAAGAGAACTTCGAGTAAGCCTCAGTACTGCTACAATAAGAGAACACGAGAATGTGCAGGGAAATTTCAGTGCTTGAAATGGAGTAAGGTTGTCTTACGTTCCATTGATGGCTTTGATGCTGGCTACCCTATTCTGGAATCCATGAGCCCAGAGGCTGGGGACATCATCTTCTACAATCTCCATCTTCCTTCCACTATACCCAGCATTCTCAAAGAGATTGATCTTGTGCTCACCGCCATCCTAAAGGAAAGCAAAACGAAGAGTGTGGAGTGGAACATTCATTACCAGATTCAGATGCCAGAAGGCAATAATGTCTGCAGTGATCGAGAGGACCTAGAAGTTAGAGTTGTCCAAAAGTATATCAGAGTCTTGACAGGGAGTCCAAAGGTTTAAATCCCAGTCTTAATTTACATTCACACAACAACAATAGTTAGCGTTTACACAGCACCTTTAACATAAAAGGTCTGTCATGCTGTGTCACAAATGGAAATAAATAGTGATAACAAGCTGAGCTAAAGAAGGAGAGATTAGGAAGGGTGACTAAAACAGAGAAGTGTAAAGGCAGGGGGCTAGAAATTGGCTTCCTTAGCGCCTCCAGTTATCGCCTCCGGGGGGTGATAACAGGGTGCTAACGACTTACGGCTGGGCACGGTGAGATGAACGACTCCCGCTAACTTGGCTGGGAGGTTTGTGGCCGCGGTAACACTTTGCAACACGATCTCCTGCGCCCGGAGAGCGCGACGCCATTGCCGTGCGCATCGCCCCGGTAGCGCCCCGGACCCGAACTTCGGTTCCACCCCCTGCAGCATCGCCGAGCGAAAACACTGACAGCTGCAGGAGGAGTGGTTCGGGAAGCCGGGCGCTTCGGGGGCGGAAGTTAAAGGGGAGGTTGCCGAGGTAAATAGGAACATTTCTAAAATGTTTTTTTTTTCCAAATCTCCTGGGGGCCGCGATTCTGCTGGAGTGCATGGGGCTGATCGCTAACTGGTCCCAATACAGAGCCTGCAGCGATGGCCCTTCCCTTTAAGGGAGGGAAGGAGCCTCGGATCACGGCAGTGCTGCACCACCACCGCTCCGCCTGCGTCTTTTAACGCTCCAGGAAGGAAATGGAGCGCTTGATTGAACGCTCCACTTCCTTCCTGGAGCACAAACACCGAATTTAGAAAAAGCTGGGAATCATTAGCGCCTGGCACTAAGTTTCCCAGCTTTCAAAAGTTACCGCCCCCAAATGGGGCGATACCGAATTTCTCCCCCCAGGAGGTTATAAGCAAGGAGGTGACTGAAGAGCCTGTCATCAATTGGGGAGGGGGGCGAAGGGAGGAGGACGCACAAAAGGCCAGGTTCAGAGGACTAAAGGATGAGGGAATGAATATAAGGCTGAAGATGGTTGGAGAAATAGGCTGGTCCCACGTTGTGAAGTGATTTTCAGATGAGGTTGAGGAATTTAAATTTATTATGTTGGTGGAAGGGAAGCCAATGTAGGTCAATGAAGACAAGGGAAAGGTAATCAGTGGAGCAGAAGCATCCGGGAAGGCGCCGAACACCGAGTCTCTTCGCCGGGAGCAAGCGGAAGCCAAGCGCAGGCAGCGCAAGGAGCGCACGTCAATCCAAGCACCCCACCCACCCGCCCCTTCAACCACCGTCTGCCCCACCTGTAGGTCCTGCATTGGACTCATCAGTCACCCGAGAACTCATTTTTAATGTGGAAGCAAGTCATCCTCGGTTCCGAGGGACTGCCTAAGAAGAAAAATCAGGACTATTTTCTTTTAAATTACTGTATCTGCTCACCTTTTCTCAGGTTCCTTTTTAGCCCTTTTAATCTCCCTTTTCACCTTCCCTGGTACACTTTCTATATTCCTCGCAATTATCGTTAGAATTGTTAACCCATAATTTATCCTGTGCCTTCTTGTACGTTTCAGTTCTGTGAAAATCTCTCTATTTATCCCTGGAACTCTGTTCTTTGATGCACTCCTTTCTTCTTTATAGGAATGCAGTATATTTGTTTTGTACTCTATGCATATGGTATTTGAAGATTTCCCACTGCTTATTTGTCAACCAGTTGACAACTTTTCTTCCCAGTTACCTTAGGCCAGATCCCTTCTTATCCTGCATGTGTCTTCTATGCTCTATGTGTGGTTCTCTATCCCTCGCTGTGTGTATCTCCCTTTCAATGTCTCGCTTACGGTGTGTGTATTTCTTTGAGTGTTTGTCCCTCTCTGTTGTTGTGCTTGTCTCATTCTCTTTCTCCTGTGTGTCTCTTTCTTATTTACTGTGAGTCTCTACCTCACTGTATGTTTCTCTTGCGGGGTGTGTGTG
This sequence comes from Somniosus microcephalus, assembly GCF_052327205.1. NCBI lineage: Eukaryota > Metazoa > Chordata > Chondrichthyes > Squaliformes > Somniosidae > Somniosus > Somniosus microcephalus. The sequence goes on along the minus strand of NC_141005.1, from coordinate 27,896,664 downwards.
TATATGTGTTTCACTCTTGCTATGTGTCTCTCTCTTCCACTGTCTGTGTGACTGTCTTGCTGCATGTGTATCTCTCTTTCTGTGTGCATGTCCTTCTCTCTTCTGTGTGTCTTTCTCTCTCTCTATTATCGTATGTGTGCCCCTATTCCTTGCTCTGCATGTGTGTGTTTCTCAGAGTTCTCTTGCTGTTTATGTGTGTCTCTCACTGTGAGTTTCTCTTCCTTTTGCTGTGGGTTTATATTTTAATGTTGCTATGTGTGTGTCTCTGTTTCTAACTCTCTATTGCTGTGTGACTCTCTCGGTGTGTGGTCTTCTGCTGTGTAGGCATGTCTCTCTCTCATTACGTGCCTCACTGTCTATTTCTCACACTGTCTCTCACATTGTGTGTGTCTCACTGCATGTATGTGTGCATGTGTGTACGCACATATGTCTATCTCTCACCACATGTGTCTCTCACATTGTATCTCTATCTCACTGCATTAGGACTGACCCATTGTAAGATCTTGCCTGCAGCTCGATCTCCAGTAGAGAGTATAACTCATAGCATCCCTGAGGAATAGCCAACGAGGTGGGCCTAGATCAGAGAACGTAGTTCCTAGGCCAGTTGCAGGTGGGCACCTGTGACCTAATGTTCAAGCTCAACTTCCTTCTGCCTGAACACCTCCTCCAAACCCACGACCGCTATTGGCAGATCCAACAGATTGCCCATGCTGAGCCATGGTTGGAGCGGAGGTTGGCAGCAACAATACTGTGGGCGGAGGTCTGTCCAAATGGAGTCCTGTATTGCAAAGCCTCAGCAGCAAACAGCAGAATGGTATTCCACAAACAATAATATAGAACGGCAGCGTGGCAAGTCAAGAAAGCAAAACAGAAGTTGCCATAAACTAGTCAGTTCTAGCTTTAAGAATGTGAACAGCACAGAAAACCAGAAGCAGCCATTTTAAACTGGTGAGCAGTGCATAAAGAAGGGATCAGCAAGAAAACACGAGCAATTCATTATGGGGCCTATTAATATCTATTTAGATAATTTTTGGGACTATAGTAAAGCCTGTGTACATTTGCTGCATGATCTTAAAAAGCACCAATTCAGGAGTGTGGCGCTCCCTGCACACAGGTCTGGCTACTTGTGCACTGATCAATGTGTTGGATGCAAGGTGTCACTCCATGAGTGGGACATCAGGGAATTCTGTCACTCTTATGTGTATGCCTTTCTCCTGTGCATGTGCCATTCTCTCTCTTGCGGAGTGCGTTATGTGTAGTGTGTTTTTAAGTGTGTCAGTCTCCCACTTTGTGTGCATCATTCTCTGAATATGTATGTGTGCATCTTTCTCTCACTGCGTCTGTCTCTCACACCATTTGGTCTGTCCCGTGACTGTCTTGCTCAAACTATTTTCTCTCTCTCACTGTATATGTCTCTCAAACTGTTTGGTCTCTCTCTCTCACAGTGTATGTCTCTTTCACACTGTGTCTGGCTCTCTCTCTTACTGGCCTGTGGCCTGGATTTTAGCTTGGAGGCAGGGAAGGGGAGGGGGGTGGGGGAGGGGGGCGGGGGCGGAGCGGGGTGGGGTTCGGGAGGCTGCTTTGAGGTCAGGAAACCCGAAATTACAGGTTGACATCTAAGAGCAGGTAGGTCTAGTGGGGGGTTGGGAGAGATTGCGGGAGGTTGAGAAAAAACGCGGGGGCTTGGCAGATGGTGGTCGAGGGGAGGGTCCAATGGTGGTTGGGGGGAGATTGTCTGATGGTGTGGAGGGGGCGGGGGGGGGGGGGCCAGACAGACCGCGGGGGGTGGCAGATGGTGGTCGAAGGGCGGGTCCGATGGTGGTTGGGGGGAGCAGACAGATCGCGGGGGGGTGGCAGATGGTGGTCGAGGGGTGGGTCCGATGGTGGTTGGGGGTAGATGTCTGATGGTGGGGGGGGTGGGGTGGGAGCAGACAGATCGCGGGGGGGGGGGGGTGGTAGATGGTGGTCGAGGGGTGGGTCCGATGGTGGTTGGGGGGAGATTGTCTGATGGTGTGGAGGGGAGGGTCTGATGGTGATTGGGGGGAGATGGTCTGATGGTGGTCGAGGGGAGGGTCCGATGGTGGTTGGGGGGAGATGGGCTGATGGTGGTCGAGGGGAGGGTCCGATGGTGGTTGGGGGGAGATGGGCTGATGGTGGTCGAGGGGAGGGTCCGATGGTGGTTGGGGGGAGATGGTCTGATGGTGTGGAGGGGAGGGTCTGCTAGTGGTTGGGGGGGAGATGGTCTGATGGTGTGGAGGGGAGGGTCTGATGGTGTGGAGGGGGGGGCAGGCAGACAGACCGCGGGGGGTGTCAGATGGTGGTCGAGGGGAGGGTCCGATGGTGGTTGGGGGGAGATGGTCTGATGGTGTGGAGGGGAGGGTCCGATGGTGGTTGGGGGGGAGATGGTCTGATGGTGTCGAGGGGTGGGTCCGATGGTGGTTGGGGGGAGATGTCTGATGGTGTCGAGGGGTGGGTCCGATGGTGGTTGGGGGGAGATGGTCTGATGGTGGTTGGGGGGAGATGGTCTGATGGTGGTTGGGGGGAGATGCCTGATGGTGTGGAGGGGAGGGTCTGATGGTGATTGGGTGGGAGGGGGTGGGGAGCAGACAGAGCACAGGGGTGGTGGTGGGTTTACTGGAAAGCTTGTTGGGCAGGGAGAAAACGCTCCTGCTCCTCCTGGCCCACAAGCAGTGTTGTAAAGGCATTTAGCTCATGATTCAGCCCTTCTCGCCTCCTTTCACCTGCCGGGTTTCCCGGCCGACAAGTTAAAAATAGAATGACTGTCAAAATGAGCCTGCCTTCATTTTAATATTTAAATGACCGACCCGCCTCCTGCAAGCAGATTGGTCGCCCACCCCGCGTTCCACCTCCGTTCAAAATGAAATGGGCAGGTTCAATGCGGATGATTTCCTGTTTCAGATATTTTGAATTTTAACCTCTGACTGACCCCAACCCACCCGTTTTTGGGAGTTAAGATTCAACCCACTGTGTCTGTCTCTCACACAGTTTGCTCTCTCAGCGTCTGTCTCTCTCAGTGACTGCCTCTCACACTGTGTCTGTCTGCCTCTCACACTGTGTCTGTCTGCCTCTCACACTGTGTCTGTCTGCCTCTCACACTGTGTCTGTCTGCCTCTCACACAGTGTCTGCCTCTTTCTTTGACTGCATATCTCTCTTTTCTCTGTCTTTTTCTTTGTGTTGGTTGTGGTGGAAAATAAATGTAACCAAGTGGTACTTACGATGTGGAGGGGTCGGAGTGACAACAGCCTCTCACTATTATGACTGTTGGACCATGTGTCCCAGCGTGGGTATTCTCCCTTCTCCAAAACAAACTGTTCGCCATTGAACTTCTGTCGCTCAAAACCCACCCATCTGGGGGAAAAAAAACAGCAATTGCTAAGCACTGCAGAGATACAGCTCAGAGACTCTATCACATCTTAACCCCATGGAGATAAGAATGGACAGAGGAGATCTTGCAGATAAACTGGGCTGAGTGCTGTTTCAGCAACACCCAGCAGAAGTGACATGGCGTGTTTATCAAATTGATGCTGTGTATTTAAATTCAGTAAACTTGGGCAATCACCAACTTTTAAAAAAATGATTTGCTCCTGTCTTGAATGTGCTGGCTCTTGCTGGGGTACCATTCACAGAGTCCTAGTTGCCTTTCAACACCTCACCAGTTCATTTAACCATGGTGGTAGAGGAAGGCAACATAGCCAAGACATATCTGGCCCTCACCCGACATCCAGAATATACACACCGTACAAGAGGAATCAACAGGATTGCAATCAGGATCAGGAATTATGTTTAATTTTGGAGTTGAACATGGGACCTTCCTAATCGGTATGGGGTTGATAACGTGGTCTCAGCTCAGTGTTTCCAGGAGCACTGCATGTATCTGCACCCCTCATAGCTGACCTTGCACCATAACTGTGAAATCAGCTCATTTAAATGTTTTTCTGGCGCTCCCAGCACTTACCACATGATGTGTTGGCAGCAGCACAGGAGTCGGGGTGGAATTATCAGGGCCAGCAGCTATGAAATGGCTCGGTGAAGAATGGCATGAATCAGCTTGTGGAGGGAAACAACAGGAGCAGCAACAATGAAGGATGGTTCTAGGATAGGACTACCAGGAGAAAAAGGTCATGTTTTGCTTCTGCCTTCTCTCAAACTGGACACTGAGTGACTGGAGGACTTTTCAGTCACATTATAGGTAGCTCCCTTAATTTGTATAAAATCAGGGCCTTAATGAGCCGAGTGCACAGCTCGTGTGTGGACTTCTTGTGCTCAAAGCACTTGCAACTGCATTCTCCTGTGCTCTATGCATCAGACAATGATTAAGCCTTGGTCTTCAACACATGATTATATAGGGCCCCAGCATATGCAGCACTAATGTACTTCAGATTACATCAATTGCATTATCAGTTCCCATGTCTCAGGACCACAAAAGTACAGTAATGCACTTACCAATTGCAAATTCTGGCTTTGACAATGATTTATGTTTTGTATTCTGTAATATACCCACAAAGTTATTTTTTTAAATATGGAAAGGAATGTTTGGTCGATGTGGGGCGGCTCCTTATTGAGGACAGAACTAGGAGACATGATTAGCACAAAAGTAGAACTGTAGCCCCTGAGATTTCTAGAGATATTGACAGAATTAAGCATTCCAGCCTCATTGGCCTCTTGTGGTACAACCAGTGGACTACAGAACTAGATCCCTGACTTCTTCAGAAGATGCAAACATTGGATCATAATGGATAGATATCCATCTTTATCATTTCCAACTATCACACAGGTCTCTCAGGGAAGTGCTCGGCCTAATTGTTTTCAGTCTTCAACAATAATTTGCTGAATGTCATCAAGAATGAGGTTTGTTCTCTTTCCTGATGACACTGGTGATCAATAATTGCAAGCAGATATAACCAGGACTGGACAGTGGCCAGACAGTGATGGGTTATCTTTGGTGCTGAAAAAACAAGGCCACTAACAGTTGAGAAGGATTGACTGCAATAACTGCCCAGACTCTCTTCAGCGCCTTTGTTTTCTAATCGCAGTTGATCTATCCCGAGCCAACACGAGTGGCGAAGATGGCTCTAAAAGAGTAGGAATCCCCAAAAAGACTCCATTCAACTTTCCATCTTCAGCAGTCGATATCCTACAAATATTGTATCCGTCCAGCGATGTAATACTGTGGCTGTGTTGGCAGGCTGGAGAGAAAACCTGCCTCTTGCTTCTGAGCTCAGTATATTCAAAAGCCATGAAGGCCAGTGCACTATGGGGATAGTCTATTCCATGCCAGGGTTTATCTTCCAAAACAATAGAATAGTGTGACCAAGTTGCCCATCCTCAACAACATTGTGTCTGAAGCTCCCTCACAGGAGACACTGGTGCTTAAGCTGGACCTCCCTGTTCACGACAGTAACACAACAGTTGTTGCAACTCCAGCACAACTTTCTGTATCAATCCAAAACATCTGCCTAGGATACCAGCAGCTTCACTTCTTTGTAGAATTCTCTCTCACTGTACCATTGCCTGGAACCATTTCTTCTGCACAGAAATCTGAGTTAACTAATCATTTGCAGGAACAGGCTTCCAGAAGCATCTGTTAAACTAGTGGAAATCTGTGACCTGCCAGCTGGATAACCGCGGTACGATTTCTCCACGTCTTTTTCTGCTCCTAGCCAAATTCTTGAGACATCTGTCTTTGCTACAGTTTAGAAAGCAAAGCTCAAGTTACTAGTTACTTAAGCAGCAACTACTTCACACTTAACAGATTGTCACTCAATGTGGTTAATATGGACACTAGAAGAGTCCAGAAAAATTCAAAAGCACAAGTCAGGAGATGAAGACCGTCTGACAGAGATCTATTGGACCTCAACAACAATCAGCCTTTTCTTATGTCCATTTAGTCTGTCTAATCATTAGGCTATCTCTCTTATTTTCACATCTACATACATGTATATACTTACGGACCGCTTTCCACATGGATTGATCCCACTTTTTCAAATCCTTTGTCTGCCAGGTTCATACATTCTCCAGTAAACTCAGACTTGCGCCCCTGGAAATTCTCAAGCTCATAAACTGTGAGCTTAAAAAATGTTAAAATAAAATAGGTTAATGAAAGATAGTGGGTAACTATTCGCTGCTCACGATGTGGTCTCCTCTACATTGGGGAGACCAAACGCAGATTGGATGACCGCTTTGCGGAACACCTCCGTTCAGTCCGTAAGGATGACCCCGAGCTTCCGGTCGCCTGTCACTTTAATTCACCGCCCCATTCCCACTCCGACCTCACCGTACTCGGGCTCTTGCATTGTTCCACGGAAGCTCAGCGTAAGCTCGAGGAACAGCACCTCATCTTCCAATTAGGCACTTTACAGCCTTCCGGACTCAATATCGAGTTCAACAATTTCAGATCATAACCTCGGCCCCTATTACATTTTTATATATATTTTTTATCCACATCTTTGTTTTGTGCCCTTCCCCCTTTTTTTCTCTCCCACATGGCAGCTGTCTCTCATTCTGCCAGCGCATTTCACACCTAATCTAGAGCTGTCTTTTATCTCCACTAGTCCTATCACCATCTCGTCTGGTTTTGAATACCTCTTAATGTCTCTTCACTTCTCTTTCGTTCTTTCATCCCCATTTCCCAGCCCCCAAACTGGCCTTTTAACCCGTTTCATTTCCTGTGCTTTTTCAGTCTTGACAAAGGGTTTCGACCTGAAACGTTAACTCTATTTCTCTCTCCACGGATGTTGCCTGGCCTGCTGAGTTTTTCCAGCATTTTCTGTTATTATAGTGGGTAACAACCTGGATTGTGACATTACAAAGCTGCCAGGGTTAGATAGGAAAACATCATGGGCCATAATTTGCTGTGGCAGGGCATCTACCATTAGTTAGACTTGCCCTTGCACATTTAGGTTTTCAAATTTTTTGCCCAGCAAGTTGCTGAAAGTGTGAGCTGATAACGTCACAGCAAGGGAACCTGGGCATCTGGGACCTGAGTGAACAGGACAAGCAACTGTGTATCTCCATAACCAATCAAATTGAAGGATTGTGAGATTAATAGCGCAAGGATTGAGAAGCAAGAATAAATTAGAGTGTGTGAATTCAATGCCAAATCAGGTACAGAAAGAGAAATAAAGAGAGGGAAAGAAAGTTTGGATTGAGAGAGAGAAGAATAAAAGACCGAAAGGAAAAGGAAAATAAAGTGTAATTTAAAATTTTACATTTAAAATCTCCAACAACAATTAAAACCTGAAAGAATGAAATGCCACACTTTTAATAGTTAATTTTTAGTGCTGGTGAGCTTGACTGGCAATAATTAACACTCATCACCTCGTGAAAAGGGTACTTGGACTGAAATGGACAAGACTTAACTTTCTGTGACAGGTTTAGTTCGTATCTACCACACAAATACAGCAATGTCACGGCATTCAATGTATTTCGGTGGTGAGGCAGACAGTGAGATGTCACTTTTGCGAAGCTAACGGTGAAGCAACTTGGACAGCAACTTTTGGATATCTGAGTTTAACCTTGCCTGAAGCTGCTGTACCATTTGTGCATAAATAGCAGCGAGCGGCATTAGCCTCACTGTTATTTCGACAGCAAATGATTGCCCCATCTTTCTATGTCAGTAAATGTTGCCCCCTGTAAGATGAGGGATACCAATGGCAGACAGGATTTATTTTGGGAAGATGTTTTATATGAGTTTGCCAGACCAAACAAAACTACTGCAAAAGGTCTATTTTTTAAATAGGAATTTCACGATAGGGTCAAATAGAAACATTATTGCTTCCATTAAGCTAACAAATCAAATAAAACAAATGAAAAGAAATAAAATTTTGTCAGACAAAACTCTAAAAGATGAAGTCCAAGCATTGGTAATGTGTTGCTGGTCTATCAATAACTTTGCTTCTATTCATTGCAATATCCTGGTGAACATCTGGAAGCACAAGCACAACAAATCAGTTTTCACTGGTCGAATTGCATAACTATCTAACTCCTTATTTCTGTGTTCAGTCAACTGATCTAAGGTACATCCTTTCGAAAGAAGGTGTGGTCCGACAAAAAAAAAAAAAAATCCTAGATATTTTGGGGGGTGGGGTGTTTGAACACTCCTCTGCCAATGGACCGGAGGGATACTAGTGCTGCTGAATGGAGCATTTCAGGCATTGAATGTTAAAGTTAAACTCTTGTCAGATTAGATGCTGCACAGCCAGATGGAGGGAAAGTCTCCCTCTCTGCTGAGCCAGCAATATGCCTTAACACCAATGTCAAAACAGCACCCCTTTACTGGTTGCCAATTAACTATTATTTATTTGCACATCAGTCTTCTTTCTGGCTCCTCTGTGTGACTTACAATTTAGCAGCAATCAGGGCAGTTTTGTGGTATGGACTCATGCCCAATAGGAACTGGCAGGTTGAGAACTCCAAACTCATTTAACATAGGATCCTTGTAACTGAGAGAGAGGGTTGACTTTCACCCATTCCTGTGTGCTGGATTTAACCCCAGTGCCCCGCAGTTGCGAGATGGCTGCATTAACTCAAAGAACTGCCAACTACCTCTAACAAAAAATGAAACAGCCCTGGAATCTGAAGGAGGATGATCAAAAACTGACCATAATTTAGATGAGGGTACAACTAGGGTTTAAATGCACTACATCTGACTTGCGAGTACTTGATACCGACAATGATTAATGAATCATAGAAATTTGCAGCACAGCAGGAGGCCATTTGGCCCATCTTGGGGGGAAAGAGAGCCAGCTCTTGGTCCATAGCCCTGTAGGTCAGGGCACTTCAAGTGCATATCCAAGTACTTTTTAAATGTGATGAGGGTCTCTGCCTCTACCACCCTTTCAGGCAGTGAGTTCCAGTTCCCCCACCACCCTCTGGGTGAAAAAAGTTCTCCTCAACTCCCCTAATGAATATTATGGCCTTAAACTCAAAACTTTTTTTTAATGGAACCCGCTCTGATGACGTGCGGGATGTCACACTTCAGCATCCAACAAACTCAATGCAACACTGGAGAGAGACAGTTGACGGATTGCAGTCCGTTTCTCACTCAAATGCAAAAACCATTCTGACGATCTCAGATTTAGGATATGAAACACAAATTGGTCTAAAAATGCCAATTTACCAACAACAAGCAAAAATAAAGAATCAGGAACTAACTCCACCGAGCGGTGCGGGCGAGTCCCAGGCGAGGGCCTCGGGTTTAGTACCTTGTAATTTGCTGCTGGTCCGCCGTGGCTTTTCCCAGCTGCCGGCTGATCCGGGACGCTCTGCTCCTCTGCCATCGTATTGCCTTCAGATGCAATAAAACCTGTTACAATGCACGCTGTAATCCACAGTGGGCCAACTCTCTGGCAACAGTCGAGCGGTGCAGTGCTCAACGCCGGACCGGAGCAGGGAGCGGATCTGTAGCCACACACCCCCCAGCTCCTGACCATGTCCAGGCGGCGAGGGGAGTGACTGTGACCGGCCCCCGATATTCCCCAGGCCTCATTTCTGGACTGAGAAAACAACTCCCAGCCACGGTCCTACCAGAAGAAGGTGTGGACTGAGTGCCGGGGCTCGGGACCAATGTTGGACCCCAAACCACATCCTCCTGGGTCTCAAAATCCAAACAGGAAAGGGGGCAAGTAACGATCCAAGAAATATTCGCAGCTTTCAGAACCTGGTCTGCAACACGAGGGAGGGGGGGAAATGATTTAAGGTGGAAATATGGATTAATCTGCATTACACAGAGAAACGGCGACAACCATATCAGCTAAAAGCGACCTGATAGATGTGGGATAGCAAAATAGATGTGGGTCTGGTGCACTGTACTTACTCAACTAACTCCCACAGACTAACGGTACGGAATAAAATCTTAACATCCAATTTTACAAAATACAATTTTTATAGACAAAAGAGGGAAATACTCTTTTAAAAATTAAATATTGAAACAAAGTTACAAACCTATTTAAATAACAAACATTTGCAAAAGCTTTGATAAAAGAAAAAAACTGAATCTTTTTGTAAAATAAGTTACAATTATGATCAATTTTAAATAAAGTGCAAATGTTGAAAAGATGCGAGTCGAATTTCTATTTAATTTAAAAAATAAGCAAGCAAACAAGTTTCACAAAAACAGCGACTTGTCACTGGGAAGCAAAGTGAGCAGACGGGTTGTTAAAGGACAGCGGTTTGGTACCGTGCGGGCTCGGCGCCTCTCTCCTGCTCTCTGGACGCTGCCTCCTTCTCCACACCTGCCGTCCTATTTATGGCCTCAGATCGGAATTTGCGGTTATCTCTGCCAGCCGACGCAGCAGAATCGAGCGAACATCATCGGATCGGATTGTCAGCGGCCCAGACCAAGCGCACAAACTTCAATCCCACCAGACTCCCCCCAAAAATTCTCCCAAACCCCGCCCGGTGATTTGGGAAAGATTAAAATCTGGGCCCCTGGTCAGCAATTTTAGAGCAAATGAGAAGTCGCAGCACCAACCATGCCAAAACCAACACTGCCCCCAAACTGCTGCCATCGACACTTTCATTGGGATCCAACTGCTGTCGCAACCACTTCATTAATGGTTTGTGACAGCCTTAATGAAGGGATAAACAGCTTTATAATTCAAAAAAAATATAAGTGAGAATCAAACTGGACAGTAATGTGATGGAGTGATTTAGCCTGGTTTCAAGCTGAACAAAAACAAGTTACAGTAAGCACAGGACCAGAGATTGGCTGCTTGTGGGATGTGTTGCGAGAAGAGGACGTTAACGAGAGCAGGGAGGCCAACTCTTAAGTGTTGAAGAGTGGCATCTGTGCAGCAACAGAGCATGTCACAGTGAGGAGATGGTGATTGGAAGTCTGCACCTGACATATGGCTGAAGGTCTGTATCCTCTGGTGATGGAGTAGGTCAGTCATCATCATCATTCCTCCGGTCGCCTGTCATTTTAATTCACCGCCCCATTCCCACTCAGACCTCACCATCCTCGGGTTCTTGCATTGTTCCACGGAAACCCAGCGTAAGCTCGAGGAACAGCACCTCATTTCCGATTAGGCACTTTACAGCCTTCTGCACTCAATATCGAGTTCAACAATTTCAGCTCATAACCTCGGCCCCTATTACATTTATATATATATTTTTTATCCACACCTTTGTTTTGTGTCCTTCCCCCTTTTTTTCTCTCCCACATGGCAACTGGCTCTCATTCTGGCAGCGCGTTTCACACCTCATCTAGAGCCATCTTTTGTCTCTAGTCCTATCACCATCTCGTCTGGTTTTGAATACCTCTTAATGTCTCTTCACTTCTCTTTTGTTCTCTCATCCCCATTTCCCAGCCCCCAAACTGGCCTTTTAATCTGTTTCATTTCCTGTGTTTTTTCAGTCCTGACGAAGGGTTTCGACCTGAAACATTGACTCTATTTCTCTCTCCACGGATGTTGCCTGGCCTGCTGAGTTTTTCTAGCATCTTCTGTTGTTATTTCTCCTGTGGTGTTGTGGTTCAGAAAGGGAAAATCCTGCCTGGCCAACCTTCTTGACTTCTTTGGGGAAATAGCATCCCAAATGAGAAAGCTCCATCAGGGGTTGTATCTACACTTTCAGAAATTGGCTTAACAGGTAGAAAACAGCAGGTACTTGTTAGAGGAGTTATGTTGGGGTGTGGGGAAGAGGTACTGAATGGAGTGCCACAGGAATCAGTGTTGGAACCACTACTAATTCTAATGTACACCAACAACTTGGACTTAGAAACTCAATGCAAATTGGTCAAATTTGCAAAGGATATCCAACTAAGGATAACTTGCATTTATATAGCACCTTTTTAACATAGTAAAAAGTCCCAAGGCGCTTGACAAGAGTGTAAACAAAATTTGACACCGAGCCACATATGGAGACATTAGAACAGGTGACCAAAAGATTGGTTAAAGAAGTAGATTTTAAGGAGTGTCTTAAAAGGTGAGAGAGGTAGAGAGGTTTAGGGTGGGAATTCCAGAGCTTAGGACATAGGCAGCTGAAGGCACAGCCACCAGTGGTGGAATGATGAAAATCAAGGATGCGCAAGAGGTCAGAATTAGAGGAACGCAGAGATCTCGGAGGGTTGTAGGAGGCTACAGAGAAAGGGAGGGGTGAGGCCATCGTAGGATTTGAAAACAAGGATGAACATTTTTAAATTGAGGCGTTGCCAGGTTAGGAGCCAATGTAGGTCAGCGAGCACGGGGGTGACGGGGGAACGGGACTTGGCGCGAGTTAGGATATGGGAGAAAATAGGCAAATAGGAAAGTAGGAGGGGCAGTGGATTTGGAGGCAGCTCAGAAATTATGGTATGAGTTGGACCAAATATGTAATTGAGTAGAACAATGGCAATTACATTTAATACAGAAAAATGTATAGCTCATAGGAAAGAAAAATGGGCAACACACACACTCCACAAATGGTGTAATAGCTAAAGATGGAGTTGAAAAAGCCCTAGGAGTCTTAGTAGACTCGATGGTCAACATGTCCAATCAATGCAGAGCAATAATCGGTAATGGAGGCAAAAACCCTGGAAGCATTTAAGAAACAATTGGATGCTGAAATGCAGGGCCTTTAGGGTCACTGTCAATGGATGAATTAAGATGGGCCAAATGGCCATCCTCATCTGAAATTATCTTGTGATCACGATAGAGGCCAATTCTACTCTAACCTAATGATCACTCATGCATTGTTACAGCAGGAGACATTGGATCATGATCAGGAGCTGTTTACTGCCTTAACCAGTTAGCCATTAGTGCTCCATGATTTCTTGTGTTTACGTTAAAAGGAACAGATATGTTTTCTCAAAGACACAACAGGCAGGGGCTCAGAATAAAGTTTTTTTTTATTACTTATGAAACTATGTTGTACAAAAAATTTAATACCACAATATATTAATCTTACTGTGATCTGTATTTACAGAGCTTGGTAAGGCTGTCTGGAACAAGCAACAGGAAAAGAGAAACAATCATTTAAACCACATCCTTGAACACAAGGCTGTAGCCGTGTTCCATGTACAAACCAAACAAGCTCTTTCTCACGTGGGGTAGGGAGAGCAGTAGCTTTCAATTACAGCATACAACTGTGACTAAAACTCAAATTGGGTCTTTTTGTACAACATTAGATCAAATAATTACTCGTTCAGCATTGTAAATAAGTTTTGTGCTGTGGATTTAATTCTGCTGGAAGTGGGATCAAGGCTTTCTGAATACATTTCATCAAAGTCCCTCAAATAGGCACCAAGTCAGATAACTGTCACCCTGTGCACCAGGAGTGATTTTGAACCCAGACCTCAGTAAAGCGGTCAAGAGAAAATCAATAGAACTTTTTCTATTGCCGTTGTCTCAACTTGTCTGCTGAGAAAATATCTAAAGTGGAATCAGCTCCATCACGTCAACATGATGCAGTTATTCCAAATGAGCTTCTGGGTAAATCTACAGGGTCAGCAACATACAGTTGACTGTTTATTCCACCCCCAATATCCAATATTGAAACTTGTTAATTTATTGTTAAATTAACTACCAAAATCCAAGCACATAATCCCGCATAATCTGAGTTATGACCTTGCTTTCTCAAGATTTGTATATTTAAAAGGTTGGAAAAATAGAACATTTTGGGCTGAGGATTTTGTCACCAAATTACTTTAATCTTGAAAACATTCAAAAATTTGAATCATTAAACCTCCCATATTGGCACATATTCAAATGGATTAAGGGGAAATGTTATTCTCTAGTTTTTGAAGACTCTAAATTGGATTGATTCTGAACATGGACAATCTGATGTCAGATGTTGTGTTCGATCCAATTTTCAGAAGACATTAACTATCTCTTATAATTAACACACATGATTTTTCCCCTTATGGGGACAGTCAGAATTGGAGGAGCCAAAGTTTTTGTACCACTTCCTCCAAATGTTATACTTTGGTACAACACAAATATTAAGGTGGTTAATACCTGCTGTGCTATTTCCCTCTCTAAATGCACATTTACAATATTAAAGTGATTGATTAATGCAGCTTCTGGGCATTCAGAAAACTACAGTGTTTTAAAATTGAGCAGGCCCTATCTAAAGACAGAAGTTGAAATTAGTGAGGCAGCTGATGAACTGTTTGGATCTGATTAGAAAACAGCATTCTCTTCCCACCCAGTCCCCACCACCCCTCCTCCAACTTGACACAAAATGAACCTGGAATAAATCTTAAGGTAGTTTTGAAATCCAAATGATTTGGAATTCAAATGGCAGGATGGAAACATTTAATACTCTCTTCAGTTGAGGAGTGCTGAATGATGGCATTCCAAATTGAGATGCATCCCTCCCGTCCCTAATGTGCAGAAGCGTAAGGACACTGATGTGTTATCAGACTCAAAACATTTATGCACCACTTACTTACAATGACTTGGCACATAGTGTTACACTTACTTCACACTCAAATTCTTTTACAGTTTGTTATTTTTTTATTGCACTGCCCATTTTTCATTCGGAAGTACAATAAAACCCAAACTAGATCAATCCATCCGTTTTCATTCAAATAGCTCCCGATAAGTTATCCATACCAAATCATATAAATGAGATTTCTGGGCCTCTCCCATAGCCTAGTGACTTTATCCAGTGATTAGCTGAGCCACACAGATCAGGAAAGTCATAAGTTTGATTTCTGGACTGTACTGATTTAGCTAATATCAGGCATGTTGGTGTTAGGCCCCAGTGCCAGGGAGGGAAATGCCAGAGTTCCCATTTCGAATAGCTATCCAGCGACCCTTGCTCGAAGTGCCCATGTATGGAATCAGAGGAAGACAGTTTTGAGCTTCGCTGTAATGGTCCCAAGGAGGAACAGTCTGACTATCAATGCTCATGCATGATACCAAAAGGCAACAGTATCTGTGTAACCATACCCCAATAAGGACAGAATACCTTTCAGGATCGGGAGGGGAGAAATCATTCAACCAAAACGATATTTCTCAACTCACACCTCCATTACCTCAATTTACTTTTAGGTATCTGCTTATAATCTAAAGTAGTTAAACTGAACAAATAGTATAAAGGACATCTCTCTTCCTCAATGGACATCTTACCCAGACAACTGTACAATAGACTGGAAGCACAGTACTGGTGATATCATTTTGCTTTAAATCTTCCTGCTGGAAGGTGAAAGTTCAATCCCTTACTCCTATACAAAGATTTAAGATTCCTTTCTTATCTCCTGCTTTCCCCCAATTTACAAGTTTGTTTAATTATTTTTTGGCATACTGCTGGTTAGGAGTTTTTAGATGGATAGTGATACTACCCAATGCTGAAGATTCTGGACTCCATTAAGAGCAACTCTTACCATTACCTTCCACACACTCCATTACGTTTGGTCCTGAACAGGTTTGCCATGTTGCTCACTAGTTTGATTTACTGATGGCTAGCTTGTGGTTGTACATTCGGGCTTTATTATTCTGTTCAGATACAGTGCTTTTTCTTCTCCCCTCTTTACCTTTGATTCCACAAAATGTTATGCTGACAATCAAAAATAAAATGATACCAATAACCATTTAGTACATTGGTAAAATCTTCCAGATGTAAAACCCTTTCTACCTGCCCTATATCCAGAAGAACGAATGCAGGTAGTTAAAATCTTGCAGTAGATGCCTCGGCATCACATCTGTGCTGACTAAATGCTGTAGAGCCTCAGAATGTTTACATTTACCTTGGTTGAATTTTGGGATAAAAGTATAGAAAATTACTCCCCCAACTGTGGTTGATGTGGGTATTCTCACCGTCCCAAAAAGGTGACAGATTTCATTAGAAATGAACGAGACTGTTGTGGGGCTGGAGAGATCCCTGCAAGACATTTAGAGAGTGGACAGAGGGGTTTTCTACCACTGTGTGAGATTAGTTTAATTTCCTGTTGTTCGTATGCGCTTATTTCTTCTGCTGAAGTGGAGTCATCCTCATTCAGAGAAATACAAATGCACCACAACTTTAGTTTTAACTGCCGCCATGTCCAAAAACGACAGGAGGAAACACAAAGTTTCTTTCATCAATAAGTGACTCGTAAAAGTGTCGGTAAACTGAAACCCTTTGTCCATTAAGAAGTGCTTATCAACCAGCTATAAAATCAAACAATTTACAACTCTATTTAAAATCAAGCATTGAGCCAACATTTCATTCATGACCAGTCTCTAACCAATCCCAGGAGAGATGTTGCATTATCCTGTACCTTTCATTTGGCTCTTAGGGAACTGAGCTATAGTATCCATCATGAAAGATTAGCTTCATAAACTTTGTGCGTGTGTGCTTTTTTGTGTGTGGAGATCATTTTAAAAATGTTTAAACCTAACTTTGCAAAGAACTGGCAATATTTATCAATGAGATGAAGGTATGCCCTATTTTCACTTTGTTCCTCAGCTGAATCAAAGACATGGGGAGAATTCAAGCTGCACTGGAGGCTAGGATGGACGAATTGAAATATGAAAAGGATGAGCTTGATGGTGAATGGCCTTTCCTTGTCCTCAACATCTTATGTTCTTGTTTTCAGAGAGTTTCTGAGTTCCCTGGTTTCACTATCTCCAAACTCAAATCTTCAGATCAAAAGGCCAAGGGAGAATTTCTACCTTTACTGCTTGGGCGGTAAACTGGTGCAGTGGATTGCCCGCCTGTTCTAGTACCCGCCCGATTTTCATTTCAATTGATTTCACTGAGGGGGTGATTTTCTCCACCAATTTACCATCCTTCGGTGAAGGTGAAAATGACCCCCAAGTGTCTTTACCTTAACACTGCACAGATCCCTACCCATATTTGACCTGAAAGCATACGGTGTAAAGTGTTCTTCTGGAGCAATGGCCCTGAACAGGTGATGGTGACAGTCATCACCAAGTATTTTTGAAGTTTCTGAGGCAGATACTGTTGAATTGATTCTTTCCATCACCAAACTACTCAACTCAATTTTTCTATTAAGTGATCTACATGGGATGATGTTAAAAAAAGGACTGAATTATATCTTCTCTCAAAGAATGATGAATAATCACCCCCTTCACATAATGTAAAACATGATTTGGGTATCTACTGACAAGTGCACTATCCCATTGCTAGAAGTTACCAGGCTTAGACAAGTTGATTAATGGTATTTGCAGAGAAGGTGGTCGTTATACTAATGCCATACTGTGTCTTTGGTGATGTTTAATGGGGCACTTCCTTCAGTAAAAGCAATGATAAAGATCTTCAAGGGAGACATAAGGTGGCAGACCCCCATTGGGAGCTTCCAATGTACTTATTTACAAAAAGTGATAGTACAAATTGAATCCTTAAAACTCCCTATAGGGAGGTGAAAAAATTAATCAGTCGCCCCAGAGTTACATACACCTTCTAGCGGCCAATGTGAGAACAGCATTGGTTGAAGTCTGGGAGCACACTATCTGCCTACTATATTGGTCAGGAGAGACCCAAGAAAAGGACAAAGATTCAGGACTATATGCTGAAAACCCTAACTGGACACAGCTGCTCTGCTCAGCCAATACTAGAAGGGACTAAGCACAGAGGAACAAGAATTCTACCTGATGTTTGATTCCACTGTTGTAAAGAATCAAGCTAATCACACGTAGGTAAGCTGACACATGTACACCTTCAGACATGCAGATAAATGAGGAGCAATACATTAGCTAGTCCTTTGAGATGTCACTGAAAATTGGCCATTTGTGGTGGTGTCTACTTTAGACCAATTTTGTACATCACTGTTCCAAAGTGGAATGTGATGCACCAAGGGATTGAATTAAAAGGCTTCGTTTTACTCTCAGTGCAGCAGCTAACACTGAAGAGCGGAATGGGTTGAAAGAGAAAAAGTTTTGCTGGTGGGAGGACAGGAATTCCACACCTCATTATCAATTAAACATAACAAAGGACTCAATAATACACAATGAATAGACTTTGATCAGATTGTAAAACTAAAATACATAAAAAAAAGAAAATTTAGTGATTACAGATATCACATTCATCATCGTTCTTTTAAAATATAAAATACCACATACTTTGTTATAATTCTCAAACTTACATTCAGAATAAAGATTGCGAGAAGCTGTTGTGCAACACAAGTGACTAACCACCCAGATGCCAACTTTACAGAGGAACTTAATTACCTCCTGATCTGGTAGACATCAAAACTGTGCAGGAAATTCTTCCCCACAATTACACATCACTGGGTATGAAGAAGATGGCAAGATGGCCGATACCTGGTCTTTAAAAGGGGGAAAAAAAACACAACACACACACAAAACCCAAGACATTCACTATGCAGTGTTCTGTGCTGGTGAGTTTGTGTCGTATTTCACATCACTCAGTAAAGGAACAAAATAGGAAACATGACAATTTAAATGGTAAGTAATCTGAGCATGCCCAGCTAGCACAATGGATCACGGGACCATTACGGCAACATTTTAAAATGAAGGTTCCCCATGATTCAGTGGGATATTTTGGTTATGCTCTGTATATAGCAATGAGGCAATATCAAGTTTTAAAAAAAAGCTCCATTCTAGCCAAAAGGCAACCAGGGCTGCTGTCAGGTGGCAAAGATAGAATTACAGTGGTTTTATATCTAGTCAGGTTGCTGTAGACAAGATATGTTTACCATGTTAGCATTCTTCATTAGCTAGATGTCAGCTTCTAAAGGGCTAAAGATTGAATGGTCAAATAACCAGAAACCAATCTTAAAAACTCGAGTAAGGTGTGTCTAAGGGCAGGCACTTAACATAATCTCAGTGTGGAAGGTCAAGCACATACATTGGCCAAAGTCACAGGAATTTCACACTCTGTAAAGCTTTATTCTGAATGTTTCACCATAAAAAAATATACAACATCCAGACTTCCTCTTAGGAGTTCAGTCTCATTTCAGTGCATACTCTGAACTTTGAGAAACAAAACCCAGATCGCAACCATAGTTATGATCTTTGCAGAATAGTGGTAATGTAAACACATGGCACAAAATCTATGGCAGCTCACAACCAGATAAGGTGGGGGGGGGGGGCGTGGGTTGACTGGAGGCTTACCCCAGTTAAGGTACTGGATAACTGGAAGCATATCCTAGCAGTTCAGTACCCCTTTTACATTGGATCAACAACATCACAACCTTCCTTCTCCTCGACAATTCATTAATTGTGTGTGGTAGCAATCTCTTTGCAATATCCACGTATCAAATGGACAAAGGGGAATCCCTCATACCTATTAAGTATGTATATTAACAGTGTAATATCCAATATATACAGTGTCATGTTGCAACCCCACTTGAATTGGGTGGAAGAGAGGGGAGAGGAAAAGGCAGTGGAGGAAGAAAGCACAGGCAAGATGCACTAGTGACATGTTCAGTTCCTTTGTTCTTTGCTTGCTATGGAAATATTGTAATGTTATGGAGCCATTGTCCCTAGGTCTGTAATAAAGGATATGCTGACTGACTGACTGACTGTAGTGCTGCACCGCTAATTATTCTTATATTATCTCTAATTTTAATCCTGGATTTTACATTTTTTATCCTTTCTATAGATTCACCCATTGCGCAACACTGCCTGAAGGGAGAGGGCAGACAGGTGACTTGCTACCCAGCTTCTGCCAATATTGACACCTGGGGAGGAGGTTGGCCTGCTGTCTGGTATTTCAGCCCACTGAATGGTGGAGCTCTTGACTGGTTACCTGGTATCTCTGTTGTTCTGATATTGTCCTAATGTCTTGGAGGTATTCACTGCCTACTGGGGGAAGTGAGGGGGAGGGGTTGAGCTTCAGTCAGCCACACTCTCAGGTATGGAGCCAGATTTACAACTTGTTTACAAAAGGCAAACCCCCCCCCCCCCCAAAAAGTACAAATATTTACACCCCTTTGTGCAGACAGTTGCTAAGTTTTAACAGGTTATTGCTTTTCTCTCTGCATCTGAAGGGAAAAAATAAAAATAAGTAGTATTTCTCTATTATATTGAACAGAAGCACAATCTTTCAACGAGACATTCGGCCTACCTGGCAGGTTGGCAGATATTTCAATAATTCATAAACACAGGTGAGTGCTCCTTGTGAAAATCAGTGTCAAAAAAAAAAAAGGTTTTTGCCAATGATACAAGTATTTTGTAAAAATTGTTCTACATCTAGTCAATCATAACCAGTCAGTTATGCTCGCATTCCTGTCATGGTGGTAAACACTTTGTTCTTTTGTTTACATTTTTATAAAATCAGAAAACACACACACTGTCTAGTTCTTCTTAACAAGAGTTCAAGAGGAGTGAATGAAGCAAGG
This sequence comes from Somniosus microcephalus, assembly GCF_052327205.1. Taxonomy (NCBI): domain Eukaryota; kingdom Metazoa; phylum Chordata; class Chondrichthyes; order Squaliformes; family Somniosidae; genus Somniosus; species Somniosus microcephalus. Next base: position 27,876,412 of record NC_141005.1, on the reverse strand, counting down.
ATTCTACAAATCAATTCCAAGTGCACGGAGGGGCATGGGGAAGGTGATCGATCGTTGGTTTAATACTTACTCTCCTGATACACACATACAATGCGACATACAGGGCACCCAATGGGCACAAATTATATTAAAATGTACATTATATGGAGGTCACCATGATATTATCGTGAAACAGGATCACCCAGAAAGATGATGCAAACAAGTTTAAGTAAGGAATTGATTTTTAGAGTCGTCTCTTTTTGTTTTATTACCACTAGCACCGAAGCGTTAGCAGTTCTGGAACAGAATGAACAATGTAGGGTAGTCCGAGTCAGGTGGGTGGTGAATTCCATTCCAGTAAGTTCGGCTCATCTGCTCTCTGCGTTGGAACACTATTCAAGAATTTCCTGGTGAACAGTTGTAGTTCCAGCAGGCCACAGTGGCCATATACACCAGAACGTCCTGGGTCACAGGCTCTCCAATCCCCATCTTCCACAAATACTGCCCCCTCTCTTAACTGAAGCACTGTGGAGAACACCCAGCTCAATCACAGCCATTAAATTGTGTTTTTTTTAAAATTTATTATTTGTTTTAAAGTGACATTTCTTAGGGTTTCAGGCAATGAACCCTAGTATCTGACAAAATAGAGCACTATTCTGATTCATGTATGAAGTTTAAGCAGCCTATTCACAAAGTACTATGGGAAGGCACCATGCAGGTAGCGAGGCAGGACGCGACAGCAGCAGCATGTTTTTTTTTTCTTTTTTCTTTCTTTTTAAAGTTGGTGGAGAGTTAAGGCTTGTATCAGACTCATTTTCCTCTTGGGTCTTATTCATTCTTTGTTCTGTAAAATAAAATAAACCAAACGTTTCAGTATTGGAAAGAAGACTTACTCAAACGGGACCCATTCTCCCCATTCCACGATTCGCAGGTGCACCTTTTTAACAAATATACACATACGCCTCTCCTTAGTCACTCAACGGGCACAGCTCACTCATGCATCACTCAGCTGAGCACTCCAGCCCAATTTTCTGTCCAACAACATACATAGACACCAACATTTGTTGCCTGATTGGTCACTTGTGCACATCCTAAATGGCTCTCCAGTTAGATGGAAGATTCCTGACATAAGAAAACTACTAGGCACTTGGTCTAAGTGTTAAACAAAGCTTTAATCAACTGTTTTACAACATGGAGGTCTAGTTGTGTCCTTCACTAGTTCCTGTTAAGAATGTCCTGCGCAAGCTGGGCCCGTGCCCGAGTATTTATACTCTCACTGGACAGCGCCACCAGTAGGCCGCTCAGTATTATTTCATAAGTCTTTCTTTCATGAATGACTGATTCATGTCAATTCCCATTTGAGAGTCAGGGTCTGATGGCAGAAACAATTGATCCTCACACTGGGGAACCTGGGATCCGATTCTAGTCTTGACATACATTTCAGGCCATTAAACTGTCCCAACAATATTCTTTAACCAGTCTCAAGAGTACTCAGTACTACACTACTGTGGAAATTTTCATTTCCCACACTAATTCCTTTCTGAGTGCATCTCTGCCTCCAAGACTTATTGTACAAAATTGTGGCACTTTCTGCATGAAGTAGTTCAGGGATGCTGCACACTTGCCCCGGCCGTCACTGACCCTCACCATTATGAAGATCAACAATGAGGGATGCTCAAGCGTTCACTTGGTTGAGTTTTTTTTTCAAATCCTGAATCCACTCCATTAACAATTCTTTCTTCCACTCCCTATAGCACAATCCAATTTGACTCCATATACGACTAGGACTGGTGATTTGTCATGGCAAAATATGGTAAAAATTAGGTGACAGCCATTGGTATAACAAGGAAATTCATGCTCATTGAAAGCTCGGTCCAATTAGGACTGAGTAACAGGTTGGCCCTCTTATTCTATCTCTGCAAGCAAGCAGCCAGTACAACTCCACCAGACCTTCAAATGGCTATTGTTGCTCTCTCCCTCCTGAATCCCACTACAGTACGAGCTGCTCCTACTAGCTCTCCATCCAGACTATAGTATTGCTGCTCTTTCGCTTCTGAATTTGCCCAGAAGAAGCTGGATGTTACGCGATGAATAATCACTAGCCTTATTTCTGAGATCACAGCATTCTCAACCAACCTTCAAATTGCACTTAACTGTGTAGCACTATACAGGGGGATTGAACTTGGACTAATGCATGGAGTGACAGGTTCACAGTAGCTCATGAGGTCTTACCCAATCCGGACAATTAGGCTGTTGCAGACTCAATCTTTTTAACTTCAGTTCCTTTAACCATGAAGGAGGCAATTCTTTTGACCTAAAGGGAGGAATAGAAATGCCAAAGTCTCATCATAATCATGTACATTAGAGAGTAAAAGATGGCTGGAAGTGCAATACGAAGTTGTAACACACTCATGGGATTGACTTTGTGTCATAATGTGAACCCCCCGAAACTGTCCAAAGCCAGACTGTATGCAACAGCTTTGAACGCACTCATCGCTGGATCACAGGACAATAAGAGACATTATTTGTAACGGAGAGAAGGCAGGCGCGCGAGTCAGCCCCTCGGTGATGACATGTGCCTCCTGGAAGAAGGCTCAAGACAGATGCTGGGAGCAAAATCTCCTGCCAGGTTTCTCAGTTGCTTGGCTCAGGAAACTAGTGAGAGCGCAGAGGGGCTTTAAACACTCAAAATCTGCACTGGAAACACAGTTTGAACACACTGAAAAATCTCTGCTTACACTTCCTCTTTGGCAGCTTTAGCTGGCCGCAGACCGAACCCTTGCTGGGCAGGAGGCCTGTGACTCTGATCACTCAATCTATGTGCAGCTTCTTTCCTTTGTTTGTTTCTCTCTATGCAGGCCTAGGAAAAAGAGATAGAAACAAAACTAGAGTAACTCGGCAGTCATGCTGACATTGGGTACAATTAATTGAAGTGTTTGTGCACAAACTACATCCAGCTCTTCCTAAACAGAAGGTAGAAAAAAAATCATTCAATGAGAAAAGGTGGTTTAACCCATCAGGACTGTGTCTAAGCTGATCTGTCATGTACTCTACTGTAATCTCCTGAGGAATGGTTCTGCAAACATTCTCCCTGTCCCAACAAAAATAAATCAAATAAAACTCTTGAGTATCTGTCTAACCTCACATTCCATATTATATATCCTAGACCAGTTCCCATTGAGATTTCCATGATCCCAGCAGCTCAGGAGTCGCTGCGTTCCAAACAGCATTTGATTATCTCCATCAGTCCTTATCCTTGTAACCTTAAATCCTGTTTCTATCCAGGTATTCATCCAGTTCCTTTTAAAGGTGTTAATTGACACAGCATTAATTGCTCCATCTAGGAGTTTATTCGACACATCCACAAGTTTAAAAAAAATCTTCTAATCTCAAGTCTTGCACGAGACTTGTTAATGTTATACTTGTCTCCTTTAGTTTTAGACTCACAGTTCAAATTGAAAAACCTTAGCCATTCTTCTCCACATTTAAAAAACTGGATACTTTTTCCTCTCAAACTTTTGTTCCCAGTCTCTCTAACTTAGAGCCCAAAGTCTTGGCTAATTTCTCCATAAGCTTCTCTGAGTTCTGCTGAATGTGGCCATGTCCTTTTGAAGAGTAGGGTGCCCAAAATTACACACATTATGTCAAATGTGACATTACCAATGATCGACACAAGGTTGGAATCATTTTATCTGACATGGTCAAAAGAACTTTGAGATGGATCCTTGTATTTGATAATAAAAGTAGAAATTGCTGGAAATACTCAGCAGGTCAGGCAGCATCTGTGGAGAGAAGTGACAAGTTAACGTTTCAAGTCACTTCTCTCCACAGATGCTGCCTGATCTGCTGTTTAACAGATGGTTACAAATTGGCTTTGGCAGAAACCTAGGAGCAGGTTGGCTGTATGTCCCCTTTGGCACAGGTGCAGTCAGGGTATTGTATTCCCAAGCCCACGCTGTAGAAGAAAACTTTGTAAAAAAAAAGTTTGTAACTCATCTGCATTTCCATCATTTACCACAAGGTGCCCCCATAATCTGTACAGGATCACAGAGCATGTTTCTACAACCACTTGGTTTCCCCAAATACCATCAACATCTCTGGTACAGCATAGTTCCTGCTTCATTACAGAAATCACATCAAACACCGTACTGAAAACACATTCTGAGATAGTGTGGTGTAGAGTAGAAGGCAGTGTATCTATTATAATTCTAGCATTTTTTCCAGACATACTACAGTATTAGTGTTCTTGGGACTGGGTATGCCTCAGGAAAATGCTAAAAGAGAAAATGACAAAGAAACAAATGGATATAATAATATTTCCCCCCCCCCCAATTCTCCTGAACTTGCCGAGTCCTACGGGGACGTGGCCATGGGTACTGGGTGCCCTCTGGTTACCATACCTCAATCAAGTGGCTGCCCAGGGGTAGGGAGAAACATCACTGCCAGTCATGTCCTCACTGAATGCTCGTGCATGCCTGGCTGATTCTCATTCCTCAGAACAGGGGCACTGATGCCAACTGTAGTTCCCCTCTAACCACCCCAGCTGACAGCAGCTAATTCAGAATCAGGTACTGAATGTGCGAACATCTTCTCTGTGTGCTTCCACTACACACTATTTGCACCCACTGAGCCGCTGTGAAGAAAGAATTTGCATTTATAAAGCGTCTTTTATGACCTCATTTTTACAGCCCAATGAAGTACTTTGTGAAATGTACTCACTATTGTGATGCAGGAGATGCAGTAGCTTATTTGCACACAGCAAGGTCCCACAAAAAGCAATGAGATAATGAACCAGATCATCTGTTTAAGGTGTTGGTTAAATATAAATATTGGCAAGGACACTAGGAGAACTCCCCTGCCCCTCTTCAAAGTGTGACATGGGATCTGTTACGCTCACTTGAGAGGACAGATGGCGCTTCAATTTGACGTCTCATCTGAAAGTTGTTACCTTTGACAGTGCTGCACTCCCTCATTACTGCACTGAAGTGCCATCTTAGATTATATGCTCAAGTCTGTGGAGTGGGACTTGACTCGGAGGCAAGAATGCTACCAACTGAACCACAACTGGCACCTATGTTCACTCTTCAGTAAATACATTTTCAGGAAATATTTTAGTGGTCTGTGCATCTGCGGAGCAAGAACTTTACAGAATTACATCATTACAGAAGCCAGTGTATTAACTTTATTGAATGTTCCTGAAACTACTAAAGTGAATGAAGAACAGCATTAGTAAGTGACTGAATGAAGAGTAAAACTCCTCACTGTGCAGTTACAGGTGTTCTTCACCTGATTATTGGGCTGTATGAAGTGCAAGATTTGTTCATGCATGTGCCTTCCCCCTTTGAGTCTTAGCTCAATGTTTTAAGTGATGAAATTATATTAGGGTACTAGAGCCACCAACTCCTAACCGATGCAGGTCTCGCGCAGTGGAAAGTAATCTCAAAGTACCTTGAGGCTGGAATGGCCTCCTTGAGGTTGGATTATTGAATCAGTAAGGAATTACAGTGTGGAGGGGACATTAGTGTCCTCTTTGGTATATTAGACCAGCTATAAGAAGCCCACTTTTCAGAGAGCTTTACCTTTAGTACTGCGGGGTCCATCCCAGGAAACATTGCGACTTTCTGACACTGTGGTATTGCAAACGCCTCGTTAATCAATTCTTCAGGAGCAACTGGTTTGGGTTCTGATGAAGGAAGAGTTGAGGAACAGTAATGTTAGCCTTAAAAATGGCAGAAACATAGTAGTGCCCCTTGTTTTCTTCCCCTCTTTAATTTCCACATATCACAATTGCTGGCCGAGATAGCGGGCAGGTGTCTTACGCTGGTCTTTCTCTTTTCTCCCCTCGGCTCCTGCAGATTATTGCCGGTTCTCCCCCAGCACTGTGCTTTAGATGCCAATTTTCATGTCTGAGCGTGGACATATTAGCAAATTATTTGGCGACAGGGCTATGACAGTTGAGCCTGATCCTGCCCTCGCCCAATGTTCACGCACACGTACTTCAGGCAAGGGTCACAGTGAAGCGATTTAGATCAAGAATCCTGGCCGATCTTTTTCCTTGCTAACCTAGAGACTAGGAGGTCAATTGGAGCACCTCACTTGCTGCCTGGGCGAAGATCAGCTAATACAGCGGAGACTTCGGATTGAACCTGGGACCTTACTGGTCTGTATGACTCAGCTATGCGGTGAATACATTTTCTGAGCCACGGAGGAAAAAAACAGCAGAAGTCTTGGACTGTTTGGAGTTGCCATTCTTCCTCCCTGTGGGGATGCAGCCAGCATCCACTGGGCTCCTTCCCATGATGGCAGAACTGAGATTCATCCTACAGAGAATGAGGGATAAACCTACTTCTTCCCACTGTAGGGCACAGTGGCAAGAGCTGCTGAGTTTGTGGTGCCTCACCAGCAACCACAATCATCCTTAATGAATGTTCACAACAGATAAAACGAGCATACAGCAGATAGAATCATATAGCACAGGAAGCCATTCGGCCCATCATGCTGGTGCCTGCAAACCTTTTCTTCTCAAGTATATATCCAATCCAGATCACAGTGGCAGATAGTAGTTTGAGTGAAAGTGGGTGAATTCACCAACTCTTGGGTTACATGCTGCTGGTTTGCATGCTGATCAATCTAGACAGAATCCAGGTCTGCTTCCTGTGATTGCTGTTCTCAGTTAGGAAAAAATGGTGCTTCTCACCCATTCCTGTCCCATCCCGTCTTACCTGTGGAATCCTTATAGATCCAGGAATCTTCAAATGTTTCAGGCACCTGGTCTGTGCATTCAGATGGGTCTCCCATGCCTGTCTTCCTGTGTTTTGTTGGTGCCCGGCGTAAAGTCTTCCTGCCAAGCTGTATCCGGCTCTTCTGGGGACCGCTGTCCAGTGTGGTTACAGGCTGGGGGGGGGGGAGAGCAATTGGGAAAGAAAGCAGTTAAGGCTCAAGCTCAATCTTGTGTAACTTGTTTCCAAAATAAATAGTTTGTGCTCATCAATGCGAAGGATGTTAATGCTAGGGAATGGAACACAGTATCAATTTTGTCACCAAATGTCAACATCAAGCACTCCCAGGCAGGACAAGTTGAGAAGGCTGTTAAAAAGCATATGGAATCCTTGGCTTTATTAACAGAGCCATAGAGTACAAAAGCAAGGAAGTTATGCTAAACCTTTATAAAACACTGGTTAGGTCTCAACTGGAATATTATGCTCAATTCTGGGCAGCACACTTTAGGAAGCATGTCAAGGCCTTAGAGAGGGTGCAGAAGAGATTTACTTGAATGGTACCGGGGATGAGGGACTTCAGGCTATATGGAGAGACTGGAAAAGCTGGGGTTGTTCTCTTTAGAACAGAGAAGGTTAAGAGGGATACATTCAGAACAGATCTAGCAGCTCAAAACTGGGCATCCATGAGGCGCTGTGGGCCATCAGCAGCAGAATTGTATTCCACCACAATCTGTAACCTCATGGCCCGGCATATCCCTCACTCTACCATTACCATCAAGCCAGGAGACCAACCCTGGTTCAATAAGGAGTGTAGAAGAGCATGCCAGGAGCAGCACCAGGCGTACCTAAAAACGAGGTGCCAACTTGGGGAAGCTGCAACACAGGACTACATGCATGCTAAAAAGCAGAAGCAGAATGCTATAGACAGAGCTAAGTGATCCCACAATCAACAGATCAGATCGAAGCTCTGCAGTCCTGCCACATCCAGTCGTGAATGGTGGTGGACCATTAAACTAACGGGAGGAGGAGGCTCCATGAATATCCCCATCCTCAATGATGGTGGAGCTCAGCACGTGAGTGCAAAAGACAAGGCTGAAGCGTTTGCAACCATCTTCAGCCAGAAGTGCCGAGTGGATGATTCATATCGGCCAACTCCCGAGGTCCCCACCATCACAGAAGCCAGTCTTCAGCCAATTTGATTCACTCCACGTGATATCAAGAAACGGCTGAGCACACTGGATACAACAAAGGCTGTGGGCCCCGACAACATCCCGACTATAGTGCTGATGACTTGTGCTCCAGAACTAACCACGCCTCTAGCCAAGCTGTTCCAGTATAGCTACAACACAAGCATCTATCCGACAATGTGGAAAACTGCCCAGGTATGTCCTGTCCACAAAAAGGCCAAATTCAACCCGGCTAATTACCGCCCCATCAGTCTACTCTCAATCATCAGCAAAGTGATGGAAGGTGTCCTCGACAGTGCTATCAAGCGGCACTTACTCACCAATAACCTGCTCACTGATGCCCAGTTTGGGTTCCGCCAAGACCACTTGGCTCCCGACCTCATTACAGCCTTGGTCCAAACATGGACAAAGGAGCTGAATTCCAGAGGTGAGGTGAGAGTGACTGCCCTTGACATCAAGGCAGCATTTGACCAAGTGTGGCATCAAGGAGCCCTAGTAAAACTGAAGTCAATGGGAATCGGGGGGGAAAACGCTCCACTGGCTGGAGTCATACCTAACACAAAGGAAGATGGTTGTGGTGATTGAAGGTCAATCATGACAGCCCCAGGACATCGCTGCAGGAGTTCCTCAGGGCAGTGTCCTAGGCCCAACCATCTTCAGCTGCTTCATCAATGACCTTCCCTCCAACATAAGGTCAGAAATGGGGATGTTCGCTGATGGCTGCAGTGTTCAGCGCCATTCACAACTCCTCAGATAATGAAGCAGTCCATGCCCACATGCAACAAGACCTGGACGACGTTCAGGCTTGGGCTGATAAGTGGCCGGTAACATTCGCGCCACAGAAGTGCCAGGCAATGACTATCTCCAACAAGCAAGAGTCTAACTACCTCCCCTTGACATTCAATGGCATTACCATCGCTGAATCCCCCACTATCAACATCCTGGCGGGTCACCATTGACCAGCTACATAAATACAGTGGCAGCAAGAGCAGGTCAGAGGCTAGGTATTTTGTGGCGAGCGTCTCACTTCCTGACTCCCCAAAGCCTTTCTACCATCTACAAGGCACAAGTAAGAAGTGTGATGGAATACTCTCCACTTGCCTAGATGAGTGCAGCTCCAACAACACTCAAAAAGCTTGACACCATCCAGGACAAAGCAGCCCGCTTGATTGGCACCCCATCCACCACCTTAAACAGTCACTCCCTCCAACACCGGCATACCGTGGCTGCAGTGTGTACCATCTACAAGATGCACTGCAGGAACTCGGCAGCACCTCCCAAACCTGCGACCTCTTCCACCTAGAAGGACAAGGGCAGCAGGCTCATGGGAACACCACCACCTCCAAGTTCCCCTCCAAGTCACGCACCATCCTGACTTAGAAGTATATCGCCGATCCTTCATCGTCGCTGGGTCAAAATCCTGGAACTCCCTCCCTAACAGCACTGTGGGAGTACCTTCACCACACGGACTGCAGCGGTTCAAGAAGGCGGTTCACCACCACCTTCTCAAGGGCAAATGTAAGAAGTCACACAACACCAGGTTATAATCCAACAGTTTTATTTGAAATCACAAGCTTTCGGAGTGCTGCTCCTTCGTCAGGGCAATTAGGGATGGGCAATAAATGCTGGCCTTGCCAGCGACGCCCACATCCCATAAACGAATAAAAAAAAAGATTTCATAGAGGTGTTCAAAATCATGAATGGTTTTGCTGAAGTAAATAAGGAGAAAGCCAGTGGCAGAAGGGTCAGTAACCAGAGGTCACAGATTTAAGATGATTGGCAAAAGAACCAGAAGCGACACGAGGACATTTTTTTAATGCAGCGAGTTGTGTTCTGGAATGTACTGCCTGAAAGGGCGGTGGAAGTAGATTCAATAGTAACTTTCTAAAAAGAATTGGATTAATGCTTGAAGGGGAAAAAAATGACAGGGCTATGGGGTGGGACTAACTGGATAGCTCTTTCAGAGAGCAGCACAGGCATGATGGGCCGAATGGCCTCCTTCTGTGCTGTATCATTCTATGGTTCTATATCTGGGAAGGGTCACCTAGCAACTCTCACAATTCTTGACGGGATACTGGAAAAAGTTTGCTTTCTGGGAGGCAATTTCATCCTGTTGGATTTGAACCCAGGTCCCAGAGTTGAAAAGACAACATGCTAACCTACTGCACCAGCCAGTCTCCAATTTCATGAATAAAATGATTTATTTACCTGTGCCTCATCTCCTAACTGAAATTCAACTTTTTCTGCATTTCCACTACAGCTCCTGATAGTGTCTGGCCTCCTTTGTGAACCATCTCAGTCACTGTAGCACTTTCTAATGATTTAGAAGACGGCTTAAGTCGCCACTTCCTGCTGTGGCTTATTCAGTAAATGCACTGTGTAGGACTGAGCTACACAGACCAGAAGGGTTGCCAACCCTTCAGGATTACCCTAGAATCGCCAGGAATTCAAGATTAATCTCCAGGACACCGGTACGAGCAATCCAGGAGAAAAATATCACAGGGGCATTAGAAAAAAAAAGTGGATTTTTTCCCCCATTTTCTTTGAACACTTTTGTTTATTAGATTTCAAAACATTTGTGATGGGACAAGTGGGTGTTTGACTGGGTTGGAGGTAGGGCGTCAGGGGATGACACCTCCAGGAACACCTAGAAGCAGAGGTAGCAACCCAAACCAGAAGATTCGTGTTCAGTTAGCAGGGCACTACAAGTGAGGAATAAAAGGAAGAAATCAGCCAGGGTTCCTGCTATCCAGTGACTTCTGCTGCAAAGTGCTTGTTGTACTTCTATAAGTCAGGTTGAAAAGAGGCGTCATGCCCCTCTGGTGTAACAATCTGCTGGCACTTGCTCTCTGCACTCACATATGAAAAATGCACCATTGGGCAAAGTACGCTGTCCATCAACATGAGTAAGTGTCGTAAGGGGAGAAAGGGAGAAAAATGGAACTAATTAAATTTTAAAAATCAAGTTCCTTCCGGTACGTCCAATTTAAAGATTACTTTTCTGTACAACTACGCATGCAGATCCAATTAGCTGTGCAATGTGCTAGTAAGCTCACATGCCACTTAAAACTCATGTCTCAGATGCTCCATTAGCAGAGGTTGGCTGCTTCCCAACATATAGACAGAGAGATAAAAATTGGCAAGGCGTCATCCTTGGCAGCTCTCAAATGTCTCACAACTGCCGGATGCAGTATGCAAACAGCACAATTCCAGGATTTTATTGCCTGTTTGGGCTTTGCTCTGGGGACTGGTGCTTGAGAGGAATGTGCAGAGATATGTTTTCAAGCCTTGGCTGATTCTTACAGGAGTAGGCGCCTCTGCTTACCTCCAGAAACGAGAATCCATGGGGAGTTGGATCAACGTCCGTAAGTGGGCAGGAGGACTGGGAACTATCTGTATCATCCGTCGATTCCAATTCACCACTTGAAAGGGCATAACTGATGCATCTCGAGTCCTGGAAGGAGTGTGTCAGCTCATTGCCGGGGGTCCTCTGCAGCTGTGAGGACACTGATACTCGGCTATGCTCCAGCGACCTTGCGTGGGGGGCAACTGTAACGGCGGCAGGTTGCTTGCAGGGCGACACCGGCCTACAACTAAATAAAAGCAAAATTGGTCAATAAGAGATTTAATGAGCATCTCTTTACAGAGCTGGGCTGCAGGAGAGTTTTTACCCTTTTTGTGTCCTGCAGTTCGCAATTCAATAAACTCATTCCTGCCTTTCCAGAGAGCAGCGCATCTTGGAAGGCAATGGAAGCTTGGGGAGCTCTCAGAATTCGGCTTCCCCTCCCCGCCACTCCTCCACTTTTTACCCTGCTCGCCTGGATGCGGATCCTTGATAAGGAATGGCGCCATGGGTTCTGGCAACCGGCCATTGCCTCACCCAAATGACCATTCTTCATGAATGAGCAGAGAGTGGCAGTAGATCATTTGGACACGGAGCCCATTACAGCCAAGCCTGATCTCCATCTTCACCCAATGTCCAAAGAAGCATTACTCATCAGGGTAAAACACATCCCAACCAGGAACTGGAACCCGAACTTGACTTTTCTCCTTCCCTTGTCCAGGGGTAGCTGTAGCACCCAAACTGTTATCTTAGCACAGACCAGGTTCAAATTCAAGACCTTGTGGGTCTGTTTTGACTTAGTGCCCAAGGGCTTTTGACAACTAAAGCTATCAGGAATCCCATCAAAATATATTGGGGCAGAAATTCGGATCGGGGGCTTGCTGCGCGTGCAAGCCCCCGATCTGCACTTACCCGACGCGCCTGCCGTTCACCTCCAGGGATGCCTGGAATTCCTTTTTGAAAGAGAAGAATCCCGGGCAGCGTCTGACGTCACGCCGCCCAGGAGTGCAGCCAGCGCGAAGCCTGGAGCGCGCTGTGCAACTGAGACACGCCCCTTGAGGTCTCAGTTTAATAGGACACGCCCCCAATGTTTCTCACAAGCTGCTAAGCATTTTTACATGCAGAGCAGCATTTTAAATAGGTTTTTGGTATTTTTATGAAGCTTTTGGTAACTTTTATAAACTTTTAAAAACGTTTACATTATTTTGAAGAATCTGAAGTAGTTTTAAACAGAATTAAAGCAATTTAAAGACTTTTAAAAGCCCTGAAAGAATTTTTTTCATTCCATTTATTTATTTAGCAACGTCGTCGTCATACGTGTCTTCACACTGTTCCCTTTGGGGAACTGTATGAAGTGGTGGAAGGATTTATGGCCGTGATTAACGCTTCTTCTGTGACCATAACCATCTTTGTACCAGCCATTAGGGTGGTTAGTCCTATGGCGGGAGGGTTTTACGGGCTCCCACAAGCTATACGAGGAGGGGGGGCCACCCACACCTACGGACGCAAATATCCCACTGGATGTCAACCCAGAATTTAGAGCCGGAGCTCCGACTCCACTTGCCGGGACTGTCTGGAGCGGGGTTCAAAACCCTATTCCGTCTGGCCCAGCGGCGGGGATCCCACCGCTACGCCAAAGGCTCACTCCGATTAGCAACGTGAAATGGCTGGAATGAGCACAATTCACGGCATTAAAAGAACTCACAATTGAACTGATGATGACCTCAGCAATCTCCTCAACGAGGTGGAGGCGCAGCGCCTGCTCATCATTGGTAATGAGAAGTCCAAGGCGCCGCAAAAAGGACAGATGATAGCTTGGTCTTTCAAGTGGCAGCATAGGGCTCCAGTCACGGGGAGGGAAAAGGCGCAGGAAACGTATGGGTGTCACCTTTTGCGCGGAGTGGGCCTTTTGCGTAGCAGTAAGCATCCCCGCCGCTGGGCCAGAAGGAGTAGGGTTTCGAACCCCGCTCCAGACAGTCCCGGCAAGTGGAGTCGGAGCTCCAACTATAAATTCTGGGTGGACATCCAGCGGGATACTTGCATCCGCGGGTGTGGGTGGCCCCTCCCCCTCAGATGGGTTGTGGGAGCCCGTAAAACCCTCACGCCATAGGATTAAGCACCCTAATGGCTGGTATGAAAATGGTTATGGTCACAGAAGGAGCGTTAACGTGGCCAGAAATCCTTCCACCACTTCATACAGTTCCCGAAAGGGAACAGTGTGAGGATATGTATGACGATGACCTCTTGCGCAATGCACCTCCTTGGACCCTCAGTCGCAGATGCGAGGGGGCAAATCGTGCAATTGTTAAATTTTTCATTTTTCATGTAAAATGTTGGCCCAGTAATTCCGTTCCAAACGCGTGAGTACGGTCGGGGTACTCACGCGTCTGGCCGGAGGAAATGCCGGTTTTCAGCATGCACAGCGCATGCGGGGAAAACCAGCATTTCCTGTCCTCTGAACGAAGGGGTTCAGAGGCAGAACGCGTGCGACTGCACAGGCAGCGCGTGCGCAGTAAAATTCGCCGGTTTCATTCATGCTTTCAGTGAGGTTAAGTCCTTACAACTTACACATGAAAAAAGCATGAGTACAGTTGCTCCAGAGGCTGCGGAGGAAGATATATTTTATCGTGGAGCTTCTGAAAGGCAATATTTTTGTTTGGGAAAGGGAGGAAAGTTATTTTAAGAAATGCTGAGGTAAGTTTTAAAGTTTATTTTTGTTTTTTAAAACGGGTTTTCAGTACTGTAGATAGAAGGAGCAATTGTGGCTATGTGAATTGAATTTGCTGTGTTTATTAAATGTGAAAATGACTCCAACATTTTTAAGAAATAAACTTTTCATCAGTAATATATTCTTTTAAGTAATTATGTCTGTATATATTCCTTTGCGTATATGTATGTATGTATATATTCCTTTACTTATGTGTATGAATGTATGTATTTAATTATGACTTTCAGAGAAAGTAACTTATTGGAAAATCATAATTAAATACATACATTCATACACATAAGTAAAGGAATATATACATACATACATATACGTAAAGGAATATATACGGACATACATACATAATTACTTAAAAGAATATATTACTGATGAAAAGTTTCTTTCTTTAAAATGTTGGAAATGTTACATTATTCATTTTAGAAGTCATTTTCACATTTAATAAACACAGCAAATTCAATTCACACAGCCACAATTGCTCCTTCTACCTACAATACTGAAAACACGTTAAAAAAAAAAAAACGTTAAAACTTACCTCAGCATTTCTTAAAATAACTTTCCTCCCTTTCCCAAACAAAAATATTGCCTTTCAGAAGCTCCACGATAAAATATATCTTCCTCCGCAGCCTCTGGAGCAACTTTACACATGCTTTTTTCATGTGTAAGTTGTAAGGACTTAACCTCACTGAATCCATGAATGAAATCAACGAAGTTCACTGCGCACGCGCTGCCTGTGCAGTCGCACGCGCTGTGCCTCTGAACCCCTTCGTTCAGAGGACAGGAAATGCCGGTTTTCCCCGCATGCGCTGTGCATGCTGAAAACCGGCATTTCCTCCGGCCAGACGCGTGAGTACCCCGACCGTACTCACGCGTTTGGAACGGAATTACTGGGCCATTAAAAAGGACTCCACTCTACTCCCTCCCCACCACACTTTTAAAATTCATCATCAAGGAGGCCTCATCAGTATTAATTTGCTGCCCCCATAACTGGTGGTGTTGGACGAATGCATCCCATTGGCGGAGAGAACCATTGACTTGTAAGGAGCTCTGCTATATTGGTGCATGGTAGGAATGGCAATATAGCATGTCCTACAGCTCTGCTTTGCACCCAACAGCAGCTTGACCAGCAGAGTAAGCACAGTTGAGCAAATCAAGATGTAGCTCCAGAATCAGGCATTGGTCTCAAACCATTGTTCTACAAGAGCACATGACTACAATCACAGCTGATAATTCATCATTCACCAGTACTTTTGCAGCAGCCTTTGAGCTCTTACTTTTCTTCCTCGTTCCGTTTGTACTCCTCGCCCGGTCTGCGTTCCTCGCAGGGTCTGTGCACCTCGCACGGTCTGCGCTCCTCGCTCCGTATGCGGTGCTCGCTAGGTATACGCGCCTTGCTCCGTATGTGGTGCTCGCACGGTCTGCACTCCTCGCTCCGTATGCGGTGCTCGCACAGTCTGCACTCCTCGCTCCGTATGCGGTGCTCGCACAGTCTGCACTCCTCGCTCCGTATGCGCACCTCGCTAGGTATACGCGCCTCGCTCGGTATGCGGTGCTCGCACAGTCTGCACTCCTCGCACGGTCTGCGCTCCTCGCTCCATATGCGTGCCTCGCTAGGTATGCGGTGCTCGCACGGTCTGCACTCCTCACATGGTCTGCGCTCCTTGCTCCGTATGCGTCCCTCGCTCCATCTGCGCTCCTCGCTCCGCCTGCGCTCCTCGCTCCGCTCCTCATATTTACTGTATGGTTCATCCTCTTCATTCGGGCTGGACTCTCTCTCCTCGTATGTGCCATATCGGTCTCTCTCCTCGTATGTGCCATATTGGCCTCTCTCCTCGGATGTGCCATATTGGTCTCTTTCCTCGGATGTGCCATATTGGTCTCTCTCATCGCTTGTGTGAAACTGGTCTCTCTCTTGTACTAGGGTGTCGGTGTCCTTTCCTTTTGTGGAAGGGCTTCTGCAACACTGCTTCACCCTGTCCTGAAATACAGAGGAGAGGATTAGAAGAGGAAGAACCAAAAATATAGTATTGCATTATATAGTATTTACAGCACAGAAACAGGCCATTTGGCCCAACAGGTCCATGCTGGAGTTTATGCTTCACACGAGCTTCTTCCCACCCTTCTTTATCTAGCCCCATCAACATATCCTTCTATTCGTTCTCCCTCATGTGCTTATCTAGCTTCCCCTTAAATGCACCTATGCTATTAGCCTCAACTACTCTTTGTAGTAGTGAATTCCACATTCTAATCACTTTTTGGGTAAAGAAGTTTCTCCTGAATTCCCTATTGAATTTGTCAGTGACTATTTTATATTTACGACCCCTAGTTCTGGTCTCGCTCACAAGTGGAAACATCTTCTCTGTCGACCCTATCAAGCCCTTTTATAATCTTAAAGACCTCTATCAGTTCACCCCTCAGTCTTCTCTTTACTCGAGAAAAGAGCCCCAGCGTATTCAATATTTCCTGATAGGTATAACCTCTCAGTTCCGGTATCATTCTAATAAATCTTATTCGCACCTTCTCCAGTGCCTCAATATTGTTTTTATAATATGGAGACCAGAACAGTTCACAGTACTCCAAGTGTGGTCTAACCAAGGTTCGATAAAAGTTTAACATAACTTCTCTACTTTTCAACTCTAGGAATGAACCCCCAGTGCTTTCTTTTCTTTCTTTTTAAAAAATGGCCTCATTAACCTAATCGCTACTTTTAGTAATTTGTGTATCTGTACCCCGAGATCCCTCTGTTCCTCTACCCAGTTTAGACATGTATTTTCTAATGATGTGGTCTCCTTATTCTTCCTACCAAAATGTACAAACTCACACTATATTGAAGTTAATTTGCCAATTACACACCCATTCTGCAAATTTATTGGCCCTGAATTTGCAGTTCGGAGGCGTACCAGAAGAATACGCCTCTGAACTGAAAAGGAAATCCGAACGTACCTGGTGTCTCCAGAGCTTCAGGCCCTTCGGGTCCTGGGCCTGCGTAAAGGCCCATGGGACCCAGGGACTCGGGCGGTTCTCGCAAGCGTCCCTGGGATCACGTGGGCCCGGTCAACCAATCCAAAAGGGGTGATTCCTATGATGCTTATGAGGATTCGATTTACGTACGGAATCCCCATAGGGATATTAGAAATCCCCAAATAAATAAGAATTCACGCCACTTAAATAAAAATAAATGTTCCCATGTTCAAAGTTAATTAAAATACCCTTTAATTAAGCATTTAAAATCAAAATTTAATTTTTTGAAAAATACATTTAAACATTTTAAAATGGGCCAACATTTACCTAAGCTAATTTTAAACGTATGTGTATGTTTAAATCATTAAAAAAAAAATATTTTAACCCTTATGCTGGTAAAAGGCGGCCTTATGCCTGCTTTTACCAGGCGTAAGGGTTTGGTGGGCATTCGCTGGGCAAATAGCCCCTCTGTGCCAGCGAAAGTGATTTTGCAGCGGATGCAAAGGATCTGTCCAAGTGAAACTTGACAGATTGCAAGTTCTGGGTTTTTGCACGTGTAGTGCATGCGGAAACCTGGAACTTGCACGGCCATTCTGAGCACTTATGACGGCCCCGTAGAATCCGGGCCATTAATGTCTTCCTGTATGTTGTCACAGTCCTCCTCTGTATTAACTACACCACCCAATTTGGGTCATTCACAAAGTTTTGAAAATATACTTTTGATTCCAGAGTCCTAATCGTTTATGTAAATGGTAAACAACTGTGGTCACAATACTGATCCTTGTGGAACACCACTTCCTAAACCTTTTGCTAGTCTGAGTAATTACCTTTAACCCCATACTCTGTTTTCTGTTTTGTAGCCAGCTTGCTCTCCATTTTGCTACCTGTCCCCTGACTCCACATGTTCTGATCTTAGTCATGAGTCTACTATGCAGAACTTTATTGAAGGCTCTTTGGATAGCCAAATATATTGTGTCTACTACATTATCCTTATCTACCCTTTCTGTTACTTCAAATAATTCAATAAGGTTCGTCAAACATGACCTTCCTTTTTGAAATCCGTGCTGACTATCCTTTATTATGTTTTCAGTTTGTAGATGTCTTTCTATTACATCTTTGAATAAGGGTTCCATTATCTTTCCTACCACCGACGTTAAGCTAATTGGTCGATAGTTCCCTGGACTTGTTCTATCTCTTTTTCAAATATAGGAATCACATTAAATGTCTGCCAGTCCTCTGGCACTATTCCCTTTATATATATTGTATGTAATAGTGAATTGTTTTAGATATATGCAACAGCGCTTCTGCTATCTTTCCCTGAACTTCTTTTAACATGCGTGGGTGCAATCTATCCGGACCAGCGATTTTATCCTCTCTAAATTTGATTAGTTTATCAATTATCTCACCCCTTTCTATCTTAAATATCTTTATATCTTTTTTGATCTGTTCTTCTAATGTCATGCCCACGATGTTAGTCTCCCTGGTAAATAGTGAGGGAAAGTAATTATTTAATATTTCTGCCATTTCACTTTTACCTGTGAGTTTATCATGTGTATCCCTTAGTGGCCCTATTCCTATTGTGATTTTTCTTTTGTTATTTATGCGCCTGTAGAATATTTTACGATTTCTTTTCATATTCCTTGATAATTTAATTTCCTATTTTCTTCCGGATTGTTTTTTTTTTTACTTCTATCCTAACCTTTTCGGATTCTCTTTTGTCATCCTCTCATTTGTTGTCCATGTTCTTCGTGTATGCCTTTTCTTTAGTTTCAGTTTTCCCCTTATTTCTTTATTCATCAATGGTCAACATTCCCTGTGAGCTGCGCTTTGTTCTGCGCGGCCTGTTTCTTTTAATGCGCGCTCCCTTTAAATTTCGGTGCATGCGCGGTATTTACTAACTAGTTTGTTCTTGTTATTTTGTGGGATATATTTCTCCTGGACTCCATTGATCACCGTTTTAAACGCTCATCCGCTTAAAATCAGCTTCATTCAAAATTATTACTTGTCTCGAAATTATTACATCAGTAACCTTTCAAAGAACACTCCACTCCCTCCATTAGAGTTTTACTTTACACACCTGGTCATATCACTTTGTTACTAAATCCCTTATTATAAAAGGTTCTTGGTTATTACACTCCCTTTGTTATAAAGATATTGAACATGTGAATTTGTTGTATTTTACGCTGTTGTGGAGACAGTGAAATGTATCTGGGTTTAAACTTCCAGCATCTGCAAATGACTCACCACCAGCTCCACCACTGACATGGTCAGCACAATAAAAATGGGTGACATATTGGATCAGCATGCTCTTCACTTGCCTCTCAGTTTCTCGTGCTGGCATTAAGGTTGCTGTGTGAAATGAGTTTGGGCAGTCTCAACTTAGTTATATTTTCCTACAGTACCAGGCCCAGTCCCTGCAGCTCAGAGACGAGCTAATGATCGGATTCATACAGCTGAATGAGAAGAGAAAGACAACCCTCCCCCTCCATCATTACTGCAACTCAGGAACAAATACCCTCATTACTGCAACTCGGGAACAAATACCCTCATTACTGCAACGTGGGAACAAATACCCTCATTACTGCAACGTGGGAACAAATACCCTCATTACTACAGCTCGGGAACAAATACCCTCATTACTACAACTCGGGAACAAATACCCTCATTACTACAACTCGGGAACAAATACCCTCATTACTACAACTCGGGAACAAATACCCTCATTACTACAACTCGGGGACAAATACCCTCATTACTACAACTTGGGAACAAATACCCTCATTACTGCAACTTGGGAACAAATACCCTCATTACTACAACGCGGGAACAAATACCCTCATTACTACAACTCGGGGACAAATACCCTCATTACTACAACTCGGGAACAAATACCCTCATTACTGCAACTCGGGAACAAATACCCTCATTGCTGCAATTCGGGAACAAATACCCTCATTGCTGCAACTCGGGAACAAATACCCTCATTGCTGCAACTCGGGAACAAATACCCTCATTGCTGCAACTCGGGAACAAATACCCTCATTACTGCAACTCGGGAACAAATACCCTCATTGCTGCAACTCGGGAACAAATACCCTCATTACTGCAACTCGGGAACAAATACCCTCATTACGACAACTCGGGAACAAATACCCTCATTACTGCAACTCGGGAACAAATACCCTCATTACTACAACTCAGGGACAAATACCCTCATTACTGCAACTCAGGGACAAATACCCTCATTACTGCAACTCAGGGACAAATACCCTCATTACTGCAACTCGGGAACAAATACCCTCATTACTACAACTCGGGAACAAATACCCTCATTACTGCAACTCAGGGACAAATACCCTCATTACTACAACTCGGGAACAAATACCCTCATTACTGCAACTCGGGAACAAATACCCTCATTACTGCAACTCAGGGACAAATACCCTCATTGCTGCAACTCCTGAGCGCTCCCTCGGCACTGCTGAAAATGCCAATTGACCAGAGAATGAAGAGCTCATGTGTGAAGTGTACCATGCACTTTCTCACAAAGTGCTCGGAGACCCTCATCTCCAATACATATTCAACAGGAGTACGGGTGAAGTAGGCTGGAGAGGATCTGTAGTTTTATAGTTACAATAGGAGGATGGCTTAATAGAGCAGAACTATGACCTGAATATATAAAAATGTAAACACAGTAGCCGTATTGTTCCTGAGCTAGTGTTCATCTGCAAAGAGCCCAATAACATTGAATGCAGCCTGACAGTGAGGGACTCGCCATTCATTATATGGCTGTCCACGTATTATTGGTATGACAATATCCACAGTGCTTACAGACTGCAAAATGTCGACTAGTTACAAGGTAAGCTCTTCCCTTCTGCTAGGTCTGCTTCTCTGCACACTGCCCTCTCTGCTATGTGCACCCTAGACTCTTTCTAGTAGTAGGGAAAATGCTAGACTCTATTATAAAGGATGTGATAACAGGACACTTAGAAAATATCAAAGGGGTTAGACAAAGTCAACATGGATTTATGAAAGGGAAATTGTGTTTGACAAACCTACTGGAGTTTTTTGAGGATGTAACTGGTAGAATAGATAAGGGAGAACCAGTGGATGTGGTGTATTTGGATTTTCAGAAGGCCTTTGATAAAGTCCCACATAAGAGGTTAGTGTGCAAAATTAAAGCACATGGGATTGGGGGTAATATACTGGCATGGATTGAAAATTGGTTAACAGACAGGAAACCGAGAGTAGGAATAAATGGGTCTTTTTTGGGGTGGCAGGCGGTGACTAGTGGGGTAGCGCAGGGATCAGTGCTTGGACCCCAGCTATTCACAATATATATCAATGATTTGGATGAGGGAACCAAATGTAATATTTCCAAGTTTGCGGACGACGCGGAACTAGGTGGGATTGTGAGTTGTGAGGAGGATGCAAAGAGGCTTCAAGGCGATTTAGACAAGTTGAGTGAGTGGGTAAATACATGGCAGATGCAGTATAACGTGGATAAATGTGAAGTTATCCACTTCGGTAGGAAAAACAGAAAGGCAGAGTACTGTATTATTTCAATGGTGAGAGATTGGGAAATGTTGATGTACAGAGGGACCTGGGTGTCCTTGTACACCAGTCACTGAAAGCAAACATGTAGGTGCAGCAAGCAGTTAGGAAGGCAAATGGTATGTTGGCCTTCATTGCAAGAGGATTTGAGTACAGGAGCAGGGATGTCTTACTACAGTTATACAGGGCCTTGGTGAGACCACACCTGGAGTACTGTGTGCAGTTTTGGTCTCCTTACCTAAGAAATGATATACTTGCCATAGAGGGAGTGCAGCGAAGGTTCACCAGACTGATTCCTGGGATGGCAGGATTGTCGTATGAGGAGAGATTGGGTCGACTAGGCCTGTATTCACTAGAGTTTAGAAGAATGAGAGGGGATCTCACTGAAACGTATAAAATTCTGACAGGGCTAGACAGACTGGATGCAGGGAGGATGTTTCCCCTGGCTGGGGTGTCTAGAACGAGGGGTCACAGTCTCAGGATACGGGGTAGGACAGTTAGGTCTGAGATGAGGAGAAATTTCTTCACTCAGAGGGTGGTGAACCTGTGGAATTCTCTACCACAGAAGGCTGTGGAGGCCAAGTCACTGAATATATTTAAGAAGGAGATGGATAGATTTCTAGACACAAAAGGCATCAAGGGGTATGGGGAGAGAGCGGGAATATGGTATTGAGATAGAGGATCAGCCATGATCATATTGAATGGTGGAGCAGGCTCGAAGGGCCGAATGGCCTACTCCTGCTCCTATTTTTCTATGTTTCCAGGTTTCCTCCCCCCGCTCAAACTGTAGCTCTACCCCCCACCCACCCCATACAGCAACTCAACAGTAACCTGACTCAGAACAAATAAAAATTGGTTCGCTGCTAGCTACTCTGCCTCGGATCATGTACAAGCCAATCAGAACCCCGGACTCCTTGGCTTCGCACGTGGTCTGTACCCCAATGCCATAGATCCCTTTCATGTACCCACAGAGTTCAAAACCAGATCAATGGGAATGAAAGTTTAAAAGAATTCTCTGGGTTTTGATCAACAAAGAGAAATTCCACTGAAATCATACCTCCAGTATCTTTTGCCTAATCAGATTACATCTGCCATTTCAGTAAAAAAAAGTCTATATTTTAGACCTATATATAGGTCACACCAGTATACATTGGGGATATAGGAACATAAGAATTAGGAGCAGGAGTCGGCCATATGGCTCCTCGAGCCTGCTCCACCATTCAATAAGATCATTACTGATCTTCGACCTCAACATCACTTGCCCGCCCGATCTCCATATCCCTTGATTCCCTTAGAATCCAAAAATCTCTATAAAACATCTATATAAAAATATAAAACATATATGAAGTGGAAACTCATGCACCATTTCCTGAGGTGACACAGCACATTCCTGGTATCAGGTTCCCTGTACATCTTCATTCATCATTTTAACTGCACAGGGGGGAAAAAAAAACTTTAAAACTTTTCAAATTGCCTGACACATCCACTTACTGCTGCCACCAGCCAACGTCACTCTGCTTACGACCAGTGGTGAACTTAGACCTGTCAAACTTCTCATTTTCAGTGATATCTGAAAAGAATCACTGTGTGTGTTTTGTAGTCAGTAGTAACCAGAGTTTGATTCATTTCAGTAGGTCTGTAACATGCATCTTTCTTCATTATCCAGTTCCAGTAGTCTGACCTGTCCTGGACTGGTCTGAACTGCACAAGCAAAAACTAGAAAGATCAAAACAACAAATTATCCTTAGGGCCTGAGTGATGCAGTGGGTTACCACACGGTTCCTTCCACCTCTGGGACTTGGGTTCAAATCAAGCTCAGAAGCTCCTGTGTGAAATGATTTTTGGACAGTCTCAAACCCAACATCTAGTGTGTTTGGGCCCCTAAGTTGCCACCTTACCCACAGCACTAGTGTGGGAAATAGAACACACTGGCAGTAAAGGACGCTCGTCCAAGGTTGGTACAGGTTGAGCGTCCCGAATCCGGCAACCTCGGGACTGAGGCCGAGCCGGTTTCCCCGGACTTTGGAACGTGTTTCTGTTGTCCGAAGTCCGGAAACGCCCGAGCCCAGGTTGCGATATTTCCGGACTTCGGACATCAGAAACACGTGCCGAGTCCGGAAATGCCTGGGCCCAGGTTGCGCTTTTTGGTACGATAGCAAAATACTGCGGACGCTGGAAATCCGAAATAACAACAGAAAACGCTGGAAAAACTCAGCAGGCCAGGCAACATCCGTGGAGAGAGAAATAGAGTCAACGTTTCAGGTCGAAACCCTGTGTTTTTTCAGTCCCGACGAAGGGTTTCGACCTGAAACGTTGACTCTATTTCTCTCTCCACGGATGTTGCCTGGCCTGCTGAGTTTTTCCAGCATTTTCTGTTGTTGTTCCAGCTCTTTCAACTTTGACAGGCCTTGATGCAACTACACCAACAGACCACAAGAGGGAGAATACATACTGTAAGCAAACGCTTGATAAAGCAGTTGAGTCGCCCCAATGAAAACTGAGCTTCTGGAACTAAGATACCCTGGCCTCCATTTTAAAGGATCCCATTGATGGGCTTGGAGCCATGCCTAGACTTATGTTTGACGCAATTTGCCACTTCCTCCTTTATTAGCAGTGCTCTGATGTAAAAAAACAACCATACATCAGGATTAACATCACCCTGGGACTGAGAACGCAGATGAACCAAAAACAATAAATTAGCCTAACATCAGTAACAAAATAATGGAATCTATTTTCAGGGGTTGGCTGGAGAAGTACCTGTGCAGCAATAGTTTAACCGTCAGCATGGATTTAAAGAAAGACTTGCATTTATATCACGCCTTTCACATCAGGACGTCCCAAAGTGGTGTACAGCCAATGATGTACTTTTGAACTGTAGTCACTGTTGTAAAGTAGGAAACAGAGCAGCCAATTTGCGCACAGCAAGCTCCCACAAATGGCAAGGGGATAATGACCAGATAATCTGTTTTTAAAAAGGGAAAAAAATTCTCTATGACAAATAACCTTGACTTACAGGACAGATAAAGTAGATTGTGGAACTCCCTCTGCAGTTTATTTGGAACTTTAGAAAGCTTTAGAAAAACTTTCAAAGTTCCACAAAGGAAGAGGTCTATTTAAGCTAAAAACCACAGGCAACCAAGGCTGATTAAGAAGGTGGTTAAAACAACAGGAAACCGAGTACTAATGAGAGGCAAATGTGAGATGGGGAAGATGTGCTGTGTGGACTCTTGCAGGGGCCAATATCAGTATCCAGGTTAAGTTTGTCAAATTTACTGAAGACACTAAAAAAGGGAGCAAAATGTTGGAAATCTGAAATAAAAACAGAATCAGCTAGAAACACACAGGTTGCCAGCACCTGCGCAGAGAGAACAGTTGACATTTCACACTCCTACCCTTTCTCAGAACTGGAAAATAAGAGATGAACAAGCATATTAATAAAATCTTTAAAAGGGGGAGTGGAGGGAAAACAAACAAACACCAGCGAGGAAGTACCAGTGGATTTTTGGATGATGTAAAGATCATCTCAGTCAAGTGATGTAAAATAGCATTAAAGGGGGTTAAAGAAACAAAGAATAAGCAAATCGCTAGAGCAATGGGAGTTTAATGAAAAGGCAAGAAAATGGGGGAAGATGGAAAACATAGAAAACCTGGGGTCAGGTTTGAAATTAAAACACTGGCAAAGTACTGTGGACCCACCAATTCCAACAGGAGAAAAAACAGATCAAATGGGAGGGCACATATCCCTTCAGTACTGGGAGGGCACATATCTCTTCAGTACTGTGTTCTGATAAAGGGTTTCTTCCCACCTGGTTGCCATTTTTGGTGGGGAGGCCAGGGGTGGGGAGGAGGGAGCAGGGCAGGGGAGGGGAACAGACCCTCTGGAAGTGAATCAGCCTCACTGTGGGCTTGTCTTTTTGCCAACGCCCCTCACATGAGGATCCAGATTAAACAGTTGCTGATGAATCAGCCTGGTACATTGCACTGGACTTCAACGTTTAGAACATCAAGGGGGTTGGCATGTTGCAAACTATCCTGTGTAGGTTCTTCATCCACCAGGGCGGATATCCATCATATAGCCAATGAGGAAACTTGAGGCTCGTGACAACAGCTGCTGCAATCTATTGTATGAGAGCATATGTTCTGATATCCAGTGGGTTAACTTTAGCCTCACCCACCCAGGGTAAATGGAAAGGAACATCAGGTGTGGTTTAAAATGGGCAGCCGATCCCATTCATTCAACTTCCTGCTGAGCGAGTTAAGGTCAAATTACTTGCCAGGATTCAGTACCTAACATGTTTGGGTTTGAGAGAGGCAAGTAGCTGCTGCTAAAGCTCCACATGGCCAACTGGCGGAACTATCATTCAATGGAGTATGGTGGCTGTCTACGGTGTGATCTGACGGATGGTGGCAACACCAACACACACACACACTCTTTATGAAGGGTTGTGCTGCCCACATGCTCCTGGGTACCTGCTGTCTGCCTAGCCAGGCTCAAACCTGAGCTCGTCAGTTATCGACTGACCAACTAATGAGATAAGTGGAAACTCTTTAGAGTTAAGGTAGCTTGAAAAGGACATGGCAACTGAAAACTGGAAGTCTGTCACGCACTTGGTAATCTGTTTCCGGTTAGGCAGGTCTACAGCGCTCCAGGGCAATGCTGATAACTGACCAGCATGCTTGACTCCTTAGTGAGATCCAGAGGACCAGACATATCACTCGGAGCTTGGCTCCAGGTAACTCTGCAAGTCAATAGCCCAATGTGTAGGGTGATCCCAGCTGGCCAAGGAGCAAGGAGCTTACCAATGCTGTGTGCTGATAGGCTGCACGGTTTTAGCTGGTTAATTTCCATCAGTACCCCTGCATACATCTGGGGTCCTTAAGCCTTGGCCTGTGGTGAATTAGCTGATTTCAACCAGGGCAGCATTTGAGGCCCTACAACTGGCCTTAGGGTGGCCCTGGGCTAAAGAAGGGTGGGGGCAAAATCAGCTGGGATTCTAGTTGACAAGTCCTACCCAGTGACCCCCGCTGGAGGTTAAATCATAGTAACACCAGTCGACCATGTGGCCCCCCCAAGCCTGTTTTGCCATTCGGTTAGATCATGGCTGATCTGTACCGCAACTCCATTTACCTGTCTCTGCTCGATATCCCTTGATACGCTTATCCAACAAAAACCTAGCGGTCTCAGTCTTGAACATTTCAGTTGACTCATTATCCACAGCCTTTTTGGGGGAGCGAGTTCCTGATTTCCACTACCCTTTGCATGGAAATATCTTAGCTCTAACTTTAAGATTATAATATTAGAATTCAACTTGCAGGTGTCAAGATGAGAGGTTGCCAAGTGGCCTTTTTACTTCTGCTATGGATGCTGGGATAACACACTCAACAAAATGTCCCCGAGAGCAAAAGAGGGAACAACATCTTCTGTCAAAAGGTTAAGTTTAAGCCTCACTGCAGAACTTAACACCTAATCTGGGCTGACAATTCCTTGCAGGTATGAGGCAATTATCAGTGTCTCCATTCTTTGGTGGTTCAGTAGAAGTTAATAATAGGGAGTTCTGATGTACTGACTGATATTCTCCCCCCCCCTCCCCAACTTCACCAACACAATTACAAACAATGCAAATACAAATAAAACTAACTATTGCAAATCTGAAACAAAAACAGAAAATGCTGGAAATACACAGTAGGCCTGTCAAGCCCAGATGCTGATAAAGTTGCTGTGCATTTCCACTGTCCTTTTTTAAAACTGGTCATTCATGTCACAGCTGTTTTTGGATGACCTAGCCATGTACAAAATGACTGCACATTCACCTAAGCAACAACAGCGACTGCACTTCAAAGTAATTTATTTAATGTGAAGCAATTTGCAATATTTCTGGGAGATGTGATAAAACACTATACAAATGCAAATTCCCTGTTTTCATCTCGGCAACATTCTACGGCCAGTTTAGTCATGAATGGAAACATATGGAGCAGAAAATAAGCCACAGGTGAGGGCGAGTTGAGCTTCAAGTGGCTCCCAAGCCATTTTACTGAGTACCACTGTGCTAGGGAAAGCTAGGCAATGCTGTAATCGGGACATAGGTGCATGTTAACTGAGTGATTATTTTAAAAGTTTAAGGGGGGAGAATTGAGTTGTACCCCCTTTGGGGCGCTAACTTCACTGGGGTGCTACTTTTAGCGCACTGAAAAAGTTAGCGCCCCCGCAGCTGAAATTCATCGGTAGCGCCCCAAAAGGGAAGCGTGGCGCTACTGTAAACGCCCCACCTCCCTCTTGGGGCGCTGCGAGGGAACACTGCGGCACGTCGCGCTGTGGTACTGTAGGCCTTCCCTTTTTAAAGGGGAGGGGTCTTGCGCAGCGCAACCCATTAAATATATTCATTAAATATATTCAAGAAGGAGTTAGATATATTTCTTAAGGCTAAAGGGATCAAGGGGTATGGGGAGAAGGCAGGGGCAGGGTACTGAATTTGGATGATCAGCCAGGATCTCATTAAATGGCAGAGCAGGCTCGAGGGGCTGAATGGCCTACTCCTGCTCCTATCTTCTATGTTTCTATGCATCTATGTGGGTGTTGAATGAAGGCAGAATTGGGCTGGTCTCAGACGTGATGCCTTCCCGGCGACTCTGCAATGAGCACATAGCTGCCAGCACTCTCGATCTGGGTTCACACATGAAGAATTATGACTTGGGTGTGGCACTGGAGAGCGAAGTGCCTGTGGCCAATAACAGTCACCATCTGAGGAAGGGAGAAAATTGGAAAAAATACATGTCTTCCCAGGAATACACAGTATAAATTCCTGAACACTCTGCAGTCACAGACTGTATAACCAAGATGTCCAGAAGTGTTAGATGCAGCCTATTTCTGTGAAAACTAAGCGCATTGGGACTATGCTGAAGGCGCTATATAAATGCAACTCGCTGTTGGTGTTGAAACCAAAGCAGCAAATAAAAGCAAACTGATCAGAAAGACAGATGTTAAATCTAAATACTGCAGGGGGCAGCTCCCGCTCCCAGTGATCTTTAGCTTGAACATTTGTGAACAGCAGGTATCATCTCATTAAATTCACACAAAGACCCAGGCCAATTTACTTGCAATCATTTGTAGACTCCCTCCGCCGAAGGGATGGACATCAGAGTGGGAGAACACCAAACGGACATCAAAGGATCTTAATTACTGCTCAACACATACAAATAACCTAGTGCAACAAGCTTAGGGACATTTATTAAATTGAGTTAAATCTCAATAAGTCGGTTGGCGAAAAGGAAAAGCTTTGCTGGTTTTAAACACATTATACATCATATCGAAGGCTCACAGCTTCTTCCTTCTTGTAAGGCTCTGAAACACTCCTTGTGCATAAACTGAAATACATTTAAATCCAGAGTACCAAGTATTAAGCAAAAAGAAGGCGTGTTTACATCATTTTACCATTGGAGCAAAGCAGCTTCTGGTTCACGCCAATAATAAAGTTGTATATTTCCGACCGAACTCTGGAGTGAGACTCCCGGAGGAGCTACTTTGATACTGTAGGGAGGGTAAAAACCAGTATGGTGTCAAACCAGACCTAAAAAGTTCTCAGGGGGCCCCATTGATACCCTGCTGCCTGCATTGTGTAAACATTTATAATGTAACTGGCGGGAGAAGACCTGTGCAAATGCGTGTCATCACATGTACACAAGAGCTCCAACTCTACGGTCTTAAAAGAAGTGGCTGCAGAAGTAGTGGATGCATTGGTTGTAATCTCCCCAAATTCCCTGGATTCTGGAGAGGTCCCTATTCAAGAAAGGAGGGAGACAGAAAGCAGGAAACTATAGACCAGTTAGCCAAACATCTGTCATTGGGAAAATGCTGGAGTCCATTATTAAGGAAGTACTAGCAGGACATTTAGAAAATCATAATACAGTCAAGCAGAGTCAGCATGGTTTTATGAAAGGGAAATCATGTTTAACAAATTTGCTGGAGTTCTTTGAGAATGTAATGAGCAGGGTGGATAAAGGGGAACCAGTAGATGTAGTGTATTTGGATTTCCAGAAAGCATTCGATAAGGTGCCACTTAAAAGGTTACTGCATGTTAAGAGCTCATAGGGTTGGGGGTAATATATTAGCACGGATAGAGGATTGGCTAACTAACAGGAAACAGGGAGTCGGGATAAATGGGTCATTTTCAGGTCGGCAAACTGTAACTAGTGGGGTGCCTCAGGGATCAGTGCTGGGGCCTCAATTGTTTACAATTTATATTAATGACTTGGATGAAGGGACCGAGTGTAATGTAGCCAAATTTGCTGATGATACAAAGATAGGTGGGAAAACAAGTTGTGAAGAGGACACAAAGAATCTGCAAAGGGATATAGACAGGTTAAGTGAGTGGGCGAAAATTTGGCAGATGGAGTATAATGTGGGAAAATGTGAGGTTATCCACTTTGGTAGGAAAAATAAAAAAGCAAATTATTATTTAAACGGAGGGAGACTATAAAATAATGCAATACAGAGGGATCTGGGGGGCCTTGTACATGAAACACAACAAGTTAGCATGCAGATACAGCAAGTAATTAGGAAGGCAAATGGAATGTTGGCCTTTATTGCAAGGGGATGGAGGATAAAAGTAGGGAAGTCCTGCTACAACTGTACAGGGTGTTGGTGAGACCACACCTAGAGTACTGCATACAATTTTGGTCTCCTTATTTAAGGAGGGATATACTTGCATTGGAGGCAGTTCAGAGAAGGTTCACGAGGTTAATTCCTGAGATGAAGGGGTTGTCTTATGAAGAAAGGTTGAGCAGGTTGAGCCTATACTCATTGGAGTTTAGAAGAATGAGAGGTGATCTTATTGAAATGTATAAGATTCTGAGGGGGCTTGACAGGGTAGATGCTGAGAGGATGTTTCCCCTCGTGGGGGGAATCTAGAACTAGGGGGCAAAGTTTCAGAATAAGGGGTCACCCATTTAAGACGGAGATGAGGAGGAATTTCCTCTCTCAAGAGGGTCGTGAATCTTTGGAATTCTCTACCCCAGAGAGCTGTGGAGGCGGAGTCATTGAATATATTCAAGGCGGAGATAGACAGATTTTTGAACGATAAGGGAGTCTAGGGTTATGGGGAGCAGGCAGGAAAGTGGAGTTGGGGCCAAGACCAGATCAGCCATGATCTTATCGAATGGCGGAGCAGGCTCGAGGGGCCAAATGGCCTGCTCCTGCTCCTACTTCTTATGTTCTTAGCCGTAGTCTAAGTTTACCCTAAAGGTTTGCAGGTTTAAAAAAAGCACATTTAGTACACTGATCCATAAATGCTGATCCATACTGGACAAGCTTAAATAGTTATTGTATTAACGAGGTGCGCGGTCCTCCCTCAATCAACAATAACAGGTGTGAAATTGGGAGGACTGATAATTCCTCTTTACTTGCATCAACCTCTAATTAAAAAGAGGGAGGTTGATGCTGTGTCGGGTTGGAAGTTCTTCCCCATGTGGATCCAATTCCTTAAGCAAACTGCACTGAAAACCCCCTTCTTCATTAAGCACCCTCTCCTACAATACTGTCTATTCCGAAACTTGTTTTTGAGGATATTCCTTACAAAATGAGAGAGACACTTTAATCTAAAGGAGGACCTCTCTTGAAAAATTGGAACCGTCAATTAGTTTTTTGGAGCATCACAGGATAATCACATAGTGGCGGAATGAAATGTACCACATAGTACACGCAACAACCGAGATTGCTGGAAGGCAAAACTGCAAACGCAACGCCTTTCTTCAGTAACGGCGACAGCAATAAGCCAGGATATTGTAGGCCAGTTAGTATTAATTCAGTTGTTGGTAGACTACTGAAATCTATAATACAGAATGAAAGCACTTGGAAAATACGAGTTAATCAGGATCAGTCAGCATGGATTGCTAAAAGACAGGTCATGCTTGACCAATCTTATAGAATTCTTTGAAGAAATAAGACGCATGGTGGATAAAGGAAATGAAGTGGATGTGGTTTATATGGATCTTCAAAAAGTATTTGATAAGGTACCATAGGAGTGACTTATGGCAAAGATAATGGTATATGAAATTGTGTGGCCACGTGGAAAGAGATGATTGGAGAGCAGAAAGCAAAGGGTAGGGGTAAAAGGACATTTCTCAGACTGGAAAGAGGACTATGTTGAGTCTGCTTTTATTTACTATAGACATATGATTTGGACTTTAAATAGCTAACGCTTTATATAGCTGACCACTATATGGTCAGGTAAATGGTGATAGGCTGTTTCCAATGGTCTGTGAGATAGCGACTAGAGGATGCAAATTTAAAATAATCACAAAGAATTAAAGAGCAAGTTAGAAAATATATCTTAAAACACAAAAGTGGTTAGAATGTGGAATTATTTTAAAAGCAGAGATCATAAGTACTTTTAAAACAGAATCAGATAGTTGCTTGAAAGCGAGTAGCTACAAGGAGAGAGAGATTAGGCTCAGTGGCTCATATAGAGAGAAACACGGCACTGCTGGAGTGGCTTATTTCTGGGTTGTCACATTCTATGATGCCACACACTGTTGAGTTGAGCCAGTCTGGATCACATTCTAGAAAAATGTCAAGTGGGCTATTCTCTCTCTCTCTCAACATTTGTAATGTTGTATTGGCACAATGGCAGGTGAAGTCAGGGCAGAGACACTCCGGTGACCTAAATATCTCAGTGGAGTGGCCGTTTGTTATTCATAGAGGAATCGTAGAAACTTACAAAGAAGACCACCATTCGGCCAGTCATGCCTGTGCTGGATCTTTGAAGGAGCAGTCGTGCTTGGTCCCACATCCCTGATTTTTATAAGAACATAAGAAATAGGAGCGGGAGTCGGCCATTTGGCCCTTCGAGCCTGCCCCGGCATTCAGTAAGATCATGGCTGGTCTTCTACCTCATCTCCACTTTCCTGCACTACCCCCATATGCCTTGATTCCCTTAATATTCAAAAATCTATCGATCGCTGTCTTGAATATGCTCAACGACTGAGCCTCCACAGCCCTTTGGGGTAGAGAATTCCAAAGATTCACCACCCTCTTTGTCCGAAACCCGCTAAGTTCCTCATCCTCAAGTACCTGTCCAACTCCCTTTTAAAATTATTTATAGAATCAGCTTCCACCACCTTATTCTCAGCAAGAATAATATTCTGTACTCCTTTTTTTCCCATCAGGGTAGTTGGCACTAGGCAATTCCTACTTCTGGTACCTAAAGGCCAGTCTCAAGGACTTTTTCCAGTCTCTCTCCTTCTCCTCCTCCTAATTTAAGTATTAAGTCCCACTCACCCTTCATTCCCATGGGATGCTGGGAGAATGTTTCCCTTGGCTGGGGAGTCTAGAATCAGGGGCCACAGCCTCAGGATAAAGGGTAGGCCATTCAGGACTGAGATGAGAAGACATTTCTTCACACAGAGGGTGGTGAATCTTTGGAATTCTCTACCCCAGAGAGCTGCGGAGGCTCAGTCATTGGGTATATTCAAAACAGAAGTTGACAGATTTCTGACTAGTAAAGGCATCAAGGGATATGGCGATAGGGCCGGTGAATGGAGTTGAGGCAAAAGATCAGCCATGATCTCAATGAATGGCGGAGCAGGCTCGAAGGGCCGAATGGCCTACTCTTGCTCCTATTTCTTATGTTCTTATAATTAATGGCCCACATTGGCACCCCGCCCTTAACACTTTGAATTTCGAATCATCATTCTGATCTACAAATCTTTCCATTGCCTTGCTCCATCGACCATTGCAACTAACTGTATGTAGCCCTGCACCCCTCCCGTCATTTGAATCTGGCATCTTGTCCATCTGTTCCATTAGTGGTGGCAGAGCCTTCAATTGTCTCGGTTGTAATCTTCAAAACTCCCTCCCTAAACCCTCTGCCTTCCTTCCCACCTTTAAAAGACTTCTCAAAACCTCTCTCTTTGACCAAGCTTCGAATCACCTCTTGTAACTTTCCTACAAAGGCTCAGCTGTGAAGCGCCTTTGGCCGTTTTTCCATATTAAAGGTACTATCTAAATGCACATTTTTAGTGACAGATTCCAGCGGTGTGTGATAATAATTCTAAATTAATGAGAGATTACTTAACTTGGAAAGTCTTTCTCATTCTTTGAATTATTGCATATGCCATATAAACAATCTGTCCCATCCATCCTCTCAAACCGAGAAGTATAATGCAGTCTGGCACATAATGTGACACCGTTGTTCAAGAAAGGGTGTAAGGACAATCCTAGTAACTACAGGCCGGTCAGTTTAAACATCAGTGGTGGGTAAAGTTTTAGAAACAATAATCAAGGAAAAAATTAACGGGCACTTGAAGAGGTTTAAGCTAATTAAGGAGGGCCAACACGGATTTGTAAAAGGCAGATCGTGTTTGACTAATCTAATTGAATTTTTTGTTGAAGTAACAGGGAGGATTGATGAATGGATGTTGTCTACATGGATTTTCGGAAGGCGTTTGACAAAGTACCACATAGAAGGCTGGTTAACGAAATTGATGCTCGTGGAGTAGGTGGATCAGTGGCAGCTTGGATAAGGAATTGGCTTAAGGACAGAAAACAGCAAGTTATGGTAAATGGCTGCTTTTCAGACTGGAGGATGGTAGACAGTGGTGCTCCCCAAGGGTCAGTGCTGGGGCCACTGCTTTTTTTGATCCATAAATGACCTGGATATTGGAATACAGAGTAGAATTTCTAAATTGCCGATGACCCCAAACTTGGGGGTGTGGCAAACAGTGATGATGATACTAATCGACTGCAACAGGACATAGATAGGCTAGCAGAATGGACAGACAAGTGGCAGATGGAATTTAATACAGAGAAGTGTGAGGTGATGCATTTTGGCAGAAGAAACAGAGAGAGGTAATATACACTTAATGGCACAGTTTTAAAGAGCGTGCAGGGACAGAGGGACCTGGGAGTTAATGTGCATAGGTCCCTGAAGGTGGCAGGACATATTGAGAGAGTGGTTAGCAAAGCATCTGGGATATTGGGCTTCATAAATAGAGGTATTGAGTACAAAAGCAAAGAAGTTATGCTGAACCTTTATAAAACGCTGGTTAGGTCACAACTGGAGTATTGCGTCCAGTTCTGGTCACCACACTTTAGGAAGGACGTGAAGGCCCTTGAGAGGGTGCAGAAGAGATTTACCAGAATGGTTCCGGGGATGGGAGATCTTAGCTACAAGGACAAGTTGGAGAAGCTGGATTTGTTTTCATTAGAACAAATGAGTTTGAGGGGTGATTTGATAGAGGTGTACAAGATTATGATGGGTTTGGATAGGCTAGACAGAGAAAGGCTGTTCCCACTAGTTGATGGTACAAGGACTAGGGGACACAGATTTAAGGTTTTGGGCAAGAGATACAGGGGGGATGTGAGGAAAAACTTTTTTACGCAGCAAGTGGTGAGGACCTGGAACTCGCTGCCGATGGAAGTGGTGGAAGCGGAGACACTCAATGTTTTCAAAGGGAGACTGGATAGGCACTTGAGGGAAATAAACTTGCAGGGCTACGGGGATAAAGCGGGGAAGTGGGATTGACTGCATTGCTCCACAGAGAGCCGGCATGGACTTGATGGGCCGAATGGCCTCCTTTTGTGCCGATATGACTCTATAATTTTATGTCGATGCATTTTGGTTTATCCATACTTGTCCTTCCATCTTAGTTACTCTGGTGAAAATCAAACTGCCACTCTAGTGAGCTGCCCAGGTATTTATAGGCCCTTAAGTGTGGATGGGACCACAAGGATAGCTACACCCTAATTTCACTGATCATCATGCCACAACGAAACCACAAAACCTCCAAATGGGGCACATCCCATCTTGAGGTTTCCCTAGAACATGATCCAGACTAGCTCAACTCCAGCACTGTGGAAGTTTCATCAATCGAAGAATGAGGAAGACACCACCAGATAGAGACTTCCAGCATTTTCTGTTTTTATTTCAGATTTCCAGCATCTGCAGTAAGATAGAGATTTTCTTTTTCAAAATGCCACCATTATTGGCCTGGGGAGAAGGTTCACAATACAGCAGACATTGTGTATCTCATGAGTAATGACTTTTGTGAAGCAATTTTGGAGTTTAAAATGTTGGTGTCTACTTAAGAAAAATACTTTGTACTGGAAAGCACAGTGATGCAGTGATGTTCCCACACGGCTTTTAACATTTCTCCTCGGACAAATAGAACGGCCTTTCAGAGCACAACACCGCATAACAGCAGCTCTTTCTAGTTGAACAAAACTGCACTCCAGGTAACACCTGGATTTCTGTCTAAGGCCCAACATTCTTTGACTAATATTTCACAACTGTGTGCCACCTAGTAAATAAGAGACAGTTCATGAATAAATTTAGCAAAACAAATAACTATTAAAGAGAGGGGAGAGGAGAGACAACATTGAGAGAAAAAGCCACAATAGTTGGACTCAGCACTATGGCTGGTCACTGCTTTAGAGAGGGTAGGAAGTCGGAGGTAGGAGAAGCTAAACATTTAGTACCTGCATTCAATTCAATTCAATTCAAATCACTTTATTGGCATGACAAGTTACATCTTATGTTGCCAAAGCATCGAAAAACATTCATGTTTGTTCACAAAAATACAATCTATCCATACAGTGTATAAACAGATATATCCCTGAGTGTATAAATATACTTTCATATAATTTATATATACTCTTTTCTTATATTTAGTGGTTGTCCCTCTGTTTATGGCAAGCTGTAACATAGTGTGCCGCTAGTGTTACACAATTTCTCTCTTCCCCTAGTAGGTATGGGAGTTTTTGGTCGTCATTCAAATTTCTGAATTCTGGGCATATTTTTGAGAATTTTGGGTAGAAATTCTCCCTTATGCCCTGATATTTTCTACAAGCTGTGAGGAAGTGCATCTCTGTCTCCACCACTCCCTGACTGCAGTGAGAGCATATCCTGTCCTCTCTTGGTAGCGGGTCTGCCTGTGTCTACCTTTTTCGATCGCCAGGTTATGTTCACTAAGTCTGTACATTGTCAAAGTTTTTCTCAGTTTGCTATCCTTTACCATGGTCAGGTAATCAGCCATGTTGTATTGTCTGTTTAGGGCCAAGTAGCAATTGAGTTTGCTTTGGGTTTTTGTTGTTTCTGCCCAATATGACAGATATTTTTCCTTTTGCTTAGCGACGATTGTGTTGGGTCGAATTCTTTGTGTTACGCTGTCACTGTCCTGGGGCTAGTTATTGTTAGTAGTGTTAGTAGTTACTTCACTGAGTCCCAGGACTAGTTGACTGAGGGTATTCTTCTTTATGGTCCTCTCTTGGCATTTCAGGGCTTCGTAATGATAGCATTGGGGATTGCTCATTTCTAGGTGTTTCCAAATTTGGTGGCTCTTTTTTGGATAGTGATTATTAATGGATATTGGCCTAGTTCTGCCCTGCATGCATTGTTTACGGTTTTCCTTTGAGTCCGGAGGATACTTTTACAGAATTCTGCATGTAGGATCTCAATTGGGTGTTTGTCCCATTTTGCAAATTCTTGTCGTGTTAGCGGTCCCCACACCTCACTGCCACAGTGTGCAATTGGTTCAATTACTGATTTGAAAATTTTGAGCCAAATGCTAATTGGGATTTCTATTTGGATTGATTTTTTAATGGCATAGAAAGCCCTTCTTGCTTTCTCTTTCAGTTCATTCACAGCCAGTTTGAAATTTCCCATAGAACTGATTTTTAAGCCCAAGTATGTGTAGTTAGTGGTTTGTTCAATTTTGGTTGTTCCTAATGTGAAATTTATTTTGGGTCCCTGATGTCTGGATCTTTGCTGGAACACAAGGACTTTGGTTTTTTGGGGATTTATTGTCAGGGCCCAAGTCTGGCAGTACGACTCCAGCAGATCCAGGTTCTGCTGTAGACCCTCCTTAGTTGGTGACAGCAGAACCAGGTCGTCTGCATAGAGGAGGAATTTAACCTTGGATTCATATAGGGTGAGGCCGGGTGCTGTAGATTGTTCAAGTAGTTTTGCCAATTCATTTATGTAAATATTAAAGAGTGTCGGTGAGATTGGCGAGCCCTGCGTCACCCCCCGCCCCTGTGGGAAGTATTTTGTTTGTTTGTCTCCAATTTTAACTGCACATTTGTTGTTTGTATACATTGATTTAATTACATCATATGTTTTTCCCCCTACCCCGCTTTCGATAAGTTTCAGGAATAAACCGTCGTGCCAGATGGAATCGAAAGCCTTCTGGAAATCTATAAAGCATGCGTAGATTTTGCTTTTGTTTTGATGAACGTGTTTGTCAATTAGGGTCTGTAGGGTGAAGATACGATCTGATGTTCTATAGTTTGGCAGGAATCCAATTTGGCTTTTACTCAAGACATTGTGCTCCTCAAGGAAGTTTATAAGTCTTTTGTTTATGATACTACAGAATACCTTCCCCAGGTTACTGTTTACACAGATGCCTCGATAGTTATTTGGGTCGACTTTGTCCCCACTTTTGTATATGGGCGTTATGAGTCCTTTGTTCCAGATATCAGGGAAGTAACCGACACTCAGAGCCAAGTTGAAGAGTTTTAGGATAGCCAGTTTCATTTTATCGTCTGTGTGTTTAATCATCTCGCTTAGTATGCCGTCTGCCCCGCAAGCTTTTCCTGGTCGCAGGTCCTTGAGTTTTTCAAAAAGTTCTTTTTCTGTTATTATGGAGTCTAGTGGGTTTTGGTCATCTTTTATGGCCATTTCGAGCTTTTCCAGTTTTTTGC
Source organism: Somniosus microcephalus (assembly GCF_052327205.1). Lineage (NCBI taxonomy): Eukaryota > Metazoa > Chordata > Chondrichthyes > Squaliformes > Somniosidae > Somniosus > Somniosus microcephalus. Next base: position 27,838,254 of record NC_141005.1, on the reverse strand, counting down.
ATATTTGGTGTTGCTCTGGCCTTAGTGTGTTTTTCTGGTATAATTTTTCAAAGTGGCTTTCCCATGTGTCTCCATTTTGAATGGCCAATTCGTCGTGTTGTTTTTTGTGTAATGTATTCCAGTTGTCCCAGAAACAATTCATGCAACTAGAATCTAAACCCACCCTGTTAGACATAATTACATCTTCAGTCCCTTCAGATATCAACGTCACTGTTCAGAACAAACGATTAGCTCCGAGAATGGAGCTGGTATGTTTACAAAACACTGAGCATATACTTGACAACCATGACACAGACTCTCCTACAAAAAGATTTGTATTTATGATTAAATAAAAAAGTTTATAGAAATTAGCTCCACATTCCCTAATTTCCATAATTTGCATAGGAGTTCGTGTTTTCGCGTTGGATCCACTGCAATTTGCTACAGATTAGTTTTGTAAACCCGATGGTATACGTCAGAGCCTTGCTCCGAGAACTCAACTTTCTACATTTTCAGTTCACTGTTCTCTAGCTTTTGGTTTTACGATAGAGAATATTGAGCCCCTGGAGCGAGGCTTTGGCCAGTACCATTGGGTTTACAAAAACAATTCGTAGTGAATTGTACGGAAATTCCATGTACAGCATATATTCTAAATGTATTCCTTTTTCCTTATCAAGGTGAGGATTCTACCCCTGGGGAGTTATACACTATCCCATTCCACGCACTCTGCGACAACAAACACTCCTCGGTTAGTTAGTTGCACAGTAAAACCTCCTCTGCAGTGACTCAATCATGTGACTCGGACTCAGTCCCAGAAGCCTTACTGAATCAGTGTGATATCTTTTCATTTCCAACACGGGCCACTTTGTGGCCTCTCCAAGTGAGACTGTCGATTCATGCTGTGTTCAGGGGTGGGGGGGATGACAGCGGGGATTGAGACCGAATAAAACATCTCATACAATCGGTGGTTAGAGGTGAGTTCAGGATCTGAACCCAGAGGTGAAAAATCGAGTGCCTAATCCACTGTGTGCACTAGTATTCAGTACTAACACGAAAACAAAGACAGAAAGAAAAGATAGACTTGCATTTATATCGCGCCTTTCACAACCACCAGACGTCTCAAAGCGCTTTACAGCCAATGAAGTACTTTTTTGAAGTGGAGTCACTGTTGTAATGTAGGAAACCTGGCAGCCAATATGCGCACAGCAAGCTCCCACAAACAGCAATGTGATAATGACCAGATAATCTGTTTTTATGATGTTGGCTGAGGGATAAACATTGGCCAGGACACTGGGGATAACAGTGTCATACCCAGGAGTAAATGCAAGAGGAGTCGGAGGGAAAGTCATCCTCAAGCAAACTTGCACGCTACCTGGGGACAAGGATCTGAAGCAGAACTGGTGTGTGCCAAAGAGGAGCCTGTTCCTTACATTGTCACTGCTCCAGGGAACTCAGGAGAGTAAAGAGAGAGATTTCAGCTCTTTTACACCAAAATGAAACATTTTTCAGTTTAAAAAAAAAATCTCCAGGGTTAAAGGTCAAGGATTGCCACACCAGCTGGAAGAAACCTACCAATAAAAAAAAGTGTTGAGTAAGCTAAAGAATACCATTATTTTACAAAATAATCGTGCAAGATGGGCTGTTGTACATTGTTAACAAAACCAGTCATGTACAGCAGGAAGTAGATAAGCTTTTTTTACACTTAGGTGCAGGTCGCTGATCAGCTGACCACAATACCACAAAGAGGCTAGATGTTAGAATTAACACGAGTACTTTATTAACAACTGGGAAACACATTTGCAAGAGTTTGCGAGGCTGAGGTGCTAGTGTCCAATTGGCGTGGGCTGCAGCAAGTTGCCGAACTCTGCACACAACAACAGCCCTAAATTTAACCCACCGAGCCACACACAGAAATGGATGTAAATTTAAGCTATTTGTATAGCATGACGCAACAACTGGCACAGTGGATGAAGGGGAGAATCCTACGCTTTCCCAGGGTGCAAGTATAGTAATCTGGGATGTTATGATTAAGGTTATCCACCAGGTGGTGCTGTAGCCAATGCTGCTACTAAGGTCAGAGGTTTGCTTCCTGTTAAGGTCAGAGGTTTGCTTCCTGTATAGGTCAGCACAAGGTGGAATGTCAGGATGCTGATGCAGGCTCTCTGCAAATGTGTTTCCCAGTTGTTAATAAAGTACTCGTGTTAATTCTAACATCTAGCCTCTTTGAGTTCCTTGTTCCACTTTCTGGATTTATTACATTTGGGCTGCAGCAAGTTGCCGAACTCTGCACACAACAGCCCTAAATTTAACCCACCGAGCCACACACACAAATGGATGTAAATTTAAGCTAATTGTATAGCATGACGCAACAACTGGCACAGTGGATGAAGGGGAGAGTCCCACGCTTTCCCAGAGTGCAAGTTATAAACTGAGCACAGTTCCTCAATTATCCAGATTTTAATACTCACATTAAACATATTCAACCTTTTTGCTGGATTTTGCCAGCAGTCTTTCACAACATTTATTGAAGAAGGAGATAAGATAGATTTCGAGACACAAAAGGGCATCAAGGGGTATGGGGAGAGAGCGGGAATATGGCATTGAGATAGAGGATCAGCCATGATCATGTTGAATGGCGGAGCAGGCTCGAAGGGCTGAATGGCTTACTCCTGCTCCTATTTTTCTATGTTTATGTTTTTTATCAGCCCTGTGAACAGGCTTTGCGTTAAATGTACGGCTACCAATAACAGGCAATCCAATACACTTTAACATTATGCAGATCAATTTGTGCTTGAAATCTGAAATTCATCACCTACACTACCAGAGACAGACCAGTAGCCACCAATCCTTCACCCGAGTGTTATACAACACAAAGTGCTCACTTCAGACTCTGCCTAAGTTTGGAAGGACAGAATCAATGTCTGCTTTCACTTTTGCGCTTCAGCATCAGGTTCTGAAATCCTCTGCAGGTGGCTCTCCTTCTTTTACGTTGCACACGAGGAGTTGGTAGCCGCGGGCACGCTGTGTAATGTGAAGACCCAGAGTGCAAAATTGTAGCAGCGGCTCCTGCGCTGAAAACTGCCACCTTAACTGAATGGCACATTAGCAGAACACATTTTCGTGGTAGCTGGCTCGCGGAATGTCAGCTTGTTTACAACCTAGGAGAGCAGCTGACAAGAGTGAGTACTGCCTCTGGCTGCATTCCTGTGGTGCAAATGTGCCTTTAAACAGTACTGTTGGGTATTTTTTAAACACACTTCAAGAGGACAGTGTGTGAAAATTCTACAACCCCACTGGAATCCCACTGACACCTTATCACCCGGTGTACAAAATTATGCTTGTGTTCAGTGATGCCTGGTTCACACTCAGCCTAAGCTGTTCTTTAAATGATTAAACACGATTGTGCAGCACTTTATCTGAAGCATGTAGGTAGAGGTCTGATGCAGAGAGCACACTTCTTGTTCAAGTAGTTCTTCCCCATCAGCCCATCACCTCCATCTGGTAAGATGAGAGTACACTAGAGTCCACAAGAATACAACAGGGGTTCTAACCTTCCTGAAGTGTAGCAACATTTATATACCTGTTAAAATTATTGCCTCCCTCTCTTTGGATCATGCTTCATTCCTCAACAGAGAATGGATGGATCATGCTTCATTCCTCAACAGAGAATGGATGGATCATGCTTCATTCCTCAACAGAGAATGGATGTTATGTCTGGAGCTCAGCTCAGGCTCAATAAAGGACACGGAGGTTGTGCAATGTCAGGTACAGCCTGAGCAAGCAAGTCAGCAAGGGGGATGGGATCACGAAGTAAGTCGATAAGTTTCTGTCAAGAGATTCTAACAACAGTCTGTGCGCAGTTAAAAAAATATATAAATCCCTAATCATTCTCGATAATGGGGCAAGGTAATGTGATTAAGGCTTTTGAGGAGGTAGCTAGGACGCTTGATTTGTAATGACTAAGTAACTCAGAGCAAAAAATAAACCTGAAAGGATTACTAAAAATAAAAAATCCCTGCATTGTTGGCAGTGTCTCCCTAATTCTGTTGTAGTGAGAGGGATTTCGAGCAAACAGCCAGTGTGCTCAAAGATTGAGCTGTGATGTAACCAGTTATGACCTCCAGGAAATTTCTTGCAGTATTGATTCCCCCAGTCCGTACTGTGATAACTGTTCTCAGCAGCAACAGCAGTTGAACAACTAGCCTCAGAGCCCCTGGGCGAGGAAAGGTAAAATAATCATAGAATTAGACCACAGAAACAAGGCCTTTAGTCCGTGTTAATGTTTATCCATCTCATAAGCAGTTGTCCTAATCCCATATGTCCATCCTGTTCCCTTATCAGCAGTTGGGTGGGTGGAAAAAGTCCGCACCAAATCAAGAAGTGTGAGAAAAACACCATCAGAGCATGTGGGCAGGGTGGGGATAGTTATCCAGCTGTACACAAATGCACATTGCGTGAGAAATAAAATGAGTCAGTTAGAAGCACCAATTTGAGGTACAGATCAGCCACGATCTAATTGAATGCCAGAACAGGCATGAGGAGCTGAATGGCCAATTCCTGTTCCAATCCCTTAATTTCCCTTTTCTTCAACCACCTGTCTATTTTTAAATGTCGATACGGTCTCTATTTCAAATCACTAACTCCGGTGATGTACCTTACAGCCTCACAACCCTTCACAAAAAAGAGATTTTCCTGCTCTCTGTCCTGAATCTCGAGCATTTAATCTTTTTTGTCCCCTCATTCTAGACTCCTCAATCACTGGAAAACAGTTCTATCCCTTCATAATTTTAAACATCTCTGTTAAATCACCACATAGAAACATAGAAGATAGGAGCAGGAGTAGGCCCAGCGAGTAGAAGCCCAATCGACCCAATCTCTCCTCATACGTCATTCCTGCCATCCCAGGTACCAGCCTGGTGAATCTTCGCTGCACACCCTCCATGGCAAGAACATCCTTCCTCAGATAAGGCGACCAAAACTGCACACAATACTCAAGGTGTGGTCTCACCAAGGCCCTGTACAACTGCAGCAAGACATCCTTGTTCCTGTACTCGAATCCTCTCGCTACGAAGGCCAACATACCATTTGCCTTCTTAACCGCCTGCTGCACCTGCATGCTTACCTTCAGCGACTGGTGCACAAGGACACCCAGGTCTCGTTGCACTTCCCCTTCTCCCAATCTATTGCCGTTCAGATAATAATCTGCCTTCCTGTTTTTGCCACCAAAGTGGATAACCTCGCATTTATCCACATTATACTGCATCTGCCATACATCTGCCCAATCACCCAACCTGTCCAAATCATACTGGAGTTTCTCTGCATCCTCCTCACAGCACACACGCCCACCCAGCTTTGTGTTGTCTGCAAACTTGGAGATATTACATCTGGTTCCCTCGTCTAGATCATTAATATATATTGTGAATAGCTGGGGTCCTAGCACCGATCCCTGCGGTACCCCACTAGTCACTGCCGGCCACTCGGAAAAAGAGCCGTTTATTCCAACTCTTTGCTTCCTGTCTGCCAGCCAGTTCTCTATCCAAGTCAGTACCTTGCCCCCAATCCCATGTGCTTTAACTTTACACGCTAATCTCTTATGCGGGACCTTATCGAAAGCCTTCTGAAAGTCCAAATACACCACATCCACTGGTTCTCCCTTATCTATTCTACCAGTTACATCCTCAAAAAATTCCAGTAGATTAGTCAAGCATGATTTACCTTTTGTAAATCCATGTTGACTTTGTCCGATCCTGTCACTGTTTTCCAAGTGCTCTGCTATTACATCTTTTATAATGGACTCTAGCATTTTCCCCACCACCGATGTCAGGCTTACCGGTCTATAATTCCCCGTTTTCTCTCTACCACCTTCTTTGAATAGTGGGGTAACATTAGCTACCCTCCAATCCATGGGAACTGTTCCAGAATCTATAGAATTTTGGAAGATGACCAGCAATGCATCTACTATTTCTAGGGCCACTTCCTTAAGTACCCTAGGATGTAGATTATCAGGCCCTGGGGATTTATCAGCCTTCAATCCCATCAATTTCCTTAACACCATTTCCCTGCAAATACTGATTTCATTCAGTTCCTCCCTCTCTTTAGACCCTATGTTCCCCAACATCTCTGGGAGGTTATTTGTGTCCTCCTTTGTGAAGACAGAACCAAAGTATGTATTTAATTGGTCTGCCATTGCTTTATTCCCCATTATAAATTCCCCTGATTCTGACTGCAAGGGACCTACACTTGACTTCACCAATCTTTTTCTCTTCACATATTTGTAGAAGCTTTTACAGTCAGCTTTTATGTTCCCTGAAAGCTTACTCTCATACTCTATTTCCCCCCTCTTAATTAATCCCTTTGTCCTCCTTTGCTGAATCCTAAACTGCTCCTAATCCTCAGGTTTGCTGCTTATTCTGGCCAATTTTTACGTCCTCTCCTTGGATCTTATGCTATCCCTAATTTCCCTCATTAGCCACGGTTGAGTCACCTTTTTTGTTTTATTTTTATGCCAAACAGAGATGAACAAATTCTGTACTTCATCCATGCGATGTTTAAATGTTTGCCATTGCATATCCACCGTCAACCCTTTAAGTAACATTCCCCAACCCATCCTAACCAACTCATGCCTCGTACCATCGTAGTTTCCTTTATTTAAATTCAGGACCCTAGTCTCTGAGTCAAATACTTCACTCTCCATCTTAATGAAGAATTCTATCAAATTATGATCGCTCTGCCCCAAGGGGCCTCGCACAAGATTGCTAATTAATCCTTTCTCATTACATAATACCCAGTCTAAGATGGCCTGATCTCTAGTTGGTTCCTCGACATATTGGTCCAGGAAACCATTCCTATACACTCCAGGAATTCTGCCTCCACAGTATCGTTACTAATTTGGTTAGCCCAATTTATATGTAGATTAAAGTCACCCATGATAACTGCTGTGCCCTTATTGCACGCATCTCTAATTTCCTGTTTAATGCCATCCCCAACCTTGGCATTACTGTTTGGGGGTCTGTATACAACTCCCACTAACGTTTTCTGCCCCTTGGTATTTCTCAGCTCTACCCATACAGATTCCACATCATCAGAGCGAATATCCTTCCTTACTATTGTGTTAATCTCCTCTTTAACCAGCAATGCTACCCCACCTCCTTTTCCTTTTTGCCTGTCTTTCCTGAATATTGAATACCCCTGGATGTTGAGTTCCCAGCCTTGGTCACCCTGGAGCCATGTTTCCGTAATCCCAATCTTATCATATCCATTTACATCTATTTGCGCAGCTAATTCATCCACCTTATTACAAATGCTCCTCGCATTAAAAAAACAAGCCTGAAGGCTTTGTGTCTTAACACTCTTAGACCTTTTAGAACTATTATTTACTGTGGACATGTTTGATTTAAACCCTTGACTTCTCTGCCTGCCACTTTTGCTTTTCTCCTTCCTGTCTTTTGCTTCTATCCTTGTTTCCCATTCCTCTGTCTCCCTGCACAGGTTCCCAACCCCCTGCCATTTTAGTTTAAACCCTCCCGAACAGCACTAGCAAACACTCCCCCTAGGACATCGGTCCCGGTCCTGTCCAGGTGCAAACCGTCCAGTTTGTACTGGTCCCACCTCCCCCAGAACCGGTTCCAATGTCCCAGGAATTTGAATCCCTCCCCCTTGCACCATTCCTCTAGCCACGTATTCATCTGAAATAGCTTTCTATTTCTACTCTGACTAGCACGTGGCACTGGTAGCAATCCTGAGATTACTACCTTTGAGGTCCTGTTTTTTAATTTACCTCATAACTCCCTATATTCAGCTTTTAGGACCTCGTCCCGGTTTTTACCTATATCGTTGGTACAGGTAGACTATCCTTTATCCGAAAACCTCGGGACCAGCCGAGTTTCGGATAAAGGAGAATTTCGGATTTCAGAAGGTGGGTCGGCGGGGGTGTCGTGCGCACGACTTACGCTGACACTCAGCGTAAGTCAGTCGGGGTCGGCGGTTGTCGGGGCTGGCGGGGTCCGCGGGGGGGGTCGGCGGTTGTCGGGGCTGGCGGTTGTCGGGGCCGGCGGTTGTCGGGGCTGGCGGGGTCGGCGGTTGTCGGGGGTTGTCAGGGCCGGCGGGGGGGGTCGGCGGTTGTCGGGGCCGGCGGGGTTGGCGGTTGTCGGGGCCGGCGGGGGGGGTCGTGCGCACGACTTACCCTTTATCCGAACTTCCGCAACCGGAACCCTCTAAAAACCGAAGGTTTTTTCGTTCAGCGTAAGTCGTACGCACGACTTACGCTGAACGAAAAAACCTTTGGTTTTTAGAGGGTTTCGGTTTTCGGAAGTCCGGATAAAGGGTAGTCTACTGTACCTATATGCACCACGATAACTGGCTGCTCACCCTCCCCCTCCAGAATGCTCTGCAGCCGCTCCGAGACATCCTTGACCCTTGCACCAGGGAGCAACATACCATCCTGGAGTCTCGTTTGCGGCCGCAGAAACGCCTATCTATTCCCCTTAGAATAGAATCCCCTATTACTATAGCTCTCCCACTCTTTTTCCTCCTGTCCTGTGCAGCAGAACCACCCACGGTGCCAGGAAGTTGGCTGCTGCTGTTTCCCCCCGATAAGCCATCCACCCCAACAATATCCAAAGCGGTATATCTGTTTGAGGGGGGGGATGGCCACAGGGGACCCCTGCACTACCTGCCTGCGCCTACTACTCTGCCTGGCGGTCACCCATTCCCTTCCTGCCTGTGCAGCCTTTACCTGCAGTGTGACCAACTGATTAAACGTGATATTCACGACGTCCTCAGCATCGCGAATGTTCCAGTATGTATCCATTCGCAGCTCCAGCGCCGCAATGCGGTCTGCCAGTAGCTGCGGCTGGATACACTTCCCGCACATGTGGTCGTCAGAGACACAGGAAGTGTCCGATTTCCCACATAGTGCAGGAGGAGCATACCACGGCACCAAGCTGTCCTGCCATGACTTAACCTTCAATTAATTTAAATTAACTTAAATCAAATCAATACCACCAATTACACTACAATTAAATGATATATTCAAGGGCCCTTAGTTACTAGCACTAGAAACTATAACCACAAAAAAATTAAGACCGTCTAAACTTTATAAACTATGAACCTTAACTGTCAAACTATATAGTATAAATACTCACCTGGCCGTACTCACCCAATAGCTGCTCCCTCCTGCCCGCGTCACGTTTTGAATCGTGATGTGGCTCTGGAACGCCGCCGCCGCCGGTCTGAGATTGGTAAGAAAGCTCACGAAAGTGAGTTTAAATACTCACTGGGTCTCCGGTCTCACTGCTCCCGACACCAGCTGGGTCTCCGGTCTCATTGCTCCCGACACCAGCCTCTTCTCTGCTCTGAAAATAGCCCCAATTTTTCCAAGTTTGTATCTGTGTTTCCTCTCCTCAGGCAGCAACCTGTTGACACACTGTACCAGTTCCATTGCCTCAACATCCTTCCTGCAGTGTGAAGCCCAAAACTGACCAAGGTACTCCAAATGCCTTTGTAAGGTTTTATATGAATTCACCATTACATCTGGACTCGGGCAGGCTTCCAGCTCCTGACTGCTAATCAGTGACCCTGCTGAAAAGTGCATGCGTGTGAAATTTGGGTCAGGATTAACCCTCCACAGCCACATGACTGGTCTATGCTCATCGTCAAGAATGGTTACCATGCATCCACTTGCTGTGGTGTCATTTCTGATGTGCAAGTCTGGACACAGCTGGATCAGTGGCCTTCTCAAGTTGGAGAATATACACATACTAGAAGCTGAAGGTTTAGATAATTTTCTGTTGAGGACACAGGCTCAACATCTTATGCAACGGCTAATGGTATACTAGGATATTGTCTTGAAGCCATCAAATTTAAACAAGAAATGTCATTAAACAATGTGTTAAGTACCCAGGACTGGAGCACACAGAATACAGAACATTCTCGAGCCAATTTGGGGCTGGAGGCACCAGTGGGTAAAATAAAATAAGACCTTTAATCTCAGACCAGGCCCATGAAACCCACTGTGAATTACTGGTATATTAATGAATGTTTGCAAATCTTCACGATAGTGAGCTATGCTGGGGTTAATGGGTGCGCTGGACTACTCGGGAAGCAGCTCTGCATTTACATCATCAATGAGTCATTGCAGTGTGCACCCATCTACTAGCTATAGTACCCCTGTGCTCAGGAATAAACCCCCAGCTGCCTCTTGCCCTTTTCTCTCAGGCGTTCGGTGAAAATGGTTTGCTTCAGACACATTAGTCAACATTTTAATAGCAAAACATAGAAGATTCTGAGGGGGACTGAGAGTAGATGCTGAAAGGTTGTTGCCCCTGGCTGGAGAGTCTAGAACTAGGGGGCATAGCCTCAGGATAAGGGGTCGGCCATTTAGGACTGGGATGAGGAGGAATTTCTTCACTCAGAGGGTTCTGAATCTTTGGAATTCTCTACCCCAAAGGGCTGTGGATGCTGAATTGTGAGTATATTCAAGGCGGAGACAGATAGATTTTTGGACTCTAAGGGAATCAAGGGATATGGGGATCGGGAGGGAATGTAGCGTTGAGGTTGAAGATCAGCCATTGAATGGTGGAGCAGGCTCGAGGGGCCGAATGGCCTACTCCTGCTCCTAATTCTTATGTTATGAACCTAGGCATTCAGAAAAGCTGTAAAGTAAAAGGTTCCGATGGACAGATACAAACCCAAAACATCATAACCTTTTCTCTTTACAAATGCTGATGGAACTGCTGTGTATTTCCAGCAATTTTCGCTTTTTACTACAAACATCTGCATGCACATGCAAGCGGTTACTGTGGGAAATGCCAACTAATTAGCATAGGCTGGAATTTTTTAAATATAAAGTACACGTCAGATAAAATATTTTCAACATCCTACCACACCTTGACACAGTATGGTTGGAACCCCAATACGTCGTACATTGCACCATCTTGTTGTCCAAGCACAGGGCATGGTGGGGTTTCTGGACTTCGAGAAGAATCTCATTCCGCATTGACGGGAGTTGGTGGGCAAGACCAGCCCCCGTCAACTCATCCCGTGAGAGGCAGCATTAAATAGAAATCATCACTTTCTAAATGGGGCCGTGAGATGACATCAGCGCCTCACAATCGCTTCCCAGTAGCAGAGATGTGACGGCACATCATTCCACATCCATTTGGCCATTTATAATTTGGCCACGGCAAACATAATGTTGGTATCCATAGCTAGCTAATCCACATCAGCAAAATGGGATCCGGACAAGCTCCTCTGTAACACTTGCAAGGGCAGTTTGTTTACACGTAAACTGGAGCCTGAAGTATTCGCTTAGTTAACAGCAGCAGCATTTTTTAAAAATAATTAACGTGTAAAAATTATGAAAACTAAACTTCTGCAGAAATTCACAGAGTCTGAAGCATTTCTATTAAGGGAGGGCAGAGATCCTGCTGCTCTGTCCTTTGACATGGCTGCAGCTCAATCTGTGTCCAAATGGCAACGGTGCAAAGTAGGCTGTTTCAGGCTTTGCACAGAGGCACAGAATCACGTGGAGCAGCAGGATCACCGAGTGCCAAGGACGCCCAGGTCTTATTAAAAATAAATATAAGCACTTACACGGGTCTGCTGACGGCCCAGATGCCAGAGGTCAGGAGTTCCGCACAGAGCGGAGTGAAGGGGAAAATAAACAACAGGAGTCACATCTGAGCCACTCAAATGAGCCTCCTATTGGCCAGTTATAAAGCAGCAAATAGCTGGGAGCGGGCTGCTTACCTGCACTTCCACCTGAGAACTTGGGCACGGTATGCAGTGAACGACAGAAAGGAACCATTAAAAATGTAACACACACAGAACGAGTATAACCGGCCAGCGTCAGAGGCTGCTCTCAGTAAAAGGAGCTGGGTTTTGAGACACCTTCATTGAAAAAAAAAGCAGCTCGACAAAAGGTTTTCATTTTTTTTTGATCCAAGGAACTCTGAGCTCGTCTGGACGTCTTCAAATAGTCCAAGTGTGTCAGATATGCAGCAAAACTGACACTGAAAGGGTTGAACAAGGGTTTTCTTTTCTTTACATAAAGCAACAACCGCCCCCCCACAACTGGCCTGCTGCCAACATAGTTTTGTTCTGGTTTTGATTTAAAGCCAGCCTCACACAGATCCTCACCCAGTGAACCGTATCTCACCTGCAAACAGTGCGCAGGTACACGTTTCAGGGTCACAATTTACGTGGTTACAAAGCTAGATGTTAAAATCACCAGAAGTCATTCTTAATGAATAAAGAACAAAGAACAGAAGAAAGCTGTATTTAAGTTTGCTGGGACACCTGCACGGCTGCACCATCATAAACTGTGTCCAATCTCCCGAGGAAGGGGACTAACCACAAGTAAATAAAACGTCCAAGGAAGATAAATGTCTCCCTGATTTCCAAAAAGCAGGAGAATGCTTCAGCAGATCAGATTTAACATTACGATCAATGTTACTTAACAGTCCAAAGATGTGCAGGTTAGGTTGATTGGCTATGATAAATTGACCCTTAGTGTTAGGGGGGTTAAATAAGTGGGGTTACGGGGATAGAGTGCGATATGTGTTGGTGTAGGGGTTACGGGGATCGGGTGGGATATGTGTCGGTGCAGGCTCGATGGGCCGAAATGGCCTCTATCTGCACTGTGGGGTTTCTGTGATTTCTGTGATGACTGGCTACATTTCCCTGATAACATGGTGCAATGGGACAGGAACAATATTGTTCCGTGCAGTTTTTTTTCGATTGCTTCTGCCCATACTTATTTCTGCAACAATTCATCATTTTTAAAGGAATTAACTGACGCAGCATTAACTGTGTTTGCCGAGATTCCACATACCGACCAGTTTGTGTGTGGGAGTGGGGGGGGCAGGGAGAAGAAAACAATTTCAGATCATAACCTCGGCCCCTATTACATTTTTTCTTGTAATTTTTCCACTCCTTCCCCCCCCCCTTTCCTTTTGTTTCTCTCTCACACCTGGCAGCTATCTCTTGCCCTGCCAGTACACTTCACACCTAATCTCAGCCTATTACCATCTCGTCTAGCTTCGAACACCTTTTATTGTGTCTTTCTCTGCTTTTGTTTCTTTTACTTCTTTTGTCAGATCGCAGATTTTCTTTCCAGTTTTGAAGAAGGGTTCGACCCGAAACGTCAACTCAAATTTCTCTCCACGGATGTTGCCTGACCTGCTGAGTTTTTCCAGCATTTTCTGTTGTTACTTCAGAATCCCTAGTCTTGCATGAGATTCATCATGGTCAGCAAGCGCCCCATTATTCGTTCATGGGATGTGGGCGTCGCTGGCAAGGCCAGCATTCATTGCCCATCCCTAGTTGCCCTCGAGAAGGTGGTGGTGAGCCGCGTTCTTGAACCGCTGCAGTCCGTGTGGTGAAGCTACTCCCAGTGCTGTTAGGGAGGGAGTTCCAGGATTTTGACCCAGCGACGATGAAGGATTGGCGATATATTTCTAAGTCAGGATGGTGTGTGACTTGGAGGGGAATTTGGAGGTGGTGGTGTTCCCATGCGCCTGCTGCCCTTGTCCTTCTAGGTGGAAGAGGTCGAAGTTTTGCGAGGTGCTGCCGAAGAAGCCTTGGCGAGTTGCAGCAGTGCATCTTGTAGATGCTACACACTGCAGCCTCGGTACACTGGTGGTGGAGGGAGTGAATGTTTAAGGTGGTGGATGGGGTGCCAATCAAGCCGGGCTGCTTTGTCCTGGATGGTGTCGAGCTTCTTGAGTGTTGTTGGAGCTGCACTCATCCAGGCAAGTGGAGAGTATTCCATCACACTCCTGATTTGTGCCTTGTAGGTGGTGGAAAGGCTTTGGGGAGTCAGGAGGTGAGACACTCGCCGCAGAATACCCAGCCTCTGACCTGCTCTTGTTGCCACAATATTTATTATTAATTGCTCATTCTTTTTTCTCACCAATTTTCTACACCTCTCCTCCTCAAGGCATTGACTCCATTCTGCAAGGTTGCATGGCTGCTAGTTGGTTATGGTTTGGAAAGCCTTCCTACATCTCCCAGGGGTATCAAACAGCATATCACCTGCCTCACTGTGTGCAATACCACAGGAGATCTGATTCTATGCTTAAAAAGTCTTGTGTTTTAGCATTTGCTTTTCCACAGTTCGAAGTATGCCTCTGTTACAGATGCAAAAAAATCTCATAAATACGGGAAAGCCAGTCACTGACCTCTAACATTCAAGTTACCCACAGTTACAACTGCTATCTGATTGAACTCAGCAGTTTATATGTAGCTACAGTTACCAGGATTTTCCCTACTAAGCACAGTAGCCTTAAAGGGATAGTCCAAGTCATCAGCAAACACAATGGGCCAGAATTTGTTGTAGCTGGTGAACAAATGGCGACTTGCCCATGCCCATTAAATTTCCATGGGACTTTGCACTGGAAGTTGCTGCAAGTGGGAGATCAAAATGGCGCAGCGCCTTCTACAGGGCACCTGGCATCTGTGTGAACAGGGCAAGCAACGGTGGATCTCCTTAACCAATCAGACTGAAGTATTGTGAAATGAACAGCACAGAGTCTGAACCAGGGAAATGCAAGTTAGAAGTGAATTCAAGGTCAAATCAGGTACAGAAAACAAAATAGAGGGAAAGGAAGATTGGATTAAGAGAGAGATTTTAAAAAAAGAGGCAGAAAGTAAAAAAAAAGTTTTTAATTAGATCTTCAACAACAAATGAGACTCCACACTTGTAATAGTTCATTTTCAGTGCCAGAGAGGTTGTTGGGCAATAATTAAGACTTACCACCCTGTTAAAAAGGGTACTTAGACTGAAATGGACAAGCGCCAACTTACTGTGGCGAGTTTAGTGCGTACCTATCGTGCAAGTACAGGAGCTTCCCGCCACTCAATGCATTTGAATGGTGAGTCAGACAGCAAGAGGCCGTTTTCACGAAGCTAACCTCGGAGCGGTGCAGTTCGGACAGCAACCTCTGGATTTTATCTGCCCTCGCCTGAAGTTGCTGTGCGATTTGCACATGAATAACGGTGAACGCAATTAACCTCACAACAGAAAATACCATCCAACTGACTTCAAGAGTTGCACTTAAAATAAAGTATACAAAAAAACCAATCTAATTAACCTGAGGACATGGCTAAGAAACAGTCTCTAACTGACATCACGAAATTACAGCAATTGCACCTTCAAGGAACACATCACCGACACACACTTTAGCAGCAGAGTAATACATTATGTATTACATGATATAATGCTCCTGTCCTTCTTCTCAGACATGCATGTATATTAAGTCTTGCCTCTAGGGCATGAGAGAAAGAGAATGAAAAATTGTGCAACAGCCATGCAGAGAGAGTGGAGGAGTGGAAAAAAAGGAACAGCCTTATAGTAAGGAGAGGAAAGAGAAAAAATTCAGACATATACACGATAAGAAGAGAAAGTGTCCGAGAAGCAGAGAGAGAGAGGAAATGCAGGGCAAAAAATATGAGAATTCAAGCAGAGGCAGAGTTATAGGAAGAGAAAAGCATTTTTTTAAATGTTTGTCCATGTTAGAGGGGGTGGGAGAAGAGCCAGGAATTCAAAATGAAACCATTTAAATGATGAGTGAAGTCAAAGACTTTGACTGGAGACTGTTTAGCAAAATGGACCGATCAGCAGCTAATTAAAGGCAGGTATGTGCGAGGGCAGGAGGAGGAAATTATAGAAGGAAAAGCCTAAGGTATAAAGAGATTATTACTGACGACATTATGTCATAAATCTGTTAAAAAAAAAAAAAATTCTGCTTCTTCATCCCTGGGATTAGAGGATTAAGTTGTTGATTGACAAGCCACCAACATAAAAGCATTCAGCCATACCCAGGCATAGGAGCGAAGATTTGTACAAAATATCAGAGTGTATTGGAATGCCCGAGCAGACTTCTGGTACGAGGCGGATATAGCATATTTTTAAGAACATTATTAATTTATAGGGATCTAAATATTTTCTGGATGGCATGACTGGATAACTGATTGAAATTCATCATCAACCATTCAATAAATATTAATACTGGCAATATATTAAACTCCCTCCCCCACCCCCCTTTTATACCATTGTGTTGCAGATACATTGGGGTGAGTTACGATGGTGTTGCGTAGTTACTGGAATTTTTTGAGGATGTAACTGGTAAAATAGATAAGGGAGAACCAGTGGATGTATTTGGACTTTCAGAAGGCTTTTGATAAGGTCCCACATAAGAGATTAGCGTGCAAAACTAAGGCACATGGGATTGGGGGCAAGGTATTGACTTGGATAGAGAACTGGTTGGCGGACAGAAAGCAAAGAGTTGGAATAAACGGTTCGTTTTCCGAGTGGCAGGCAGTGACTAGTGGGGTACCGCAAGGATCGGTCCTAGGACCCCAGCTGTTCACAATATATATTAATGATCTGGACGAGGGAATTGGATGTAATATCTCCAAATTTGCAGACGACACAAAGCTGGGTGGGAGGGTAAGCTGTGAGGAGGATGTCGTGAAGCTCCAGTACGATTTGGACAGGTTGGGTGATTGGGCAGAAACATGGCAAATGCACTATAATGTAGATAAATGTGAGGTTATCCACTTTGGTGGCAAAAACAGGAAGGCAGATTATTATTTGAACGGCAATAGATTGGGAGAAGGGGAAGTGCAAAGAGACCTGGGTGTTCTTGTGCACCAGTCGCTGAAGGTAAGCATGCAGGTGCAGCAGGCGGTTAAGAAGGCAAATGGTATGTTGGCCTTCGTAGCAAGAGGGTTCGAGTACAGGAACAAGGATGTCTTGCTACAGTTGTACAGGGCCTTGGTGAGACCACACCTTGAGTACTGTGTGCAGTTTTGGTCGCCTTACCCGAGGAAGGACGTTCTTGCCATGGAAGGAGTGCAGTGAAGATTCACCAGGCTTATACCTGGGATGGCAGGAATGACGTATGAGGAGAGATTGTGTCGATTGGGCTTATACTCACTGGAGTTTAGAAGATTGAGAGGGGATCTCATCGAAACCTATAAAATTCTATCAGGCCTGGACAGACTAGATGCAGGAAGGATGTTTCTGATGGCCGGGGAGTCCAGAACCAGGGGTCATAGTCTAAGGATAAGGGGTAAGCCATTTAGGACTGAAATGAGGAGGAATTTCTTCACCCAGAGAGTAGTGAACCTGTGGAATTCTCTGCCAGAGGGCAGTGGAGGCCAGTTCATTAAATATATTCAAGAAAGAGTTGGATATATTTCTTAAGGCTAAAGGGATATGGGGAGAAGGCAGGGACAGGGTACTGAATTTGGATGATCAGCCATGATCTCATTGAATGGCGGAGCGGGCTTGAGGGGCCGAATGGCCTGCTCCTGCTCCTATCTTCTATGTTTCTATGATAAGTAGACTACAAAGCTGGTGGTACAAGGTATCACAGGACTGACACTCCAGCAAGAAGCCATTTCTGTTTCTGAAGATGCACAGTGCTCCTGCGCACGGCTGTGTATTTATAAATGCAGCAAGTTCTATTTCCAAGATATTTCTCCGCTGGTAAATATAAGTGTGTGGAGACATTGGATAAGCACAGGATCAAGCTTGGGTCTGATTTCCACCATCACCCCCTGCCCCACCCCCCACTTCACAGTTGAGTGGTGTCTAGGCTCACACATAAATAATGAAAAAGAACAAACCTGCATTTATATAGTGCTTTATCCTGCCTCGCAGGATGTACCAAAGTGCTTCACGTACAATGAACTGCTTTGAAGCGCAGCTGTTGTCACAAAGACAAATGTGGTAGCCAACTTACACACAGTAAAGTTGCACCAACAGGAAGATGATTGACCAGTTCATATATTTTTGGGTGGTGTTGGTTGAGGGATAAATGTTGGCAAGGGCACTGGGAACTCCCTGCTCTTCAAATAGTAGGATATGATTTTCATTGTCCATCGGAACCAATGGAGCTGGCAGACAAGACCTTGGTTTTATGATGATTGATGAAGCTTACTCCTGAAACCTTTCCCTTGTGCTCAACAAGCAAGTCCACTTCCAGAGGCAAGGCCGCTCACTCCCTTTGAACTAAGGTGACTTTATGCGGTTAGTATTCTGGAATAGCCAAACACTGGAACCTTTTTACTGTTAAGGAATGCACTGGAAATAGTGTGGGATCCCACCGTACCCTCCTGATCTCTCTAACCAATGGCAATTATATCACACTGACAGACCATAAGACTTAGGCTGAAAGCTATGAATCAGATTTACTAAAAAATCATATCAACAGATGCAGGAATAAAACAGATCGACTAGTTACAATACTTAGTGTCTCTTTCAATAGCAATAACAGCAACTTGCATTTATATAGCGCCTTTAACATAGTAAAACGTCCCAAGGCGCTTCACAGCAGCGTTATCAAACAAAATTTGACACCGAGTCACATGGGAGATATTGGGGCAGATTTTAAGGAGCGTCTTAAAAGGAGGAAAGCGAGGTAGAGAGGTTTAGGGAGGGAATTCCAGAGGTTAGGGCCTTGGCAGCTGAAGGCATGGCCTCCAATGGTGGAGTATTAAAATGGGGGATGCGCAAGAGACCAGAATTGGAGGAGCGCAGAGATCTCGGAGAGTTGGAGGGATGGAGGAGGTTACAGAGATAGGGAGGGGCGAGACCATTGAGGAATTTGAAAACAAGGATGAGAATTTTAAAATCGATGCGTTGCTCAACCGGGAGCCAATGTAGGTCAGTGAGTACAGGGGTGATAGGTGAATGGGACTTGGTGCGAGTTAGGATACAGGCAGAGTTTTGGATGAGCTCAAGTTCATGGAGGATGGAAGATGGGAGGCCGGCCAGGAGAGGGTTGGAAGAGTCAAGTCTGGAGGTAATGATGGCCTGGATCAGGGTTTCAACAACAGATGAGCTGAGGCAGAGGCGGAGTCGGGCGATGTTACGGATATTATTTCTAAACAATAAACATGTCAATCTCCAGCAGCTATTGATAGTAACACTCTTACTTTGGAACAAGCAACCTCAATGAGGGGTGTTACATTTTTTTTTTAAATAACACTCTTGGGAAGCGCCTTGGGACATTTTATTACGTTAAAGGCGCTACATAAATCTAAGAAGTTGTTTTTGTTGTTATGAGATTGAACCTCTACCTAGTCCTTCATTAACCTCTGCACATATAGCAATACATCACCAGCTCCGAGCTGGTGAACTTGCAAAAGCGAATCATCCTTATATCTAGTTTCAGGCAACTTGTGGCTATAGAATCATGAATTAAAATCGACTTCAATGTTATCAGGGTGGTCTCCCACAGATTAAACAATTGATACAACTTCAGGACACAAGCAAACTACAAAAGTCTTGTTCCCAAGACCCCTGTGATGGGACAACTGCAAAAGTCACAGACACAAATAGAAGCGATTGATGGCTTGGTGGCCAAACTTAATTAATTCCATCACTTGGTTGGACTTTGTTTCCTCCAATCAATCCACTAAACAACCCACAGAGAGAGAAGTCAGACCTCTCTCTGAAGTGGCATCGACATAGGAACAGAAGTAGGCCATGCATGAGCAGGATCAGGTAATTTACCCTCATAACCCGGAATAAACCCTTTTCCAAGTATCTATCTGCCTTTTAACCAGCTCAATTGCTTTGTATCTATAGCCTTTCAAGGCAGTGCTTGTCACATTCTCACTACCCTTTGTGGGAAGAAGTTCCTTGATTTGCTTTTAACCAGCTGAGCTCCCATTCTGAGATTCTGTCCCCTTGTTTGGGATTCCCCTAATACACGTACGAGTCTTCCCTTGCTACCCAATCAGATCCTTTCAGGATTTTAAACACCTCAATCAGATCACCCCAAATTTCCCACGAATATGTTCATCCAGTCTCTCATCATGACTCAGTCCTTTCAATCCAGGTATCATCCTGCTAACTGTCATTAATCGCCTTCTTCTGCAATGGTAATATATGTCCAAATCAGGATACTGTGTGACTTGGTGGTGAACTTGGAAACAATGGTGTTCCTATGACACTGCTGTTCTTGTCCTAAGTGTTGTTGAAGTAACCTTGGCGAGTTGCTGCAGTGTATCTTGGAGATAATGCATACTCATGACGGAGGTGGTGGATGCGGAATGCAGTGACAGGAGTGCTAATCAAATGTACGGCTCTTTTCTGGATGGTGTTTAGCTTCTCGAGTGTTGTTGCGGCTGCCAGCATTCGCTGGTGTGTATTCCATTGCACTCCGAACAGGAGTCTAATACTCCCCTCTATTCCTCAAATCTACATCTGAAAAGCTGGGGCCCCGGCACCATTCCCTGCGGAACATCAATTGTCACTGCCCACCAATCCAAGAATGTCCTGTCTATATGTTCTCTGCCAACTAGTTTGCTCGTCATCTCGTGAGTCTCTCTCTGATTCTGTGCCCTTCTTGCATGGAACCTTATCAAATGCATTCTGAGAAAACATGTAAACAACACTCAATTGTCTGTCACTACCCACCACCTTAGTGACTCTGTCAAAGAACGCTTATTGGTTAGTTAGTCATGGCTCACCTTTCAGAACACCAACTATCCCTAATCAGCTTCCCTGTCCAAGTACTCAATTACTCTGTCCCAGATAATGGATTCTGGCAATTTCCCCATTATTCAAGTTAACTTCACTGCCCTGTAGTTATTTGGTTTCTCCTTTTTAAAATAAAGGAATATTATGTGCTACCTTCCAATCCTCTGGTACTATTCCCAAATCCAGTGAAGTTTACAACTAATGCATCCCCAATTTCCATGCCTATTTCTTTTAATACCTTCAGATGGAACCGGTCTGGATCAAAAATTTGTACAGCTTCAGTCCCATTATATTATCCATTATAATTTTCCTATTGATATTCATTTCTGTAAATTTCTCCACTTCACTGATCTCTCGTTTTTCTTGTAACTTTGATATTGCATCCTCCTTCTCCACTGTGAAGACCAAAGTAATATATTCATTTAGCACTCAGCCATGTCTTTATCCTCCACGATTGACATGCCTATATCTGTTTTTTAATGAACCAACCCTTTCTTTACTGCTGTCTTTTTACTGATGTACCTATAAAAAATCTTTGCTATTACAGCGTATACCAACTGCAAGAGTTTTTAGACTCCCGCTTTTCATGTGTTTCCTATGTACTAGCCGTAGGTGCGGCTTTGCTCCACCTCTTCAAATAGATAACTTGCTGCGTGTAACCTATCACTGGAAAACCATTTTAGAGAAACAATAAGGCTTAGGATGAGTTAAAAATTCATGATAACAAAACATGGAGATTTTTAAGATCCAAAACTGGAGACCTGATCCGTTACAAAAAGGTCTAATTTCAACATCTCGTCTGAAGGCCGGCACTTTTAACTCCCTCAGTAAGCGTCGGCTTAGTCCTGGAGTGGGGCTTGAAGTCACAACATTTTAGTTCAAAGGCAAGAATGCTACTGAGCTAAACCGTCAGTAGAGGAACAGGCTCTTACCCTGTGGAACAAGGCACCAGTTTTGGTTCTTTATGGCACAGGCCATTGATTAGATCAAACCTTGGCCCTTTGACAAACACTCTTTAGAATTACTTGGTAAAAATATCTGCATGCTGTCCTGTCAGCAGCTGGATAATGAGTCAATACCCACTAGAAATACATACAAACACAAGTGCTTCCACTTGGGTTCGAAGAAGGAGCTGGATGTCATTATCTAACCTCAACTGTTGATGATGGGTGAGATTCATGCTCCCAGCGATCCTTCAGTCACCTACTTAACCCTGACCTCTCATGTACTTGTTACAGTGAGCACTGCAACAATACATGGGGAGGGGAAAATATCACCTCATTCCCACAGGGTTGGAACCTGGGAGTTGCACAATCTGGTAAAATCATATAAATTTACGGCACAGAGGGAAGCCATTCGGCCCATCGTGTCTGTGCCAGCCAAAAAAGAGCTATCTAGCCTAATCCCACTTTCCAGCTCTTAGTCCGTAACCTTGCAGGTTACGACACTTCAAGTGCATAGCCAGGTGCTTTTTAAATGCGATGAGGGTTTCTGCCTCTAACACCCTTTCAGGCAGGGAGTTCCAGACCTCCACCACCATTTGATAGTGACCGTCTTCTTCCTCGAAAAGTTATTTCATTTCAACCCATTTTGAAAATACTCAAGTTTATGTTTTGGTAAGTATAACAATAACCAAAATCGTTGTTCATGAAAAATACATCTAAAGCAAATGACTAAAGCTAAAATTATTTTGTGCAACAAAAAACACAAAGTTGCTCCACCACAATTTGGTGAATGCAGTTTTCCGCTCATTATTCTGAACCTCGGAGGCGGGAAGTATAAACCGAAGAGGAAGAAAGCAGAAAGTGGGCGGAGGTGAATGGAAGTGAGAAAAGAGAATTAAAGGAACCAAGAAAGAAACATGGAAATGGGGGATAGGCAGTCTGAAGGAGAGACATGCAAACAGATAAGAGAAGAGAGGGGGGGAGGGGAGTAAGGAGAGAGGGGGGGAGGGGAGTAAGGAGAGAGGGGGGAGGGGAGTGAAGGAGAGGGGGGAGGGGGGGAAGGAAGGAAGGAGAGGGGGGGAAGGAGAGGGGGGGAGGGGAGAGACAGTGGGAGGGAATCACAACATTGATTGGGGTTAGGGCATGGTATTTAATCACTATTCTGCTGGATTCTAAAGTGATTTAATTATACCTGCTTAAAGGTATTAGTTGTGACGCACTGATCTGACTCAGTATGTTAGGATTATTTGCTCAAGGGCTGTGGTCTATGTAAAAGTTGTTTTTTTCCAGGGACGGACACAGAAGGAAATAGGGTTGGCGGGGGTGGGGGAGAGGGGGATGTGGGTGGTGAGCGATATGAGAAAGTGGTCAGAGTTGGCCGTATCTGCGATTGACACGATGGGAATAGTGAGGCCAAGAGAGATGGCAAGGTGGAGGGAATGGCCGTGAATATGGGTTGGGGAGTTTACATGGAGGGAGAGGTTAAGGGAGGATAGGAGGCGAGTGAACTCAGAGGAGAGAGAGTGTGATGAATTGACATTGGAAGCCATGGCTTCAGCTTTGGAACTCGCTGCTCTCCACCTGCCTCTCCCCCATTCTTCAACAGCACCTCCCAAACCTGTGACCTCTACCACCGAGAAGGACATGGGCAGCAGGCGCATGGGAACAAGTTCCCTTCCAAGTCACACACCATCCTGACTTAGAAATATATTGGCTGTTCCTTCATCGTCACTGGATCAAAATCCTGGAACTCCCTCACTAACAGCACTGTGGGAGTACCTTCACCACACGGACTGCAGCGGTTCAAGGAAGCGGCTCACCACCACCTTCTCAAAGGCAATTAGGGATGGGCAATAAATGCTGGTCTTGCCAGCGACGCCCACATCCCATGAACAAATAAAAAAACCCTCTGACCAGGATTTGGTCACCCCTCCTAATATATCCTTCTTTGGATTGGTGTCCAGTTGTCTCGGATTATAACTCTTGTGAAATAAGTGACATGGGACATTTTTCAACATTAAAGCCACTATATAAATGCAAGTTGTTGTTGTTGTTGTAAATGTGCAGTCTCACTCAAGAGAGGCCACAGAATGATTGGTATGGGAATAGAAAATATATTACACCGCTGCAGTTGCAGGCAGTTTTCGAAGGTTGGGTCAGGGCGGAGGGAGATAGAGGATCAGCCATGATCATATTGAATGGCGGAGCAGGCTCGACGGGCCGAATGGCCTACTCCTGCTCCTATTTTTCTATATATGAGAAGCATTATTGGAAGAACCATCAAAATGGTAAAAAAACATACTGCCATGGAAACAAAGAAAGCAGGTTCCTAAATAATCAACATAATCCAATACCTGTTGCTTCTTGTCTTTGATCAGAGTCAGGGGAACAAGGAGGTAGTTTGCAAGTTGCCCACAAAACCCATCCCTCTATTCAGCAGCAGTGGAGACAAACTCATCACACCAAACTGTAATGTAATCCAGCAACTTTTCTATTTAAAAGGTCAGAGCATAAACGAGAAATTCTCCCCCAATTTGGTTTTAAATCAAATTAGGGGGATTAAGTGCCACAGTGAGTTGCACACTGGTCTTTCACTCAGGGACCGAGGTGATGAAAGGTTGTTTCTGTTGCTGGCTGTGAGGGTGCTATGTGAAATGGATTTTCTAAGTCTCAACCTACTACTCCATGGCTATGTGCCCAAAGCACAAAACTGCCCCTAAATTGGCACTTACATCAATGTTAATCTGACAGGCCATAAGGTGGCTGGTGTGAGAAGTCCAAAATGTCATTTTGGTGCCGTAGAGGTTGCTCTTCTGGGATAGAGCTTGCTGCACATTGTTAAGATGGCGAACAGGGTGCTTTACTCTGCATCTAATCACACATAGCTGACTTTGGAGTGTGTGATGCTAATACTTAGAGTGCAAAATGGAAAGTGTTCCATTCTTCGGCAATTAAATTCCTCACCATGATAAGCACAAAAGTAAATTCCTGTTCAGATTATAGCAGCATTTCAACATCAACATACAGATGAAAAAGAGCAGAATCTTATTATCCTGTCAATATATATCCCTCAATCAACATAACAAAAACAGATTATCTGGTCATTATCACATTGCTGTTTGTGGGAGCTTGCTGTGTGCAAATTGGCTGCCGTGTTTCCCACATTGCAACAGTGACTACACTTCAAAAGTACTTCAATGGCTGTAAAGCTCTTTGAGACGTCCACTGGTTGTGAAAGGCGCGATATAAATGCAAGTCTTTCTTTTTCTGGTTCTGCACATTGAAACAACCGTTTTGCACAAAATAATTGTATTATGTATAGCCCGATTCCCAGAAACTACAAATTAAAAATGGGTTGAATTTTCCAACCCGTGAGGAAGCATTCTGGCTTCTGGTCTGTGCATCTTGCAGAATCAAGATGGCTTTTTGCTTCTTTTTTTCTTCCCTCAAGGGGCTGACTGGCACTGTGAAACTTCACAGATTGCAGGCAACCCCTTAGTAGCTCACCCAAGTGGCCATTCTTCATGTATGATTCTTGACAACGAGCGAGCTGTGTATGATCCTGTCCACACACAATACTCACTTTCCAGCTGGCCGCATTGGATAGTGATCAGAAGTTGGAAACTTAGCCTATCTTAACCCGGGGGCGAAGTAACAACTCAAACTGTTGCCTCGCCGAGTGCAGATATCACAGACACAGACGGCATACGATGTTGTGAGCTTCAACACACTGCGCCACTATGCCACACTAACTTGTTTGCCAAGAACGGCTGATAAAAGAAGCCTATTTGCAGTCTTTGTAGTACTTTCCATTTAAACCAGTCATTCAATCAAAGTAAGAGAACCCAATGGACAGGCGGATTAGAATCCTTTCTGCTGGACGGAATTTTCTAAGAATATAAGCAAACATTTTTATTTAAATATTTCACTGTGCAACTTTGTTTGACTTGGAGAAGTTTTCTAAAACATTAACAGAGTTTAACTTCAAATCTGGATATTCCCACTGGCTGCATCACAGTAGGCAGCAAATAACGTGACATTAAACTGACCCATTTATACATCAGAATGAACAGGCCTATGCTGGCAAAACGAAGGGGCTGATCTGATGTTGGGAGTTAGCACTTTCTTTGAAATGACACATTGCAAATGAAAACAAGCCTCATTACCTCACACCGCCTGCAAGCAATGGGCTGCTACAGACACCACAGGGGGAGAGGGGGACCATCTTGTTTTTCTTCAACCTACATACTTGATGGGGAGGGAAGAGGTAGTTTAAGCAGAAAAGGCAGAATCCCTTTCAGAGTTACTGTTTGAATCTCTCCCAGTGTCTCTCTTAATATTCAGATTGTTATCCCTAAAACCACCGTTACTGCCTTCCTGGCTGGCGGCGTTGGAGCCTGGACTTTGTAAGCTACTCAAGAAGCTGATGGCGTCACACTGCCTGCCTCTGTGGCAACTCTTGACAATATTCCCTGGATGCAAAAAGGACTTTTATTCCTTCCTCTGTGCCAGATGCATGGTTATTAAGCACAGCTCCCACACTTTACTGAACACAGTGACGAGTTTACAGATGCAATGCTCTGAAAAAACTGCTGCAGGATTCCCTGACCCATTTACCCCTCCCACGCAGCCAGCTCTGTGATTATAAATCAGCTCGGCAGAGTGCAATAGTTGTGGAAACTCCAGCGATAAGAAAATAACAGAGGCCTTTTCTTTTCAACAAACTATGTACATTCTGCCTGGGAATGGACTCCACCCCCAACCCCCCCCCCCACCCACCCACCCCAATTTATTTAATCTCGAGGGAGATGGAAAAAATACACAAGAAAAACTTCCACAAAAAGAGGCTGCTGAAAACTTTGCGGCCTGTCAAACATATCAAAATTTCAGGACGTCAATCCAACATTACAATCTACTTTATTCAACCCTCATCGGTTGCATTTCACACATGAAGTTCCTACTGTCCCAGCATGATCAGAGTAAGTATTCTCTACACCATTTGATCGACTTTATCCTGCTAAGCCTCAATCTCTTTCATCAGCAGATACTTGTCCAGTTCCTTTTAAAAAGAGAGTTGATCAACAGCATTAGTAGAGAGTCACAACGGCACAGAAGGAGGAGGTCATTCGGGCCCATCGAGTCTTGTTACTGCATGCACATCAGGACAAACCAAACTCCTTACAATTAGAATACACAAGTATAGGCAAGTAGGATTTTGCAGTGGACACTGTGCCATTAAGGTGGAGGATGCAGGGGTCAGCCTCAAAATGTCCTGATTTTGGTTGGGTCATCGAGTAAAGGCTAGGAGAATGTATCTGAAGAAGCTGCCAGTGTGCACCTTCTAATAAGTAGGATCACATAGCTTCAGCAGACACCTGGGAGCGGGTTGCTTGCATGCCTCGGGTCTCGGTCGTGATGTATAGAGATGGGAAAAATGTTTCTTTTTTTTTAAAATAAGTGTTGCTGACTCGTTCCACATCTCACCATGTCTGTCTCTACTCAATCCACATGCTGGAATATTACCAGCCTGAGGCAATGATATAGAGAGAAAGAAGAGCATATTTCAACGTGGAATTCTCTACCACAGAAGACAGTTGAGGCCAATTCATTAATATATTCAAGAAGGAGTTGGATATATTTCTTGAGGCTAAAGGGATCAAGGGATATGGGGAGAAAGCAGGGACCGGGTACTGAATTTGGATGATCAGCCATGATCACATTGAATGGCAGAGCAGGCTCGAGGGGCCGAATGGCCTACTCCTGCTCCTATCTTCTATTTTTCTATGTTTAAATGTAGTAAACTACTACTTTAACAATCTTCAGTTTAACAATCTGTAAACTACTACTTTACAGATTGTTGAACTGTTAGATGAAGTAGAGTGGGAGGTGGCTCATGTGGCACATAAACATAGACCATAGGCAGAGACCGAGTGGCCTGTGTCTGTGCTGTAAATTCAATGCAAGTGCTGCACGAGATGCTACAGCTGATTGGATGGGCACAGGGAGAATCATGTCACGAGGGGAATGCAATTTGTGGTTTACAGCCTTGTTTACAAACTTGTTCAAGTCAGCTGAGTGTGTGACACATGCAGACAATCATCACCATGGTTAATAGGCTCTGAGCCAAGTGACTAAAACATCTTCACCTGTAAAATCTCTGGTAGAACAGAGTGTACACTCTGTACCCATAGTGAATCACCACTTATCCAAATCCAGAGAATCTAGGTGCTGGTTGGCATCCACCAGGCCCCCCCCCCCCCCCAAGCTACCAATATTAAACCACTGAAATAGATGACCCCTGCATCAGTACCTCCTCAGAGATGTTCTCATGGGTTGTGTCAAGCCATTATAATTCAATTGGAGGTACCCACCACCATGTCAAACTGGCTAGTCCATTGTCCAAGATGAAAGAAAACAAATTTGCTTGTATTTTGGTGTTATCGGGTCCTTAGGGTGTCCCAGGGTACTCTTCATGTAACGCTTTTGTAAAGTATTGACTGCTGCGTTGTAAGAAAACATGGCTGCCAATGTTCACACAGCAAGATCCCAGTCAGCAAATGGGATGACTGACCAGCTAATGCTTTTGTTTTTAATGGTGTTGATAGATGGAGGAATATTGAGTACGCTGCAAAATATTTAAGCATGGTAGAAGAAAAGGCCATTCAGCCAAATAAGCCCATGCACAGATGGCGTCGAATTTGTAGTATCATGGACCGTACCCAAGGCACTCAAACACCTGATGGCCGTGGCTAACCACAGGCAAACTTGCAACAGGGCAATCTCTGTGAAACGTCCACCCTGCCCAAAGGCAATCAACCGAATCTGCTTTTTATACGATGCGAGACCTGTGTTAGCACCTTGGGTTTGAACTTAGCCAAAGGTCAAGCTGCCAGAACCGGCTGAGGCTGTCGGCGGAGGAGACCCGTTCTCTTTGAACTGGATCATCCCGGTGACTGGCCTCAGCGAAACCCAGCTGGTTTACCATTGGGCTGCAGCCAGCTGTGCGAGACCCGTTCGTCAGAATACGAGTCTCACAGAGGAAAAGAAACATCAGATTATTCTACCGAAGCCCATGCTGTTTAGCTCCTAAGAGTTGAACTGCCCCGGCTATTCACTCATAGTCCCAGCAGGACAGGGACCATTGCAACACAATGGAAAAATCTCATAGAATAGTCAGCTTCAGATAAAATAAAGAAAGAACTTACATTTATATAGCGCCTTTCATGATCTCTGCCCATCCCAAAGCATTTCACATCAAATGAAGTACTTTGGAGTGCAGTCACTGCTGTTGTGTAGGGAAACACGGCCGTCAATTTATACATAGCAAGGTCTCACAAATAGCAATGAGATACAAGGTCAAACAATCTGTTTTAGTCATGATGGCGGAGGGTAAATGTTGTCCAGGACACCGGGACAATTTCCCTGCTCTTCTTTTAATAGTGCCATGGGATCTTTTATGTCTACTTGATAGGGCAGATGGAGCTTCAGTTTAATGTCACATCCCAAAGGTGGCATCTCCAACAGTGTAGCACTCCCTCAAGTATTGCACTGGAGTGTCAGCGAGATTATGTGCTCAACTCCCTGGAATGGGGCTTGAACCCACTGATCCAAGGTAGACACTTAAACAAGTAATCCATCCCACCAC
Source organism: Somniosus microcephalus (assembly GCF_052327205.1). Classification (NCBI taxonomy): domain Eukaryota; kingdom Metazoa; phylum Chordata; class Chondrichthyes; order Squaliformes; family Somniosidae; genus Somniosus; species Somniosus microcephalus. The sequence goes on along the minus strand of NC_141005.1, from coordinate 27,809,189 downwards.
TGAAATCCAATGGGCTACGTCTCTTCCCCATTCGCACCGATTCTATAAAATTCCTGATTAATACAGATAATGTATTGTGATATCGCAAAACATTTTAGACAGTGTTTTATATTGTATCACCATCAGAGAGGGAGCTATAAGAAAACGTTATTGGCAGAAGTTATTAAAGTGACAGATGCCTATATGGAGGTAAAAAAGAAAAATCCCTGTAAATTTTGGAAAACTGAAATAAAAACAGAAAATGCTAGAAATATACAGTGGAGCCATCAGATGAAACAGACCGTATGGGTTAACGTTTTGGGTGCAGACTCTTCATCATGGGTTGCTTGGGGCCTCATGGCTTTGGCATGCATAGATTACTGTGCTGTACTAACATAGTTTAAGAGTCAGATTTGGTGGCATATTGTACTCAGTAAATTAATCTTACTGACTGACTTGAAGGCAATTCAATGAATCTCAACAGCGTCAGTGGTTTTTGCTATGTGCATTAATTCCTGGACTATGCAACTGCTATAAACTCACTCGCAAAGGGTATAACTCACCACGGGTTACAAAAGTTTTCGTCTGGAAGCATGTCGGTGTGACTGTTTTCTGTGTGCGCACACACAGTTTGGACATGTTCCCCCGTACATTCACTGTGTATGTTCCTACGCGTCCCTCCATATTGTAACACCAAAGCGCTGACTCTTATCTTCCACCCAATCTTGCAAATGTTTGTCCGAACAAATATTTCCACTCCCTGGCCAAGTCACGCTCCATATGTGGCAGACCTTTACTTGTACCGATGGAGATAAACCAGAGAACTTTTATTCTTTCTCCACACACACCATGGCAACTGATAGCTTAATGAAGCCTAATTCTACTGAATTTCCAACAGTACTTTTTAGCACCTGGACGACGACCGTAGAAAATGCCGTTGAAAATGAATTCTGTTTCATTCATTCACCACCCCTAGAAAATAGATATTTATACTCTAATTAATTGATACTTAAACTTGCATATACAGGGATCCCTCCCCAATTGCAGGGGATACATCCCTGAAAACCCCCGTGGGTAGTAAAACCACGGTTGGCAAATTCAGTATAAATGTGTATAAAACACAATAAAAAAAACATATAAATCATGTTATTTACCTTATTCCTAAACTAAAAACCGCGGATACGTGAATTTCACTACGGCGGTTGGCAAAAATTGTCAGAGAGTGGAAACCGTGTATACGTGAAATTCGCGTATGGCAAAACCGCGGTTGGGGTGGGATTCCTGTAGTTGATTTAGGTTTCAATGGCATTAGGGATTTAAAGGCAGGACTGGTGTACAAGAATACTGATCCTGTTTTGATGCAAAAAAATCTCAGTTAAATAAAGGCGCGTATCATATTTTGAGTCATGTGCACAATGTCCACATTTACATTGTGCCAACAGGTGTCTATTGTTTTGTGGATTACATCATCTCAACGCCTTGATAGGTTACTGCATTGCAACACCCTGGCTCTCAGTTATCCTATATGTAGCACACGCCCCAATATTTATTATCACATATAAAAGTGGAGGTGGAAAGATATTAAAGATTGTAAATATCCCAGTTCAATACAAAACCCTGTGTGTCGGTACATTACAGTTGCGCTCGGACGTAAAATTACAAATACTCTTGAAATAGATTGAGTTTACTGTGAATGGTACAGGTATTCATTCACTTCCCCCACCACAATCATTTGCCTATCCTCCTCCTGAAAGTTCCATATCATGCGGGAATAACTCCACCTATGTTACAGGTCGAGATTGGGACCTTCCTAGTTTTATGACTCAGTACCACATCAGACAGCAGTTTTATCCACAAAGCCATTCAAAAAAAATACTTCCAATTCTAATAATGTTACGGAGTTGAAGAAAATCTGCCAATGCAGCACAACAATGCGCAGACATTTTAAAATCCAGATGTCACGAGATTAACCTCTCAAGAAAGCTGATCAAACAACAACTCCTTCTGCAATTAAAATGAAGGCCCATGATGAAAGCAGATCAGGCCAGGAAGCTAACATTAGCACTCTGACTACACCACCTTAGACCATGTCTTAAAATGCCAGCTTACTCACTCGTGTGGTCTCACAGCCACGAGTCACTAACAAGCAATCACTAACCACTCTCTGCACAAATGCGAGGAACATGCCAGCTAGCATCCTCCTGGGGCTGAGGGTCAGAGGAAACCAATGACACAGCTTTAGTAATGTCGAAAAAAACATAAATCAATAGAAGAGATTGAAACCCGACTGTCCTTATCTTGCATTCTGTTACAAGAAGAATCAACCCCATATCAATAAATACAATTTAAACTGTCCATAGGTTTGTGACCTCTGATGCAATTAAGTGATATAGCTGAAAATTGTGACACGTGCTTGGAAAAACAAGGAACACAAGATCACTTCCACCTTTGGATGTGCAAGCTCACACTCCAGTCTGATGGTCTGTTTCCAAGCACGAGGATAGTCTCCCCATTCTGCACCTCAAATTCAGTCAGCAGCAACAAACAGAAAATACTTCCAAGTGATTATTGTCCTTCTCTGCAGTGGCTGAGGTGTTACTCTCCCCACCCCTCCCCATCAGTGACCCCAGTCTGACCTCTCTGATTACCAACTCTGCCTCGAGTAACCTTGGACCATGGGCAGCATGGTGGCATAGTGGTTAGCACTGTTGCCTCACAGCGCCAGGGACCCGGGTTCGAATCCGGCCTCGGGTGACTGTCTGTGTGGAGTTTGCACATTCTCCCTGTGTTTGCGTGGGTTTCCTCCGGGTGCTCCGGTTTCCTCCCACAGTCCAAAGATGTGCGGGTTAGGTTGATTGGCTGTGATAAATTGACCCTTAGTGTTAGGGGGATTAAATACATGGGGTTACGGGGATCGGGTGGGATATGTGTCGGTGCAGGCTTGATGGGCCGAAATGGCCTCTATCTGCACTGTGGGGTTTCTGTGATTTCTGTGTGACATCTGCTGCCTACCCCTATCGGTGATTCTCTCCCTTGGTGATATGTGTCCTCTGCGCTCCTCCAATTCTGGCCTCTTGTGCATCCCTCCACCTCCTTCGGCCTACCGCTGTTGGCTGTGCCTTCAGCCATCTAGGCCCCAAGCTCTGGAATTCCCTCCCTGAAGCTTCGCCTCTCTCTCCTCCTTCAATGGGTGGCTTAAAATCTACCTCTTTGACCAAGCTTTTGGCCACCTGTCCTAATAGCTCCCTCTTTGGCTCAGTGTCAATTCTTATCTGATTACGCTCCTGTGAAGCGCCATGGGACGTTTTACTAAGTTAAAAGCGCTGTATAAATGCAAGTTGTTGTTGTTGCAGCCACTTGCGATTAGCAGCCATGCTGACTGCTGTCTAGCTAGGAGTGAACCCTTCCTACTCCACAGTGCTATATTATAAAATAGGTTATTTCCATGATCACAAAACCACACCTGAGCTTGTGCAGTGCTCATCTTACAGTTTGCTGAAAGCTAGATCGACGTTGCACAAAAAGTCAGGCTGTGGACCCTGATCACAGAGCACTGGACAGCCCCTCTTTTGGGGACTCCACCCAGAGAGTGCTGGACAACCCCAGCTGGGCACAAGATCTATTGCTGCCTTTCCTGATGCTCAGTCAGTTTATTCACCTGATGTAAATACAACTGACTAGCAGCTTGGCCAACATGAGGAACAGGAAGTACACAAATTTCCTGCTGTACTCCGCACTGCAAAACCCACCTCTTGGCTGCAAATACAGCAAAAACGACCACGGAGAATTCCTTGAATCAGCGCAAGATCCCAGACTCCCAACGCATGGAGGCAAGAACCAAGGAAATGAGGGGGGGTGGGGGGGGGGGGGGGAGGTAGCTAGATACATCGCCAGGAATAGCTTAACTTACTTCACACAGTTTGTGAACAGCACCTGACCTCGCCTGCACAACTTTAACTCAGGTGCAGTCTGATTCTTAAAATAAATTAATCTTTTACACACAAGTAGATGTTCAGTTTTTTTTACACTATGCACAGCTGCAGAAACACAAAACACCGTACCTCTGATGAAAAGTCACACCTAAAAACAACAGCAACTTGAATTTGTATTGCACCTTTAAAAGAATAAAATGCCCCAGGGTGCTTCATGTAGGAAAGTATTAACTGATTGATGGTAGAATTAGGAGAGCTGCTTGAAAGAATCATCAAAGAACTGGTTTTAAGGAAACTTTTAAAAGGTGGAGCGAGAAATAGCAACGTGCGGCGGGTTGGTGAGAGTTCCAGAGAGCAGAAGCTCGACAGATGAAAGCTGTACCACCAAGTGAAGAACACGAGGAATGGGGCTGCACAGGAGGCCAGAGTTGGGACACCATAATGTGTGAGCTAGGACGTATAGCTGGACAAGGAAATGATTTTGAATTTGGTATATAAAAAGGTAAACAGTGGAGGTCGATGAGGACCGGGGTGATGGTCAAGCAGGACTTCTTGTGGGGCAGGATGTAGGCCGTCAAGTTTTGGACAAGTTGATGTTTGCGCAGGAAGTAGCTCAGGAGGCTGGTGTGGAGGGTGTTCAAGGTGTCAAGTCTCGAGGTAACAAAGTATAGAGTGGGCGGTGGGGGTGAGGCAGTGAAGGTGGATAATGTTCCAGAGGTGCAAACATGCATTTTAGTCATGAATAGGCTATGGGGTTTGGCGCTCAACCCAAAGTTCAACAGGACAACGAGGTTGTCCATCATCTGACCAGGAGGGGAGACAGATTGAATTGGGAGCAAGGCTACAGAGTTTTCCATGGGAGTTGAAGAAGATGGTTTTGGTTTTCCCTGTGTTGAAATGAAAGAGCACATGATGGGAGATAGGCAGTCCAACAATACACCTCTGTTCCTCATTTAGATGCTGGCTGAGCTGCAGTACTCACAATGTCTTTATCTCCCTACATTTCTATCAATAAACATTAAGTTTGAACAACTCACATTCATAGCATTTCTGGGATAATCAGCTTCTTTAAAAAGTCAGAGAGCGCTTTAATTTAATCTGAGCCAGAAATCCTCCTGCAGTCCTCCGAAAGGGAAGTGCGATAGCAGATTTAGAATCAGGTGAGGCAAGGAGCGAGCAGCACTAACTCAATGTCCTAAATTGAGTTTCTAGAAATTACTTGAGGTGTGGAACAGCAAAACGCAAGTCTAAGGGAAACTTCCGACTGAAAATGTCATTACAGATCCTGCTAACATTTGACGATTCATCAGTTAACAATCGTTGTCACCTATCCCAACACCTCAAGCGCTATTCACAACTCCTCAGATAATGAAGCAGTCCATGCCCGCATGCAACAAGACCTGGACGACGTTCAGGCTTGGGCTGATAAGTGGCAGGTAACATTCGCGCCACAGAAGTGCCAGGCAATGACTATCTCTAACAAGAGAGAGTCTAACCACCGCCCCTTGATATTACCATCCCCGAATCCCCCACCATTGACATCCTGGGGGGGTCACCATTGACCAGAAACTTAACTGGACCAGCCACATAAATACTGTGGCAACAAGAGCAGGTCAGAGGCTGGGTATTCTGCGGCGAGTGTCTCACCTCCTGACTCCCCAAAGCCATTCCACCATCTACAAGGCACAAGTAAGGAGTGCGATGGAATACTCTCCACTTGCCTGGATGAGTGCAGCTCCAACAACACTCAAGAAGCTTGACACCATCCAGGACAAAGCAGCCAGCTTGATTGGCACCCCATTCACCACCTTAAACATTCACTCCCTCCACCACTGGCATACCATGGCTGCAGTGTGTACCATCTACAAGATGCACTGCAGCAACTCACCAAGGCTTCTTCGGCAGCACCTCCCAAACCTGCGACCTCTTCCACCTAGAGGGACAAGGGTAGCAGGCGCATGGGAACACCACCTCCAAGTTACACACCAGCCTGACTTAAAAGTATATTGCCGATCCTTCATCGTCGCTGGGTCAAAATCCTGGAACTCCCTACCTCACAGCACTGTGGGGGTACCTTCACCACACGGACTGCAGCAGTTCAAGGTGGCGGCTCACTGCCACCTCCTCAAGGGCAACTAGGGATGGGCAATAAATGCTGGCCTTGCCAGTGACGCCCACATCCCATAAGCAAATTAAAAAAAAACTGCTGTATAATGTTTTAGGTATGAAAAATTGCAAAGATACAAAACAGTAGCTGACTATTGAATAAATTCTGTTCAAGGGTACTGGGTAGCATTGTTGGCTACACTGCCCTTTCACTTCTCAGATTTGCTTTCAAATCCAGGATAGGTCCCCACTGGATGAAGATTGCCTCTACTGACTGCAATAGGTTATAATGAGCTTGGGTGGGATAAGCCAGTTCCCACTACCCACCGTACAAACCTGCTTAAAGTACAGCAATAAATTGGCATTATCAGTTGAAGGCCAACAAAGATGGCTGGTGTAGGAATAAAAAAGTCACGCTGGTGCAAGAAGGGATGCTCTGCTGAGGTTAAGGCATGTCCTAGCCTATCTCAACTGTATTCCTTGTAACCTGCGAGTATTGAACAGGACACCACTGAGGTACTCTATATCTAACCATGCTGTGCCTGACTTGAAAGTGCTTGATGGGGTAGTACAGTACTCTGCATCTGCCTGCGACCTGGGGCATGTTCAAATGTATACAAAAGGGGCAGGAGAAGTTCCATTTCCAAGAGGACCATCTCGGACCTGCTGACCAGCACACAGTAAAATGAACTACAAATGAACGTAGAAACATAGAAGATAGGAGCAGGAGTAGGCCATTTGGCCCCTCGAGCCTGCTCCGCCATTCAATGAGATCATGGCTGATCATCCAAACTCAGTACCCTGTCCCTGCCTTCTCCCCATATCCCTTTAGCCTTAAGAAATATATCTAACTCCTTCTTGAATATATTTAATAAATTGGCCTCAACTGCCTTCTGTGGTAGAGAATTCCACAGGTTCACCACTCTCTGGGTGAAGAGATTCCTCCTCACCTCAGTCCTAAATAGCTTACCCCTTATCTTTAGACTGTGACCCCTGGTTCTGGACTCCCCCGCCATCGGGAACATCCTTCCTGCATCTAGTCTGTCTAGTCCTGTTAGAATTTTTAAGTTTCAATGAGATCCCCTCTCATTCTTCTAAACTCCAGTGAGTATAAGCCCAATCGACCCAATCTCTCCTCATACGTCATTCCTGCCATCCCAGGTATCAGCCTGGTGAATCTTCGCTGCACTCCCTCCATGGCAAGAACATCCTTCCTCAGATAAGGCGACCAAAACTGCACACAATATCTAACCATGCTGTGCCTGACTTGAAAGTGTTTGATGGGGCAGTACAGTACTCTGCATCTAACCAGCGCTGCCCGCGACCTGGGGCATGTTCAAATGTACACAAAAAGGGCAGAAGTTCCATTTCCAAGAGGACCATCTCAGACCTGCTGACCAGCACACAGTGAAATGAACTACAAATGAACAACTTGGGTGCACCATTATTAATATTTCGACTGCACACAGAACACAAAAAAACACAACTTCACAATCAGTATGAGAAATTGTTTATCAGTGAATAGGGAGAGGCCCTTACCAGGGGGAAAAAACCTAAATGATTCTCACGTGACCAATGCACTCAACATTCGATCATGAAATATTACACAATCAAAAAAAATGCTTTGCTACCTCATGAAAACACCTTTTGAGTTGCTATTCTTCGGGAATGTTTTCAACACAACATGAAATTTGTGCTGCATGGCTGCCCTGAGGCAGTAATGAGTCCACATTCTAATTTATCAGCAATTGACCTTTCTCCACTCGTTTCAGCCAATTTCTCGCTGATGCAGAGATAAAGGATTTCGACTACAAATCAATGCGAGTGCTTACAGCGTCTTGAGGGTCTGAACTGGTTGAAAGTGTGCTCCTTTTCCTCAAAGACTGGAATCGCTGTTGGCTCCGCACGGAAAACCGCCTGAAGGACTCCCTGCTCCTGGAAGCGAAGTGCCGGAAGGACGAGGTCCGTTTGAGGGGAGCCCGGTGGGGATGCTCCCCGTTGCCGGAGGTGCCATTGCGGTCCTGGGTCACGGCTGTGCCGACAAGGTTCAGGGCTTCTTGCAGTGACCGCCTCACTGTGCCCACCCAGTGTGCCATGTGACTGTGGGCCACCGTCAGTTTGTCTCCCAGATAATCCATTTACAAAAGAGGAATTGGGGACAAAAACATTTTCCCCCCAAAAAAAGTGAAAACAAAAATTGGTGCTTCGGCGTCCTCCGTCAGTCCCAATTCACGTCTCCGCCGCCAGCTGCTCCCTGAGTAATCCCAATCCCAATCCCACCGTCTCCTCGACTCCTGGCTGTTTACTGCCGCCTCCTCACTTTACTTCCAGCGCTCCGAGACTGGAGAATTTAAAAGTTCATATCAAGAATCTCGTTCCTCCAGTCGGACCAGCTCCCAAAGCCTTACAACTGGGCACCCTCCTAATAAGGCTTTAATTAATCCCGCCGTCCCTTGTACAGGGAGAGCTGGCAGGCGGTGCTGCAGCCATCGATCTGTCTGCTCACAGGGATCCCAGGTAACGGGGGCAGATGATCATCACGGGCCATCTCATCCCTTCAAGAGAAGCGCACAGCGTGTCCTTGTCGCGATTTTTCTCAGAAGGCCGGCAACACTTGTGTATTCAGGCTGGTGCCTAACACTCATCCGCGGCTGGCCGGAGCTCGCACTTCCAAGCGATTCCCAAGCACCAGCGACAGCGCCTGAAACTGGCTGTACCGTCGGCAGAATGCAGACAGTGCAAAAGGCTGGACCGAGTTGCTGACTGCTTGCAGTTCGCCACAGCACAAGAGTGAACGAGAGAGATTCTCCGTGACATCAGCCCTTGGAGAGAGGAATGGTGATCACGGCTCAGGAATGTGACAGACAGGCGCTGGTTAAGTTGCTGCAGGACTCCTTTCTGACAAGCACAGGATCTTTATGCTGCCCCCCTCCCTCTCTCTCACACTGTGCCCTGGAAGGCTTGCTCTCCTGTCTCGAGTATCACAGTAAACATGCCACATGCAGAGCCCCAGCCATGGAGCTGTGAGAAGCAGCCTGTGCTCCTTCCCTTCACACAGACTTAGCTTCCCCACTCTTTGAATTATCACTGAAAATAGGAAAGCAAAAGAGAAAAACCAGGAAATTCCAGTTGGGAAAGCTATGCTGTTGATCAAATTGCAGGTCGCCCTCCCCACCAACCCCCTTCTCTCTCTCTCTTCTTCCTGCTTTTACTCCCTCCCCCTCCCTCTAGAGACTCAACAATGAGCTATAGGTGAACAAACTGCAGAGGCCTGCCGGAGGAAGGATCTGGGTTGGGCCTCATTGAAGTAAAGGCTTGTTGCCGTAGCAACCAAAGCACAGCATTTTTCCCTGCTTGAACGCGCCTTTGTGCCAAGAGTCGCCAGACCCAATGGAGCAGCTTACAGGTAAGGGCTGGACAGGGAAAGGTTATTTGGATTCATTCCAGGGTCACAGAAGCCCCAAGAGGGAGTTGATTTTTTTCCCTGTCTCTCTCCCTTCTTCAGTCAAGTGAATGCCAGATTAACCCCTGCAGGTTCTTTGTGCTGCGAACCGAATGGGGATTCAACTCCAGATTAAAGCCTGCAGTGGTAAGGAGTGCATTACCTCTGTACCTACCTCGGCTCCGCACCGCATGGACTGGAGTGCATCATCACCCTGGCCAACCAAATTTTAATTTAAGTTGGTAAGTTTTCTTTAATTTTTTTTAGTCACAATTTGTTTATAGTGTGCACCAAAAAAAGTACACCAATCTTAAGGACAAGCCTCATCTGCACATTTAATTATGTGCAATGGTCATCTCCTTCTGAGTAAACCAGGAACCCAGGCGTGGCGACCTGGTTTTCACCGTGCCACTGTCTAAATTTAAAAAACGATTGCTCCATATTGATCAGCACACAGATGCCAGAGTGCAGACACTACCTCAGCAGTTCACCGACCGCGCTGCAGCCACTCCAGGGTCACGTAAAACAGGAGCTGGCTGGCGCCAGTGGCTCTCGCCCCTGCAACTGTGAGTAACACCGAAAATGTCTTTTGTGTCCTAAAGTGGGCAGGAAAAGCCTGGTACAGGGGCACGCTCGATGGCTCCTGTTACCAAGGAATACCGTGCAGGAAATCAAACGTTCCCCCCCACCCCCGTGTCAGAAACTGCTTTAATTTAAAAAAATGCTTTCCTTTGCCAAAGCACCAGAATGATAACCCAGATAACAACATTATGTTGTGAGTGGAAGCATCCTTCGGTTACTCAATCTGTGCACATCCTGGCATTTTACACCCACTCAGCATCGGGGCAGCAGCATCACCAGCTGTGCAAGATCTAAAAACAGGAACAGACGAGCGTGAGCATTATTCATGCAGATATTTTTACTCTCGCACCTCTGAATGGAGATCATGGCAGAAAGCACCTCAACATGTGAGCCTCACTTTCACCAGATACACCCTAGGGCCAGGGCCAGGGCGGAGGTTGAGACACACAAATCAGAAAAAAAAGGACTTAAAAAAAAAAAATTGGACAAATTAAAAAATGCATTGGACAGACTTATTTTTAAAGCTCCTTCATGACTGTGATTGGTGAACTGCACAGGAGTGGATGTGATCGGTGGCGAGTTAAAAATTTGGGTTGCAAATTTACTGCCAAGTTATCCTGCAAGGCCTCACGCTCATCCAGCTAACACCTGCGCCAAGTTGGAAGTCAGTTTGGAGTTTATAGTGACCCAACATTCAATAGATTTGAGGAAAAACCCACCCTCCCCTCTTACTCCCACCCACTTGTATTGTCTTTTTATAAATGCACTTTTCAGTTTTGCAGCCTATCCAGTCGTTCACTTCTAGATGGAGAGTTGCAGATTTCTACTCCACGACCTTCCAGCAATCACACTGCACAGGCCCCCACTGCAAGGGGCAGTGAGTTTCCTCTACGCTGTCCATCCTCTGTCACAATAGAACAGGTTAACCAGCAGTGGCGAAACAATCTTTTGCCCCATTCTACAGCACCCATTTCGAGACTCGTCTGGTTCGAACGTTATTGTTGCTAGGAAGCCATTTCCCCTGTCACGCTGCCTCAAAATAACTCTTCACTTGGCACGTAACTAACCAGATAAGAAGTACAAAAACCTAAAATATCACTTGCCTATTTTGAATGAATTCTAAGCGAGCTCCTCGCTGGTCAAATAGGGTCAGAGGCTTTTCTAATGCCAACACAGCAGAAAACCAAGAAAACTCATAAAATGAAACTGCGCAGCATGTTAGCAATATATAATCAACGTGGTCAACTCACTAAAACATAATCCAATGCACTTTTAAATGAGAAAAACACAGAAAATGTTTGCACCTGAAACAAACCATCAACTTCCAACACTTTGTTTATATTTCACATTTCCAGCATTTGTAATGTTATTTTTGCTTCGCTGCTTGTCCAGCACCTAGGAGTGTTTTAATGCCTCAAAATCCTGAAGCAGAAAAGTGCAGATGAGAGTAAAATGCTGTCATTTAGTCTTGAGGACACAGCCAGCACCTGAAGTAACAGTCACCTTCATTTAACTATCCAGAGTTCGGAATCTAAATATTAAACTATGGCCATTGAACCCCTTTGTCAAAATAAATCAAGATTTCTGTCTGAAAAAAGCATTCTCAGAGGGAGTTACCCTGTGCTGACATCTGAACAATAAGGTTTTAGAAGTATTTGGCATCTTGTAACTGAGATGGATATGGTTCATCAGTTACTTTTGCAAAAGTACACTCACAGTCATTAACAGAGAAACACACAGAATTGCAACGCAACCAGAACTCTGCTCCCTGGGGAGACTCCAACTTTCCTAAGACTGGCTGGTGAAAGTGATAGGAGACTCACCCACTTCCCATTTTCCTACTTCAAGATGGGGACTCGCGTTGAGGTATGGTTCAACGGGTTAACAGTAGCCCTCTGACACCTTACCCAAGAAGTGTAAGCCTGGAGGTAAGTGTTTGGCAGGCTGTCATGGGGTCTTTATCAGTTGTACTTTCAGCAGGGGTCACTAACATAGCAATCCAGGTTGGAAAACTTGGTTAATTTTTCCCCTCCTCCCAAACCTAGCGACACAGATCCCAACTGTACCACTCCTACCACCAACCCAAGGTGTCAGCCTTGGCTCAGTGGGTAGCACTCTCGCCTCCGAGTCAGAAGGTTGTGGGTTCAAGACTGGAGCACATAATCTAGGCTGGCACTTCTGTGCAGTATTGAGGGAGTGCTGCACTGTCGGAGGTGCCGTCTTTCGCTCAGATGTTAAACTGAGGTCCCGCCTGCCCTCTCGGGTGGACGCAAATGATCCCACTGCATGATGCGAAGAAGAGCAGGAAAGTTCTCTGTGGTGTCCTGGCCAATATTTATCCATCAACCAAATTTGCTGCTTGTTCAGCGCCTTTGAGTGCTTTATTCAGATGGTAATCTTGATTTATTTTGACAAAGGGGTCCAAAGGTCATAGTTTAATATTTAATACGCCTAAAGCAGATGATCTAGTCATTTATTTAATTGCTGTTTGTGGAAGCTTGCTGTGCTCAAATTGGCTGCTGCGCTTCTTAAGTTACAATAGTGACTACACTTTAAAAGTACTTAATTGTGAACTACTTTGGGAAGTCCTGAGGTCGTGAATGGTGCTATATAAATCCAAGTTCTTTCTTTCTTTTAAATGAGATCAACTAATTCAGCACAGAATGAGGTTTGAACTTGGGACCTTTCTGGCTTAGATATTCACTGATTCAATTTGCCAAGCCATGGGGGGGTGGGGGAGAGTTAAACTGTAGGTTTAAACAAAAACATGTTATTAAAGTCTATAAATGTTCAAGAGTGGTTAAACTTTGTAATACGTTTTCAAAGAACGGCACTGAAGGAGGCTGGGGCAATTCATCATGGTGCAAAGAGAAATAAATCGGAGCTCATCTTTTCTTCTACTGTCATGTCCACCTGTGGTAAACCACTTTTATCGTTCACTATCGTTACACTATAGTTATCACTGTTATATCGTTACTCTATGGTTATCACTGTTCACACTGTTGTATCACTATACGAGGTCGCCTCTTGTCACGCTGCTATACCTGGGCTGACCACTGCTGACTCCGCCCATGACTCCACCTACCTGCCCAAGTATAAAGGTAGACGACTGGCTGGCATTCCTCCTTGTTGTATCCGATCACCCACGAGGGTGGGCTCTGTTATTTAGCCAATAAAAACCTATAGTTACTTTCTTAACTCGTCGCTTTTCATTGGATGAATTGATAGGTATATCAATTTTATTGGCTAAATTTTAAAATGTCGACAACTGAGCAGTCAAACGACCAGCCAAGCGACCAGCCAGACGCCCAACTACAACAGCCACAGCAGCCGGCCTGGCTGCGAGCCCTCAGACCACCGTACCTGGATCGAAACCCACAGGCAGCAAACTCAGCCCTCGACTTCGAACACTGGCTGAGCTGCTTCGAAGCCTACCTGGGAGAATCCGGCGTGCCTCAGAAGTCCATGCTAAGAGTTCTGAACGCCCAAGTGAGCCCTAAAGTATTCGCACTCATCCGGGACCTTAAAACATACGAGGACGCCATCAACCGGCTGAAAAGACAGTACCAAACCCCGGTAAATTCCATGTATGCCAGACACCTCCTAAGATCCCGCCCGCAACAGCCAGGAGAGCCCGTGGAGGAATTTTTACGGGTGCTACAAGCACTCGGCAGAGACTGTAACTTTAAAGCGGTAACGGCGGCAGAAAATACTGAAGACAATGTCCGCGATGCCTTCGTGAAAGGCCTGCGGTCCGACTACTCACGGCAAAGACTACTGGAAGCAAGGGACCTCGACCTGGACAAAGCTGCAGCCCTCGCTCTCTCTCTAGAGGTGGCCCATCGGGACCTCGAGGCATACTCAAGGTACTGTAACTCGCGACCCTGGGACTTGGGACCGACCCCGACCGCGATACCCCCCGCAGCAACCCCCCTGGGACCTACCTCCGCGTCGGCGTCCCGGACCCAATCGAGACCCCCACCCCCGGTACCGGCTCCGACATCGGACCCCCGCGATCGGGCCGCCGGCTGCTTCTTCTGCGGCCAGGCGAAACACCCGAGGTCGCGCTGCCCAGCCAGGAACTCTACCTGCTCAAACTGCAGGAAGAAAGGCCACTTTGCTAAGGCCTGCAGAGGTGGATCATCAGAGGCCAGCAGTGCCTCATGCGAGCTGTGGGGGCGGCCATCTTCCTTCAAGGCAACAGAGGCCAGCATCCCCACATGTGAGTCATGGGGGTGGCCATCTTTGATACAGGCAACCGACACCAGCAGTGCCTCATGTGAGTTATGGGGGCAGCCATCTTCTCCGCCATTTTGTCCAACCTCGTGGGAGACGCCATTTTACCCACCACGCCCGACCGCCACCGTGCCTCTAGACCCGACTACCGCCTCAACCGCAGACTACAACAACTCGCTCAGCTATACACTAGCCTCCGTCACACTGGACCAGGCCCGCCCGCATCACCTGTCCAAGTCGATGATGGACATCAAAGTAAACGGCCACGCCACGACCTGCCTGTTCGACAGCGGAAGCACGGAGAGCTTCATCCACCCAGACACGGTGAGCCACTACTCCCTCCCTGTCCTGCCAACGCGCAACCGGATCTCGATGGCATCGAGGTCACACGCCACAGACATCAGCGGCTACTGTGTTGTGACCCTGTCGGTTAAGGGTACGGAGTATAAAAATTTTAAACTCCTCGTCCTGCCCCAGCTATGCGCTGCCGTCCTACTAGGCCTAGACTTCCAATCCCACCTCCAAAGCGTCACGCTAGCATACGGCGGACCCCTCCCCCCACTCACAGTCGACAACCAGCAGATTTTAAACCGTCCACCGCGTAACACCTGCGGCCTATCCACCCTCAAGGTCCCGCCACCTTCCCTGTTCGCTAACCTCACCCCCGACTGCAAACCCGTCGCTACCAAGAGCGGACGGTACAGCGCCGGGGACAGAGCTTTCATTAGCTCTGAAGTGCAGCGTCTCCTGAAGGAGGGCATCATCGAGGGGAGCACCAGCCCCTGGCGTGCCCAGGTCGTGATCGTTAAGACCGACAATAAAAAACGCCTGGTCATCGACTACAGCCAGACCATAAACAGGTACACCCAGCTGGACGCATACCCCCTTCCCCGCATATCTGATATGGTCAATCAGATTGCGCAGTACCGGGTATTCTCCACCATCGACCTTAAGTCGGCCTATCACCAACTCCCTATCCGCCCTGAGAACCGCCAGTATACAGCCTTCGAGGCGAACGGCCGCCTCTACCACTTCCTTAGGGTTCCCTTCGGCGTCACCAACGGGGTTTCGGTCTTCCAAAGGGAGATGGACCGGATGGTTGACCAGAACGGGCTGCACGCCACGTTCCCCTATCTAGATAACGTCACCATCTGCGGCCGCGACCGGCAGGACCACGATGTTAATCTGGAGAGATTCCTCCGTACGGCCCAACGGCTGAACCTCACCTACAATAAGGATAAATGTGTGTTTAACACCTCGCGCCTTGCCATCCTCGGCTGTGTAGTAGAGAACGGAGTCATCGGCCCCGACCCCGAAAAAATGCGCCCCCTCATGGAGCTACCCCTCCCCCACTGTCCAAAGGCACTGAAGAGAACCCTGGGGCTCTTCGCCTACTATGCCCAATGGGTGCCCAATTATGCGGACAAAGCCAGACCCCTCATGAAGTCCACATCCTTCCCCCTTACGGAGGAAGCGTGCGCAGCCTTCTCCCTCATTAAGGGAGACATTGCCAAGGCCACTATGCACGCAGTGGATGAGTCCATCCCCTTCCAAGTCGAGAGCGATGCATCCGACTTCGCCCTAGCCGCCACCCTTAACCAGGAGGGGAGACCGGTGGCCTTCTTCTCAAGGACCCTACAGGGCCCTAAGATCCGACACTCGTCGGTCGAGAAGGAGGCCCAGGCGATTGTGGAGGCGGTACGACGCTGGAGGCACTACCTGGCAGGCAAACGATTTACCCTCCTTACCGACCAACGTTCGGTCGCTTTTATGTTTAATAACAAGCTGAGGGGCAAAATCAAGAATGACA
Source organism: Somniosus microcephalus (assembly GCF_052327205.1). NCBI lineage: Eukaryota > Metazoa > Chordata > Chondrichthyes > Squaliformes > Somniosidae > Somniosus > Somniosus microcephalus. The sequence continues at coordinate 27,793,102 of NC_141005.1, read as the reverse complement.
AGATCTTGAGGTGGAGAATCGAGCTCTCCACCTACGATTATGATATCTTGTACCGGCCAGGTAAGCTGAACGAACCCCCCGATGCTCTGTCACGAATTACATGCGCCAGCGCGCAAAGTGATAGACTTCAGACCCTCCACAACGACCTCTGCCACCCCAGGGTCACCAGACTTTACCACTTCATTAAGGCCCGCAACCTGCCCTACTCCATCGAGGAGGTCAGGACCATGACCAGGAACTGCCAGACCTGTGCCGAGTGCAAACCGCACTTCTTTAGGCCGGACAGAGCAAGCCTGATCAAGGCCACCCGCCCCTTCGAGCGCCTGAGCATCGACTTTAAGGGGCCCCTCCCGTCCTCTGACCGTAATGTGTACTTCCTCAACATTGTTGATGAGTACTCCCGTTTCCCCTTTGCCTTCCCCTGCCCAGACATGACCAGTACCACGGTCATTAAATGCCTGAACGACCTCTTCGCCTTGTTCGGGTTCCCAAACTATATACATAGTGACCGGGGCTCCTCCTTCATGAGCGAGGAACTCCGTCAGTTCCTACTAGCGAGAGGTATTGCTGCAAGCAGGACCACCAGCTACAACCCCCGAGGGAACGGCCAGGTAGAAAGAGAAAACGTGACGGTATGGAAGGCCGTCCTCTTAGCCTTAAAGTCTAAGGGCCTCCCAACCTCCCGCTGGCAGGAAGTCCTCCCGGCAGCGCTGCATTCCACCCGGTCACTACTTTGCACTGCCATCAACGCCACCCCCCATGAACGAATGTTTGCTTTCCCCAGGAAGTCGACTACGGGAACCACGCTACCAACCTGGCTGACCTCTCCGGGGCCCGTCTTGCTGCGAAAGCACGTGAGGGCCCATAAAACGGACCCCCTGTTCGAGAGGGTGGACCTCCTGCACGCCAACCCCCAGTACGCCTACGTGGCATACCCAGACGGGCGGGAGGACACAGTTTCCTTACGAGACCTCGCACCCTCGGGCACTCCGGAGACACCATCTTCACCCCCCCCCACCGCCCCCCCAATTCCAGACCAGGTAGACGGCATGCCGGAACCCCACGAGCCTTCGCCGACCACGCAGACACCAGCATTAACACTGGATAATGCAACACCGCCGCTGCGACGATCAGGAAGGCTTACGAGGCCTCCGGACAGACTGACATACCAGAACTGGTAGTACACTTCACCCCGCCGGACTCAAATCTAAACAAGGGGTGAATGTGGTAAACCACTTTTATCGTTCACTATCGTTACACTATAGTTATCACTGTTATATCGTTACTCTATGGTTATCACTGTTCACACTGTTGTATCACTATACGAGGTCGCCTCTTGTCACGCTGCTATACTTGGGCTGACCACTGCTGACTCCGCCCATGACTCCACCTACCTGCCCAGGTATAAAGGTAGTCGACTGGCTGGCATTCCTCCTTGTTGTATCCGATCACCCACGAGGGTGGGCTCTGTTATTTAGCCAATAAAAACCTATAGTTACTTTCTTAACTCGTCGCTTTTCATTGGATGAATTGATGGGTATATCACCACCATGTTAGTCTCCCTGGGAAATACTGAGGCAAAGTAATTATGAAATATTTCTGCCATTTTGTTGTCACTGTGTATCCCTGAGTGGCCCTATCCATATTCTGATTTTTCTTTTGTTATTTATGTGTCTGTAGAATACTTTACTATTTCTTTTTAATTTCCTTGATAATTTAATTTCATAATTTTTCTTTTCCTTCCTAACCTTTTCGTGTTCCCTTTTGTCATACTCTCTTTTATTATCTATGTACTTAGTGTATGCCTTTGTCTTCAGTTTAAATTTTGCCCTTAATTCTTTATTCATCATTACTGGCTAGTTTGTTCTTGCTATTTAGTGGGATATAGTTCTCCTGGATGCTATTGATCACCGTTTTAAATGTTTCTTACTGCTATTCTATTTCTTTATCATTAACATTTTCCAGTTTATTTTTCCTAGTTCCATTCTCATCCCCTTAAAATCAGCTTTATTCCAATTCATTACTTGGCCTTTGTCTTACATGTCCTTCTCAATCTTAAACCTTATTATATTGTGATCGCTATTGCCTAGATGTTCCCCAATGCTTACTTCTCTTATCTATTCTGGTTCATTTCCCATTACTAGATCCCGCAGTGCTCCTTCTCTTGTTGGACTTTTCACATACTGGGTAAAAAAAGGAGTCATGCACACATTGTAAAAACGCCATTCCTTGTACCCCTTTTACCACCTCTTCTTCCCAGTTTATTTGGTGGTGGGGGGGGGGGGGGTGCAGTTAAAATCTCCCATGATTATTATTCTATGTCCTATACTCATTTCACATATTTGCTTACATATTTCTTCCTCCACCTCCTTTCCACTATTAGGTGGTCTGCAGTATACCCCCTATTAGTGTGATCAACCCCATATCTTGTATTTCAATCCATATGGATTCTGTTTCTAACCTGTTAGTTATGTCCCTTTTTCTACTGCAATTGTTATCTCTAATTTGTTCAGTGACCCCCACCGCACCCCCCCTCCAATCTTCCCTCCCTATCCTTTCTGAATATGTTATAATCTGCAATATTTAGTTGCCAGTTCTGTTCTTTCTGTAGCCATATTTCAGTTATTCCTACTATATTTGGTTCCTTGCTATGGATTATTGTCTCCAGTTCCCCTCTTTTATTTTGGATGTGGTGTACATTGCTGCATAGGCAGTTTAATTCATCTTTAATAGTTTTTCCTTTTACTTTATTTTTAACAGTCCTTTTACGCTTCTGTATTATAACTGTATTTGTTCCATGACTGTTTATGTTACCCTTGTTCCTTACCTTGGTCTGACCTTTACTCTCATCTCCTATTTCTTTTGCCTTCAGATAAAATGTTACTTTCACCAGATCCCTTCTCCCGTCACCAGATCCCTTCTCCCGTCTTACTAATTTAAAGTCCTATCATAGTCCAATTGTCTTAAGGTAGACGGGAGGTTTTGCTTTAACTTCTGAGTCGACTGTGGCTCATGTCCTTCAGTTTCTTCCGTGTTCATTTTGCCACCCATTGGTTTATTTAAACATGGACCATTTAAGCATGTCAGTGTACAAGGAGGAAGTCTTCAAGCAATACCTGGGGCTGGGAAAATTCTAATTCGGAATGGTGCAAATAAATGTCAGAGGCAGATACAGACATAAGCCAGCGCTGCATTAATTTGAAGTGGTAAAATCTGGCCCGCTTTTACAGCACCAACCCAATTCTCAGTGACCGAGAGTTATCAGCACAAAGCCATCTAAAATCAGCACAATTCAGGAATTTCACTCAAAGGCACCAGATAAGGGTGCTCTAAAGCTAACCCGCACTTTGCCTCACCTGAAAGTGTTTATGCTGACACTGGGTAGAAGATGGTTTATTTCCTACTACTGACATCCACAACTTAAGCACAAAAAAACTTGATTGGTCAGATTAGAAAAGGACAGGGATAGTTGCAACACTATGGAACAAAAGGTGGCTTCGGATTCGAGAATGGTTCAACAGCTGTCCGAGAAAGTTCACACAAGTAACTGGTTCTTTGTGGCACACAGTTAAATATACAGATTTATTAAATGTCAGTCAGCAGACTGTAGATATGCTGGTGTGAAAAAGCCAGAGCAAAAATCGGAATGCTGAAATGTTAAGAACTAATGTTGAGTTGTGTATCCCACAGAGACTCAGAATGAATAGCCACCCGGCCTATATTTCAATATTTACGCAATACATCAGTGATCTGCTGGACTCCTTTTTTTGGGCAAGACTGGGTGGTGCAGTGGTTAACTATACTGTTGTTTCAGCTCGGAGACCTGTGCAGATGCTCTTGTGCCATAATTTGAATTATTCAAAGCGCAAGTAGCTTCCAGTTCATGGTTCACTGTTGCGTGCAATTAATTTATGCTTTGAAATACAGTGACTGAAGAAAATAACCAGGTCTTAAATATATACACATTCGTGAAAAAAGCAGCGGCAAGGCAATTAGGGTCTATCACTCTTCCTGTTAGTTGAACGTTACTTGCACTGGGGCTACTCCACTGAGAAATAGTTTCCGTTCAGAGAGACAGAAATAAAGAGGGTTTGATTCCATTTCATCACGGGTTTTGTGTATAAACACACAATACAATTATGTAGTTCACATCGAAATTATCGCACTTTTGTCATTTGTCATAACTATTGTATTTTCAGTTCCTCCACAAAACTATCCCTCTTTAAACACTGTCAGTTATTCCAGAAACAAATACTCTTAGCAAATTGGACCCTGAATGCAGTTGAGGAAGGCTTGAGTGTTTACAGATTTTGCCGTCCATTCATCGATGCTTCAATGGTCTTTCTCCCATTTTTACAATGACTGTTACTCTGTTCTCTTCTCCTGAGGGTCCTTTCACTACCATTTGTAACTATTATAGTTTGCTTGTTTTATTAATAATATGGATATTAAAAAATGCTATAGATTTTACAATCAGAATTCTGAAGACCACTGCTGTTCGATTCTTTGCTGATCAGTTGGCTGTGGGTTTAAGTCCTCGGACTCCTGTAACATCAATCTCATTTCATTGGAAAGGTTTTTATCTCTGTTGTTGGACTGGACACCAGGTGGTCTTCGGAGGACAGACTCCACATTGATCAGCAGGACCAGACAATCACAAGAACAGTGGAGCTGATAGGCTTGGGGATCTGATATTTGGGGACTTTGATCCCTACAGAGGACAGTGTCTCACACTGTCCACATTCCTCAGCTGGAGATCAAGTGATCATTTGCACAAATGTTTTTTTATTTTATTTTAATGATGAAGGAGGAGAGAATACTTGCAATTCCGTAGATGAAGCATTTCCTGATCTAATCCCGTTGTTTGGGGCAGGGAGCACCTTTGCATGGGTTTCCCCCTGGGAGTGAATAGAAAATGGGCGAGCGAGAGAGAGAGAGAGTGTACACGAGGATCACTCTAGGCTGCTCTTCGGCAGCTGCCGGTGGCTGAAGACCCCACAGCAGGTTGTCAGATGCTCTCGTGGCTCGGGAAGATGTTTACTGCAAGGAGATTTCGGAAAGGAGGAGAGAGAAAACAAGTAGCCCACTTGCTAGCTGACCACCAGACACGAAGGGAGAGGAGCCCAGAACTTCCTACAACAAACCTATGTCTCGTCATTCCAACACACAGAGCACTGTGTATGGTGTCATTCTGGGCCTCTGTCTCGCTTAGTCTCGACGTAAAGGACCAGTTGCTCCAAGACAGACAAATCCTTCTGCTGCTTTCACTGCGTAATACTCACGGGACAGCAAATGACAGAATCAAGTTAAAAAGGAAGGAGTACACGCTGTAAATATGTTTATTTCAATTAATAATGCATTTTAATCACAGAGAATCTGAGATAGTCCATGCCTGACCTGACTGTTCTCATCCCAGCAGAGAAGACTCCCAGAGTTAGATACCTTACTGTAGGAACATCACTTATGAATATCACAGCATTAAGTTTCAAAATATGCCATAGACTCTCTATCCTAAATGACTGAAGGGCAATGTGGTATCTTTGATCCGCTCTTACCCATTGCCGAGTACCGGAACAAATGATTAGCAACTGTAGTCAACTGTTGATATAAGTAAGTCTACTCAGAGACTTGTAAAGTATTCTGCGATTTTTCTTCAGAGAGGGATTTTTTCCCCCTCTTTGCTTCTCTTTCCCCCTCAGTCCCATTTGCAGGCAATTGGGAAATCAGCTCCAAGGAGCTCAATGTGTCTCTGAAATCAGGAGATGGTCATGCTCGATAGGGGGATCAATGATCCCCTCCTTGAGAAAATGCCACATCATGCAACCACCCCATAGATGACATTGTTCACTCAAGAGTATGGAATCACAGGCACAAACATACAACCCCACCCCCCCCATCCTATCCGACAGACTCAATAAGATGCCACTGAGATTTAAGCAGTTTTATTTTTTGGAGATGGTGTGCAAGATGTGAAATTAACATAATGACAAAAGTTACAACAGTCTCCAAACACAAAAAACCCAATTAAAGGAGTGCTGAGAGCTTAATAGGTCAGTACTTGGATGAACTTGAGGATTCCTTCGAGCATTACTCAATAACCCACTGTTCCTGCATGAAAGCAGGACACAGAGATACCCATGAGGGCTGAACACAAGAATGCATCCTTCTATGGTCCAACCCTCCTCAACATTCTTCAAACACTGAGACACATCAGGGAGGGGGAGAGTTACCTGGACTATGTGTATCACGAGGTAGTCACACCAATTAGATTAATTAATTCAGATGTAGTCCGTGGCCAGGGTCAGGATGGTGTGACTAGAAGTGAGGCAGGTACGGGGATCCAGGAGGTAGTGTTGGAGGAGCCGCAGCCCTTGCACTTGTCCAACAGGTTCGAGGCTCTTACTCCCTGTGGGGACAGGAGCAGGGACTGCAGGGAGGATGAGCAACCTGGCCACAGCACCGTGGAGCAGGGGGCCATTCAAGTGGGGGGAGTTAAAAGAAATGTTGTAGTGGTAGGGGATAGTATCGTTAGGGAGATAGATAGAGTTCTTTGCAGCCGAGAGCGAGAGTCCCGAAGGCTGTGTTGCCTGCCCGGTGCCAGGGTTAAGGACATCTCCTCTGGACTGGAGAGAAACTTGGAGTGGGAGGGGGAGGATCCAGTTGTCGTGGTCCATGTTGGTACCAACGACATAGATAGGACAAGGAAGGAGGTTCTGCTGAGGGAGTTTGAGCAGCTAGGGGCCAAATTAAAAAGCAGAACCACAAGGGTAACCTGAGCCACGAGCGAATTTGGCTAGGACAAATAAAATTAGAGAGTTAAATGCGTGGCTCAAAGACTGGTGTGGGAGAAATGGGTTTTGCTTCCTGGGACACTGGCACCAGTACTGGGGCAGGAGGGAGCTGTTCCGTTGGGACGGGCTTCACTTGGCCAGTGCTGGCGGATCATATAACTAGGGCTGTGGAGAGGGCTTTAAACTAACTAGTGGGGGGGAGGTTCCTAGAGAGCAAATAATAAAAATGACAACAGAGAAGGTAATAGACTTAGGTAGCAGTGGGGAAATTAAAAACCACAGCGTGTCAGGAAGGGGCAGAAGGTATGGAGTAAAAGGTAAAGTAATAAAAAGGGCAAAAGCAGGAACTAAGTGTCACAAAACATCTTTGAAAGTTCTCTATCTGAATGCACGTAGCATTCGTAACAAAATAGACGAGTTAATGGCACAAATAACTACATATGGGTATGATCTTGTGGCCATTACAGAAACATGGCTGCAGGGTGACAATGCCTGGGAATTAAACATACCAGGTTATTTAACGATCAGGAAGGACAGGCAGGAAGGAAGGGGAGGTGGGGTGGCTATGTTAATAAAAGGAAGGAATCACTGTAATACAGAGAAATGATATTGGGTCAAAAGATCAGGATAATGAAACAGTTTGGGTGGAGGTAAGGAATAATAAGGGGAAAAAAACACTAGTGGGCGTAGTCTATAGGCCTCCGAACAGTGGCAACTCTGTTGGACGGAGTATCAATCAGGAAATAGTTGAGGCTTGTAATAAGGGAACATCTATAATTATGGGGGATTTCAACTATCATATTAATTGGACAAATCAAATTGGGCAGAGCAGCCTTGAGGATGAGTTCATTGAGTGTATTAGGGATGGGTTTCTTGAGCAGTATGTAACTGAACCGACCAGGGGGCAAGCAACCTTAGATCTGGTCCTGTGTAACGAGACGGGATTAATTAAAAATGTCCTAGTAAAGGATCCCCTTGGAATGAGTGACCATAACATGGTTGAATTCCATATTCAATTAGAGAGTGAGAAGGTTGGATCTCAAACAAGCGTGCTAAGCTTGAATAAAGGAGACTATGAAGGTATGAGAGCGGAATTGAGTAGAGTGGATTGGGAAAATAGATTAAAGGGTAAGACGATACATGATCAGTGGTGTACATTCAAGGAGTTATTTTACAACTTCCAAAAAAAATATATTCCACTGAGAAGAAAAGGGTGTAAAAGAAAAGACAGCCATCCGTGGCTAAGTAAAGAAATTAAGGATAGTATTCGACTAAAAACAAGGGCATATAAGGTAGCCAAATCTAGTGGGAGGATAGAGGATTGGGAAAACTTTAAAAGACAGCAAAAAATAACAAAAAGATTGATTAAGAAAGGGAAGATAGATTATGAAAGTAAATTAGCAAAAAATATAAAAACAGATAGTAAGAGTTTTTATAGTTATATAAAAAGAAAAAGGGTGGCTAAAGTAAATGTTGGTCCCTTAGAGGATGAGACCGGGAAATTAATGGTGGGAAATATGGAGATGGCAAAAACACTGAATGAATATTTTACATCAGTCTTTACAGTAGAAGACACTAAGAATATCCCAGCACTGGACAAACAGGGGGCTAAAGGGGGGGGAGGAGCTAAACACGATCAAAATCACTAAGGAAGTGGTACTCGGTAAAATAATGGGACTCAAGGCGGATAAATCACCTGGACCTGATGGCTTACATCCTAGGGTCTTGAGGGAAGTGGTGGTAGGGATTGTGGATGCATTGGTAATAATTTTCCAAAACTCCCTGGACTTGGCAAAGGTCCCGGCAGACTGGAAAACTGCTAATGTAACACCCTTATTTAAAAAGGGCAGTAGACAGAAGGCTGGAAACTATAGACCGGTTAGCCTAACATCTGTGGTAGGTAAAATTTTGGAGTCCATTATTAAGGAGACAGTAACAGGACATTTGGATAATCATAATTTAATAGGACAAAGTCAGCATGGTTTTATGAAGGGGAAGTCATGTTTGACAAATTTGCTGGAGTTCTTTGAGGAAGTAACGTATAGGGTGGATAAAGGGGAACCAGTGGACTAGTGTATTTAGACTTCCAAAAGGCATTTGACAAGGTGCCACACAAAAGATTATTGCTTAAGATAAAAAATCACGGGATTGGGGTAATATTCTGGCATGGATAGAGGATTGGCTATCTAACAGAAGGCAGAGAGTTGGGATAAATAGTTCATTCTCAGACTGGCAATCAGTAACTAGTGGTGTTCCGCAGGGGTCAGTGCTGGGTCCCCAACTCTTTACAATCTATATTAACGATTTGGAGGAGGGGACCGAGTGTAACATATCAAAGTTTGCAGATGATACTAAGATGGGAGGGAAAGTAGTGAGTGAGGAGGACATAAAAACCTGCAAGGGGACATCGACAGGCTAAGTAAGTGGGCAGAGATTTGGCAGATGGAATACAATACTGGAAAGTGTGAGGTTATGCACTTTGGCAGGAAAAATCGTAGAGCAAGTTATTATCTTAATGGCAAGAAACTGGAAAGTACTGAAGTACAAAGGGATCTGGGGGTCCTGGTGCACGAAACTCAAAAGGTTAGTATGCAGGTGCAGCAAGTGATTAAGAAGGCCAATGGAATGTTGGCTTTCATTGCTAGGGGGATAGAATATAAAAATAGGGAGGTATTGCTTCAGTTGTACAAGGTATTGGTGAGGCCGCACCTGGAATACTGCGTACAGTTTTGGTGTCCATACTTAAGAAAGGACATACTTGCTCTCGAGTCAGTACAAAGAAGGTTCACTCGGTTAATCCCGGGGATGAGGGGATGGACATATGAGGAGAAGTTGAGTAGATTGGGACTCTACTCATTGGAGTTCAGAAGAATGAGAGGCGATCTTATTGAAACATATAAGATTGTGAAGGGGTTGGATCGGGTGGATGCGGGGAGGATGTTCCCGACGATGGGTGAAACTAGAACTAGGGGGCATAGTCTTAGATTAAGGGGCTGCTCTTTCAAAACTGAGATGAGGAGGAACTACTTCACTCAGAGGGTGGTAGGTCCATGGAATATGCTGCCCCAAAAAGCTGTAGAAGTTACATCATTACATAAATTTAAAACAGAAATAGACAGTTTCCTAGAAGTAAAGGGAATTAAGGGTTACGGGGAGCGGGCAGGAATTTGGACATGAGTCTAGGTTTGGATCGGTCATGGCCCTGTGGGTAGCGGAACGGGCCCAGGGGCCGTGTAGCCTGATCCTGCTCCTATTTCGTGTGTCTAATACTGTTAGATTCAGGAGATGGTTCTGTGATAGTGGATTGGCGGTTAGGATCAGATCAGCCATGATCTTATTGAATGGCGGAGCAGGCTCGAGGGGCCGATTGGCCTACTCCTGCTACTATTTCTTATGTTCTTATGTAACATTCACCTTTTATTATTGTACGGACCAGAAGATTATTCATCAGCACGAGTTGGCTGCAAAACACAGCCAAACATCTGCAGGAAATGGAGCAACATGTGGTTGTGGCTTCATCTGCTTTGAGATGCTTATTGTCAGATGTCAACTGTTAAAAGTCGCCAACCCACACTTACACTTTAGAGCAGGTGTGAGAAGAGGAAAGCAATGTGAGGGGGGTGACACAGTGGTGCTGAGTGTCATTGCTCTAACACTCAGTGCAGGGAGTGGGGACAGTTACAGGTTCAAGTCTCTCTTAGCTTGGAGTACATTCATACTACAACTGTAGCCTCGATGCAATGTGAACCAACTCTGCAGTTATAGTGTAAATGAGGCCCAAATATGTCATCACCAGAGCGAACCTTTCTGAGTCAGCTTGGGCCTTGGCGCACAATAGACGCTATTAGGAATAGTGTCAGTGCAAAGCCGAAATGGTTTCACATCTACACTAAACTTGAAGTGCAAGTGCACCATTAGTTCTTGAACAAAGTTGTGCCATGCAAGGGGCACTAAGCAGGGCAATGGCAAGTACCTTGGTGGTCTCCGGCGCGTCTGATGGCCAGCTGTAGGAGGGCAGTGGCAATAATCTGGGAGGGGGTTTGTGTCTGGTGAAGAAAAGGGGGATAAAATACAAAATAAACAGCTTGTAATTTACCCAAACATGGCCATAAAAATGTTTGGATATGATTTCATAGAATCATAGAAACTGACAGCACGGAAGGAGGCCATTCAGCCCGTTTTGCCCGTGCTGGCTCTTTGAAAGAGCAGCCATGCTTCGTCCCAAACACCCGCTTTTTGTCCGTAACCCTGTAAGTTCTTCATCCTCGAGCACATGTCCAACTCCCCTTTAAAACCACATTTTCAGGTAGAGCGTTCCAGATCCTGACAACACTCTTGAGTGAAAACATTTCTCATCATTTCCCCTCTAGAACTTTCGCTAATGATTTTAAACCTCTCATCATCTTGAAATCCTCTATTAGGTCACCTTCTCTGTTCCAAGGCGAAGAGTCCTAACTTTTCCAACCTCTCCTCATAACTGAAGTCCCTCATCCCTGGTAACATCCTGGTAAATGTCCTCTGTACCCTTTCCAAGGCCTTTAATTTCAATTCCCTTTGAACTGCTTTCCTCCCATTTCTATGTACTGACATGTTCTCTCATGCATGGGTATTGACCGAGGGGTGAAGGACAAAAAAAAAAGGAGCTCACTACTCAATTATTAATTTTACAAATAACATTACTAGTGCGTTCAGCAATTTGTCAACTTTTAGGTACTAGGGTGTTTTCTCTATGGAAGCGGGGAGGGGCAGTTTTATGAATAAATATAAGCAGAATCTTCAGGGTCTTCCATTTCCCCATCAGATTAAAAAGAGGCACCCCAAAAAAAATCTCCTTGTGCCCGAAGTACAAGAGGCTTTCCTTGTCATTTGTGTTATACAGCCAGCTTGCCCAAGGCAGATACAGTATGCATTCTATCACCGTGCTGATGAGAGCATACCCTCACATATAAAAACATAGCTCTGGAGTTGAGTTGGGAGCTTTAATTAAAATGTGAACAGTGTGTTTGCCTCGATCTAGTGATGCCCTGGAACAGTCTGGTACCACTGCTTTCCCTGGCATTAGTATTCAGCGACAGTCATTTTCTGTAAAGATGTAGGAGGGGCAGTCGTAAAGTGAGCCGACATCGAAACACTGACTGCCTTGTTCCAGTTTAACTGAAGAACGCTCGTTATAAGTTCCAACAGGTAACTTAAAGCTGCAACACCTCATAGTTGGCCGCCTGATCTGAGGAGATCAAGGTAACAGAATCAGATGGACATTCCTCCATTATGATGTTACTCAATTTTATGCAGCAGAGATTGAGAGCAGCACTCAAGGTTTATGTCATTGTGCAGCTGACTCTCTCTTTTCCAACCCTGGGCTGCTCACGAGACAGAACTCCAGCGACAAACAGTCAAGGTCAGTGGCACAAGTCTATCAACAATTCAAAATTAAAAAGCATAACCGCTGCAAAATTTAAGAACCATTGAGTTATAAAACAGAAAGAGTTTCCTTGCCGGGTCTGTGCTGAATTGGCTGATTATAGCCGGGGCTTCTGTGCTCGCTGACCTACATTGGCTCCTGCTCCGGCAACACCATGATTTTAACATTCTCATCCTTGTGTTCAAATCCCTATCTCTGGAACCTCCTCCAGCCCGTCAACACTCCGAGATCTCTGCGCTCCTCCAGTTCTGGCCTCTTGCGCATCCTCTATTTTAATCGCTCCACCATTGGTGGCCGTGCCTTCCCTAAGCTCTAGAATTCCCTCCCTAAACCTCTCCGCCTCTCTACCTTTCTCTCCTCCTTTCAGTTGCTCCTTAAAACCTATGCCTTTGACCAAGCTTTTGGTCACCTGTCCTGATACCTCTTTATGTGGCTGGGTGTCAAATTTTTTCTGATAACGCCCCTGTGAAGTGCCTTGGGGATGTTTTTACTACGTTGTAGGCGCCATATAAATGCAACTTGTTGTTGTTGTTGTCCCGGCCCCCCTGGGTCTGGGGAAGGGGGAAACAAATCAGAAAGGGTTTCTGGTGTTAACTGCTACCCTGTGTATGGGTATCAGTCGGGCGAGGACAGGACTCGAATCGGCTGTAATGCCCTTCACAGTTGAGCAGGCTGCTGACGTTGACACTCCAGGCTCCTACAGGTAGAATAGCCACTTGGTGAAGTACCAACAGCAGCTGGCACTCTCACAATCATACCCCCAGAAAGGGCCAGTGGCTTTAGGAGGCGAGAAAGAAATTGACAGACAGCAGCATGGGGAATGCAATCACACTCTCTTCCTCCCCTCCCCAGATCTTTTGTTTCTTTCTGCTTGTTTAGAAAGTTCAATTACACAATCAGGGAGCTAAGAAAACCAAGGGCACTGTATAAGAAACTGTGGGAGCATTTTAACCCCCCCCCCCCCCGCCTGCTGTGCCAGGATGGTTGGGACAGTGTCTGGGGTGGGGGGGTTAAATTGTTAAAAATGGGAAACCCGACCCCAACCTGCCATGAATTTCCGGTTTAACCGTGTTGGGTTTGGGGGTTGGTCGAGTAATCTGTTCTGGAGAGATGGGTGGCTAAATTATTATATTTAAATGAGGGCGCGTGCCTCAGATTTCATCAGCGATTTGGATTTAATGGCTTTGGGCCGGGTTTCCCAGGACTCGGGCGAAACCTGGCAGCTAAAGTGGAGGCAGGAGTTGCCGGATCCAGCAGGTTAAGTGCTTTTCCAAGCACTTCTTGTGGACCAGGAAGAGCAGGAGTGCTTTCCCCCACTGCCCAGCAGGCCTCAAGAGGTAAGCTGTGTGCTTTCAAATGTGGCAAGGTCCATGATGTCATCAGATTGTAAGGTTCATAATAACAGTAGAGAACGAAGCTGAATATAGAAAGTAGAGGAGGTCTAAAAAAGGGAATAAGAGGAGCAAAGAAAGAGTATGAGAATAGATTAGCGGCTAACATAAAAGGGAACCCAAAAGTCTTTTATAAACACGTAAAAAGTAAAAGGGTCGTCAAAAGGAAAAGCGGGGCTGATTAGGGTCCAAAAAGGAAGCATTCTTGTGGAGGCAGAGGGCATGGCTGAAGTACTAAATGAGTATTTTGGATCTGTCTGCACTAGAGAAGAGGATGCTGCCAATATAGCAGTAAAGGAGGAAGGAGGCAGTAGTGCTATTGGAGAGGATAAAAATAGATAAAGAGGATGTACTCAAAAAGGTTGGCAGTCCTCAAAGTAGCAAAGTTAGCTGGTCTGGATGGGATGCATCTTCGATTTCTGAGGAAAATGAGGGTGGAAACTGCAGAGGCTCTAGCCACAATCTTCCAATTCTCCTTGGGATATAGGGGGGGGGGTGCTGTCAGGATTGCAGCTTTTAAGAAAAGGGATGAGGGATAAACCCAGCAACTACAGGCCAGTCAACCTAACGTCAGTGGTGCGGAAACTTCTAGAGACAATAATTCGGGGCAAAATTAATTGGCATTTTGAAAAGTATGGGCTAATAAATGAAAGTTAGCATGGATTTCGTGTTTGACTAACTTGATCAAATTCTTTGATGAAGTAACGGAGAGGGTTGATGAGGGTAGTGCGGTTGAGGTTGTATATATGGACTTCCACAAGGTGTTTGACAGTACCATAAAATAGACTTGTTAGCAAAATGAAAGCCCATGGGATTAAGGGAACAGTGGCAGCATGGCTACAACATTGGCGACGGACAGAAAGTAGAGAGTCGTGGTGAACGCTTGTTTTTCAGATTGGAGGGAGGTACACAGTGGTTTTCCCTCGGGGTCAGTATTAGGACCGCTGCTCTTTTTGATATATATTAATGACTTAGACTTGGGTATACAGGCATAATTTAAAAGTCTGGAGATAATATGAAACTCGGAAATGTAGTAAACAATGAGGAGGATAGTAAGACTTCAGGAGGACATAGACAGACTGGAGAAATCGGCAGACACATGACAGGTGAAATTTAACGCAGAGAAGTGTGAAGTGACACATTTTGGTAGGAAGAATGACGAGAGGCAATATACACTAAATGGTACAATTTTAAAGAGGGTGGAAGAACAGAGAGATCTAGGGGTGTATGTACACAAATCTTTGATGGTGGCAGGACAAGTTGAGAAGGCTGGTACAAAAGCCTTATTTAGCCTTATTAATAGAGGCATATAGTACCGAAGCAAGGAAGTTATGCTAAACCTTTATAAAACACGGGTTAGGCCTCAGCTGGAGTATTGTGTTCAATTTGGGGCACCACACTTTCAGAAGAATGTCAAGGCCTTGGAGAGGGTGCAAAGTGATTTACTAGAATGGTACCAGGGATGAGGGACTTCAGATATGTGGAGAGACTGGAGAAGTTGGGGTACTCCTTAGAACAGAGAAGAAAAAGACAGACTTACATTTATATAGCGCCTTTCACGACCTCAGGACGTTCCAAAGTGCTTTACAGCCAATTAAGTACTTTTGAATTGTAGTCACTGGCCCAGTAATTCCTTTCCAAACGCGTGAGTACGGTCGGGGTACTCACGCGTCTGGCCGGAGGAAATGCCGGTTTTCAGCATGCACAGCGCATGCGGGGAAAACCGGCATTTCCTGTCCTCTGAACGAAGCGGTTCAGAGGCAGAACGCGCACGACTGCACAGGCAGCGCGTGCGCAGTAAAATTCCTTTTTTTTTCTTCCAGAGTTGCGCGCGTGTAAAGGCCTCCGGTCTTTACTCGTGGAAAAACAAGACGTAAGTATTTAGTTTTTCAGGTAAGTGGGCTTTTAGTGCAATGTAGACATTTTTTTTCCCCACAGGTTTGTTATTTTTAAAGAATTTACAGGATGGTAAGTTTAGTTTTAGACCCTATTATTTAAAAATTTATTTTTTTCAAAAAATTGATTAATTGTTTAAAACATTATAATAACTATAAATAAGTTTTTTAAAATCAGTGGGATGTTTTTTAAAATTTTATTTAAAGTTTAACTAGTGTTTTGGGCCCCCGTAGTTTTTATGAGTTTGACAGTCTTTCCTATCAAACTCATGAATGAGTTTCCCCTCCCCTGATTGGCTGCAGAGTGCTCACCTGATCCCAGCCGGCACATCGCACTAAGTATGCCGCTGGATCAGGTAAGCACTGTACGCCGACATCTGAACCGGGCCAGTGACAGGAAATCCACTGCGGGCCAGGTTTCAGATGTCGGCGCGCCGGGTAAGTGCACATCGGGGGCTTGCACGCGCGGCAAGCCCCCGACACCAAGTTCTGGGCCATTGTTGTAATGTTGGAAACGCAGCAGCCAATTTGTGCACAGCAAGCTCCCACAAACAGCAATGTGATAATGACCAGATAATCTGTTTTTAGTGATGTTGATTGAGGGATAATTATTGGCCAGGACATCAGGGATAACACCCCTGCTCTTCTTCAAGAGGAGGTTTGATAGGAGGTGTTCAAAATCATGAATGGTTTTGGTTTTGGTAGAGTAAATAAGGAGAAATGATTTCCAGTGGCAGAAGACTCGGTAACCAAAGGACACAGATTTAAGGTGATTGGCAAAAAAAACAAAGGCGACATGAGGAAACCTTTTTTTACACAGTGAATTGTTGTGATCTGGAATTCATTGCCTGAAAGGGTGGTGGAAGCAGATTCAATATAACATTCAAAAGAGAATTGGAGAAATACTTGGAGGGATTTTTGTTAAAAACAGGGTTATGGGGAAAGAGCAGGGGAGTGGGATTAATTTGATAGCTTTACCAAAGAGCCGGCACAGGCACGATAGGCCGAATGACCTCCTTCTGTGCTGTATCATTCTTTGATTGCTGCATTTTAGTGTACTTGTTGAATTACTAGCACATTATTTCCATTGCTGTATACTCTTTAAAAAAAAAAACAATTTCTGTGATGCTGGTACTGACTTTTGTTTGGATAGCCAGCAGGAAGGGGTCAATTTTTGCATGGAGTTCCCCACACAGAAAATTTTGACCGCCACAGCACAGATCAATAGTTGACCGGCATATGGCAGGTGAAGAGCCAGGCTGCCGAACATGCGTCATCCTGTGCAATTGGAACTGGCCATTAACAAGCAACTGATCTGCAAGAGGTCCAGAATTCCCAACAAGTAATGTAGCAGCTCCAACAACACTTCTGAGATGGAGTCACAGAGGTTGAATTTAGAATATGCGTCATAACAGAAAGAGCCAGAGAATGGTGTTTGCCTGTTCGGTGTCATGTGAGCCTTGGCTCACAAATTAAAACTGGAAATTCAAGTTGACGAAATAGAACACAATAAAAACACATCTCAACCTCTCAACAGTTTCTTCCCGTGCTTGCAGACTGGCCCAGCTTCACCCTTTATTTTGCTCACCCAGCTAAATAAGGTTCCCCCACTAACCATCCTCGTGGCCTCTCTGAATGGCATTGTCTATTTAGGGGATAGTTCAGTGAGCCTACAACCTCTAGAAGTAGGTCGAGACATCTCCAAACCCATTTCACATGGGACCAGTCTGGACCGGATTCAAACCTGGGTCCAAAAGTTTGTGCTAAACCAAGGTGGGACCTTTCTATAGTTAGTTTTTACTGTATTTTCCTATAGTGCTTCAATTTGCAGAATATTAACACAATTCAACTGAGAAGTAGACAAACTGCAATCAGCCAGGATGTTGTCAGTTGGACAGGCTTACTGTATCAAAGTAGTTGATATCTCCAAAACAAGATGTCACATTATCCATATAATAAGTGCTGCTGGCATTCCCAACCTGTGACTGTGCCAGCATTTGGTGGAAAACAAACTGAACTGCACTGTTGGTGTTGAGCCAAGCACTAGCCTCAAGTACGTGTCCCCCACCCCTGCCCATCTCTGCAATACAATACAGCTTCTCATTAACTGAAGGCGGCAGATTGATCGGAATAAAGCTTGGAAGGAAAGACAACAAAGATCTCTGCTGGGGGAGTGATTTGTGCGGTACAGTTGGCCTCAGTACCCCAGGCTGAGGAGATGGAAAATCAGCCTGATCGCTGGTGAGTGGGGTGGCAGGAGGACAAGAATGGGCTTGCCAAAATGCCCCCACACTCAAACAGCCCGTCAACATTCAACATCTATGCTCAAACATGAAGAATGGCCACAAGGTAAAGTACTAGAGGATGACTGACAGCTATAGAACTGCCCCCCACACCAAGGGATCAGCACCTTCAGGAGGGGAGAAAAAAACTGGAAAGAAAAAAAAAAATCACTAAACATATTTCTTTTCCAACCAAATACATTTACACTGCTAAGGGTCCGAAAGCAAATCACGAAGAGGCAACATGTCAAGAGTTCTTGACCAGGAGAGACCCACTCAGCTGATGGATCTCTCAGATAAAGGTACAGAGTACTAAGGGAAAAAATTGGGTCGTATCCCCTTTGGGGCACTAACTTTGCTGGTTAGTGCCCCCGCGCCCGAAATTCACCGGTAGCGCCTCCCTCTCGGGGTGCTGCGAGTGAATATCACGACGCGACTGCAGTCGCACCGCGGTACTGCAGGCCTTCCTCCCCTTATTAAAGGGGAGGGGCCTAGCGCAGCGCGACCTGGGGCCCAGCTGGGCCACCAGGGATCGGAGTGCCAGCAAAAGAGCCCGGCACTCAAGAGAAGTGCCGGGCTCATGGAGCACAGCTGGCACTCCGCGGGGGGACTGCACAGGAGGCCGTGGACGGCAGAGGGGGCAGGTGCTGGCAGGCGGCCAGCAACAAAAATGGCAGCCCGTCCGCTGGCAGGCCCCCCTGACCCCGTCGGACATAGCGTCCGGCGGGAAGTCAGGGGGCGCTACCGAAGATCGTGGCCGGGGTGCTGCGCATGGCGATGACATCATCGGCGCGCTAACAGTTACCGCTGCCGCTAACCTCCCGCTGAATTTCGCGGGAGGCGTTGGCGGCGCCGCGCCCAGGCGCTAGTTGCTTTGCGTCCCATTAGCGCCCCCTTAGGGCACGAACGGGAGGTGCAAATCAACCGAATTTTTAGGCCCTAAGTTTCAAGCATGTATCCTACTACAGCGTGATTGAATGCATGAATCAATCGTCAACCTCAGTGCTAGATGATGTCTTTAATTTTATATATCACTAAAAGCTAGTGGACAGGTACAAAAATAATTTAAAAGGCTAGTGCAATGTTGACCTTTATCTCAAGAGGGTTGGAATACAAAGGGGAAGTTATGTTACAGCTGTACAGAGCTCTGGTTCGACCACATCTGAAGTACTGCATTCAATTCTGGGCACCGCACCACATGAAGGATATACTGGCCATGGTGGGGTGCAGTGCAGATTCACAGAATGATACTGGTTGAATGGGTTAAATTATGAGAACAAGTTGCATAGGCTAGTCTTTTATTCCCTTGAATATAGAAGATTAAGGGGTGATCTAATGAAGTGTTTAAGATGATTAAAGGATCTGACAGGGTAGATAGAGAGAAACTATTTCCTCTGGTGGGAAAGTCTAAAACAAGGGGGCATAACCTTAAAATTAGTGCTAGGCTGTTAAGGGGTGATGTCAGAAAGCACTTCTTCACACAAAGGGTAGTGGAAATCTGAAACTCTCTCTCCCAAAAAGCTGTTGAGGCTAAGTCAATTGAAAATTTCAAAACCGAGTGCTAGATTTTTGTTAGGCAAGGGTATTAAGGGTTATGGAATCAAGGCGGGTAGATGGAGTTAAGATACAGATCAGCCATGATCTAATTGAATGATGGAACAGGCTCGAGGGGCTGAATATTGTACTCTTGTTCATTTATATAAATTATATAATACATATATAATTTTTTTTTTTTTTTTTTTAAGAATTCCAATCCCCTTTTCTCCCATCCTCCTTAGAAGGTGATGCCTCACACTGGTGTATGGTGCCATGAGTAGTCACTAGCAGCCATCCAGTAATCTCGTCCACAGGTTTACTTCTGATTCGATGCCCTGGACAGTGAGCATTGGCACCCATTCGACCTAGAGGGGCTTCATAACCGCACCTGATGCTGTCTCTACCTAATATACGCACGTGCACTTTCAGCAAGGTTTACTGGATCCTGTTCAGGAGTGGAAATCCCAACTGATTTTTCCCTCCATGTGAATCCAATTGCCACTCCAACCACGATTAACTATTTACTCAGAATGGAAATTCAACTAGGAATCAAGCTGGCACTATTTTGGACAGCTGTGCACCAACCCACTGAGCCATCAGGTAGGCAATGATGGCCATCAGTTCAAGAATACTTTCCTCAAGGGTTCCGACAGATTCCCTTTACTCTTTCTCTACCTCCCGCCCACCCCCACATGTACTGTCTTCATTTAGTGCTTAAGGGGTTACATGGTCCCTCCTTAATTGGTTTCTAAATAACTACCGTGTAACTTTTCCGTGTAATCGTACCCCAATCTAACTAGAAAATAGTTCTGTATATTTAAAAAAAAAAAATTTCAGTAATTTAAAATCAGGTTACTCAGTGGATTGACACTGTGATTTAAAATGCTTATTTTTTGTGATAAATCCATTTTCAGCTGTATTAATCAAACTTTACTAAAGTTACCAATCTTAAATATAAGGAATTTTTTTGAAACAAAACTTGAAGAAAAAAAAATAACGTTTTAAAACGCTGCCCAATTGCGCTGGTTCACAGCAGATGTTGCGTTCGGTGCTCTGCAAATAAATTTGATTGGAAAGTCGAGGGTGGCAGGGGGAGAAACACTTTTCAAATATGGTGTAATTTGCACTGGAATCGCCGATTGCATCCAAAGTGGAAACTCTACCCCCATCAGTGCACTGTAAGGCAGCACAAATTATATAGGTATATACTATGCACACATATATGGAACCTCACAGCCTGCCTCTAGCACATAGAATTGCTCAGGGTATGAGCTACTGGCATTTACCTAATCCTTGCTGCTTTTTTCCAAATGGTTACTGCCATGTCATATTTCACAATTACTTTTACTGAACTATGCAGAAGACAACCAGCCAGGTGGGCTAAAATTAAAGTTCCCTGCTCACGTCCACTATTCACCGCTAGATGAAGATGCTTGGAGCTCTTTTCTATTACTTCTGCAGGTCGGATGTTTATGGCTTCTCTTCCCGCCCCTACAATGTCAAGTCTGGAGTCGCCCATGGATATATCTTTGGCTCCCTCTTCCTCATCTACATGCCGCCATTTGCAGTTTTGGGGTTAGCTTCCATATGCGTGTTGAAGACACCCAACTCTACCTCTCTATTTCCTTTAACGCCACCACTGCCACCACCTCTGTGCAGCTTTTCTGGTCACTGGGAATAGCAAAGCCATAATATATTCAGGTCCATCCATAAACTCCACCCCCTTGCCACTGAGTTCATCTCAAATACACTGCCGCCTGGTGTGGTGGGTGCTGAATCTCTGTACGCCTTCAAGAGGGAGTGGAACCGGTTCTTGACCGAGGCAGAGGTAGCATCATATAGAAGGCAAGTGTCTTCATAGACAACACTTGGTCCGTGTGATCTCCTGGGCTGGTTTCGATCGCCTGAGGGGGTCGGAGAGGAATTTTCTAGAGTATTTTTTTCCCTTATTGGTCCTGGGTTTTTTTCTGTTTTTTTGCCTCTCTCAGGAGATTACATGGCTGTGGGGAGTGTTCAGTCACGATTCTCCGGCCACCGTGGTGTGGGGCAGGCTTCATGGACGAGCTGGTCTTTTCCTGCCCGTTAATTTTGTATGTTTATACGTTCATATCCCCCTCTGCAACTAACTTCTCTCAGGCCATACCAAAGTGTAAAATCTTGGCGACCGGCTTGATCCAGAACTAATCTAGAAACTCCACAACCTATCCATCACCATGACCATACCAGTTACCTCTACAATACTGCCCACCTCCACACCTACCTTATCCCACCCCCCCATCTGTCGCTGAAAGATTTATCTACACTTTTTGTCATCTCCAGACTCAATTTCTCTAATAAACACCTTCCATAAACTTGTTCAGAATTCAGCTGCCCGAATCCTGTCTCGCACTCGGTCCCACTTGCCCATCACACTCATCCTCACTGACCTACAATGACCCCCATCTCCAAAGCATTAAATTTGAAATTTCGATCCTTGTTCACAAACCTCTCTATGGCCTCACCCCCACCCTCTCTCTGCAACCTCATTCCGCCTTATGTCCTCTGCCATAACCGTTCAGTCTTCCAACTCTAGGCTTTTGTGCACTTTCCCCTCCCCTCGTCCCATCATCAGTGGCAGAACATTCAGTGGCCTCAACTTTGCAACCCGTTTGCCTTTTCACTTCTCGCCCCACCGTTAAAAATCTTATCAAAACCCATCTTTTCAACCAAGCTTTTGGTCACCTCTTGTAACTCTTGCAACATGGCTCAGCATCCACTCCTTCATTGCTTTTATCTATTTATATTTTCTCTCCCCCTTCCCCCCACCATGTAAGGCTCTTTTCTATATTAACAATACTGTAGAAGTTCAAGTTGTTGTTGGCTATTCCTAATCTCACACCACAATCTCACATAATAGTTTCATTTCAGTTTTTATATTCCTCTTCTTTTAAAGACAATAAAGGAACATTTCCTCTGGGCTATGCCATACAGTTTCACGACACTAAGCCAAACATAATTTATAAGTTGCAACTCATTTCAAGGATGGACATGGATATGCCACTTGATTTCAAATGATAAAGTTGCCGAACTGTGCCTCACAGTTTCTGTTGAGATTGTAGGCCTTTGTTCGGTCTTGTGGAGGGGGGGAATGGATGCGGTGGTTAAGGGATACAGCACCTGTAATGTGGGAGAGGAGGTGACAATATCAATAATGCGGTCGAACAGAAAGACAACATCTGTAATTTCTTGCAGCGATATAATTGTGCTGGATCGAGGCATCATTTAAACTGGAATGCAAAGTCAAAACCAAAATTATTTTTCTCCCTCCCCTACCTCTGCCACCTCTTCTAATCCTACGTGCTAGTGTGAGCCCTCTGCTCTTTCGCCCTCTGGTCTCCTTTGCGTCCCCTTCCTTCAGCTCCACTTCGCTGGCATGACCTACCGATGTATTGGTCCTGCCCTCTGGAACTTTTTTTCCTGCCTTAGACATCACCTCTCTCCCCACTTTCAGAAGCCACCACAAAATCCACCTCTCCAACCAAGCCTTCAGTCAGTTCCCCTGCTGCTAACGGCCTCTGTGAAATGCTTTAGGGCATTTTACTGTGTTGAAGGCCCGATATAGTAGTTGTTTTATTTTTCTGACCACAAACACATGCAGGGACCTGCAACCATATCTCTACCAATACCAGTCCGTCGCACATCACTGGGGTTGGGTCCGACTTCTGATTGTCCCCAACTCATATAAAGCACCGCAGTCTTTGAACTGTGTGACACAGTGTGTCATTACAATGCCCTGTCTTCTCAGCCCCCAGTAAACATATACATGAGCAAGTCATAAACTGTTCAAATCATAAATGAACTGAGATTCACCCTGTCCTTTGTACACGTATGTAGAGAAGCACAGTTTATGACTTGGCAACTGTACCTTTCCTTAATGAGATATCGGCACCACAGCCGCCCCCGCCCCCCCCCCCCCGCACTCACTGTTTGTAAATATGTGACAATTCATAGTGCGTGCAAACTGTTTTTGCGATATGAAGAAAATGTGTCAGAATTCTTACAGCCACTTTTTGTCTCCAAAACAGATGATGCGCCTTTAGATTAATTTTGTATTTTCCGTATGGCGTTCCACATCTCTCTCGGTCACTTCTCATTCCTGGCACCTGCTCATAGGTCTCTGCCAGCACTATTCAGTAACTGGTTGGTACACGACGAATGGGAGAACGGTGCCAGAGCCACACCCTCTTTAATTCCCCCTCCCTCCCTCCTTCCCTGTGTGAAGCAACTACCCATCGCTTGGCATTCTCCCCTCCCTGAGGTTTAGATCAGAAACGGTGCGGGGAAAAGCACAGGCGCTAATCTGTGCCTAACCAACATAAGGTGCAACACACGGATATGATATAATTGGGATTACGGAGACATGGCTCCAGGGTGACCAAGGCTGGGAATTCAACATCCAGGGGTATTCAATATTCAGGAAAGATAGGCAAAAAGGAAAAGGAGGTGGGGTAGCATTGCTGGTTAAAGAGGAGATTAACGCAATAGCTCTGATGATGTGGAATCTGTATGGGTAGAACTGAGAAATACCAAGGAGCAGAAAACGTTAGTGGGAGTTGTATACAGACCCCCAAACAGTAATGCTGAGGTTGGGGATGGCATTAAACGGGAGATGCTTGCAATAAGGGCACAGCAGTTATCATGGGTGACTTTAATCTACATATAGATTGGGCGAACCAAATTAGTTACAATACTGTGGAGGAAGAATTCCTAGAGTGTATACAGGATGGTTTCCTGAACCAATATGTTGAGGAACCAACTAGAGATCAGGCCATCTTAGACTGGGTATTATGTAATGAAAAAGGATTAATTAGCAATCTTGTTGTGCGAGGCCCCTTGGGGCGAAGCGATCATAATATGATCGAATTCTTCATTAAGATGGAGAGAATTCTTCATTAAGATGGAGAGTGAAGTATTTGACTCAGAGACTAGGGTCCTGAATTTAAATAAAGGAAACTATGATGGTATGAGGCATGAGTTGGCTACGATGGATTGGGGAACGTTACTTAAAGGGTTGATGGTGGATAGGCAATGGCAAACATTTAAAGATCGCATGGATGAACTACAGAACTTGTTCATCCCTGTTTGGCATAAAAATAAAACAAAAAAGGTGACTCAACCGTGGCTAATGAGGGAAATTAGGGATAGCATAAGATCCAAGGAGAGGACATATAAATTGGCCAGAAAAAGCAGCAAACCTGAGGATTGGGAGCAGTTTAGGATTCAGCAAAGGAGGACAAAGGGATTAATTAAGAGGGGGGAAATTGAGTATGAGAGTAAGCTTTCAGGGAACATAAAAACTGACTGTAAAAGCTTCTATAGATATGTGAAGAGAAAAAGATTGGTGAAGTCAAACGTAGGTCCCTTGCAGTCAGAATCAGGGGAATTTATAATGGGGAACAAAGAAATGGCAGACCAATTAAATACATACTTTGGTTCTGTCTTCACAAAGGAGGACACAAATAACCACCCAGAGATGTCAGGGAACATAGGGTCTAAAGAGAGGGAGGAACTGAATGAAATCAGTATTTGTAGGGAAATGGTGTTAGGGAAATTGACGGGATTGAAGGCCGATAAATCCCCAGGGCCTGATAATCTACATCCCAGGGTACTTAAGGAAGTGGCCCTAGAAATAGTAGATGCATTGCTGGTCATCTTCCAAAATTCTATAGACACTGGAACAGTTCCCATGGATTGGAGGGTAGCTAATGTAACCCCACTATTTAAAAAAGTTGGTAGAGAGAAAACAGGGAATTACAGACCGGCAAGCCTGACATCGGTAGTGGGGAAAATGCTAGAGTCCATTATAAAAGATGTAATAGCAGAGCACTTGGAAAACAGTGACAGGATCGGACAAAGTCAACATGGATTTACAAAAGGTAAATCATGCTTGACTAATCTACTGGAATTTTTTGAGGATGTAACTGGTAGAATAGATAAGGGAGAACCAGTGGATGTGGTGTATTTGGACTTTCAGAAGGCTTTCGATAAGGTCCCGCATAAGAGATTAGCGTGCAAAGTTGGGGGGGCAAGGTACTGACTTGGATAGAGAACTGGTTGGCAGACAGGAAGCAAAGAGTTGGAATAAACGGGTCTTTTTCTGAGTGGCAGGCGGTGATTAGTGGGGTACCGCAGGGATCGGTGCTAGGACCCCAGTTATTCACAATATATATTAATGATCTAGACGAGGGAACTAGATGTAATATCTCCAAGTTTGCAGATGACACAAAGCTGGGTGGGCATGTGTGCCGTGAGGAGGATGCAGAGAAACTCCAGTATGATTTGGACAGGTTGGTTGATTGGGCAGATGCATGGCAGATGCAGTATAATGTGGATAAATGCGAGGTTATCCACTTTGGTGGCAAAAACAGGAAGGCGGATTATTATCTGAACGGCAATAGATTGGGAAAAGGGGAAGTGCAACGAGACCTTGGTGTCCTTGCGCACCAGTCGCTGAAGGTAAGCATGCAGGTGCAGCAGGTGGTTAAGAAGGCAAATGGTATGTTGGCCTTCATAGCGAAAGGATTCGAGTACAGGAGCAAGGACGTCTTGCTGCAGTTGTACAGGGCCTTGGTGAGACCACACCTTGAGTATTGTGTGCAGTTTTGGTCGCCTTATCTGAGGAAGGATGTTCTTGCCATGGAGGGAGTGCAGCAAAGATTCACCAGACTGATATACCTGGGATGGCAGGAATGACGTATGAGGAGAGATTGGGTCGACTGGGCTTGTATTCGCTAGAGTTTAGAAGAATGAGAGGGGATCTCACTGAACAGGACTAGACAGACTAGATGCAGGAAGGATGTTCCCGATGGCAGGGGAGTCCAGAACCAGGGGTCACAGTCTAAGGATAAGGGGTAGGCCATTTAGGACTGAGATGAGGAGGAATTTCATCACCCAGACAGTGGTGAACCTGTGGAATTCTCTACCACAGAAGGCAGTTGAGGCCAATTCATTAAATATATTCAAGAAGGAGTTAGATATATTTCTTAAGGCTAAAGGGATCAAGGGATATGGGGAGAAAGCAGGGACAGGGTACTGAATTTGGATGATCAGCCATGATCTCATTAAATGGCGGAGCAGGCCCGAGGGGCCGAATGGCCTACTCCTGCTCCTATTTTCTATGTTTCTATGCAGTGGCAATGAACTGGATCAGCATACCAGCTACATCCCACAGATCTTGCTAAGTTCAAGAGACCTCTTCCCCCATCCCTGCTCTGTATTGTTGCAAAATATAATCAACATAGCGATCGTACAGAACAGTACAAACATATTACTAATCACTGATACTTTTGTTACATCCCTCAACGGTCATCTGTTACTTGCTTGCACAGGAAGATTGCATTAGATTGCTGTAAACTACAGCTAGGAACGTTTGTGAATCTTTGGACGTCAGCCACTTACTTATTCATTCACTGACTCAGCAACTCAATCAAAACAAAAAGTGGTAACATTTCAAAAACAGTGTACACAGAAGTAATTACAATCTCTGCTCGCTGTGAAATGTGATTACACTTTATCGTGCCTAACGTACAAACAGAAAAGCAGGAAGCCATTTTCAGGCTTTGCTAAGGAGCTTTGTTGCAGGTACAGAATGTTGAATAAATTCATTTTCTTATTTGCACAATTTATTCACGTGTGGGCAGAGGTCACTTCCCCGCTCCAAAAGGACCCCCCCACCCCCCCCCCCCTCAGTGGTCCACAAGTACTCCTTTAACAAGGTGGTATGGGGCTCATCTATATTTCTCGGATCCATTTGCATTGTAAAGCCATTCAGGAAGTGACTGAAATGGGGATGTTCGTGTGGCTGCAGGCTACTGATGAGGCTGCACGGATCAAAATTGTATACGTTGATATTTAGTGTCAGAATGCTGCTCAGTTAGAAATTTAACAGCCAGTTTTCATGGCAAGTTATGGAAATGGACAGTGAAGGGCTTGGATCTGCCAGAATTTCCATTGCTATCCCCCATTCATAAGATTTTCAAGGCGGCAGATGAAATGTAAAGGAGAGAGGTGAATGGTATTCCAGAGAGATATCAGAGTAAAATCAATCCAGCAATAAAACAATTATAGAAAAGCAAAATACTGCGGATGCTGGAAATCTGAAGTAGAAACAGAAAATGTTTTCTGTTTCTATACTAAAACAATTATGTTTCATAACCAGATATATGACACGAATAGAATACTAAACGATGAGTGACTGAATATGGAAGTTATCTCACTTGGGAATGGGACCAACAAAACTCACTCTCACTGTGGACGTTGTGTGAGCTGGATTCAAAGTCCCAGGACCAAAAGATAAAGACAGCACCTCACAGTCATCCCCAAAACAAACTTCACAGTCAACTAGCCATTTCTCGTTGACAGCCTCTACGCATATACAGTGGAAGTAATAGGCAGTGTTGCATCCACTGCATATCTATACAATGGGAGCCAATGGGATGGGTTTGTCTCCATGGAAATCTACACTTCCAGTCAGCTGTGACGTGTAGTGATTTCATCAACCAGCTTACAGATTGTAAAAAGAAAACTGAGGAAATGTAATTGAGCCAATCATCCTTTTGCCAAGAGAAAAAAAAATCAGTAATTCTTCCCTCCCCTGTTACTAGCTGATCCCAGAGCTGCTGTGTGAAGGTAAGGTGCAACTAGACTGCATGGTGTTAATTGAACAACCTATAACATCAGCAGTCACCTTCCAAAATGTATCAAATTAGAAATCTCACTGAAAGCAGAAGCCAGATTCTATACACCAGGTCTTCACTGTAAGGGGACCCAGGCACCAGGTCTTCACTGTAAGAGGACCCAGGCACCAAACACCAGGTCTTCACTGTAAGAGGGCCCAGGCACCAAACACCAGGTCTTCACTGTAAGAGGGCCCAGGCACCAAACACCAGGTCTTCACTGTAAGAGGACCCAGGCACCAAACACCAGGTCTTCACTGTAAGAGGACCCAGGCACCAAACACCAGGTCTTCACTGTAAGAGGGCCCAGGCACCAAACACCAGGTCTTCACTGTAAGAGGGCCCAGGCACCAAACACCAGGTCTTCACTGTAAGAGGGCCCAGGCACCAAACACCAGGTCTTCACTGTAAGAGGACCCAGGCACCAAACACCAGGTCTTCACTGTAAGAGGGCCCAGGCACCAAACACCAGGTCTTCACTGTAAGAGGGCCCAGGCACCAAACACCAGGTCTTCACTGTAAGAGGGCCCAGGCACCAAACACCAGGTCTTCACTGTAAGAGGGCCCAGGCACCAAACACCAGGTCTTCACTGTAAGAGGGCCCAGGCACCAGGTCTTCACTGTAAGAGGACCCAGGCACCAGGTCTTCACTGTAAGAGGACCCAGGCACCAGGTCTTCACTGTAAGAGGGCCCAGGCACCAGGTCTTCACTGTAAGAGGGCCCAGGCACCAGGTCTTCACTGTAAGAGGGCCCAGGCACCAGGTCTTCACTGCAAGAGGACTCAGGCACCAGGTCTTCATTGCAAGAGGGCCCATGCTCCATATTTATCCAGGCAGTGAGCACGAACACAGCAGCTTTGCACCCTGGCATTTAGACATCTCGCTCAGAGAATCCAATTTCTTTCCATCACAATAAGTACAACAACTGACAAGGCAGACAAAAGGCTCTATTTGTTTACAAGGAGATTAGCCAGGTCTGATCAGGGAGCATGGTTCCTTTCAAATAAACTGAAGACAACCCAGATAAAAATTCCATGGGGATTTTTCCCTCAGTGCAGATACCTGTTTTAGGTTTTACATCTTACTTTATTACTGAAAACCTTTTCCTTCAGTATCAACCAACAAGATGATATCAAACCACTCAAACTGTAGGTTACTAATGTTTGCAAATATCAGAGACAAAGAATCAGTGACTCACGCGCTTAAAGTCAAACTCATCCAAACTCAGTCACTCCAAATGTGACCTGACTCAGTAAAGTACCAATTCCCTCTTGTGTTGTTCCATGACAACATCCATGGGACGGCGTCAGCTTAATCCAGATGGCAAGGTTCAAAAATCTAGGCATTTCTGAAATCCTAATGAGCAGACGGGTCCTTTATTAAAAACTGCACATTAAGAAAAGCTCAAATTGCTAAAACCGACAACCTCGCATTTGAACTCAATTTATTATATTGTTTGCCTTCTTCGACACATCCACCTGTGACCAGTCCATCAATGAGCAGAGCCGTGTTATAAATTTAGCAAGGAAACTGAAAGCTGTTTGATACACGCTTAGGGATTTTAAGTTTGCTGCGAGGATAGAGCATCCAAACAACATCCTAACCTAGAGAGGTAATCTTCCTCTTTATTCCACATACCATTTAAGCAAACCCTTTAGAACGTACAGGGAAGGATACAGAACTGGCACAAGCCTTCTGTTTAACCCAGTTTCCTTTTAACAGGGTGCCTGCAGTGCCATGAGACTTACAACGGATATATAATCCCTCTCATCAGTAACAGTGAATCCGGCTTCAATGTAATAAAGTACGTGGGAAGAACAGGTACGCGAAGAGTTAATGTGAACGTATGGCTTTTTAAAAAAATCTTCTCCTCCTCCTTGCACATTTAGCACCAAGATTACAGCTGGAAGCTGACTAAAAAGTTTCCTTGCATCAGACTTCATATTTGAACTGAAAGCACCATCCTCTGCTTTGAGAAACAGCACCTGGAAGAATACATAGATCGCACACAGAAATGTTCTTGACTGCCACAGTTCACTTACCCAGAAATTCTGGAGTGCTCTGCACAGCCCTGGGCAATAATAGTAATCCATCTCCAGTGATGAGAATAACTCTGTTTAAAAAAATATAATTCAAATGAGATCACGCTGCCATCTCCCCGTTCACATTCTATCTTTGCCGGCTTCCTTGTTAAAGTGAGCACTGAGGCAGGCTGAGTAAAGTTTCCCCAGCCAGCATTTACTGAGGCCAGCAGCATCACATGCACACACACATATACTCACTGACTCGCAGTAGCGGTTTATCTCCACTTCCCCCCACCCCCCCTTCTGCACAGTCTGAAGTATTCACCAGCTGAGAGGGAGATCACATGATGTGCTGGTCAGGAAATGACTGCTGCTGTATTTACTGACTGACCATACTTTTAAAATACAGCAACATTTCTAACTAGTCTTCCCTATAATGTAAAGGGACACAGCTCTTACAGATATGCTGGCAAAAAAGACTAAATTGAGCAGGAAGTCTACAAAAGCAGTGGGACATAAGGAATAGATTCTGGATATCAGCAGTCTGTTGGACAGCATGAAATCGGACATCCCCCCCCCTGCCCCCTCACCAACACAGAGACATTTACTATATATAGTACTTTGATATAAAATGGAAACAGGATGTACTTGTGAACAGTGGCAGGAGTGCGAGAACACGGGAATTGAGCACTCTGCTGCTCACAGTCATGATGCTGTGCAGGATAACGATGTTATTCTGTATGACAAATTCCAGCTATAATTCTTGAAATATGTTTGTTTCACAAACTCTATTCAGGTCTTGCTGAACACCTCTGGGTAGTGTCTGCCTGGGTGGGAAAAAGATAACGACACCAGCACTTGCAACGTGCATCTTACTCCTCCTCATAAGGTTCACCTCTTTCCAGCTGGAAAATCCATTTCAACACACAGTAGACAGCTGTGTGTCGGAGGTTAAAGGATAATCTAGTCAGGGTTTGAACAGGGAGATGATGTGTATGAATCCAGTCAGATTTATGGAATGAAAGTCTTCTCTTTGCTGGCTGCAAGGCTCCTGATGGGCACAAGCTTACAGCACAAAACTGCCTCCTAGAAAGTTTGGGCAATGTAAAGCACGCTATTGTGAAAGACTTTCATTTATATAGTACTTTTTATGACCCCAGGACGCCCCAAAGTGATTTACAGTCAATGAAGTACTTCCTGAAGTGGAGTCACTGTTGTAGTGTAGGAAACGTGGCAGCCAAATTGCGCACAGCAAGCTCCCACAAACAGCAATGTGATAATGACCAGATCATCTGTTTTGGCTATTTTGGATAAATATTGGCCAGGACACCGGGGAGCACTCCCCTGCTCTTCTTCGAAATAGTGCCGTGGGATCTTTTACGTCTCATCTGAAAGACGGCACCTCCTATAGGGCAGCATCCAATCAGAACTGCACTGGAGTGTCAGCCGAGATTTTACGTTGAAGTCCCTGGAGTGGGACTTTAACCCACAACTTACTGACTCAGAGGCGACAGTGCTACCACCGAGCCACGGCACTCTTCCGAGGTTGGGTCTGAGGCATGTTTTTGGGGCAGTATAGAGGGAGCCGCACTCTCCATTCGACCCATATAATAGCTGACCTGGGAGTGTTTAACGCTGACAGAGAACCTGAGGAGCTCTAGAGCAGCCAAACTGATACAAACACACTAACATAAAGATTAATATAAAGGATTTCTCCTCAGAATGCCATAGAACATTGGTTACAAGCTCCAATGCATGTCCGCTGGGGGGGCCACTAATTCTAGCATAATTTGTCTGGTTAGCCTAGTTTAACAGAACGCAAAAAAAAAATGGTGGGAATTCACTTAAAAGACTCTCCACGAAGACCCCCTTTTGTAGAATATGAAATGACAGCCGACCCTGCCGTATGGGGCATGTGGTCATGGAACTGTAAGGGAGACATCTGCATGAGCTCCTGATCTCAGACAAACCAGCAGTGGCGATCACTGGGTGGAGACCAGGCACACCCCACAAGGTTTAAGGGAAGGAAACATTTTGAAAGGGTGAGCAGTGCAATTGTTTCACAACTCCAGGCAACAAAATCTCCCCAGCCAGCTTGAGAATTAATTTCCTTTTTCCTATGTTTTGCGTACTTCAGTACTTCTTTCAAATTAATACTGTGGAATTTTCATTTCCAATCAGCTCGGACAGAGAAACAGTAGCTTATGGATGTGTTCCCTTAAAAAAAAAACTGGAAGCTACTTTTGTTTTAAATATTAGCAGATTTCCCATGAGTGTTGCTCACATTGAGTTGGAGGATTTTTAGTTAAAAAAAAAAAAATTCATTCAAGGCCAGCATTTATTGCCCATCCCTAATTGCTCCCGAGAAGGTGGTGGCGAGCCGCCTTCTTGAGCCGCTGCAGTCCGTGTGGTGAAGGTACTCCCACAGTGCTGTTCGGGAGGGAGTTCCAGGATTTTGACCCAGTGAAGAGGGATCGGATATAGTCTCTTATGCTATGTCATGCGCTATATGTCATCAGGGCCACTTAATTACATCGACTGAATAAAGCAAATTGTGTATGTATTAAATTGTACGACAAGAGTATTAGGTCTCAGGCAGGTTGTGCTGTAGAGCACAGTAACACTGAGCTTGGAGATTGAAGTCAGGAGCTAGGAGAACTCAAAGGTAAGCTACAGGCAGATATGATCAAAATTGGCGTGACGCAAAGCATGTGTGACACAGGAAGTATGGGCATACATAAGACTTAATGGCCCAGATTTTGCGGTGGGTATGGCAGCGTACTCTCAGAATACACTTCCACACCGCCTTTGCAATCCACCGCAGGTTTGGGATTTCCACACGAGCTTGCGCATGCGCAAAATCTGGAACTTGTGGTCCGTCAACGTACTTGTTGACAGGCCAGCCATGCGGGTCATGAGAAGGCAATTGCTGGTGCAGAGTTGGGCTATCGGCCCACCGACTGGCCAGCAACTGCGCCTGGGAATGTTACAGCGCAAGGGGCTTTTCAGGCAAGATTGAAGCATTTTCATATAGGAAATTCTACACACACACACCATATCAAATGAGTTTCTGCGAATATTGGCCCGGATCAGTGTTTTCATAATGGTGAAGATTATCAAAAAATTTAATTTTTAGTGAGGTTGACGGAATGAAGCTAATTATGAATTAAGTTCCAATTCTGTAAATTGTAACTAGATCAGATTTCGGGATTCCATTACATCTCATTACGGGATTCCCTTTGGAAATTATGAAAATCGAATTCTGCTGTGTGATTGGAGGACCAGGCCCACGTGATCCCAGGTACACTTCTGGCACTGCCTGCGTTCCTGGGTCATTAAGCTGCCCTCCGCCTCCAGGTAGCTGCATAATTCTTTCGTGGGTCGGAGGCGTACTCTGGAGCTACGCCACCGACCGCAATTTTTGGCCCATGATAGGTATGTGTATACAAAATTCATTTATATTAAACGTACCTCAATTTCTCATGAGGGTATTGCTCATTTTTTTAAGCTTGCATCATTAATGAGCTGACAAAGTCTCCCTGCAGCTTGTTCCCCAGTCAGCTGGAGTGATAGGCACAGTGGCAAATCCATTTTGTTTTGTGCATATTTTCACCTCACTTCGGAGATGAAGTGATGAGAATAGGTGCAAACCCCCAAACACAGGAAAAACACAGCAGGTCAGAGCTCCCTTGAAAGTCTGACAGTTGAGGAAAATTAACTTGGGTCATTTTGAAACTCTGTTTCTTAAGGCTTGATTCGCTGGAAGCTGCATTGTTACCTTTAGAGTGAAGCAGTACTCGGCCTATAAACAAGTAACAAGTTTTCCGGGCCATTAGGACCAGTCAGACAGCTGAAGCCAGGACACCTGCAAAACTTAAAAAATGTTGACAAACTGCACGCACAAGATCTGGAAGCTGTCCACAAGGGCAACTCCCAGCAACCCAACCGCAGAAGAATCCAGTGTCTGAAGTCAGGAAGACGCTTTCAAAATTTGACAAATAAAATCTGTCAAAAATAGCAGATATCTTGTGACATTGTTCAGTTTAAGTCAGAGGCTATGCCATTTTACAATGGCAGGAGTGTTATACCAAATAAGGCACAATTTGTTATTCTGGGGCATCCGTGTTTAATCTAACCTGCCACTTTAAAGCCAAACAGTCTAATTGCTGTAAATAAATACACCCTGAAGTCAACTGCTAGGCGTAAGGAAATTTTGCATTTTGGCAAGCGTTTATAAATCTTTGGTGGGTGTGGCAGCAGTGGGACAATGGACTTGATATTAAAAGCGCTGAAGGTGCTTTGAGAACCTGAAGCCAGTTCCCACCAATGGCTTGACGTCACTTTGAGGGTTGGAGGTGGTTTCAGAGGGCGAGTAGCAGCATTGGGAGGCAGATTTTAGATCACCTCTCTTGGAGACGCAGCCGAGCGGTCTCAGGAGGTAAGCAAGCAACAGCACCATCTACCTTGGAGGACATGGGTACGTAAAACAAATGGTTACGTTTAACTGTGACACAAACATGACAGATATAATGAAAATAGCATGACAAGAAGTGTGTGCTTTATAAAGATATATCTATAGATCTGTATATCTACAAGTTTTATATGCAAGCTTAATGAGGGGCTGTCTTATATGAACAGGAGTGTTATATCATATAATGCATAATGCATTAATCTGCTTAGATGTTTGGTCAAAGACTGCAGATTGGAAGCACTGGTCAGTTCCAGCCTACAGCTCAAGAGCACCGAGCATTTTAAAAACTGTTTTGTATCTGTAATGTCTGGAGTGGGAAATCTGCATATGCTAAATTTATAAGAACACAGGAATTGACATTAGAAATTGTGTTTTTGATTCCAAAGTCTAAATCGTTAATATAAATTGTGAACAGCTGTGGTCTGTTGACACTCAATGTCCAGTCTTACGCTGGAAGAGTAACTACTTGAGCGACATACTGAAGTGTGAACAGAGGTCAGCACGAGTTGCCATCTTCTAAAAGAGACGGGGTAAAGTGCAGAAAAATGCAAGAATCCAGATGCCTTCATAGGTTTCTGTGCACATATAACCATTTTAGCATTGCACAGATATGGAGGATAGGCAAACCATTGGTTACAGCAGTGATCAATTAAACGTTTGCCGATTCTCATGTGCAAAAATGAGACCAGTGCTGGTACAAGCGAGTACTTGACATTATTAAGCTAAGTGACTGCAGGTTCTGGTGAGATTTATAAGAGCAATGACTGCACAAACATATGCAGGAACATTGCTGGAAACTTCACATTAATCAGAAAGTGACTCAGGGCTAAAGGCTTTACGAGCAAATGTTCCCATCACAAAGTTAGATTTATTGATTAAGACGTTAATGGAAGTGCAGTGGCAAGCTTTTAAAATACTGCAAATTATATAGGAAAAAGATAAAAACAAAAAGGTAATATAGAGTTCAGCTAAACATTCTTCCCAAGCCTCCACCCACAAAAAATCAAAAAGAGAGTTCTACCGTACTGAAAAGCAGACAGGAGAACAGTAAATTGTGTGGGTGGGAGCAGGAAGTTACAAAGGGACAAAGACAGACTAAGCGAGTGGGCAAAACTATGGCAGATGGAGTTCAATGTGGGGAAGTGTGAGGTCATCCACTTTGAACCCACGAAAGGCAATTCAGAATATTTTCTTAGTGGCGAGAGGCTCAGAGCTGTGGAGGAGCCAACACATTTGGGTGTCCATGTACACAAATCACTTAAAGCTCGTGGACAGGTACAAAAATAATCAAAAAAGCGAATTGAATGTAAGCTTTTATTTCAAGGGGCTGGAATATAACTGGGAGGAAGTCATACTTCAGTTGTATAGAGCCTTGATCAGACCCCATCTTGAGCACTGAACCTCGGGAAGGATATACTGGCCTTGAAGGGGGTGCAGCGCAGATTCACCAGAATGACGCCAGGGTTCAAAGGGTTAAATTGTAACAATGGGTTGCATAAACCTGGTTTGTATTCCCTTCAGTTAAAAGGTTGAGGGGTGATCTAACTGTGGAGTTTAAAATGATAAATGTGTTTGATAGGGTGGACACAGAGAAACTCTTTGCTTTGCTGGGGGAAATCCCGAACGAGAGGGCATAATTTTAAAATTGAAATTTTCAAAATTGAGATGATAGATTTTTGTTAGGTAATGTTGTCAAGGAATATGCAGCAAAGGCTGGTAAATGGACAAGGTATAGATCAGCCATGATAGAACAGAATGCTGGAACAGCTTCGAGGGGCCGAATGGCCCACTCCTGTTCTTATGGCAGGTGAGAGGGAATCATGATTGGAGTTCTGTTTTCTTTGCTGATGCTGAAAATTAATTGAAAACTTTACTAACTAATCAACTGAGACTTAACTACATTATTTTATTAACTATATTAACTTATTAACTAAGAAGTGGAAACATTAATTTTTGCTTAAAAGTAGACTTTTGGTGTATGATTTACATTTGAGAGAAAGTCCGCTCAAAAAGTAGCCTGTCTGTTCCAAAACTAGACAGATGCTGCAAGGCTCACCACAATGTGGTGACAGCACATCTCATAGAATCATAGAATGGTGCAGCACAGAAGGAGGCCATTCAGGCCATTACGGCTGTGCCAGCTCTTTGAAAAGGCTATCCAATTAGTCCCACTCCCCTGCTGTTTCCCCATAGCCCTGCAAATGTTTCCACTTCAAGTATTTATCCAATTCCCTTTTGAAAGTTACTCCTGACTCTGCTTCCACCACCCTTTCAGGCAGCACATTCCAGATCAGAACAACTCACTGCGTAATTTTTTTCCCCCCTCATGTCGCTTCTGGTTCTTTTGCCAATTCCCTTCAACCTGTGTCCTCTGGTTGCCGAACCTCCTGCCACTGGAAAGAGTGTCTCCCTATTTACTCTATCAAAACCCTTCATATGATTTTGAACACCTCTATTAAATCTCCCCTTAACCTTCTCTTTAAGGAGAACAACCCCAGTCTCCCCCATAGAAACCAACTGCAACCCCGAATTGTAACAGCTCCAAAAATACTCGATCACACCGACTGTAATATCATAGTTGATAAGCGTGGCCAGCTCTGAAGTGCACTGATCAGGACTCTCCCAACTAAATGGGGCACTTTATCCTGCCACGAAACACATGGCTTCCATTCCGGTGGAGTTTATGTAGCAGCGTGTGTCTATTTGCAAGCTGGGAGCACATGAGGTGGTTAAATGCTGTACAATATTACAAAGCACAGCTGCCACCAACAGATTCGCTCAAGCTGCATTTCCTACGCAGAGGGCACAAGCAGCTTTAAACAAAACACACTGTAAATATTTTTAATGAAAGGATTTATGCGAGCGATGTGGAGGAACAAAACAAACATCAGACCCACTTTCCACTGCAGGAGCACTCAAATCAAATGAAATAAGCTCTCAGACCAAATGTACCCGGCTGCCAGATTTTAAATACCTCCCGACAATTAACTGGAACAGTGAGAGGCCTGTCCTCGAGATGCAGAAACTGTTCACACAAACCGGCCACCCTTTGTTGAGCCACTTCAAACCACCAAGCCCAAAAGGCTTAACTTGCTCAACTTCCTTTGACTAACACCCTATCAAACTTACAGGGCTGCCTCGGACAGCAAGCCAGTGTAAACACTGCAGTAGTACTGGAGGCAACGGGAACTAGGCATGGAAGTCACCATTCTGTTCTGTCTATGTTCCACATTGTTGGCTCAGACAGATCTTCTCCTGACATCAGGGAAGATCTGCGTCCAGAATGATAGAGTCACAAACATAGAATTAACGGGTAGTCAGTTTGGCGTAAACGAGCTTATATTACATCTCAATATGTATAGGGTACAAGACAGCATCGTATTGAAAGTAGCTATGCTGTGCACAGTTTAGGTTGGAGATGGCACACGGAGTCATTGTCTGTGGTACGGCGCTAAAGCTGTGCCATAAGGATTCCCTTCCTAAATACTATCCAGGTGGGTCAGCAAGATGTTCCAGGGTGCTCCACCATGGAAGGGCATTTGTGACCACCTTTCCACCAGCATGGCACTTACTGACCTCAGATAAACCATATTTAAAAGGAGAGGATGAAGTAGGCGAGGCTCTTGCGACAGTAACATAGGAGCAGGAGTTGGCCATTTAGCCTCTCGAGCCTGTTCCGCCATTCAATAAGGTCATGGGTGATCCGTGACCAAACTCCATACAATCAATCCAAGCCTGCTGTCATGAGCATTATTTAGCTACACAACAGTGCTAGCAGAGGAATGGGAGCAGGCCGCAGGCTTATCTTTTGGAGGAAGGGAAACAAAAAAAATTATACTGCCAACATTTTCCTCTTTGTAGCCTCCTCTGTAGTAACGCGCCATTCTTCGCTGGAGAGAGTGACAGGGTTCCCTGTGGCAGGTGTAAGATTCAAAGTGGGGATGCTCATGGTTGGGAGCCCAGCTATGGGCCCTCATAACCTATTGCTCAAATTTATAACCCAGACAGTCAGAGATATTCCCCCCCCCGCAAAAAAAAATTGCCGCTTCAATGTGTTACGTGATTTTATTGCTACAGTTAAGGTTGTTTTAATTGAGAAACTTGGATGAAACTTGGACATCACCAAGTTTGCAAAGAGCGCTAGTGATTAGGCGATGTCAACAAACTTGGTTTTTAAAATTCTGGGAATTGTAGGAGGACAGACAGTTTAAGGGAAATACTGAGTTCTGCTGTTCTGAGATTCTGGGAAGGAATGAGTCAGCGTTGGAGACTGTGTAATGACTCTCGATTTTAACACGTTGTATAAGGATATTGGGAAGTGCATCTGGAGCTTAGCAGCAAAAAGATTTCTAATTGCAATATATAAATTAATTGTAGGAGATTCGACTTACTAAGCTCCTCATTTGCTGAAGGTTACTCGGGAGGCGCAATCCATGTCTATATTGATCAGGGTTACATCAGTATTCCTCGTTCAAGCTCTGACTGGAAGCCGGGAGCTTTACTGTCACTTCATAGAAAACAAATAGGAAATCTCAAAATCTATCACACTGTTAAATAGCCAAATGCCTAAACCTCGGTGGCAGACTTGATAACCTGGTACTTCAGCCAGACAGATTCACAACACTCCAGAACACCTGTTAATATTAGACCAGCCAGCCTAACCTGCTAATGAAACCTGGAGGGGTAGACTTTAAAAGAAAAATAATTCTCGGGATGTGGGCATCGCTGCCAAGGCCGACCTTTATTGCCCACTTCTAGTTGTGTGGCTCGTTAGGACAGTTCAGAGGGCAGTTAAGAATCGATCACGTTGGTGTGGGACTGGAGTCGCACATCGGCCAGACCATCTAAGGACAGCAGATTGTCCTTCCCTAAAGTGAACCAGTTGGGTTTTTAACAACAATCTGACAGCTTCACGGTCACTTTTACTGACAGCAATTTTTTTTATTTCCAGATTATTTTTAAAGCTACTTTAAAATTTTCAGACTGCTATGGTGAAATGTGAACTCATGTCCTCTGGATTCTTAGTTCAGGCCCCTGGATTGGATTGCATAGTGGTTAGCACTGTTGCCTCACAGCGCCAGGGACCCGGGTTCAAATCCGGCCTCGGGTGACTGTGTGGAGTTTGCACATTCTCCCCGTGTTTGCATGGGTTTCCTCCGGGTGCTCCGGTTTCCTCTCACAGTCCAAAGATGTGCGGGTTAGGTTGATTGGCCATAATAAAAATTGGCCCTTAGTGTTAGGGGGGATTAAATATGTGGGGTTACGGGGATAGGGCTTGGGTGGGATGGCTGTCGGTGTAGGGACCGGGTGCTAGGGTTTGGATGATGAGCCATGATCTCGTTGAATGGCGGAGCAGGCTCGAAGGGCCGAATGGCCTACTCCTGCTCCTAGTTTCTATGTTTACCACACTACCGTTCGGTACCGTCATAGAGGGCTGGGGTTCTACCCACTCAGCTCCAAATAATATTGCACCCAAAAACTCATTTGTAGGGAATTCCTGGCTGGACAAGCTCCAGGGGTTCACCTGTGCTATGATGCCGTGCAGTTTTAGCTGTTCAAACTCCAGCAGCAACCATGTGCAAACTAATTTCTAAACCTTGACTCTTGTCAGCCTCTGAAATTAGATAAGTGAGGTGTCTCTCTACTACTACAACAACAACTCGTATTTATATAGCGCCTTTAACATAGTAAAACGTTCCCAGGCGCTTCACAGGAAAGTTATCAGCTAATATTGGAAACCAAGCCACGTAAGGAAATATTAGGGCAGATGGGAGGCAGGTTTTAAGGAGCGTCTTAAAGGAGGAAAGCAAGGTAGAGAGACAGAGAGGTTTAGGGAGGGAATTCTTTGCTTAGAGCCTCGGCAACCGAATGCACGGCCGCCAATGATGGCGCGAATAAAATCGGGGATGCGCAAGAGGCCAGAATTAGAGGAGTGCAGAGATCTGAGAGGTTTGTAGGGCTGGAGGAGGTTACAGAGATAGGGAGGGGCGAGGCCATGGAGGAATTTGAAAACAAGGATGAGAATTTTTAAATCGAGTCATTGCTTAACCGGGAGCCACTGTA
Organism: Somniosus microcephalus; assembly: GCF_052327205.1. Taxonomy (NCBI): domain Eukaryota; kingdom Metazoa; phylum Chordata; class Chondrichthyes; order Squaliformes; family Somniosidae; genus Somniosus; species Somniosus microcephalus. Next base: position 27,752,513 of record NC_141005.1, on the reverse strand, counting down.
GGTCAGCGAGCACAGGGGGTGATGGGTTAACGGGACTCGGTGCGAGTTAGGACACGGGGCAGCAGAGTTTTGGAGGAGCTTAAGTTTATGGAGGGTGGAAGATGGATACAAGGAGTGTGTGCACACTTCAAATTAGGCAAATAGACATTCAATTGTATGGAATTCTCAGGAGCTTCCAGAGTCTAGTTTGGAGACATGGTGATGGGATTCTGTTCGTGACATACACCCAGCTAACCAAATCAAAAAGTTTTACAAAATATTAGAGAAAAGGAAATGAGAGAAAGATCTGCCAATGCTGTGGTGGAAAAAGAACAGGAAAAAGTAAAAATCAAAGGAGGAAAGATTAAGAAAAGTAAAGAGGGAAGGAAAAATGGAAAAAGAACCCCAAAGAAAGAGGGGAGAAGGAGGGGGGCAAAGTGGGCGAGGTTGCCTAACAATGGAACCCCTCCCTCCTTGATGTCACCAAAGTGGCTTATTAGGGAGAGAGACCCTAATTGAGGGTGATCAAGAGGATGATAAAATGAACATTTAAAGAAAAAACAGACATTTCTGGCAAGTTTTTGCTCTAAAACCACAAAAAAGATGAGCACTTCCCCCTTTCCTACCACTTCTCAAAGTTAGCCAACCCAAGGAGACGGACCTTTCCTCGGAGCTTTTGGCATGTTAAGGGTTATTCATCTAAACACTGATTATTTTTTTTTTTCAAATAAGTGTTAATTAATTTGAAATCCAGTCTTTGGCCAGTCCATAATTGTCTGTCACTTTGGCACTCAACCAACACATTGCTACTCAACACTTGAACCTTTACCAGGACCTGCACCCAACAAAGGCTGAATATGACCGAGATGTGAAAAAAGTGAAATCAAATTAACTCGTCCCACACAGGCTTTTCCTTTCCGTTTCCAAAATTCAACTCCACCCGCGGAACAGTACTGTTGCCCATCAGAGCACTAAACGCTCAGTGCCACGGAGCAGGGGGACTGGCCTCAAATCTACTCGGCTCTAGGTCTGAGCCATACCATCCAATGAAAGGGGATGGGAACAATGCTGAGTGGAGGCTACCAAGTCTCCTACCAGAAGGGAGGAGGCGTGTGTGGGTGGAGGCGTGTGTGGGTGGAGGGGTGGGGGGCGGATGAAATCAGAGAGAGATAGCCCAACCTAGGCAATAATTCATTCCTCAGTGCAGCTGGCCAAAGGGCCATTGAGGAGAGCTGGGAACATATGCCCGTCTGTCCTCTTGGCAGGAGCAGCAGGAGAGCAGGTGGGCTAAAGAACAGGGATAACTTATTCCCCTTTGAAATGAAATTACCAATAAAAAGAGGTTTCTTAAAAAAAAAATCTTAAATTGCATCTGCCAGTTCATTCAGTGTCGGGGGATTAGTTCACAAGATAGAGGACCTGAGTGGCCTCTTCTCATACCTAATTTCTCTTCGGTTCTTAAGTTCCCAATTTCCATGCAAGACTCTATGATTCTGAAGTTAAACACCCTGCCTGCCTTCCAGTGCACATTACATTAGTTACAATAGTAATACTTACTGAGCCTCCATGAATGGAGATGTAGTTGCAACAAACTATTAATATGAACTGATGATACTTCATTGTCTTTATGACGTCACAGGAACAGCTCTGAGCTCACTGTAGCCTTGTCATGACACAAAATAGCTTAATCTGCCTCAGTGTTTCAAACAAGAAAGGAAAGTTAAAAGTAAAGGAAAAGGAAACTTCAACAAAATCACAGTTTTACTGATTTTGTTTTTAAACACATTCATGGCAGAAGCACAATCTCTGTCCTGACACTTTGGAACACATTTATTTCCATGACATACCCGAGGGAAATGAAATTCAATCCCATTTCTGTTCAAATCACACAATCTGATCTCAGCACTGGCGTCATTAGTTGCCGTCAGACGCGACAACCACTGGCTTTATGCTCAGGCTCGCAAATAGAAACATTTGTCACGGCCCCCAAAAAAACTGCGAATGCTGGAAATCTGAAATAGAAACAGAAAATGCTGCGAGAAGTCAGCAGGTCAGTCAGCATTCGGCGGAGAGAGCAGACCAGTTCATGTTTCGGGTACAACCTTTCGCCAGTTCTGATGAAGGGCTGATACCTGAAGTGTTCACTTGCCTGCTCACTCCACAGACGCTGACTGACCTGCTGAGTTTTTGCAGTGTTTTCTGTATCGGTCATGGCAGGTGAATGGCCATGCACACGCTCTTTATAACTATTGTGGTCCATTTGTTAAGTTGAAGAAATGAAATTCCACGAGTATTTTGTAGTTTAGCTCAAGAATGTCAGTTGAATCAGTTTTGTGATGTCATGTGATCGGTGTCATTATTCCTACAACAGTGACTACACTTCAAAAAGTACTTCATTGGCTGTAAAGCGCTTTGGGATGTCCGGTGGTCGTGAATATATAAATGCAAGTAAAAACAGAAAATGGTGGAAATACTCAGCAGGTCAGGCAGCACCTGTGGAGAGAGAAACAGTGTTAACGTTTCAGGTCAATGACCCTTCGTCAGAACTGGAAAAAGTTCCAGTTCTGACGAAGGGTCATTGACCTGAAACGTTAACTCTGTTTCTCTCTTTACAGGTGCTGCCTTACTTGCTGAATATTTCCAGCATTTTCTGTTTTTATTTCAGATTTCCAGCATCCACGGTATTTTGCGTTTGTATATAAATGCAAGTCTTTCTTTTTTCATTGTTTTTCAATGGTTACAGTCAACCTCATGAACTTTAAATGGGATCCAAGGCCTTTGTGAAGAAACAATGAGCAATAATTTTTTTTTTTTTTAATTTTTTTTTTTTTAAATTAATCGCTAACCTTGCTGGATACCATAAAGATGGTCCAAGACTTTTTGTGGGAACCATTACAAAGTATATTCCAGCAGCAGGAGCCATTTTTCTGCAACTTGACATCTTTTCGTTGAATGAAAATTTGGTTCATCAACTTCGTGACGGGATTCTCTAACTTCTTAGATTTCAAAATGGAAACCTTGGCAACATGGCAGGAGAATGGTCAGTAAATATTTTTTGAACAGCGACTTTCAAGTAAAAAACGTTTTAATACAGACTGTTCAGGCAGAGGCTAGACATCAAATCATTGAAATTACAGTGGATTTTACAGCTTCTTTGAAAGGCTGAGCTGTCATGGGATGCATCTAACGTATGCCCGAGATTGATCTGCTTTGTAGCTCTGTCTCTCTCTCTCTCTTGTTCCGTAGCAGTTTTGGAAGTTATATATTCCACTGGCAATGCAACTTGAAGCACCTAATGAAGCTGAATGGAAGCTCGAACAGCACCTCATCTTTCGATTAGGCACTTTACAGCCTTTCGGACTCAACATTGAGTTCAACAATTTCAGACCATAACCAGTGCTCCCATTTTTTCCGGACAGCAGGTGTGGGTAATAGTTCTGCTATTGCCATTTGCAGTTCCTCAGACCCATTTTTGTTTCTTTTCTTGTCCTATTATCACCCCCTTTTGCCTCGCACCATCGTCCCCCTTTTGTCATTTAATCTCTCCTGCCCTCCACCCGATCACAGACCTTCCCTTTTGTTCTTTCCTCCCCCGCCTGCTTTCCCGGCCTCTGCACTTGCTTAAAACCTGCTACATCTCTAACCTTTTCTAGTTCTGATGAAAAGTCATTGACCTGAAACGTTAACTCTGTTTCTCTCTCCACAGATGCTGCCTGACCTGCTGAGTATCTCCAGTATTTTCTCTTTTTATTTCAGTTTTCCAGCATCTGCAGTATTTTGCTTTTTGTAATGCTCAAGTGTGGTGGCCCAGGGGTAGGTTCGGCTGCTCACTCTGGTGAGCTCCTGCTGCAGGGAGGAGGGGGGAAAACCTGGACCGGAAATCTCTACTGGACCACTCTTGCACTTTCCCCCCCTCCCCCGCGAGGGCTGACTAAAAGTGGTACAGGCGCTGACCCAGCCTGCCCACCCATCCTCACAGCCAGAGGAAAGACCCATGAAGGAAGAAAAGCTCGGGCAAAGATGAAAAAATCTAGAGGGACAGAATTACAAAGCAGAGAATTCGTGTGAATATTTGTATCGAACCTTGATTGGACCACACTTTGATTACTGTGTACAGTTCTGGTCTCCATATTATAAAAAGGATATGGAGAAGGTGCAAACAAGATTTACAAGGATGATACCAAAGCCGAGAGGTTCTACCTATCAGGAAAGATTACACAGGCTGGAGCTCTTCACTCTAGAAAGAGAAGGCTGAGAGGTGACCGGATAGAGGTCTTTAAGATTGTGAAAGGTTTTGATGAGGTTGTTGTAGAGAAAATGTTTCCACTTGTGGGGGAAATCAAAACTAGGGGCCGTAAATATAAAATAGTCACTAATAAATCCAATCAGGAATTTAGGAGAAACTTCTTTACCCAGAGAGTGGTGAGGATGTGGAACTCGCTACCACAGGGAGTGGTTGAGGCGACGAGCATAGATGCATTTAAGGGGAAGCGAGTTAAATACACGAGGGAGAAAGAAATAGAGGGATATGTTGATGGAATTAGATGGGAGGAGGCTCATGTGGAGCATAAACACTGGTGTGGGCTGAATGGCCTGTTTCTGTGCTATAAATTCTATGTCATTCTATTTAAAACCCAGCACAAAAACTATAAACCGTAAAAACAGAAGATGCTGGAATTACACAACTGATTCGGAGTCAGAATCTGTCTTTATCTGGACCAGCTGTGTATATACAGCATTTTCTGTTATTATTTCTAATATTATGAGGTTTCCTTTTCACAATAAAGAAATTATATTCTTGTCGATACTCCCTGTGGCAGTGACCCTTTAAGTGTAACGACAATCTTCATGGTTCTTCCTACATGTCCCCAGGGCTGGGAGGTGCCCTACAAATTATCTGCATGCATTTGCGATGGAACTAACTGACCATAAGGCCCATATTGATCACAAAAACTGCAATGGTTGCATTACTGCAAAGCACACCATCTGATAATACAACTGCTATCCCTTCAGAGACCTCAAAAAAAAAGACTTGCATTTATATAGCGCCTTTCACGCCCTCAGGACATCCCAAAGTGCTTTATAGCCAATTAAGTACTTTTGCAGTGTAGTCACTGTTGTAATGTAGAAAACGCGGCAGCCAATTTGCACACAGCAAGCTCCCACAAACAGCAACGTGATAATGACCAGATAATCTGTTTTAGCAATGTTGGTTGAGGGATAAATATTGGCCAGGACACCGGGGAGAACTCCCCTGCTCTTCTTTGAAATAGTGCCATGGGATCTTTTATGTCCACCTGAGAGAGCAGACCGGGGCTTCGGTTTAACGTCTCATCCAAAGGACGGCACCTCCGACAGTGCAGCACTCCCTCAGCACTGCACTGGAGTGTCAGCCTGTGGAGTGGGACTTGAACCCACAACCTTCTGACTTAGAGGCAAGCTGAAACAGAAAAGCCTTACCACCTCCAGGGTTATTGTACACAACGGGCTCAGTCATTTAGACCGTGCAGAAATCACATTATTACTCAACTTCTGATTATGCTACCACACTGTACAGTATAAAATGAGATTATCCTTTTAGCCCTGATAACACTACTTCTGTGCATAGATAAAGGTGTATATTACCCCCTTTGCTCCTGATAATACTCTCCTGTGTATAGCACTAAATAAAGGAGTTTACTATCCCTTTATATTATTATATAGTGCTGTCCCAATTAGGCAAAAGGAGGACTGTTCCCTTTTACTCTGATCACACTGCCTATGTACCTGCTACCTCAGGCAGGTTCCTTTTGTTAAAGATTGGGGAGCAGTTGTTAGTGGGCCGGAATGACATGCTATCATGGTTCTTATTACATCAGGTTAAGAATACAAGAACATAAGAAATAGGAGCAGGAGTCGGCCGTTCAGCCCCACGAGCCTGCTCCGCCATTCAATCAGATCATGGCTGATCTTCCACTTCAACTTCACTTCCCCGCACTATCCCCGTATCCCCTTAGCATCCAAAAATCTATCTATCTTGGTCTTGAATAGACCCTCAAAGGCTAAACATCCACAGCCCTCTGGGGTAGAGAATCCCAAAGATTCACAACCCTTTGAATGAAGAACTTTCTCCTCATCTCAGTCCTAAATGGCCAACCCCTTATTCTGAGACTGTGACCCCTTGTTCTAGACTCCCCTGCATCTACCCTGTCAAGCCCTGTAAGAATCGTGTGTTTCAATGAGATGTTTTCAATGTTTATGTTTATGTTACAAGCCAAATGTATGTTAAATGTCTTAACCAAAATGTACACTCTCGGGAGCCGCAAGCTTACATTTCGTTGTACTGCACTTGTGCACTAACAATGACAATAAAGTTGATTATTATTATTCTTCTAAACTCCAGGGAATATAGGCCTAGTCTATTGTTTAGAACACCATTTTTTGTGCCCATTTCCGATTGCTGCCTGTCCCTTGTCCTGGTCCCAAGTGCCTCCCCTATCCGAGTTGTGGTGCCCCACCTGCTCTCCCTTACTGCCTGCACCGTGTGACTATTTTCTCACTCGATTATGGTTGTAACATTACCTTGCAAGTGTTTAAAACCTAGTTTAGTATCAGTAATTTTCTGTTCTGAAGGTGCAGATTTAGACATTGTTGTAACTGTGTGACAAATGTTTGGAGAAAAAAAACACACAAAAAATGTTTGTCACTAAATACTTTGTAAGTTAATCATCTCCGGTTGATATCTCCGCAATGTACTTTATTTTTAATACCCAATTGTGTTTATCATTTGTTTTGCTGTAAAGGATATTTGCATTCCAAGTACAATGCTGCTGAACTAACAGCATTTACGCAAAGAATATTAAATAAAGGGACGGAGTTACGAAGGAGCATGAAGCACGCAGCTAAGATGAAAAGTGACCCAAGTATGTCCTCCAGCCATAATGTTCTGCATCATTAACTCTGGGATCAACTCAGTAACATGGCATGTTAAAATACAAGCTTTTCTGTTTTGCCATGACACGTTGCGAAGTTGATCCAGTTGGTGACCTCATAGAAGATAGGAGCAGGAGTAGGCCATTCGGCCCCTCGAGCCCGCTCCGCCATTTAATGAGATCATGGCTGATCATCCAAATTCAGTACCCTGTCCCTGCTTTCTCCCCATATCCCTTGATCCCTTTAGCCTCAAAAAATATATCTAACTCCTTCTTGAATATATTTAATGAATTGGCCTCAACGGCCTTCTGTGGCAGAGAATTCCACAGGTTCACCACTCTCTGGGTGAAGAAATTCCTCCTCATCTCAACCTCAGTTCATGCCTTAGGCCCTCTGTTGAGGGACAAACTGAGTGACATAAATCGTGCCATTCATGTAGAAAGGACTTATGAAATATACTGGGCGGCCTGCTGGTGGCGCTGTCCAGGGAGAGTATAAATACTCGGGCACGGGCCCAGCTTGCTCAGGGACATTTTGTAATCAGGAACTAGTGAAGGATAACTAGACTTCCATGTTGTGAAACAGTCGATTAAAGCCTTGTTTAATACTCTGACCAAGTGCCTAGTAGTTTTCTTACGTCAGTGAGATAAACATTTCATCAGCTAAACTTGTGAATAATCAGTACCTCGATAGGCTGTGTTCATCAAAGTTATTGTCACAGGAACACAATCACATATAAAATAAGAAGTGTAAGCCCAGTCGTGGGTCCCTTGGCTCCACCTGCAGTGGCTGCTCTGCTCAATTAGATATCCCACATCAACACAGAGGAATGGAAAAACAAGCCAAGCAAATACCAAACCCAGTACATCATATATCCCCAACCTACCCACACCGAGGACATTCGCTCAGGCTCTCCCTTGGCTTCTTTTAAAACAGAAGGCGATGGTTACTGAATCAGTCATTCTCATTTAGGAAAAAAATCCCATGATGACAAACTCTAATGAACAAACTCTGAAGCTAAAATTGTGCCAGTCGGGGTCAAAGGTTACACAAGGCCACAGGGTGAGGAGCCCTTCTTGAGAAATTCCGTATTAATCGTTGTTGAGGACAATGCGCTCCTCAGCTGAGAGCGTGCATTGGGGAGGGTGAGTGAGCAGCACGATGCACAACTGATGGCCACAGTGTTGCACGAGGTAGACTATAAGTGGAGTGCTCGCCTTGCGAGAGACACTGAAACTTTAGTGTGCTTTAAAGGCTAGCACTGGCTGGCAGTGACTCCATCTCCTAAAATACCTTAAACCCTCGCCTTAGCCCCTCTCGTTGGTCACAGCGTAAGATAGGCTCGAGTGATGGATCCAGTGTCGTGACAGCACCCAGTCCAGTATCACCCTCAACATCACTTTATGAAGTCCCTAACGAGACTCTACCACCTCTACTGAAATGCCTGAGAATCAGTCTGCTGTCCCAGGTCCTCAATACCAACAATTTCACTTCTGTATCTGGGGAAATTTTTAAAGAATATTAGGGACAGTTCAGGTACTGAAACACAAATCCTTAAATGGCTATTTCTGCTTTGGTTTGAAAAAAAATCAAATCTAGAGGTTCAGCACATGCCTCACATCTGAAACTATTTCATGGTCACCTGGCTCAGTTTGAGAGTCTATTTCCTCAGCACTCAGCCTGGTTTTTTAAAATTCAGTGAGGTTCAGAGTACAACACAGGATCAAAGACTCCCTTTAGGGCAAGAACACTGCCACCTGGTGACAGCACCATGCAGCAGCACCCTGCAGTCCACAGCAGTTGAAAGACTTGCATTTATATAGCGTTTCACGACCTCAGGGCATCCCCAAAGCGCTTTACAGCCAATGAGGTACTTTTGAAGTGTAGTCTCTGCTGTAATGTAGGAAATGCAGCAGCCAAAGTGTGCACAGCAAGGTCCCACAAACAGCAGTGTGATAATGACCAGGTAATCTGTTTAAGTGATTTTGGTTGAGGGATCAATATTGGCCAGGAGAACACCCCTGCTCTTCTTCAAAATAGTGCCATTACATCTTCTTGAGAGGGCAGATAGGGCTTCGGTTTAATGTCTCATTCGAAAGACGGTACCTCCGACAGTGCTGCACTCAACACCATCGTTTCAACCTTTCTCGTGTTTTGGTGACCAAAACTGAAGAGATTACCCAAGTTGTGGATGCAAGAGATGCCAGAATAAACAGAAGACAATACACCACTAAAATCCCCAACACAGCACATCACAGTAACGTCACAGTCTGATCTTTCTGACAGTGGCAGGTTGTTCTTATGCTGGCTGAAATCAGTGCCTTCCACATTGCAGATTCCATCAATGCTATTTTTCTGTAATTTTACTATCAAGACAAAACAGCTTTACATTATCTACAAAAAGAAAATACTGCAGATGCTGGAAATCTGAAAGAAAAACAGAAAATGCTGGAGAAACTCAGCAGGTCAGGCAGCATCTGTGAAGAGAGAAACAGAGTTAACTTCAGGTCGATGACCTTTCGTCAGAACTGGAAAAAAGCAGGAAATGGAACAGATTTTTTAAGCAAGGGTAGGGGCTGGGAAATGGGAGAGGGGATGTAAGAACAAAAGGGAAGGTCTGTGATAGGATAGAAGGCAGGAGAGGTTAAGAGATATTAAGAGATATTCAAGACAAAAGGAGATGGTAATGGGACAGGTTAAGAAACAAAGGATGGCTCTAGATGAACTGTAAATTGCACTGGCAGAATGAAAGACATTACAACAACAACTACTTGCATTTATATAAAGCCTTTAATGTAGTAAAATGTTCCAGGGCACTTCGCAGGAGGGCAATCGGACAAAAATGGACACCGTGCCAAAGAAAGACATTAGGACAGGTGACCAAAAGCTTGGTCAGAGAGGTAGGTTTTAAGCCGTGTCTTAAAGGAGAGAGATGGAAAGGCGGAGAGGTTGAGGGAGGGAATTCTAGAGCTTGGGGCCTAGACGGCTGAAGGCACGGCCGCCAATGGCGGGGTGAAGGAAGTGGGGGGATGCACAAAAGGCCAGTGTTGGAGGAACGCAGAGTTCTCGGAGGGTTGTGGGGCTGGAGGGGGTTAGAGAGAGAGGGAGGGGCGAGGCCATGGAGGGACTTGAACACGAGCATGACCACTTATCTCAACAACAGGGGAAAATAATTGTGACTATAAGACCCACATATGTGCCTGTCACTGAAGCTGAATCTCTGTTACAAACTCGTTCAATATTATCATGATAGCAAAATACTGCGGATGCTGGAAATCCAAAATAACAACAGAAAACGCTGGAAAAACTCAGCAGGCCAGGCAACATCCGTGGAGAGAGAAACAGAGTTAACGTTTCAGGTCGAAACCCTTCTTCAGAACTGAGAAAAAAGCAGGAAATGAAAGATTAAAAAGCAAGTTAGGGGGCTGGGAAATGGGGGAGGGGATGAAAGAACAAAAGAGAAGGTCTGGGAGAGGTGAAGAGACATTAAGAGATATTCAAGACGAGACAAGATGGTAATAGGACAGGTAAAGAGACAAAAGATGGCTCTAGATGAGGTGTGAAATGCGCTGGCAGAGTGAGAGACAGCGGTCACGTGGGAGAGAAAAAAAAAGGAAAAGGCACAAACCAAAGGTGTGGATAAAAAATGTAAAAATATAATAGGGGCCGAGGTTATGATCTGAAATTGTTGAACTCGATATTGAGTCCGGAAGGCTGTAAAGTGCCTCATCGGAAGATGAGGCGCTATTCCTCGAGCTTACGTTGAGCTTCCGTGGAACAATGCAAGAGGCCGCAGATGGGGAGGTCTGAGTGGGAATGGAGCGGTGAATTAAAATGACAGGCGACCAGAGGCTCGGGGTCACCCCTACGGACTGAACGGAGGTGTTCCGCAAAGCGGTCACCCAATCTACGTTTGGTCTCCCCAATGTAGAGGAGACCGCATCGTGAGCAGCGAATACAGTACACTAGATTGCAAGAAGTACAAGTAAATCGCTGTTTCACCTGGAAGGGGTGTTTAGGGCCCTGGACAGTGGGAAGGGGGGAGGTATAAGGGCAGGTGTTGCATCTCCTGCGCTTGCACGGGAAGATGCCGGGCGAAGGGGAAGGGGTGCCGAGGAATGGACCATGGTGTCTCGGAGGGAGCGGTCCCTACGGAATGCTGAAAAGGGGAGGGGAGGGGAAGATGTGTTTGGTGGTGGGATCACGTTGTAGGTGGCGGAAATGGCGGAGGATGGTCGGTTGAAGATTATCATGGGCTGGTTAGTTTCGTGCTGCCATCTGCTGGTAAGAATATGCAATGCATTGCACACAAGACAGCAATCAGGCAGACAACAGGCTCAATGTCTCACCTCACAAGGTTGCTGATCTCAGCCATACTGCTGCGGGAGGCAGAAACATGCAGAAGTCACGCTCTTGCCCATAGGAAGAGAGGGAGGAAAGAAAAATAATTAATGACTGGAATTATCCTTTGTCACCCCGTAGCAGCTGAATTAGAACAGCATTGGAAGCAGGTTGTTATTTCACCCTCTAGGATAGGGCTGGCTAAGCTTTTATATTAGTGTGTCATTTAGTGCATACCATGGAGCCTTGGAGGCTGCAGAGAAAGTTTAAAGCCATTAACTTGCATATATCTCAAATTGCAGGCACTAATACACCTTGGTGTTCTGAATAACAATGAGGCAACGGCTTTTTCCAAAATCTCTAAGCCCAAAAATTTCAAACAGAACAAATCAGTGAATAATAAAAATAAGTGTCAATGAGGCTGAGGTGCCAGGGCTCGGGGGCTGCAGTTTAACACAGACAGAAAATCTAAAAGGTAATTGATTGGGGGGGGGGGGGGGGGGGGGGAATAAAAAAAGGCCCACTGGCAGTTTCCCCCCACCCACCCCCCATAAACTCATTCTTCTAGTTCCGGCCTCCAATTCACTCTGAAACATGCAGGACAGCACCAAAACATCACAATACACACATTACACAGCAGCCACCAACAACCTGTGTTCTGGTGAGAAACAGCTGTGGAAGGGAGGCTTACACAACATAAACCACGCAAGCTGTGGCAGCCACAACTCACTCGTGCACGCACCACCGATGAGTTATAAAATTAGTATCACGGTTTATTTTGTCTAATCCACTGGCTCTGATGCATCGGCTCTGACATCTTCAATGATCCCACTGCAATTTCAGCTGTGTCTGTCGTTCTACATATAAACTGCCTGAACCCCTCGATTAGACTTCAGCCTGTAACTCACTCCTGGGTGCACAGAGGGGCAAAAACAAATATTATATACAACAATATTACAGCAAAGCAAAGCTCAGTTGTACAGGGCCTTGGTGAGACCACACCTTAAGTATTGTGTGCAGTTTTGGTTGCCTTATCTGAGGAAGGATGTTCTTGCCATGGAGGGAGTGCAGTGAAGATTCACCAGGCTGCTACCTGGGATGGCAGGAATGACGTATGAGGAGAGATTGGGTGATGCGCTATCAATTACTCATAAAAGACTGAGAGTTAAGAGAGTAACTAAAGGATTTTATTAACAAAAGAATGAAGGTCTGCCTCGAGTGGTCGACCGGTCCAGAAATACAAAGGGCTGGGGAGCAGTCACCTTTATACTAGGACTTGTGGGAGGAGTCAGCCGAGGCATGTCCAGGCATGTACACAGTGGAATACAAACAGTGGTTTACCACATTCACCCCTTGTTTAAAATTGAGTCCGGCGGGGTGAAGTGTATTAAAAGTTAGTGTATTGGAGTCTCTCCGGAGGTGTTGTCTGCCGCTGTGATCAGCGTGGCGACGGCAGGGGTAGTGGAGCTTCCGGCGTCGAGTCCTGCGTGGGCTGTGGCACAGGTGTGTCGTCCTCGTAGATGTCGAGCGGGTCGCGGGGCCCAGGCCTGCCGTCTGCTGGGGCTGGATATCGGATCGTGGGGGGGGGGGGGGGGGGTGGTAGTGAGTAGTGGGTTACTGCGGCCCCCGAGGGTGCAAGGTCTCTTATGGAGACTGTGTCCTCCCGCCCATCCGGGTATGCAATGTAAGCATACTGGGGGTTGGCGTGGAGGAGGTCGACCCTCTCGACCAGGGGGTCCGTTTTATGGGTCCTCACGTGCCTTCTCAGTAGGACCGGCCCTGGGGACGTCAGCCATGGCGGGTAGCGATGTCCCCGATATGGACTTCCTTGGGAAGACAAACATTTTCTCATGAGGGGTGGCGTTAGTGGCAGTGCAGAGCAGTGACCGAATAGAGTGGAGCGCATCGGGGAGCACATCCTGCCAGCGGGAGGTTGGAAGGCCCCTAGACTTTAAGGCTAGCAGGGCGGCCTTCCAAACTGTCGCATTTTCTCTTTCCACCTGTCCGTTCCCCCGGGGGTTGTAACTGGTGGTCCTGCTTGTGGCAATACCCCTAGTTAGCAGGTACTGACGGAGTTCGTCGCTCATAAACGATGAGCCCCGGTCGCTATGGATATAGCTGGGGAAACCGAACAGGGTGAAGAGGTCGTTCAGACATTTAATGACCGTGGCACTGGTCATGTCTGGGCAGGGGATGGTGAACGGGAAACGGGAGTACTCATCAATAATATTGAGGAAGTACACATTGCGGTCGGAGGAGGGGAGAGGCCCTTTAAAATCAACGCTCAGGCGCTCGAAGGGGCGAGTGGCTTTTATCAGGTGGGCCCTGTCTGGTCTATAAAAGTGCGGTTTGCACTCAGCGCAGACTTGGCAGTTCCTCGTCATGGTCCTGACCTCCTCAATAGAGTAAGGCAGGTTGCGGGCCTTGATGAAGTGGAAGAACCTGGTGACCCCCGGGTGGCAGAGGTCATTGTGGAGGGCCCGCAGTCTATCGATCTGCGCGCTGGCGCAGGTGCCACGCGATAGCGCATCCGGGGGTTCATTTAGCTTCCCGGGCCGGTACAAGATCTCGTAATTGTAGGTGGAAAGTTCGATTCTCCACCTCAAGATCTTGTCATTTTTGATTTTGCCCCTCTGCTTGTTGTTAAACATGAAAGCAACTGAACGTTGGTCAGTGAGCAGGATAAATCGTTTTCCGGCCAGGTAGTGCCTCCAATGACGCACAGCCTCCACAATCGCCTGGGCCTCCTTCTCAACAGCGGAGTGTCTGGTCTCCGGGCCTTGGAGGGTTCGTGAAAAGAAGGCCACGGGTCTCCCCGCCTGATTGAGGGTAGCGGCCAGGGCAAAGTCGGACGCGTCGCTTTCCACCTGGAAGGGGATGGATTCGTCCACTGCGTGCATGGTGGCTTTGGCAATGTCTTCCTTGATACGGTGGAAGGCTAAGCGGGCCTCTGCCGTCAAGGGAAAAGAGGTGGACTTGATCAGCGGATGGGCCTTGTCTGCATAGTAGGGGACCCACTGGGCATAATAGGAGAAAAACCCTAGGCACCTCTTCAGGGCCTTGAGGCAGTGGGGCAGTGGGAGTTCCATAAGGGGACGCATCCGGTCGGGGTCGGGGCCGATGACTCCGTGTTCCACAACACAGCCAAGGATGGCGAGGCGGTTTGTGCGGAATATGCACTTCTCCTTGTTATATGTCAGGTTCAGGAGTTGGGCGGTGCGGAGGAATTTTTCGAGGTTTGCGTCATGGTCCTGCAAGTCACGGCCGCAGATGGTCACATTGTCCAGATATGGGAAAGTGGCCTGCAATGCATTTTGATCTACCATCCGGTCCATCTCCCTTTGGAAGACGGAGACCCCGTTGGTGACGCCAAAGGGAACCCTAAGGAAGTGGTAGAGGCGGCCGTTTGCCTCAAAGACAGTATACTGGCGGTCCTCAGGGCAGATAGGGAGCTGGTGGTACGCTGATTTCAGGTCAATGGTCGAGAAGACGCGGTACTGCGCGATCTGGTTGACCATATCAGCTATGCGGGGGAGCGGGTAGGCGTCCAGCAGGGTGTAGCGATTTATTGTCTGGTTGTAGTCGATGACCAGGCGCTGCTTCTCGCCGGTCTTAACGACCACAACCTGGGCTCGCCAGGGGCTGGTGCTGCCCTCAATAATCCCTTCCTTCAGGAGCCGCTCCACTTCGGTTTTATTGAAAACCCTGTCCCCGGCACTGTATCGCCTGCTCTTTGTGGCGATGGGCTTACAGTCGGGGGTGAGGTTAGCAAACAGTTGGGGGGGGGTGACTCTGAGTGTGGAGAGGTTGCACCTGGTGCGCGGCGGGCAATTTGGGAGCTGCTGGCTGCGGACTGTGAGTGGGGGTAGGGGTCCACCGTACGCCATCGTAACACTTTTAAGGTGGCACTGAAAATCTAACCCCAGCAGGACGGCAGCGCAGAGGTCGGGCAGGACCAGAAGTTTAAAATGATCGTACACGGTCCCGTCTACTACGAGTGTCACTACGCAGTAGCCGCCGATGTCCGCCGACTGGGACTCGGAGGCCATAGAAATCCACTGGTGCGCAGGCAGGACTGGGAGAGAGCAACGCCGCACCGTGTCGGGGTGGATGAAGCTCTCCGTGCTCCCAGAGTCAAAAAGGCAGATTGTATCGTGGCCATTTACCTTAATGTCCATTGTGGAACTGGCCAGCTGGTGCGGTCTCGCTTGGTCCAGTGTAACGGATGCCAGCGTAGGGGTCGGTGTGTCGCTGCGGGTATCAGATGAGGCGGTGTTGGGGGCCTGCTGCGTTCCGGCTGTCGTCCAAGATGGCGGCGTCCATGATCCCCATGTGGCTGGAGGCGTCCAAAATGGCTGCTGTACCGGTGGTTCGCACATGGCCGGGGAGGCCCAAGATGGCGGCCCGCATGGCCCACACGCGGCGCTGCTGGGGTTCGGGGTGGCTTTGGCCCTGCAGACGTTAGCGTAGTGTCCCTTCTTCCCGCAGCCCGAGCAGATCGTGTTTTTCGCCAGGCAGCGCGCTCTGGGGTGTTTTGCCTGGCCACAGAAGTAGCATTTCTGGCCTTGGGGCACTGCTGTCTGGCCTTGGGACACTGCTGCGGTAGTTGGGCCGTTGCTGGGGTGTGGCTGGGGTGGCACGGCGCTATGAGGCGGTCCTACCGTGTCCCAGGCTGTCATTCCCCGCGGCGTCCACGGTGCAGAGGAGTAGGCATCCATGCCCCGGTAGGCTGCATCCAATGATAGTGCGAGTTCAGAGGCCTTGTTGAGGTCGAGGTCACTCTGCTCCAACAGTCGCTGTCGGGTGTAATTGGATCTGTGGCCCGCTACAAAAGCGTCCCGGATAAGTTCCTCTGTGTACACGGCGGCCTTTACATCCTTACAACCACAGGCCCGGCCAAGCACAGACAGTGCCTGAAGGTATTCCACGGTCGATTCCCCAGGTTGTTGTTTACGACTCCCCAGAAGGTGCCTGGCGTACACTTCGTTCACTGGGCGCGTGTACTGGTCCTTGAGGAGCTTGATAGCGTCCGTGTACGAGGTCGCGTCTTGGATGACCGAGTACACTCGGTGGTTCACTTTGGAGGTCAGGACATCCAGTTTGTCCTCGTCCGATTTGATTGCTGCGGAGGCAGTCAGGAATTTTTCGAAACACTTAAGCCAGTGAGTAAACTTGGTGGATGAGTCCGCCTCCCGATGATCTAAGTCCAGGCATGCTGGTGTGAGGATCTTCTCCATTATAAAAATTTTGTTAATAAAATTGATGCGCTATCAATTACTCATAAAAGACTGAGTGTTAAGAGAGTAACTAAAGGCTTTTATTAACAAAAGAATGAAGGTCTGCCTCGAGTGGTCGACCGGTCCAGAAATACAAAGGGCTGGGGAGCAGTCACCTTTATACTAGGACTTGTGGGAGGAGTCAGCCGAGGCATGTCCAGGCATGTACACAGTGGAATACGAACAGTGGTTTACCACATTGGGTCGATTGGGCTTATACTCGCTGGAGTTTAGAAGAATGAGAGGGGATCTCATTGAACCTTATAAAATTCTAACAGGACTGGACACAGGAAGGATGTTCCCGATGGTCGGGGAGTCCAGAACCAGGGGTCACAGTCTAAGGATAAGGGGTAAGCCATTTAGGACAGAGATGAGGAGGAATTTCTTCACCAGAGAGTGGTGAACCTGTGGAATTCTCTACCACAGAGGGCGGTGGAGGCCAGTTCATTAAATATATTCAAGAAAGAGTTGGATATATTTCTTAAGGCTAAAGGGATCAAGGGATATGGGGAGAAGGCAGGGACAGGGTACTGAATTTGGATGATCAGCCATGATCTCATTGAATGGCGGAGCAGGCTCGAGGGGCCGAATGGCCTATTCCTGCTCCTATCTTCTATGTTTCTATGTTCTAAGACAGGACCGATGAAAGGACCAAAATGAAGAAAGAGCAAAATCGGTATTTAATTTACAATGTGTAAATACATAAATATATTCAACACGTTGTACATTGTGCCTGTGGCTCCTGAGGGCAGACTATTATAGGTACAATCGCTACTGTACATGAACTTGAAAAGCTTTCTATAACCCAAACCACAACATTATGCAGTAGGTGGACTCTGCGGTGAAGTGCAGTAACAGCGTTAATTTTCAGCATGGAACAGGAGTCACAATTCATACGAGTCTGTTTCCTGATTCATACCCAGATGGTGATCCATGTGGATTCCATACCCATAGCTAAGTATTACACAAAGGCTCTGGGACTTACCAGCTTCCTTTATTAAGCCATAACTCGCCACAACCTTTTTAACAACACTCATTGAATCAACAAAGACAATTCCTGTAAAACTGCAGACAACAAACTGTACAGTAGAATTCCTCCACAAAGTCAGTGTATAAAATGTCCCCCCCCCCCACATATATCACACCGGCCCCCCTCTCCACATATATCACACCACCCCCCCCCACATATATCACACCGGCCTCCCCTCTCCACCCCCGCCCACATATATCACACCGGCCTCCCTTCGCCACCCCCCCCCCCCACATATATCACACCGGCCTCCCCTCTCCCCCCCCCACACATATATAACACCGACCCCCCCCCGCCCACATATATCACACCGGCCTCCCCTCGCCACCCCCCCCCCCCCACATATATCACACCGGCCTCCCCTCTCCCCCCCCCCCCAACATATATAACACCGCCCCCCCCCCCCCCCCCCACATATATCACACCGGCCTCCCCTCTCCCCCCCCCCCAACATATATAACACCGCCCCCCCCCCCCCAACATATATCACACCGGCCTCCCCTCTCCACCCCCCCCCCACACATATATCACACCGGCCCCCCCTCTCCACCCCCAACACTAGCGAATGGAGGAGAATATTCTGCATCAGCGACAGCTCTGAATTGACCAAATACTTAGGACAACTGCAAATGCTAAATGATAATATTGTAACAGCATTGAGGATTTATTTTGTGCCCATATCCTCAAAGCTTCACGCATAACAGAGGCCTGACCTTTCCCGGAAACTGTGTACAAATGTGAATTATTGCAGGCTCTGTGCAGCGGAGATGGGAACCCAGTTTGCAAATTATTCTCCGATTCCCGAAGTGACGCCAGTCAAGACTTTGTGGAATGCATTCTGTGCTGAAAAGGAGTCTATTTTCCTTGTGCCCATTTTCTCCCTTCCTCTCCCGAAGACACTGATTCCTTGCTTGTTTCCACAGTATGCTGTTCTACCGGCATCTGTTGACCTTCTGGTGCCTCAGTCAGGTGCGATTATTCATGTATTCGTGTTGTCAGGCTACTACACCACAGAGGCATCACCGCCACGCCTAATCCTGTCCTCAACCAACATCCACACATACATTTCTCCCTGGTGTTCTAGGATAAAGGAATTAAATGATGCCACTTGGGGCAGCAGTACAATTGTTTAGGGATGGTAAAAATGGCCGGGGATCCTGGTCCTGACTTTTTTTTAGTAAAAGCTTTCAGTTAAGCTTGGTCCAATTCCTTGTGCTAAACTTCCAGTCATACTTCACAAGCCACATGCTGGGCTCCCCAATGGTTCAGAGAGTTCATTGAGTGCGTAGGTGAGCCATACACAGCAGCAAAGTCTCGGGTGTGCTGCTCAGTCTGTGCTGACTTGGCTGATCTCAGTCGGGGTGCTGCACAATGGGTTTGTTGACTGTGACTGGGGAAGGGAGACATCAGACAGGGTTCCTTCTCCAGATCACTGCAGTAAGTGCATGTGGTCGGAGATTGGGGGAAGGACTAGATCACACTCAGCTGTAATGCCTTCAGTTGTCAAATGGCCTGTCAGCATTCAATTGTCAAGACTCGTACATGACTAGCCATCTCGGTCAGGTACTGGAAGGCACACAGATTCCATGAAACTCCAGCAAGGAGTCGACTCCTTGGGGGGTGGGGGGAGAAAGAGAAGAAAAATTGCCATGGTAAAATAAAAAATGAGCACTGCACATAAAAACCTAATCAGCACTAAGTACAGCACGCTCAGTGACATCAACATCACCGGTCCCGAGAGCAGGATGTCCATTCTCATTGACATGAGCCCTTACCCAGAGAGCACAGCACCAGTCCGCATCAACATCAGTATCATCTGCCCAGAGGGCATGGCTCCCATTCCTGTTATCAGTACCATCTGCCCAGGGAGCAGGATGTCCATTCTCATCAATATCAATGCTATCTGCCCAGAGATGGAGCTCCTGACCTGATCGACACCAAAGACTCAAAGAGTGGGACACCCAACCTCATCAACATCAACAGCCTCAAGAGTAGTACGCTCATTATCATTGACATAATCACCATCTGCACTGATAACAGGGGAGCTTTCCTGAGTGACACAGGCTCAGCGAGCAGAACGTTCCACCTCATCTGCATCACTACCACCAACAGCACGCCAATCATCAATAATGGCACTGACAACAGTGTGTCCATCCTCATCATTACCACCAACAGCACGTCTATTGCCATCAACAGGGGCACTGACAATGTGCCTATCACCATCAACAGGGGCACTGACAGTGTGCCCATCACCAACAGTGGCACTAACAGTGTGCCCATCCCCAACAGTGGCACTGACAGTGTGCCAATCAACAGTGGCACTGAGTGTGCCCATCACCAACAGTGGCATTGAGTGTGCCCATCACCAACAGGAGCATTGACAGTGTGCCCATCCCCAACAGGGGCACTGACAGTGTGCCCATCCCCAACAGGGGCACTGAGTGTGCCCATCACCAACAGTGGCACTGTGTGCCCATCCCCAACAGGGGCAGAGTGTGCCCATCACCAACAGGGGCACTGAGTGTGCCCATCACCAACAGGGGCACTGAGTGTGCCCATCACCAACAGTGACACTGAGAGTCTGTCCATCACCATCATCATTGACACTGTTATCACACCAAACATGAAGACTATTTCAGCTTCCTTACCGTTTTGTGCTCTTGCTGTTTTTCCTGTTGTACACTATGTCTGGAATACACTTTCTTCTCATTCTGTTTCTTGGTCTTTGAAGCCAACTGGATCATATCCCCAGTATTCCTCTGCATCTTGCTTGGGAGGTCCACAGATTGCTCCCTTTCTCCGCAGTGAGAATCCTACCGTATACAAAGCAGGGCTGTAATAAGCTACTGAAGGAAATCCCACTTATACTGTTCATTTCATGGCAAAACCTGCTGTATGCCTCTCCTCTACTGCTAGCAGATGTAAAATCAGGCACGTACAGGTGCAACTTATACACCGTTATTTTATTCCCTTGGGTGCTTGTCACAGCTCTCAAAGTCAGAACCTTTGGGTAACGCAGCATAACTCGGCACCGAAACACTGACTTGTAGTGTCACATGCTCAGAGAATACATGTTTGAGTCATCAGTCTACTCAGTTCCTGATCTATGTTATATTGAAAGGGAAGGCTGCTGCATCTCTGCTACGGGGAGGGGGAATTGACTTGGATAGAGAACTGGTTGGCGGACAGAAAGCAAAGAGTTGGAATAAACGGGTCGTTTTCCGAGTGGCAGGCAGTGACTAGTGGGGTACCGCAAGGATCGGTCCTAGGACCCCAGCTGTTCACAATATATATTAATGATCTGGACGAGGGAATTGGATGTAATATCTCCAAATTTGCAGACGACACAAAGCTGGGTGGGAGGGTATGCTGTGAGGAGGATGTCGTGAAACTCCAGTACGATTTGGACAGGTTGGGTGATTGGGCAGAAACATGGCAAATGCACTATAACGTGGATAAATGTGAGGTTATCCACTTTGGTGGCAAAAACAGGAAGGCAGATTATTATTTGAATGGCAATAGATTGGGAGAAGGGGAAGTGCAAAGAGACCTGGGTGTTCTTGTGCACCAGTCGCTGAAGGTAAGCATGCAGGTGCAGCAGGCGGTTAAGAAGGCAAATGGTATGTTGGCCTTCGTAGCAAGAGGGTTCGAGTACAAGAACAAGGATGTCTTGCTGCAGTTGTACAGGGCCTTGGTGAGACCACACCTTGAGTATTGTGTGCAGTTTTGGTCGCCTTACCTGAGGAAGGACGTTCTTGCCATGGAAGGAGTGCAGCAAAGATTCACCAGGCTGATACCTGGGATGGCAGGAATGACGTATGAGGAGAGATTGTGTCGATTGGGCTTATACTCACTGGAGTTTAGAAGATTGAGAGGGGATCTCATCGAAACCTATAAAATTCTGTCAGGCTTGGACAGACTAGATGCAGGAAGGATGTTTCTGATGGCCGGGGAGTCCAGAACCAGGGGTCATAGTCTAAGGGTAAGGGGTAAGCCATTTAGGACTGAAATGAGGAGGAATTTCTTCACCCAGAGAGTGGTGAACCTGTGGAATTCTCTGCCACAGAGGGCGGTGGAGGCCAGTTCATTAAATATATTCAAGAAAGAGTTGGATATATTTCTTAAGGCTAAAGGGATCAAGGGATATGGGGAGAAGGCAGGGACAGGGTACTGAGTTTGGATGATCAGCCATGATCTCATTGAATGGCGGAGCAGGCTTGAAGGGCCGAATGGCCTACTCCTGCTCCTATCTTCTATGTTTCTATGTAAAAGGGAAAAAAAATTAAACAGTGAATGCCATTCCTGGATAAAACATCATCCCTGAACCCAGCTGCCACCCAAGAGGCTCTTGCATTGGCAGTGGTTTGAAAGCAAACCACCTGCCTCTCTCAAGGCAACAGAAATGAGAAGCAAGGAGCACTTAAAGAACATGAGTGTGTGCTTATGTACATGTATATGTGAATTGTTCAGACCTCTGCCACTAGAGGGAATTGTCTTATTTCTCTGTCACTGAGAACCTCTAGCAGCAGGGAAGCCAAAGACCGACCCTCACATTCCGACAGGTAAATGTTCATGCTACAACACACGGATATAATAAATCTCTCGGCAAGGGAGTGCTGGGGTGTGAAAGTGCGGGATGATAATAGCACCAGTGTTGTTTTGTTTATATGTCAAAAACAATCAATCATTCATAAGAAGTTATTTATGCAACTGTGGTAAATATATTTGTGAACAACTAGTCGATGTCCCACGGCGTTGCACATGGGTAGTCAAGACCTGTTTGAATTTTTCAGGTTAAGCAAGTTTAGAGGTGGGAGATAATGGAACCAATTTGGGTGAAGGGTGGGGGGGAAATAGGGGGGAAGGAGAGGGAAAGGAGTAGGCAGTGGGGGAGGGGTAAAGTGAGGAAGAGACAGGGAAGAGGCAGATGGAAAAGGGAAAGGGAGGGAAGAAGAGGGGAGAAGGGAGAAAGAAAGGGAGAGGGAGAGTGGGAGAGGGAGGGGGGAAAAGTAGGGGATCTCTACCTGTGTGTGCATTTCTCTCAGCTGTGGCTCTGAGTCAGAAGGTTGTGGGTTCAAGTCCCACTCCAGGGACTGGAGCACATGAATCTAGGCTGACACTCCAGAGCAGTGCTGAGGGAGTGCTGCACTGTCGGAGGTGCTGTCTTTTAGATGAGACGTTAAACTGAGGCGCCGCCTGCTCTCTCAGGTGGATGTAAAAGATCCCATGGCACTATTTCGAAGAAGATCAGGGGAGTTATCCCCGGTGTCCTGGCCAGTAGTTATCCCTCAATCAACATAACAAAAACAGATTACCTGGTCATTATCACATTGCTGTTTGTGGGAGCTTGCTGTGTGCAAATTGGCTGCCGCGTTTCCCACATTACAACAGTGACTGCACTCCAAAAGTATTTCATTGACTGTAAAATGCTTTGAGACGTACAGTGGTCGTGAAAGGCGCTATATAAATGCAAGCCTTTTTTTTCCTTTTTAAATCAGGCTCTCTCACTGAAGCAAAATGAAGCAGTTGAAATGTTTTGCTGTCAAAGTTTACCTCAAAAAGGTTCTAAAGTCATGCACCAGGTTGTATTGAAATCATTTGAAAATTTAACACACAAAGCCTGTCTATAGCCTGAGGGCGAACACATTTTAAGTTGCAATGAGAATCATACTGATCCAGGTTGGAATTTTTCCACAATGCAAATGTGAAGAGTACCTCATCCCAAAACTGCAGGCATAGACTGATTTTGAAATTTCCGGGAAGATAATCAAACCAGGCTTTTGTGAGAGACTGAGGCCTCAGAGTAAAAACGTAAACCAAGGTACTCAAAGACACATCTTGTGATATGCAAGATTTAAAATTTTTATACTATATATAGATGGTAAAGGTAGGTATGTAGCTAAATTTTATACCAGTTGCAGAATCCAGCCTTAAGACAATGTAAAATACTATTTCTACCACTGGCAAAATTTTAGCACCAAGGCTCCTTTGACTGATTACATTAAAATAATGGATTTAGCTGCTCCCTTTGCATAAACATAATCGTTTTTGTAAGTACATCAATCAGTGTGCTTACCATCTTATCATTCGTCTTTGACAGCAATGCGTACACCAAGGTCTCTGTGACTCGGCTTTGAGCTCCGCCAATTGAGTAACTCTTTCTTCCTTCGTGGCTCCTGGTGTTTGATGTTTCTTCCTGATTCGTTAACAGACCATCGACTGCCTTCTGTGTCTGCCTGTGAATTTCCAAAGGCTTCGACTTCTTAGCTTCTGGGACAGATTGGCTTAGATCTTTTGGATACTTACTCACGATCCTAGGAGACTTCTGTTCAGATTCCTCTTTGCAGCCTGCTGGTCTGTTTTCTACCTGGGCACATTGCCCGTCATCAACTGACATCTCAACATGCTTTTCCTTCTCCAATACAAAGTGTGATGAACCATGAACTGGCCTCCTTGAACTGGTCAAATAGTCCAAGATGCCAGTTTTACCATCAGGGCTATGACCATCAAATGTTTGGGTTGAACAGTCCATCTCAACAGGATTTAGTTTTGACTTCCTTTCTTCACCCCTGTTCTTCCTATTCCTTGGCATAGGTTCACTGCAGTCATCCTCTCTAGGTTTTCCCTTGTCTCTGCTCCCATCAGATTTTTGCCCATCTGCATGAAGCTCAAGCTGTTCCAAATCACTGCGCTCTATATAGGTTGAGGATGGTCTGCTTTTCTTTTTCTCATGCTTGGGCCGTCTGGTTATGTTGGCAGGTGCACTGGTGGAAGTGTCTCCTTCGTTGATTCGCTTACCCTCTGACTTCTGGCCATTTGAACGAAGGTCATACTTTTCCAACTCATCGTATTCATTATAGGCTGAGGATGGTCTGCTTTTCCTTTTCTCATCCCTGGACTGCCTCAAGTCAGCAGTGGCACTGTCACAGGCATCTCTTTTAAATTCTTCATCATGACATTTCTTTATTTGATCATTTTTTTGGGAGGTCTTCGCTTCACGGGAAGCAGATGACCAGCTCTTTTGAATTTTCACAGTTGGAGACATGCCATCGGCCAGCTTTGAACTGACGGTCTTTTGGACAAGGTCTACAGGTTTTGATATTCCCTTTGCATAATCGGCCATCAATGCATCTAGGTCAAGGACACTATTGCAGCGCAAACCCTTTCTATTAGGCATATCAGAAGTATCTTTACTTTTACCTGAAGAGGATGATATTCCAAAGCCCTGATCAGCAGATTTTATCATCTTTTGGGTGCATTGTTCTTCATAATCTTTTTGACGAGTATTGGAATGGCGGTTGTCCTTCTTATCATGGTAATGAGAAGTCTTTGATTCTTCACTTTTTCTCTTAGATGTTTCTTTTCTGTAATCTGCCATCAAAGCATCAAGGTCTAATACATTATGCCTGTTACGGTTCAAATTGTCCCTGCTCTTTCTTGACTTCTTCTCAGTGTCCACCATTTTAGACTGTTTCACAGTCGGTGTTACATGACTTTCCTCTGAAGCAGCACTCTCTCCGTTCGTCCACGGCATGTCAAGAAACGCTTCAGACAACAGGGTTGTTTTAGGTTTTTCTGGGGTGGGCATTTTGGGATAATTTTTAGAGTACTCTTCAAAGAAGCCATCTTTCGATCTATCAACTGACCAATTGACAGAAGCGGACAATGGCTCAGATGTATATCTGTGTTTGACATAACTAGTCTCAGTTGAACAATCAGAGACTTGATCTGCTGTAAAGATTGTAGAAACCTTTTTCCTTCTCTTATCCCTCCCTTCCTTTGGTAGGACTTTCCCACAGAATTCTACAGTTTCATCACCTTGCAGCAACCCTTTTGCTTCTTTACATGCTTTTACATCATCACTGCCCTTTGAATCTTTCACATCAATGGACCCAGCAGAGGGCAGTAGTTCCTGGTTGGAAGCTTCATTGTATTTTCTCAAACCAAAATCTCTGGAGCTGCCTTTTGAAATAGGTAATCTTTCCGTGTTACTGTGGGAGTTGAGCGGAGTCGTTTTCAATTGTTTCTTTCCAACTTTATCTGAATCCACTTTGGCTGTGGTTAGCAGCTCAATATAAGATTGCTGATTTCGAACAGCATTCAGCACCTCAGCTACTTTGATTTCAGAATTTGGTGCAGTTGACAGTGTCTCTAGAATAGAGCTGTTCTCAGCTGGAAGTGGCTGATTCCAGCGTCTCTTTGCATCAGAAACATTTTCTTCAAGTTTTGTTTGGACAATCATAGAGTGTAATTTCCTAGTGCGGCGAGTCATGACTTTGTCTTCAGATGTTGTGGGGAGAGAGCGACTGACTGCTTTTTCACTTACATTCTGCAAGGTATCAATTTTACCATAGCTTGTAGGTAATAGCAAAGCAGAAACATTTTGTTCAGTAATCTCTGAAGAAGGAGTCTTTACTGAAGACTCGGAAACTCTTTTTTCCTCGGTTTGAAAATAAAACTTTTTTTCCCCCTCTAAGGGTGCAGCTTCAAGCTCCAAAGGTTTTGTTTTGTTAGTCCCTTTATCACTAGGCATCACCTCAACCGCTGTTTTCATAGTAGTGTAATTCTTCGGTCCAGACTGGGCAGTTTGTTCTGATCTTTTGTCTTTATCAAAGCAGGAATTTGCTGAGTAGGAGGGATCTTCTGAATGTACAAACTCTGGTACCTTGTGCCACTGGACCTCATTTTCAATTACGGAGACTCTTACAGCTTTTATGCATAAGTCAGAGTCCATCGATGCGGTGACTGTTTTCTGCCCATCTGAATTTTCAGTGCCAACCTTGGTCATTGAAGCAACACTTAGCGGCACACCGGTCTCATTTATTTGTCCCTTCATCTCCTCCTCCTTTCTGCTGAAACTGTTTTTCCTGCTTATTTTCTCAGAGCGAGTTTTCTCATCTATGGTAACTTTATCAAAGCCTTTGCTCACTTTCTTCATCGAATTACGTCTGCTCCACCTAAATTCAGTG
This sequence comes from Somniosus microcephalus, assembly GCF_052327205.1. Lineage (NCBI taxonomy): Eukaryota > Metazoa > Chordata > Chondrichthyes > Squaliformes > Somniosidae > Somniosus > Somniosus microcephalus. The sequence continues at coordinate 27,726,006 of NC_141005.1, read as the reverse complement.
GCGGGGTCCATCAAGCGGAACCAGTCATTCTTTGTCTAAAAAACATAAAGAGCAGTTCAGAAATTGATGAATTAAGAACTGGGTAATGCAGTCGGATGCCTTCCAGAAGGCATTTGACTAAGTTCCACATAAGAAACTGTTAACAAAAATGAGAGCACATGGAGTGGCAGGCAAGCTATTGGCTTGGATAGTGAATTGGCTAGGAGGTAGGAGACTGAGTCGGGATAATGGGTATATATTCAAATTGGCAGGATTGGCAGGGAGTGAAGGGTTATGGGGAGCGGGCAGGGAAGTGGCTTTGAGCCCAAGATCAGCCATGATCTTATTGAATGGCGGAGCAGGCTCGAGGGGTCAAGTGGCCTACTCCTGCTCCTATTTCTTATGTTCTTATGTGAGTAGTGGTGTCCCCCAGGGATCTGTACTGGGGCCTCAGCTTTTCACTATATTTATAAATGACCCAGATGAAGGAGTAGAAACCCATATATCTACGACACTAAGTTGGGTGGCACAGTAAATAGTGTAGATGGAAGATAAAAGTTACAAAGGGACATTAATAGATTAAGTGAGTGGGCAAAACTGTGGCAGATGTAGGAAAGTGTGAGGTCATCCACTTTGGACACAAGAAAGATAAATCAAGATTATTTTCTAATGGGTTGAGCAGGATGCCGAGGGTGCAAATGGTTTGGTTCAGCTTGAGGTAGTGGCTGGGGAGCTGGGGGGTGAAGTCTGTGGTGAGGGTGTGGTAAACCACTGTTATAGTTATCACTGTATATTGTTCTCACTGTTCTCACTGTCACATCACTACACGAGGTCGCCTCTTGTCGCACTGTTATACCTGGGCTGACCACCTCCGACTCCGCCCATTACCTGCCCAGGTATAAAGGTAGCTGACTGGCTAGTATTCCTCCCTGTTGGATCGGATCACCCACGAGGGTGGGCTCTGTTATTTAGCCAATAAAAACCTTCAGTTACGTTCTTAACTCGTCGCCTTTTATTGGACTAATTGATAGGCATATCAATTTTATTGGCTAAATTTTAAAGATGTCTGATAATGAACAGCAACAGCAAGGAGCTCACCCAGCAGCACAGCAACAGCAGCCTCCAGACAACGGGCCACACCAGCCGGCTTGGCTGCAAGCCTTGAAACCACCATACCTGGATCTAAACCCACAGGCACCAAACTCAGCCAACGACTTCAAACACTGGCTGGACTGCTTCGAATCGTACCTGGAGGAAGCCGTCGTCCCTCAGAGATCCAAACTAAGAGTCCTGAAAGCCCAAGCGAGCCCGAGAGTATATACACTCATCCAGGACATGACTACGTACGACGACGCCATCAACCTACTGAAACAGCAGTACCGGAGCCCGGTAAACTACATGTACACTAGGCATCTCTTAAGATCTCGCCAGCAACAGCCAGGAGAATCGATAGCTGAATTTTCACGAGCGCTGAGACAACTCGGCAGGAACTGTGACTTTAAAGCGGTGACGGCTACTGCGAACATGGAAGACAATGTCCGCGACGCCTTGGTGAGAGGCCTACGTTCCGACTACACACGGCAAAGACTGCTTGAAGCTAAGGACATAGACCTGGACAAGGCCGAAGCCCTCGCCCTCACCCTAGAGGCCACCCAGCAAGACCAGGAAGCGTTTGCCAGGTACTATTCGCGACCCTGGGACTCGGGCCCGACCCCCACCCCACCACCCTTCACAGCGCTGCCCCCGGGACCTACCTCAGCGTCTGCATCACGGATCCGACCGGGCCCGCTAGCCCCGGTACCGGCCCCGACATCAGGCAACCCCGATCGGGCCGCTGGCTGCTTCTTTTGCGGTCAGGAGAAGCATCCGAGGTCGCGCTGCCCAGCCAAAAACTCGACCTGCAAAACCTGCCTCAAGAAAGGCCACTTCTCCAAGGCCTGCAGAAGCAAATCCTCAGAAGCCAGCAGTGCCTCATGCGAACCCTGGGGGCGGCCATCTTTGTGCGGGGCAGCCGAAGCCTGCAGAGCCTCATGGGAAAACCAGGGGCGGCCATCTTTGTGCGGGGCAGCCGAAGCCTGCAGAGCCTCATGGGAAAACCAGGGGCGGCCATCTTTGTGCGGGGCAGCCGAAGCCTGCAGAGCCTCATGGGAACAGCAGGGGCGGCCATCTTTGTGCGGGGCAAACGATTTAAACAGAGCCTCATGTGAACTACGGGGGCCGCCATCTTCGCCGCCATCTTGTCATGACAACGACGCGCTCATCTACACCCTAGCTTCCGTGACCCTGGATCAAGCCCGCCCGCACCACCTGGCCAGCTCAATGATGGACATCAAAGTCAACGGCCACGCCACGACCTGCCTGTTCGACAGCGGAAGCACGGAGAGCTTCATCCACCCAGACACGGTGAGCCACTACTCCCTCCCCGTCCTGCCAGCGCACAGCCGCATCTCGATGGCATCGAGGTCGCACGCCACAGACATCAGCGGCTACTGTGTCGTGACATTGTCGGTTAAAGGGACAGAGTATAAAAATTTTAAACTCCTCGTACTCCCCCAGCTGTGCGCTGCCGTCATACTAGGGCTGGACTTCCAATCCCACCTCCAAAGTGTAACCCTAGCATACGGTGGACCCCTCCCCCCACTCAGTCGACAACCAGCGAAAGTTAAACCGCCCACCGCGTAACACCTGCAGCCTATCCACCCTCAAGGTACCGCCACCTTCCCTGTTCGCTAACCTCACCCCCGACTGCAAACCTGTCGCTACTAAGAGCAGGCGGTACAGCGCTGGGGACAGAGCCTTCATTAGCTCTGAGGTGCAGCGACTCCTGAAAGAGGGCATTATTGAGGGGAGCAGCAGCCCCTGGCGTGCCCAGGTGGTGGTAGTCAAGACCGGCGACAAAAATCGCCTGGTTATCGACTACAGCCAGACCATAAACAGATACACCCAGCTGGACGCATACCCCCTCCCCCGCATATCGGACATGGTCAATGAGATTGCACAATACCGCGTATTCTCGACCATCGACCTCAAGTCGGCCTACCACCAACTCCCCATCAGCCCGGAGGACAGCCAGTACACCGCCTTCGAGGCGAATGGCCGCCTCTACCAATTCCTTAGGGTCCCCTTTGGTGTCACCAACGGGGTCTCGGTTTTCCAACGGGAGATGGACCGGATGGTTGACCAGAACGGACTACAGGCCACTTTCCCCTATCTCGATAACGTCACCATCTGCGGCCGCAACCGGCAGGACCATGACGTGAATCTGGAGAAATTCCTCCGTACGGCCCAACGGCTGAACCTCACCTACAATAAGGAGAAATGCGTGTTTAACACAGCGCGCCTTGCCATCCTTGGCTGTGTAGTAGAGAACGGAGTCATCAGCCCCGACCCCGAAAGAATGCGCCCCCTCATGGAGCTACCCCTCCCCCACTGTCCAAAAGCACTTAGGAGAACCCTGGGGCTTTTCGCCTACTATGCCCAATGGGTACCCAATTATGCGGACAAAGCCAGACCCCTCCTGAAAACCACATCCTTCCCCCTCACGGAAGAGGCGTGCGCGGCCTTCTCCCTCATTAAGGGAGACATAGCCAAGGCCACAATGCACGCAGTGGATGAGTCAATCCCCTTCCAAGTGGAGAGCGATGCATCCGACTTCGCCCTAGCCGCTACCCTTAACCAGGAGGGTAGGCCGGTAGCCTTCTTCTCAAGGACCCTACAGGGCCCCGAGACCCGACACTCGTCGGTCGAGAAGGAAGCCCAGGCAATTGTGGAGGCAGTACGGCGCTGGAGGCACTACTTGGCAGGCAAACGATTTACCCTCCTCACCGACCAACGCTCGGTTGCCTTCATGTTTAATAACAAGCTGAGGGGCAAGATCAAGAACGACAAAATCTTGAGGTGGAGAATCGAGCTTTCCACCTATGATTATGAGATCTTGTACCGGCCCGGTAAACTGAACGACCCCCCTGATGCTCTTTCACGCATTACATGCGCCAGCGCGCAAAGTGATAGACTTCAGACCCTCCACAATGACCTCTGCCACCCCGGAGTCACCAGACTCTACCATTTCATTAAGGCCCGCAACCTGCCATACTCCATCGAGGAGGTCAGGACCATGACCAGGAACTGCCAGATCTGTGCTGAGTGCAAACCGCACTTCTATAAGCCGGACAGAGCAAGCCTGATCAAGGCCACCCGCCCCTTCGAGCGTCTGAGCATCGACTTCAAGGGGCCCCTACCGTCATCCGACCGTAATGTGTACTTCCTCAACATCGTTGATGAGTACTCCCGTTTCCCCTTTGCCTTCCCCTGCCCAGACATGACCAGTAACACGGTCATTAAATGCCTGAACAAACTCTTCGCCTTGTTCGGGTTCCCGAACTATATACATAGTGACCGGGGCGCCTCCTTCATGAGCGAGGAACTCCGTCAGTTCCTATTGGAGAGGGGTATTGCAGCAAGCAGGACCACCAGCTACAACCCCCGAGGGAACGGCCAGGTGGAAAGAGAGAACGCGACGGTATGGAAGGCCACCCTCTTAGCCTTAAAGTCTAAGGGCCTCCCAACCTCCCGCTGGCAAGAGGTCCTCCCGATTGCGCTGCACTCCATCCGGTCACTACTTTGCACTGCCATTAACACCACCCCCCATGCTCGAATGTTTGTCTTCCCCAGGAAGTCGACTACGGGAACCACCCTACCAACCTGGCTGACCTCTCCAGGACCCGTCTTGCTGCGAAAGCACGTGAGGGCCCATAAAACGGACCCCCTGGTCGAGAAGGTGAACCTCCTGCACGCCAACCCCCAGTACGCCTATGTGGCTTACCCAGACGGACGGGAGGACACTGTCTCCTTACGAGACCTCGCACCCTCACCCCCCCCTCCCAACCCCCCGAGTCCAGCCGAGGTAGACGGCATGCCGGAACCCCACGAGCCTTTGCCGACTACGCAGACACCAGCTTTAACACCGGATAATGTAACACCGCCGCTGCGACGATCGGAGAGGCTAACGAAGCCTCCGGACAGACTGACATACCAGAGCTGGTAATACACTTCACCCCGCCGGACTCTAATCTAAACAAGGGGTGAATGTGGTAAACCACTGTTATAGTTATCACTGTATATTGTTCTCACTGTCACATCACTACACGAGGTCGCCTCTTGTCGCACTGTTATACCTGGGCTGACCACCTCCGACTCCGCCCATTACCTGCCCAGGTATAAAGGTAGCTGACTGGCTAGTATTCCTCCCTGTTGGATCGGATCACCCACGAGGGTGGGCTCTGTTATTTAGCCAATAAAAACCTTCAGTTACGTTCTTAACTCGTCGCCTTTTATTGGACTAATTGATAGGCATATCAGAGGGTACGGAGTTAGTGGTAGGGACTGGAGATGATGACTTCTAATAGATACTGAAAGTTCTCCCAGAGTCTTGGCCAATATTAATCCCTCAACCAACACCACCAAAACAGATTAATCAGTCATTTGTTTAATCTGCTGTTTGTGGGACCCTGCTGTGCATAACTTGGCTGTCGTTTGCCCACATAACAACAGTGACTACATGTCAAAAAGGAATCGGTTAGCTCTGAAGCATTTTGGGAAGCCCCGGGACCATGAAAGGTGCTTATATAAATGCAAGTTCTTTCTTACAAGCATGTGAAACGTTCGAGCTGTGACGTTTTTTGACGTGTGCTGCTACTGAGTCACACTTTCAGGCGTGGCATCTCTCAAAGGGCGATAGGCTCCAAGTGATGCACCATGCAAGACTTTCAATTATCTAGACATTTGAGCTATTTTAAATGACCACAACTACAGTACTAAGTATAATCTCGCTCTTCCTCTCATCAGATTGTATCCAGGATACGACATGCCAGATGTAACATGCTGCTGGGCTATCATTGTGAAAGGGGTGGCGGGGGAATTGGACAATTAGTAGTAGCAGCTCCCGGGAAACTATACCCCAAACTATTTTCAAAAGATCTAGAAATAGATTGGTAATGGGGATCTTTCAGGACAGGGAATGTCTGATAAACATGTGTTGGCGGTTTAATGAGGCTATTCAATTGTCAGCAGGCATCAGAGCCCAGCCCAATCCTGTCCTCACCCAGTATTTACGCAAACACTTTCCAGCTGGACTCACCAGATACTTATCAGGAGCGGAAACTTTCCCCTCCCTAGCCGAGAGGCACCATGACCAATTCCTACCACCACCCTGGCATTCAGTTAACTCAGCACAGATAGTAAATGAACCGTGGACCTTTATGGTCTGTGTAATTCGTTTCCACATTAGGCAGTGGGACAACTGAGCCACTAGGGGAGCAACTATTAGATTTTTTTTTAAAGATGAGAGGCTCACTGTATTTAGGTAAAGGCTTGCAATACCCACCGATCATTTCACATCTAGGCTCGATATTCTAGCAATGACTTTTTTTTGGCGCTAAATTCAATTAACACTTCCAATTTAAAGTGCAAAATTAATTATCCATTTGCTGTTCAGAAACTGTAAGATCTGTTATTTAAATGATAGCATTCAACGATTCAAAAAGTGACAAATATTCTAGACATGTGAAACAGAAGTGTTACAATTGCTTGTTTCATAAACCTAAAACATTATGCTGTGGTTACTAAGCAATTGGCTTTGCCTGTACTGTCTCACACTTCAAGGTTCATGGACTCGACCTTTAATCGGATCCAGTCATTAAGTACATTCCCCCAGCTTAATTAGAATATTAATAGAAACATTTTGAGTCTTGGTAAATGATGCCGCAGAAACTTCTGTGGATTGCCACTGGCTGCGAGTTGTTAAGAAGATTCTCTGAGGCTGAATGGTGGCTTTCAGATAAATCTAAATGGTTTTAGTTAGTAAATAAAACTCATTGTTCAAAGTAGGGCAAGGCAGCATCAATATCCTACGTCTACACCAAACTAAAGACTTTTGTTTTACTGACACAGAGCTAGGTTTACTTTGGAACAGCAGGCGAATGAAAATCAAAGTCTGTGATGCAAAGGGTGGAAGTCATTACCAGGTCTGTTTCCGCTTCCTTTTCTTTTTCTAGGCTCTCCCTCCCTCCCTGTTCGTGAGTGTTCTGCAAGATTGAGTGTTCTGGAGATGAAGAGACAGCCATATCCATCTGCTTCTCGCAGTGACCTTCATCGCCAATTGTTCGAGTCTCAAACCTGTCGGAAAGTTTGTTCAGGATGTCATTAATCAAACAACTTTACGTACTTTTAAATCTGAAGAGATTTACCTGCAAGAAAACAGCCCTTCGGAATGTGGAGCATAGAGGACAACTGGAAAGAGGCAATAATCTTTACTCGATGAGTGAGAAAGATTGCTTGTTCAGAAGTGTTGCAAAATGTTTTAAGTAAATCAGGATCAGATATTTTTGTTTGTCTGTGTTATTGTTAAGGACAAATATATGTTTTTCACGGTTTCTTTTTAACACACACTATTGCAGTGGCACTACATTGGCACACCAATGCACCAGCCATGGATCAGTAGGGCATGTGTTTGTAGCTGGGATTTCCCAACACAGCAGACTCTCGCTCTCAGCCATGCTGCTAAGGAAAAGGCAGCGAGTGAATGATTGTCAAATCACCCAAGAGCCACATTCATATACCTTGTAGAAGTCACCTTAAGCATAAAGATCAATGAAAAGGTATGGTACTTGCACATTGTTAACTGAACACCACATTGTAGCAATTACACTCCGATATCTTCTCTTGTATTTATTGCTTTTGTTTTTCCTTGACAGGAATATTCTAGTTATTACCACACCAATTTGAGAGTTTATTCAGACATAACAGTAACTGGGGCACGTGGCAAGCCTCTTGACCGGAAAATGAGTGCAATTTTTTAAAAAATGGGTTAATTTAAAACCAAACACTTCAAGAATTAAAACTCAACACACCTTTTTGTTATATCTGAAGACAGAGGTCTTGGTTGGTACGATCGTCTTTGGGAACTTTGGAGTTGTTCATATTTGGAATCCTTGTCCCCTGAACTAAAGCTTTGGATTCGTTGTCTGACACGAATGTTTATCTTTTCCTTCACGGTGGTAGTCTGTGGAGAATCCGTTTTTGCTGTGCTACTACTAGCGGAATCTAAGAGGAGACTGATGCGTCTCTTAATTATTCCACCAGAAACTGGCACTTTATTTCCTTTACTTCCTCGATCATTGTAGCCTAAAGAAGAGCTTTCGTCATCTGAAGCTTGCTCCGGATCAGAACATTCTTTATCCAATTCCTTATTTGCCCAACTCTTAAGTTGCTCTTGGTCAGTTCCCAATTTCTCTTTTTCAGTTTTTAATGAGGTAGTGGGTATCCTTTCTTCCTTTTCCTCTTCCCCTTGACCGGCAGTGGTTTTGGTGTCATTCAGGTCATTTCCCCATAGAGTCTTTCTTTCTGGGGAAGTAGTTTTCTCTTTATTATCTCTCTCATACAATGTGAGCGTCTTGACATCTTTCTTACTGATATCCATCTTTGGGCGGTTATTGAATTTCTTTTTAGCAACAAACAAGTAACTTTTTGTCTCGTCTTCATCATCATTTGGAGAAGCTGAAGACCAGCATTTTTCTGCCTCTGGGGCGGACTCTTCCTGTTGAACTGTTGCATCACGTCTAGTCTCCGAGGACACAGCGCGAGCAGCTTTAATAATGGGGACATTTTCTTTACTATCCTCTGATGGGGGAACATTTCCTTTGTGAGCAGAGGCTTCAAATCTGGCTGTAAGGTCCATTGATAAAGGCCTGGGTTTCTTCAGCCAAGGTTTTTCAGGGGTAGAAGCTTTTTCATCATGCTTTATCGTGGTTTCTGAAGGAGACTCTGTTTTCTGGTCATCTGTGGTTCCAGGAAGCCAAGCAGATAATGGTCTAGGTTTTCTTAACTGGACCCTGGGTGTAGGTGGGCTTTCAGTACTATCCTTTTCTTTGTCCATTTTGTCTTTACCTTCCTCTGTAACTTGGTCCCATTTTCCTAAAAAGCTCAATGAAGTAGCTCTCAAGAGCGGTGTGGGTTTTGTTGTCCCGAATCCTTGAGTGGCACTTGGGCTGTATTTCCTGGACAACACAAAAGGTTTCATAGTCCCTTGCAACTCTTGATCCCGTGAACTGTCCCTGCTTGTCCATTTCCCAATATCTTTATCAACTTCACTGGATTGCTTGGATTTTAACTTCTGAACAGAAGTTTCTAAAATAACGAATGTAGTTGGTTTCATTTCGGAATGTTTGCTCTTCTCTTCTGTCACTCTTTCAGAATTCAAGGCCGTGGTTGAAGAGGAAACAGCGGCATTGCAAAGTTTTGGTGCTGAATCTAAGTTGAGCAACTTCTCACCATCCTGAGGTTCGCCTGCCTTAATCCAACTGATATTGTCAGATCCTATTGAAGGCTTTTGGGCAAAGGAGGACAATACTGACAAAACAGTCCCACTTGGTGCATGTTTTGGCTCTGTGTGCCTGAAGCTTGCTTTTGCATCGCCCGTGTCTACAGCCAGCTTCCCTGATGGTGTTATCTTAGAAGCAACACTTCGAGGCTTAGGGGCTGTGTGAGGTGCTTGTGTGGTCCCTGGTGATGTGTATGGCACTGATGGCTTTTCCAAAGAAAATGGTCTTGGAGAAAATCTTGGTTTTGGTCCTGTTATCGGCTTGGTCACTGAACCCAAATTATAATTCAGTTTGCCATCATTAGCAAATATATGGGGTGAAATTGGAGTTGCCAGTTCAAGGGCTTTATTGCTTGCATCTGAAAGAGGGCTTATACGAGTCCATGGAGACTTAGTCTCGTTTACAATATCATTCACATCACTCAAGCTATTTTTTGGGGATGGGGCAGGTTTCCCCTCCACCCATGTTGCCATGACAGTCTTCTATTTTAGGCACCCACCATCCTGCATGACTTTTCACTGAAGAGCCAAGTCCTACAAAAAAGAGAGAAAATTAATTGTTTTTCGGACAATAAGATGGTTTCCAAAGAGGGCATGTCATCAGTCTACTTAGAGCAGTTGGTTATTCAAACATTCGGGCTCTCCCATATCCAATTTTCAGCAGTCGTGTTGGATTCAATAAAAATCAATATTGGTTAGTAGCAATGCTCTGCCCCTAGATGTCTGCTGCAAGCTTTGTATCTTTGTAATCTCCTCCAGTCCTACAATCCCCACAAGATATCTGCACTCCACCAATTCTGGCCTCAAGCATCCCTGATTATAATCGCTCCACCATTGTTGGCTGTGCCTTCAGCTGCCACGGCCTTAAGCTCTGGAATTCCCTGCCTAAACCGCTCCGCCTCTCTACCTCTCTTTTCTCCTCCTAAGATGCTCCTTAAAACCTACCTCTGACCAAGCTTTTGGTCATCTGTCCTAATATCTCCTTCTGTGGCTCGGTCTCAAGTTTTGTTGATAATGCGTCTGTGAAGCGCCTTGGGACGTTTTAATATGTTAAAGGCGCTCTATAAATGCAAGTTGTTGTTGCAAGCACTAGCAGATCTCCTGTGGAGTTGCTCATGTGTAGTCTAATTCACGCAGCAGGAAATGACGATGATAGCTTTTGCTGTGTAGTAACACAAAGCTACTTACATTAAGGCTCAGTAAAGATTTGCTCATCCATTAGCAATTTGTATTTGAATTTCTGAATTATACGACATCACAGAATTGTCAATACTAAGTGTTTTCTCCTCTGCACAAGCAAAAATGTTCATTATTATCCCAATTAATTCTGAACCATTGTGATTTAAGATCCTCACAATAGAAGATCAGTTCTTTTCCAAAGAAACAATTTAAAATCAATGCCAAGTTACCTGGCACCTCAGATTTGTTACTGCACGTATCACAGTCTGGTCACATCCTTATCCTACCCGTCACCTTACAGTAGCTTTGGTAAGAAGTGGTACGTCACTATAAATATATAGAAAAACAAGAGATCTGAACCCTCGTTTTATGCTTTCAGAAAGCAGCATATTGGGTGTAATAGGACGCTGTAGTCCAGGCTCACTGGATGAAAGTCTCTTCCATCGGTAACAATCCTAAATAAAACAATTCAGAGGAACTCTGAACCCCTTGGGCACCGATTCATGGTTTGAAATGCCACATAATAGTGTCAGCCAGTGGCTCAGTGGGTAGCACTCTCGCCTCTGAGTCAGAAGGTTGTGAGTTCAAGTCCCACTCCAGAGACTTGAGCTCAAAAATCTGGGCTGACACTCCAATGCAGTACTGAGTGCTGCGCTGTCGGAGGTGCCGTCTTTCGGATGAGACGTTAAACTGAGGCCCCGTCTGCTCTCTCGGGTGGATGTAAAAGATCCCATGACACTATTTCGAAGAGCAGGGGCGTTATCCCTGGTGTCCTGGCCAATATTTATCCCTCAATCAACATCACTAAAACAGATTATCTGGTCATTATCACATTGCTTGCTGTGCGCAAATTGGCTGCCGTATATTTCCTACATTACAACAGTGACTACACGTCAAAAAAGTACTTAATTGGCTTTAAAGCGCTTTGGGATGTCTGGTGGTCACGAAAGGCGCTATATAAATGCAAGTCTTTCTTTCTTTCTTTATAATTGGTCACAATCTGAATAAGAGACCTCAAGATGGCTGGTGCTGAAAATGGAAATATCACAGTCGTACAGCACTGCTGATTTTGGGCCTGTTATTAGGGAAGAGCAGAGAAGCTATATTCTGAATCTAACTTGTGCGGCACCGGGCCTGGAAGAGCTTTGATTTAGCAGCTCTGCTCAGTATCTAAACCACATAAACCTGACTCAGGGCCACTTGATACAGAAAATAAACGTCAAAATGGAAAAAAAGATATTCCATTATCCCAGATGAGCGCAAGGCAAAAAAATGACTTATTGTTCTTAGAAGTTGGAGTCAAAGCTAAATATTGCTTTGCTGAAGGTCTCCTCCAAGTGAGGAGCTCGGGGAAGCTAAAGTTTGGAGACCATAAGCAGAGGTGGCGCGAAGTTAAATGCTCCTCAATACAGGCTACATTTGAGGTCCGCGGTGCGTCACATATTTAGACAGTTAATCGAAGCAGGATACTGGGAATGACTTTGTGATGGGATGTTGGCTAAAATATTAGGCTTACGTTTATTCTCCAGGACTAGTGATTCAGAATCTTCTTTATCCACTGGAAGCTGGAGAACTTATCTTTCACACTTGGGCGTTGAGCCCAATTCTCAGTTGCATCACTAGTCTGTCAAATTTAAGCAAAGATTTAAATTCGGTACTTTTCTTGCCAGTGACTGAAATTAGAACCAGCAATCTCTCTTGCATCTGGAGCAAGGTAATTTTTTTTCACCCCTACTCCCCAACTGCTATCCTTTTTCTCCCCCTTCCTCACCTGAAGGCACCAATTCATGCAAGGTTAAAACTCTACAGGCGACCCCAGTACGTCAATAGGCTATACGACCACAAGGAAATATCACAGCCAATTCCTGTCCTTTCTTGATGCCCACTCACATTAATTTTCTAGCAGGAATCTTTGGATAGTGATCAGGAGTGAAAACGCTGGCTGATTTTTTTTCCCCCTGCCCAGCCCAGTGACACTGAAGCCAATTATAATGACCCAACTACTGCTCCACCCGAGCTCAATTAACTCAGCACAGATGGGGATCTGAACCTGGGACTTCTCGGTCTGTATAGCTTAGAGCTACACTGGTGTGCTTTTACCCACTAGTCCATCGTGAAAGCTTGAGTCATTACATTTGACACCATTCTTATTACTTATCAGCAAATGGGAGTCGTGAAAATCCCTGCATGCTGATAATCGGCAATTAACTGCAACATGTACTAGATTTAACTTATATATACACAGCACTGAAAGGGTTAATGTAAAAAAAAGCTGTGTGTTGCTAAGACCTGTAAAACCTACAAATTATGCTGTTGCGATTAAAAAGACTCCCCCACCTAGTCTCGCCTGCCTACGGTAATGGGGGTCACAGACAGAGAGTACAGTCCCTGCCATCTTTTCAATGGAATCCAGCCTCCCTCTTCACACCTCAGCAAGCAAGGAGATTACTGCTCCAGTTTTAAACAGCCAAACCACATCTACACTACAGCTGTTGCTAGTTTTATTCACTAAGATCCTAAGTCAGATAATAAATTCAAGCTGTTAAATGGGAGTTTCACACAAACCATTTTTTTTCTAGAGATATAAAAAGGTATTTTGGGGTCAGGTTCTCTTTCCCCCCCCCCCCCCCCCGCCCTACAATTTATCCCTTCTTTGTTCAGCTGGTCTAATGCCTCTGCCACTGGGCACACAGTCTGCTCCACTGGGAGGCGGAAGGGGCTGTAACTGGGCACTGGGAATTGTAAGGGCCTGTGTTATAAAATGGCCAACACAAATCTTCAGCTTTCGTTTCTCTATTTAATCCCTACTAATAAATACTTAATTGGAATGGAGGTTTCTAAAAATTGATAATCCAATATAACTGAATGAAATTTCATACAACAGTGCAAAGGAATACTTCGGGATTGAGAGGCGTTAAGCCTCTGACTTTGTCAACAAACGGGAGAAAACTGTCTACAAATCACCAGTCACTGAGGCATAATAAACCCAATGCGATTTTATTGCTTCAATTTTCGATGGGGAATTTAAAGTAAAACATGTATTTTTAATGTATTGAGACTCATTTCTAAAAGTATGCAAATAACTTAAGCAGAAAGACGCCAGGGCTGAGCTCGAGTAAAATCCAGCCCTTTGTGTTCATCACCAATCTCTCTGAGCCAGTGCTCATTACCAATCTCTCTGAGCCAGTGTTCATTACCAATCTCTCTGAGCCAGTGCTCATTACCAATCTCTCTGAGCCAGTGCTCATCACCAATCTCTCTGAGCCAGTGCTCATTACCAACCTCTCTGAGCCAGTGCTCATTACCAACCTCTCTGAGCCAGTAGGTGGTGCTCTGGCCCTTTGTTATTAATTACACACAATGGAATAGTGTGTAAAGTTAAAATGTGAACAAAGAAATATTAAAAAAACCCGCACATGCAGATTTATTGATTCCTTTTCTTTGTCAAATAAGTATGAACTGCATTCGAAGGCTGGATTAATGAAACTGCCCTGTAACTCTCGGGACTGTGTGAGTGGGTTACAATGGTGAATGGGCGAGTAGACTATCCACTAGGTGAATATAAACTTCTACCCGACACCGCTCCCAAATACAAATAACCTGACCTCCATAGTCCGACCTAGTCTTTCGATAGGCTGTTGGATTAGGCGCCTCTTCTATTAGCCCACTAAGCCAGTCCTATAATGTTAGACATGAACGCACAGAAGCAGCTTGGTTGTAATTCCCAGGCCTGCCCTGTGTGGCTTTCACTCCCATCACTAAACTCAGTTAAGCTGACTTAAGAAAAATGTCTCTGTTGATTTTTTCCACCTTTGTTTCCGTTATCTGCTATTGATCTTTCTCATTGCACGATGATGTTGCTACATCATGGTGCCCCATTCCTATACACGCAGTAAAACAAAATTGTGGACAAGAGAGAGTGACACACAGAGGCCGTGGATGTCCCAGTACAACAAAACGTAAACTGCCATACAAAAAGCTTGCACCTCTGAAGGCACTAAAGAACCGCCCTATGAGGTGGGTTTACAACGGAGTCTCTGCAGGTAAAGCAATGCCAGCAGCAGGCAGAACCAGTGGTCGCTACCACACCTGAATGACCGGGCATGGTTGGCAGTACAATATTAACAGGGCCGTTCAGATCCGGCGTCTTTCACACATTGCAGACACTCTTTTTAAAAAAAAAATTCAGCAAGTGTGACTTGAAGATTGCAGATTGTTAAGATTAAAAACGGTCCTGTTTAACAGCGTCTTGTCACATGGTGAGCAATGACTCAGTTCTATGCACAGCCTTCGGTACTTTGCCCAAGAGACTATTATTCATCAGTGAGCTTTGACTGCAAGTGTTGGCTGGCAGTTTGAGCTCCAGGGACAGACGTCACAGCTGAGACAAATGCTGACAGAGCAATTTTTGGAATGCTACCCGAATTTCCTCAAAAGGACTAATTTCTAATTTTAAAAATTGTTGAATAACACACCCCAACACAACTTCCATTTGAAACGGATCCTGCGCCAATGTCTGGATCTTTCCAATTCGTTTTCAAAATATTAGCCCGAGACTGGGCAAGAACAATTGTGGGTTTTCCACTTCCTGGAGGCAGTCATTAACTGCTTCTCACAGACTGGCAACACCCTTCATTGCCTTCTGACGTTAGTTGAGCACTGTTGACAGAGTCAAAGTGTCATTACTTCTTTTGGTTAAAGGTTAATTTTTTTTTCAGTAAACGAGAGTTTGCTAGGAATTAATGGCCATCTCACACCCTGGGCAGTGAGGAGTTCTGGCTAGAGTGAGAGTACACCCATCCCAAACTCTGGCAGAGTGACTGTGCTGCCCATTAATCACCTTTCCTATATTAGAACAGTGACTACACTTCTAAAGTACTTCATTAGCTGGAAAGCGCTTTGGGACGTCCTGAGGTCGTGAAAGGTGCTATATAAATGCAAGCTTTTCTTTCAATCATGCACTCTGGTTGGGATTAACACTCCAGAAGCATTCACAATTATCCTAAATTCGATGCTTTTATGGTCCTGGTAAGAGAAACTGAACAGTTGGTTTGTCCCACTGCCCCTGGGTTAGAGGAGATAATCGTCCAGGGCTCCTGCTGGTTATCCAGTGACTGGAAACAGCGTGAGTGAATGTGAGGACAAGTTGAGAAATAAGCCACAAACATTTGTCAAATCTTTGTATACAAGAGGTTTTTGTGTTTCAAACGAAGAGGTAATGAGAGGCTTCTGTAATGTGGAGAGACTACAGAAGCTGGGATTGTTCTCCTTAGAGCGGAGAAGCTTAAGGGGAGATTTGATAAGAGGTGTTCACAATTATGAAGGGTTTTGATAAGAGTAAATAGTGAGAAACTGTTCCCACTGGCAGGAGGGTCGATAACCAGAGGACAGAGATTTAAGATAATTGGCAAAATAAACAGTGGGGGGGGGGGGGGAAAGACGAGGAGAATTTTTTTTTACACAGCGAATCTGGAATGCACTGCCAGTAAGCCTGATCACACAAGAGACACAGCCTAAGGCCCCAGCAGCAAACCGTATAAATAAGTTGATTAAGACTAATTAGTTGCATCATCACCTGCCCAGCTGAGGTGTCTCGAGTTGTGAGTTCATGATACTTGTAATGGAATAGGTATAGCATTATGATCAATCTACAACTGCAACACTCTGCTAAGCTTTTGTGAGCTTTAGACCAATAAAGTTATACGGTGTCTGGCGAGAGATTCCTGCCTAAACTGGAGTAGCGTTATCCCGGTCAACAGGACAGCATTGAGTTCAGCTGTAGTTATTCCCATGGTCCTTAGCCTCCTGCTACTTAACGTTTAGCCTCATACACCTCACATGAAGAATGGCTATTTAGGGAAGGCAGCACTAGTCAGCGAAGAGTCAATGTCTTCAGAAGAGGAGAGGAGGGGAGAAAGTTCGCAATAAAAAAAATTGGTCGTGTTTCCAAACAAAAATCTTCAGAAAGGCGGCTAATGGCTGCTGGAAAACAAGTTTAAGCCAGACTTTACCTTGAGAATAAATATAGCACCTGCAGTGGCCAAATGTATTGTTTTCCAGTAAAGTGGGGCTAGTGGGTCCATCAGTAGACCATGAGAGCCTGAGACAGTATATGATAAAAACCCCTCTGCTTTTATGCAGCACCACTAACCATTAATGAGTCTCTCCACAGTGCCATGCTCAACCCGCAATGAAAATGTACTATCTTTAAGATTCCTAATGCTGGAGGCCGTGCGAAACAGAGCAGATATGCTGATCAAAGACTGGTTCAGTTTGAACAAAGTGCTGGACCCCCAGGTTTGGAACCCGGGTCTGCTATTTGTCCCTTTGAATGGGGATTCAATACAGGTCTTTTTTTTTTTAAAGCAGGTACTGTATTCTGCATTGACCCATTATTTGGGAAAGTGTTCACATTTATAGAACACAGTTGGCTGTTTACAGGAGCCTGGTTCAAAGAATCTTAATACAGAACACAAGGGGCTGCTAATCATCCCTCCAATAGCTCTGCTCTCAAATCAGTACAAAGCATTCATGTTGCAACATGCTGTTCCTGTGCAAATGGACTTGTACAACTTAAATCAGTGCTGGAAATTAGGTACTGATGGAGAGTGCCCTGTTTATTAAATATGAGCTATTTGAAGCCTGGAGGACTCCCTTTGATGATGTTTGAATTGTGAAATTTATTTGAAACAAATAATCCAGCTACATGAGAATATGAAGTGCTCGAATATAAAAAAAAACTCCAAGTTCAGGCATGCCGCAAGTAAAAAAAAAAGCAGCACCACCCTGCGTGAGCAAACAGGAATCCCCCAACAATAAGCAAAGAATTGACGATATTTTTAAATCTCGACAGGATTCTACTTGTGTAGAACAAGTGGGGAACCACTGGTCCTGCAACTGAACAGACCAGTTTGGTCACAATACAGAGGCCATTGTGTCGACACACAGAAATGGGATCCACCTCCTCAAAATAAAACCACACCGATTACTAGATGACTCTCTCCAAGCAACTAGCTGCATTATTGAAGAGAGCTGGGACCACGTTTCCTCTGTAACTTACTTAAGAGGGACCCCTTGTAACCAAGATAGACAAGGAGGACCCAGGCACGTCCCCAACAGTCGAGTGGATAAATGCACAACGTGTAGTGCTGAGTCATTAGGAGCAGATTTGATCCCTAGTCTGGGATACAATTTGACAGATATTAGCGGACCTTCTGTACCTCACTCATGTAACCGTTCTTCATGTGAACTTACACCTTGGGAGTATTGGTAGCCTACTCGACAGAGCATGTATCACCACCGAGCCCCATTGGGCTCACACCGCCGAGCCCCATCGTGTCCACACCGCCGAGCCCCATCGTGCCCACACCGCCGAGCCCCATCGTGTCCACACCGCCGAGCCCCATCGTGTCCACACCGCCGAGCCCCACCGTGCCCACACCGCCGAGTCCCACCGTGCCCACACCGCCGAGTCCCACCGTGCCCACACCGCCGAGTCCCACCGTGCCCACACCGCCGAGCCCCACCGTGCCCACACCGCCGAGCCCCACCGTGCTCACACCGCCGAGCCCCACCGTGCCCACACCGCCGAGCTCCATCGTGCCCACACCGCCGAGCCCCATCGTGTCCACACCGCCGAGCCCCATCGTGCCCACACCGCCGAGCCCCATCGTGCCCACACCGCCGAGCCCCATCGTGCCCACACCGCCTAGCCCCATCGTGCCCACACCAGATGTCTATGTGCATTACCAGCAGGGGTCACTGGATAGTGATCAGCCACAGGAACTCAGGTTTATTTCTTTTCTACCCCACCCTTCAACTGCGGCAACTTGCAGCACCCCAACCTGGCTGAGATCAGACAACTCAGCACAGACCATGCATTAAATTTGGTGCCTTTCATATAACTCAGTTTCACATAAGTACACGTGCCCATTGAACCATCAGCCTGAGGACAATTAAATTGCTGGCAGCTCCATTAACTTTTGTGGTCTGACCGAATTTGCCTTGTTACTGTCTTATCTAGCATCTTCTGCGGATTGCTCGTATAACTTTGCTAAAACTCTTTGGCCTAGAAATTGGGTTGGGGCGCCAAAGTGGCGCAAAAGTCGCCTGAGCGCAGGATTTAGCGCAGCGTTCGAGGCTTTAGCGATCGTCAGATATTCAGTTCCATTGCCCCTAGAGGGAGACGGGGCGAGGCTCGAGGCGCTCCACGTCCCTCTTAGGGCGCTGAAACTGAATATCGCAGCGCAACGTGCCGCAGCGCCACACGCTGCGGTACTGCAGGCCTTCCTCCCATTGTTAAGGGGGAGGGGCCTGCAACAGCGCGATCCCCGCTCGCGAGTGCCGGCAAACGAGCACGGCACCAAGGAGAAGTGCCGGGCTCTCGGGAAACAGCCGGCAATGCCGCGGGCGGGGGTGGGGGGGGGGTGGAGGCCGGGGACGGAGGTGCTGGCAGGCGGCCGCCCCGCACCTCCACCTTAACTTGCGCTGCTGCCGGCACAGTAAGGCCCCGTGAACCGGGCGCAGGTAGTGAACGGCGCAACTGCGCCGTTCGCTACCAAATATCGCGAACGGGGCGCTGCGCACACCGATGACGTCATCGGTGGCGGCGCAGCGCAAATGGCTAATGCCACCATTAGCGCCCCTGCTGAATATCGCGGGAGGCGCAGCCAGTGGCGCTACAGCCACTGACTGCCTCTTTGGGCGCTAACAGGTGGCGCTACTCACCCAATTTCTCCCCCTTTATGAACTTCATCCAATTCCATTCAGTAAACGTTGCTCAGTTGTGTTGGGAATCATTGAAACAATAAACTAGCAGTGTAAGCAGAAACACTGGAGCAGACAGCTCAAACTTGGACTGTGCCAGTGAGAGTTAAATTACTAAAGATAAAAATGATTCCACTTCCTGGTTCATGTTGATTCAGTTCGCCAGACAATGAGGCATACAGCAGTGCGTTGTCAGTGACCTTGGTTCATATTACATCTTTTGGCCAATATGGGTGTCAATTAGCCTGTTGATGAACAGCAGAACTAATTCAGATTTATACACATAATATGTAGCAGCTGTATCAATCACAGTATTATATCTTATCTGTACTCTGCATATGTGGACAGATACAATACTGTACAGTGCCCATATTGGTTGGATAAAGGATTTACAGTTAATTTGTCAGTTATGCTGCTAAATGGCGAGGAGTGGAGGGTGCAGTTCCTTCAGAAGTGAAATACCTGCACTTCACAAAGGGTGTGGGTGAGTGAGTCATTTGCTCTGCATCACAGAAAAGACTGGTAGATCCTTAACACTTGGAACAGTGCTAAAACCTGAATTATTGTTTTGTGAAGCAATTCACAATCACAACCACAGTAGCATGGCAGATCTAATTTAATGTGGGGTAAGTGTGAGGTAGTACATTTTGGGACCAGTTTCTGGCTGGGATGGAGATCACCTCTTACAGAAGGTAGGTACTGCAGGGAATTCAGGGCCAGAGTGATCTCCTGGACTAGTTTCGTTCGCCTAGATGGGTCAGAGAGGAATTTACCAGATTTCCCCCCCCCCCCCCCACCCCCGCAAATTGGCCTGGGTTTTTTAAATCTGTTTTCTTTCGCCTCTCCCAGGAGATCACATGGGTGAAGTGGAGATTTTTTTTTTTATATATATATGATACACGAGTTATCGCAATTGTGTGGGACAGGCTCGATGGACCAGAGGGACTTTACCCGTCCATCATCGGTCATAGTAAAAATACAGAATGGGAGTACTCACTTAATGGAAAGGTGTTGGAGTGTGCGGATGAACAGTGTGACCTAGAAATTCAAATGCATAATTTCCTTAAGGTGCGAGTTCAGGTAGATAAAGCCATAACAAGCCAAACAGCATTTGGGGTTTTATATATCAGGGCATAGAGTAAGAGAGTGAAGAGGTCATGATCAATGTGTACAAAATACTGGTTAGACCACAGTTAGAATAGCCTGCACAGCTTTGGACTATAGAAAAGACATTAGGGTTATAAAGAGCAAGTGAGACAGTGGGATTAGTTTTGGATTGCTCTAGCAAACAGCTGACAAAGGCACAATAGGCCGAATGGCCTTCTCTGCTGTAAACATCTATGATACTATAAAATAAATATATTATATATATATATATATATATATATATATATATTGCACCAGCATAAAACTCTCAAGTTTTACTGCCAAGCCAATTACCAGTCCAAAAAAAATTGTTCACACTGGGGTGCAAATCTCACTTCCAGGCTCGGTAGTAACAAAAATCTGAAGCATGCAATTTATATACTTTTGTTTTATTATTGAAAGTTTTAGGTGAAGGGCCAAGGCTCATGGTGTAGGACACCATCAAGGCTCAAAAGTAGTGATTACATAGACTGTACAGCACAGAAACAGGCCATTTTGGCCCAACTGGTCGATGTCGGTGTTTATGCTCCACACAAGCCTCCTTCCATCCCACTTCATCTCACCCTATCAGCATAATCTTCTATTACTTTCTCCCTCATGTACTTATCTAGCTTCCCCTTAAATGCATCTATACTATTCGCCTCAAGCACTCCCTGTGGTAGTGAGTTCCACATTCTCACCACTCTCTGGGTAAAGAAGTTTCTCCTGAATTCCTATTTAGTGACTTGAGCAGAGGGTAGGCACATCATCATCTAGAGGCCTGCTCAAGCATAGACCCAAGTATAGATCACCATATTACTTTAAACTATTCGATGCATGGTACAGCAGGTTTTACATGTTATTTTATTATTTGCCCGTTCGGCCCCCTTCGATCGGCTGAGCCAGGGGTTGGAGGACTGTTCCGCGACAATATTCCGCAACCAGGCACCAGGAAGCGTGCGAGTGTGCTGGAGAGTGACTAGCCCTCTGGTAGACCATGAGCTTAGTGCCGGGTTTGAGGTCCTGGTCTTCAAACACTCTTCCTCAGGCGACCGAAGGCTGCACTGGCACACTGAAGGCGGTATTGGACTTCGTCGTCGATGTCTGCCCTTGTTGACAGTAGGCTCCCGAGGTACGGAAAGTGGTCCACGTTGTCCAAGGCCTTGTCGTGGATTTTGATAATCGGGGGGCAGGTTGGTAGAGGACCTTTGTCTTATGGATGTTTAGTGTAAGGCCTATGCTCTCATATGCTTCGGTGAAGGTGTTTACTTGGAGTTTGACCTCCGAGTGAGCACAGGCGCAAGCATCATCTGCATTTTCTCCGGGTGCTCCGGTTTCCTCCCACAGTCCAAAGATGTGCGGGTTAGGTTGATTGGCCATGATAAAAAAATTGGCCCTTAGTGTTAGGGGGGGATTAAATACGTGGGGTTATGGGGTTACGGGGATAGGGCTTGGGTGGGATGGCTGTCGGTGTAGGGACCGGGTGCTAGGGTTTGGATGATCAGCCATGATCTCGTTGAATGGCGGAGCAGGCTCGAAGGGCCGAATGGCCTACTCCTGCTCCTAGTTTCTATGTTTCTATACTGTAATTTGACGACAGAGGATAGGCTGACCTTGGATCTGGACTGGAGGCGACGGAGGTTGAAGAGTTTCCCGTTTGTTCTGTAAATTAGCTCCACTCCACGGCATGGCAAGAGCTCCCCAGGTGGGCAGAGGAAACGCTTCAAGGACACCCTCCAAGCCTCCTTGAAAAAGTGTAACATCCCCACCGACACCTGGGAATCCCTGGCCCAAGATCGCACAAAGTGGAGGAGAAGCATCCGGGAAGGCGCCGAACACCTCGAGACTCTTCGCCGGGAGCAAGCAGAAGCCAAGCGCAAGGAGCGCACGTCAACCCAAGCACCCCATCCACCCGTCCCCTCAACCACCGTCTGCCCCACCTGTGACAGAGACTGTAGGTCCCGCATTGGACTAATCAGTCACCTGCGAACTCATTTTTAATGTGGAAGCAAGTCATCCTCTGTTCAGAGGGACTGCCTAAGAAGAAGCAGCCCTCTGGTTTTTTTTGTTTCACCTTGGAGTCTCACCAGAGCAACACAGTTGAAGGGGGAAAAAAAAGCTCAGAGCACTCAGTGGCAAGCTAGGAGATTATTTCAGCTATCAGGAATTTAAGTCATAAGGAGGTTGGACTTGCTATCTTTGCAAAGGGTAGACTTTGATTCGATTTAGATTGAAATTTTCGACATCATAAAAGGTGATTACAAAATCGATCCAGGCAAATTGTTTATTATGCCGAAGCATTCAATTCTAGGACACAAGTTAAAGTTAGCAAGTTAGGAATAAGGAGGAGAATCAAGTTGGACTGTTCCCACCCAGAAGGTACTGGAGATGTGGAATAAATTACCAGGTTAGGCACAGGAGTGGACAATACAAATGGGTTCA
Source organism: Somniosus microcephalus (assembly GCF_052327205.1). Taxonomy (NCBI): domain Eukaryota; kingdom Metazoa; phylum Chordata; class Chondrichthyes; order Squaliformes; family Somniosidae; genus Somniosus; species Somniosus microcephalus. The sequence continues at coordinate 27,703,139 of NC_141005.1, read as the reverse complement.
AGAGCTAATTGGATGTATTTCTGAACAAGAGCTTGAGATATGGTGTGAAGGGAAGTAAATGGGATTGAGATTTATCAAAAAGACCCTAGCGACCTTTGCCTATTCCTAAAGGTTGTTATAAAACCTTTCCTGAAGGTGTGTTGACCCAGAGCATACAATTCAGTTCAAAGCATTGACTAATTTGAATCTTTGATTCCTTCACACTCTGACACCCTGCTCAACTTGTACCAGTGAATCGCCTCAGCACTTCAGTCATTTCTTTGAAATTGTATCAGGACACAAACAGAAACAAATGGTAATGGTCTGATGATTGAATCTTTGAACCCAGACAGTAAGTAATGAATATGAAGGGCAACTTAACAGGTTCAAAGCTTCGTGATGCCAGATGCCCATAAGAATACTGTACAACAGAAAATTGTCAGTAACGAGACACTGCGTCCCGACTGTTTGGCGAACACCACATTACACTGCAGATTTCAGTTAACAGGAATAACAATCCTGAACCCAGACGTTGCAACAATTCCCACAGCCCCCCCCAAAATCATTCCATCACTTTAATTGCGACCCAGAGAACTGGGGATCAACTGGAGAATTAAGTGAGATGTGTGAACAAATGCTCTCCTTCAAACAGATGACAAGGTGTCAATGAGCTGGTGAAAGTTGCAGAGCTAAAGTGTCTCTTTGAACCATACATGGGAACACAGGTGCCACGCGTATAAAGTAACAATATCTGGAACAAGTATGTTGATTTTCAAATTATTTACCGTCAGCAACAAAACAGATCCAATTACTCTCGAGTTGGAAAGGTACAGCTTCTATTTGTAGATAGCTACATTTAGCCCCCACTCAGACTTGTGTGTTGTTCCTATGCTTGCTAAGTATTTTTAATCCCTGTAACAGTTCCCAAGGATGCCCCTGGTTAAGCTCAGCCCAGGAGGTGGCGGGGTGCTCATCAATTATTTATCCTCATCTGGCAGCTCGTTAGTGACAAGACCCAACAGCAGCGATGCTACCACCAACAAATTAAAGTATCTTCCCCAACCTGGATCTCCTGGCGATGTGCACCATCTGTGTCCCCGCAGCGGCAATCTGCTCCCTGGCCTCTCAGCAACTGCTGTTCCGAAGCTAACTGCCAGAGTAGTCGCAGGGATGAGGAGTTTCCGTGGGGAAAGTATCTGGGTTCTGATCAGCGCTTCCTTGCAGTGATGCAGCCCAGACTGTGAACTGTGCAGCGTGTAGAATTGCAGGAGTGATCCAATGCCCACCACTCACTCCATGGTGCTGCCACTGGTATTCCAACTCACTACGATATTGGCCTTACAGAGTGCACCATCACATCGGTAATCCACATGGTCAGTTACAAGAAACCAGGTGATTGCTAGGACAACACTGAGGAATATTTTGAAGATTCTGTCTTTTTGCTGCTTCGAATCAAAACTGACAGAAGTGATGAAGAGACAGTGCAAAACAGTTCTTGCATCTTTGAGGATCCTCGCTCCCCTCTGCCACCCCACTAACAGGGACCATAATAAAAAGGCTGAAGCTACAACAGGTAATGTGCCAGGATACACAGGGCAGTGTCCTAAGCCCAACCATCTTCAGCTGCTTCATCAATGACCTTCCCTCCCTCATAAGGTCAGAAGTGGGGATGTTCGCTGCTGATTGCACACTGTTCAGTTCCATTCGCAACTCCTCAGATAATGAAGCAGTCCAGGCCCGAATGCAGCAAGGCCTAGACGACATTCAGGCTTGAGCTGATAAGTGGCAAGTAACATTCGCGCCACACAAGTGCCAGGCAATGACTATCTCCAACAAGCGAGAGTTTAACCACCACCCCTTGACATGTAACGGCATTGCCATCGCCAAATCCCCCACCATCAACATCATGGGGGGGGGGGTCACCATTGACCAGAAACTAAACTGGACCAGCCACATAAATACTGTGACTACAAGAGCAGGTTAGAGGCTAGGTATTTGGCGGCGAGTGTCTCACCTCCTTACTCCCCAAAGCCTTTCCAGCATCTACAAGGCACAAGTCAGGAGTGTGATGGAATACTTTCCACTTGCCTGGATGAGTGCAGCTGCAACAACACTCAAGAAGCTCGACACCATCGAGGACAAAGAAGCCCGCTTGATTGGCACCCCATCCACCACCTTAAACATTCACTCCCTCAATCACCAGCGTACAGTGGCTGCAATGTGTACCATCTACAAGATGCACTGCAGCAACTCGCCAAGGCTTCTTCGGCAGCACCTCCCAAACCCTCAACCTCTTCCACCTAGAAGGACAAGGGCAGCAGGTGCATGGGAACACTATCACCTACAAGTTCCCCTCTAAATTACACACCATCCTGACTTGGAAATAAATGGTCGATCCTTCATCATCGCTGGGTCAAAATTCTGGAACTCCCTCCCTAACATCACCATGGGAGTACCTTCACCACACAGACTGCAGCGGTTCAAGGCGGCGGCTCAGCACCACCTTCTCAAGGGCAATTAGGGATGGGCAATAAATGCTGGTCTTGCCAGCGACGCCCACATCCCATGAACAAATAAAAAAACAATACTGGGTGTTTAAACTTACCCAAACACGAAGCGCTTCAAATAACTGTTTTTCCCCTAAGGTAGAGCATAACTGTGTCAACATGGAAGTGATCTTCTCCAGGGAAATAATACTTACATTGGCAAAACATCACCATTGAATGAACTAGAATATTTGGTTAGGATACATGCTATTCCTTTACCTACTCTGATCCTTGCGTCATATTGCAATGTAAACTGTGCAGTAAATGTCGGAAATTTTCGTACAATGTCCACCTGAATTGTGAAATTCCAAGCTCAGATTGCATTAGGGAAAGGATCATGAGCTGTATGACATGAGGGTGAAGCACGGAGTTACAGATCTGTGCCTGTGGCAGCGATGGGAATGATTCGAGAGGATAAATTCTGAGTACCACACATTAAGCATATTGGCTTGTGAGATTTCTCCGATAACACATTGCTATCAATGTGGTAATAAAGCTTAGTTACACCACTGTATTGTTAAACTGAGAGTGCTGGATGGTGAAGCACCAGGAATGTTGGGCGAGGAGCATACTGCACACTGTAGCTAAACATACCAGTGCACTGAACGGGAATGTTTGTAGAATACGAGTGGTAAAGGTCTTCACATTGTTCAACCATGCAAGCCGAGTATCAATTTAAAAAGCACACTTGTTCAGATTTACCATTAATAACAGCCAGATTCCTTGGTTGGAAAATTGCACAGAAAACAAATACCAACCAGATGCATTGCTGCTGCAGTTTGGGGGCCTACATTCCATGGCCTTTTGAAACCTACACTGGGAATCCAACTACAGTACTACTGCTTAACTTATCTCATCTTTAGTTCCCCCTGGTCCTTTCAAGCTTGGTGGCATTGTTCACTATGGGTGTTGGCTTTTCATCTCAGTTCCTCAATTAAAAAAAAATAAACAGAGAAAAAGATGCTTTAATTATCTATGAGAAATAATGACTTTAGCATACCAGACATTCGCTGTGATAAAATTAATCTCATTTTAATTCCTTCAAGGCAAAACAAAACACAGAGAGGTGCTGTAAGCAGGAGAAGCTGGAGGCATTCAACGGTGTAGGATTAGCCTTAGCTTAGGTGGATTAGTCTGTTGACTGTCATCATTGCATTTAGAGAGAGACTTGGGCAATGTCTTCAAAAAGTGCATTTTTTTCTCAGATTAACAACAAAACAGGAGTTTTTCCACATTACATGGCCATGCCATCACTGCAATTTGTTTTTTCTCTCCCTCTTTAAGTCATCTGTGCTCCATGCCCAGGAGAATGGGAAAGCAGTTGGCAAAGTGCAAGAATGGTTGGTGTGGTCCTGCTCTCCAAACCTTCTCTCAATCAGTTCTTCACACAGCAAGCTTCCAATCTAAATCTGTGCCATCAAAGGAGATGCCAGTAGACTCTGTGCCTCCCTGTTTAAGAGAGAGGAGGGGTACGGAGAAGTGTCGGTTGGTGGGAGCGTCTTCTCAACTGTTCTTAACAGCAGTTTACAAACACTGGACTAGTGCCAGACAGCAAATACACACTTATTCTGCCATCAATAACACTCCTCCTTGTAAGTGACTTGCCCTCCGTCGACCCGAGGTGGTCAGAGACCCATATTTTCACAGTTTTCGGCGCTGCGATTGGGTCTCCCGCTCCGCATTTTTAGTTTAAACTGAATTCCTTTCCCTTCAACTATAGTAACCTGGCCTCGATTTGGAGCCACTGCAGAAAGGAAAATAAATAAGGGAGAACAGTGTATGGAAGTATGCGATTCTCCATTTGAACACTGTTGCCTGGAACAATTTATCATGTAACAGTGCTTTTAAACAACTCCAAGAGGTTGGCTGAAGTGTTGAGAGAGTTGGCCACTTGCTTATTCTTTCCAGTTGGGAGAATGGTGGGGAGCTTGAGACTGTAATTTTTGGAAGAGAGTTTGAAAAAGCTGATGCTACAGACAAGCCCTGACTGCAAACTGGGCCACAGGCTTGTCCATTGCAGTAACAGCTTGTCCATTCTGAATTACATAGAATATACAGCACAGAAGCAGGCCATTTGGCCCAACCAGTCCATGCCGGCTCCACACAAGCCTCCTTCCATCCTACTTCATCTCACCCGATCAGCATAATCTTCTATTACTTTCTCCCTCATGTACTTATCTAGCTTCCCCTTAAATGCATCTGTACTATTTGCTTCAACCACTCCCTGTGGTAGTGAGTTCCACATTCTCACCACTCTCTGGGTAAAGAAGTTTCTTCTGAATTCCCTATTTGATTTCTTGGTGACTATCTTATATTGATGGCCTCTAGTTTTGCTCTTCCCCACAAGTGGAAACACTCTCTATGGGCAGGATTTTCATTGGGCCGTGGAGTCGAGATTGGAGGCGTGTGGGGGGTTAAAATCCCAAAATCGGGGGTCCCTACACCATCCCGCCCCCAACCCGCCTCCATGTCAGTTTCAAAGGAGACGGGTACCCGCCCCACACTGGGACCCACCTCCCCGAGGCAGGAAGGGGATTAGTGCCAATTAACTGCCTGTTAACAGCTAGTTAACAGGCAGTTTTTAGCCTAATCCCTATTTTTAAGGTTGAAGTGTGGGATTCCCGATGGCTCCAAACCACGCCAAGTTAGAGGAGGCGTACCGTCGGGATGAAGGGGTTGGAGGGGTCGAGATGTCCCGTGTTCAGGTGAGTAATGGGTACATGAGTGCAAAGGTAAGTGTGTTTGGTGTGTGTAAAGTGTTTAAAGAAGTTTTACATACCTTTACTTACTTTTACAGCCTTCCTTCCTTCAGGTCTCGGGAGTCCCTCATCTCACCAGCACAGAAAGCAGAATGGCTGCGAGCTGTCAAAAATTGCAGCATTCAGCTTTCTGTTCCGGGGAGATCTCTAAATTATTTTGACAGGAAGGAATTAACTTGGGAGTACAGATTGTCAGTGTTTGACAGCTTCAAACAGCTGTGAAACGCTGATATTTCATCTGTCAAAAGGCCTTGACAGATGAAATTTCAATCTGTGACGTCATCTGTTGCCGGGTGGCCCTTAATTGGCCTGCTGAGCCCGCCCAGCGGACTCAACAAGGTCAATCAAGTCTAAATCGCGTGGGTTGGCTAGAACTCGATGGAGGCGGGACTACAACCCCGAAAGTTGTAGTCCCGCCTCCAACCTGACCCCTCAATGAAAATCCAGCCCTCTGTGTCTACTCTATCAAAACCTTCCATAATTTCAGAGAACTCTATTAGGTCACCCTTCAGCCTTCTCTCAGAATGAGTGGTACGTAGCATGTCCATCAATTGTCAAATGGCTGATGGAGCTCAGTAGCGTGATTGATCTGAACTCTCTCCTTTCGCCATTCAGTTGGAATCCAGCACAGATTGATGGGATTGAATTGTCTTCTCTTACCATTGGGTGTAAAGATACAACTGAAATAAGTTTAGGGCCGTCCTAACACAATTCCTCATGGGCTGAAATTATTACATACTGGTCTTCTGAACTGAGGGTTAAACATAATAATTACTGCCCCACCAAGAGATGAATTCTAAAACCAGGGTGAACGACGGGTTTAGATAGAGTAAATAAAGAGAAACTGTTTCCAATGGCTGAAGGGTCGATAACCAGAGGGCACAGATTAAAGGTGATCAGCTAAAGACCCAGAGGCGACATGAGGAAAAACTTTTTTACGCAACAAGTGGCTAGGATTTGGAATGCACTGCCTGATAGGGTGGTGGAAACAGATTCAATAGCAGCCTTCAAAAAAGGGAATTGGATAAATACTTAAAGGAGAAAACGTTGCAGGGGGTAGTGGGACTAACTGGATTGCTCTTCGAAAGAGCCGGCGCACTCGATGGGTCGAATGGCCGCCTTCTGTGCTATACTATTCAATAATTCTAAACCAGGTAAAACCCAGAAACATCAGCATAGACATACTGCAGTTTTGATGTTGCTTTTCACCTTCTCTCCGCATCAAGAAGCAGCACAGATACAGAGCACCTTCATTTACCTGCGTAATGTGCAAACATGGCCATGGGCACGGAGGCTACAAATAAAGATGTACAGTCGCTCTGTTTAGTATTATGCTTTGTGATGACAGCTACAAATGTTTGTTTATTTACAAGTATTGTAGGAATGTCTAGTTCCTATCAAAAGACTGAGGTCCACTCAGGCGATCAAATAAACGAGGTTTAATGAAAACTAACAGAGTTTAACGGATAATTACAGGAGAACATCGAATATAGGTCTAGTCAGTTCGGAGGCTCCACGAGGACTGCTTGGGCGGTCCCGTGGCTGATGTCATCACGTTTTTCCCGCCGGTGGGGGATCACGTGATGAACGGCGTGACGTCATCGCGTTTACCCGCGCTAAAGTGATCGCGCTCTGTACATGTAAACAGTGAAAACAAAGATACAGACTCAGGCTATAGCTAACATATTATTAAAGGGAATTATATAAAATTGATCGGAGTCCCTTAGTGGCTCCGCCACAGTATTCTATTTGTTCGCTCCAAAAATGTTTTGCTGGAAGCTACTGTGGGATCTGTTCCTTCCGAGTCCAGTTTGCTAATTTAATCTGTTTACTGATAACAAGGATTTTGTTTTATTGTTAACGTGTACAATCACAGCTGATTCAACCCAAATGTTTTGACCCGAATGCAGGGAAAAGATAAGAAAACCCCCCAATATCAGATGGTTCTATTATAAACAGCAAGATATACTGGACAGTGGAAGAAAATCAGACTTGGATAACAGAGGCGAATAGAAATGACTGTAATGGAGTCAGTTCACAGAGAAAAACTTACAAACCTGAGCGCTGTACACGTGGGTTTTCACTAGATCCAGAGTACCAATAGAAATCAGCTCAACATTTTCTTTCAACAGGCCAAACAGGATCCTGGAGTCGGCAGTCAGCTGCAACACATTGTATCCATTCTTCAGGAAACAGGAGTCCAGTTCCGAGCTGAAGACTCGATACCATCACGCCATTCAGAAGCAGAACAAAGCATTGCAGCTTCAAAGCTCGAAGCTCAAGGGAAGCAGCAGCAGCGCTTTGATGCTGCTCATCGGAGTTTAACGCTTTGTCTGGGCACAGTGCCCAACACACACTCACCCTCCCTTCTATCCACTGCCAGCCAGATCTCGCTCACACAATGTTACAGTCACTGCCCTTGCACCAGGAGATCACAATGATCTTCAATAAATTAAGTGTGTATGTCAAAGGAACCTTAAATTTCAAAGCTTTTGTCCATCTTTACTACACCAGAAATAAGGAGGTGTCGAGTCTAGTTCCTGTTCGTAAAGGTTCAGAGAAACTCAGTTTAAGCCATTAACTTCCACTGTAGTATTTGAGTCTGATGTTAAATAAACCCCCAACCATAGTTTTACAGCGAAGTTTTTTTTAAGGCAAAAGAGAAAAAGGCATTTGCGAGAACAAAGCAGGTGAGCAGTCAAACGACACGGAGGCTTCACTCTGCATACTGCATAGCTGGGAAACATTACAGAGGCAAAAGCAAGGCTGCATTCTGCAATCTTCCATCTCATGATCTGCTCCAACAGTTACTGATTGTTATCTTCCCTCAGACTGAGCTAAGGGAGGCGAGAGGGCTAACCTAGGTAGAAACCTGGAATTTCTTTCACAAAAGAACAGAACTGAACTTTTGGAAGCTGGACTTTATGCTTTAGGAGACCCTTACTTCAACTCTACAGAGTTTATAGAATTGTAAAATCCAAATATTCAGATTAGAATGCAGTTTTGGATCAATCTACTTTATACTATAAAGGCACAGTCCAAACTGAAGTACAGTCACTCATCTCTATTTTTCAGTCTTCTGTAAATCTGGACTGTTGAGAGACACACACTTGCTGCAGTACAAACTAGTAATTGCCCCAACAGACAGACAGCTGAACATGCAGCGAGAAGCCATCGTTTCCTTTATCTGCAGAGTTCAGTTCAGCTCCTTCTCCAAATCACATATCAAAATGTGTGGATACCATCACATCAGAGCTGGAGTAATTATCACAGCAACTGGATACAGCCCACTCCGAAACTCTGCTCAAACTCCACCATGTTGGACCACCATGAGACATCTGCCCTGCAGCAGATGTTGGATCCACTGTCTCGCAGCCTTTTGCAAACCAGATTTCAGAGTGCCTTCCTTGTTATTATTCAAATGATATTTAAAATGTTTTGGAGTGCCACACATGGCTGGTTTTGTTGCAATATCACATCACTTGTGTCCACAGAGCATAGCACCTTTCAAAGCATGTTACCGTGCTAACATGGGTAAATAAAAAAGTAACAATGGTTGGTACTTTGAAAGTATTAGTAGTCCCTGTCTCGCCGCAGCACAGTCCTGTCAGCTAAGGGACAAGGAGTCAAATGTCACTCCTGCCAAATGTTTTAAAGCTAAGCTATGCTGGACCTCCCGTGCTCCTCAATATGAATCAAACTTAACTTTCACCAGTTACCTTTATGTCTAAATCCAAAAGGTATTTACACAGTGCAATTTGACTAACAAAAAAAAAAATTCAATTTGAAAAAGCTCTATGAAAGAGTAATCTGAAAGCTGCCTTTGTGTGTGGGAGGAATGGCTTATTTCTAATAATCTGGGTCTTTGTGAAGCTTTAGGCCACTCTAATTGCACCATTTGAGTAACTGAACAAGCTGGTCCGATGCCAGTCTTTTATGAGGTCCCTATGGTTACCGAGATGAGGAAGTCTTAAATCTCCATTGGCCCACAACAGGATTCCCTGCCTTAATTTTGTTTTTTTCCTTCCCCCCCATTCCTAATTTCCTCTCACTTTTGATGACTCTCGACAGGCACACGGGCACTGGTTGCCCTCTGGCAACCATCCTTCTTCATGTGTGAGCCTTGCTATTTGACTGTGGAGGCCATTACACCTGACCTGGGTCGCCTGTCACCCATACATGCACACTGTGCAACCAGAATCACTGAAACACCATCAGAAACTGGAAACCTGACTGACATTTCCCCACCTTAACTCGAGGGCTCCGAGGACAATGGCAGCAATGCCACCGCTGCCCAGATCAGTGTCTTTTAATGCAGACTCAACAGTAGGCAGGCAGGTATCTTCCCACATCTCAGGGACTTTCTGCTCTAATAGCCAGGCCAAGGGGGACTTAACGATCATTAAGTTGTGGTCACTACATGAACAGCGGTCAGAATTATTGGACCCAAATTACCATTAAACACTGGTCAGGACAAAGGACAATATTTTACTGACGGTAAAGGGCACTGCTTTAATAGAACCAAGGAAGTTCAGATCACAGAAGGGGGCCATTCAGCCTAATGTGTCTGTGCTGCAGCAATCCAAGTCTCTCCAATTTTGATTTGAATGCATTGCGCATTCACTTAAATACCATTCAATCCACACTTCATTTTTTTTAAAATGTTGACACTTATTCTTTTTTAATTTTTTGACACCTCTTGCCCCTTCTACGGCAGTGTTGTTTTTTTTAAATCTCTCACTACCTCGTAGCCTGTTTTATTCTCCTCAGATTATTTTAATTTATTTCAGCTAAGTTTCTGCTTCAATACCAATGGCCATATTAATCCTGCTCTCCCCTCTCTCGTCTCAAACCTGGACTTTCCCCATCCACCTACCTGAGGAGTTTAAATCCTCCCCCACTGCTCTATTTACTGTCTCTGCAAGGACCTGGTGCATTTTTGTTTCAGGTGAAAGCCTTCCTTTTGTTATAGCCTTCCAGTGTTCCAGAAATCACTCCAATGACCCAAGAATGTGAACCCTTCCCTTCCAATATTCTAAAAAAGACTTGCATTTATATAGCGCCTTTCACGACCTCCGGACGTCCCAAAGTGCTTTACGGCCAATGAGGTAGTTTTGAAGTGTAGTCATTATTGTAATGTGGGAAAGCTCAGAAGTACACCTCAGGGTTGAGCAGGATGCCGAGGGTGCAAACTTGGCTCAGCTTGAGAAAGTGGTTGGGGAGGGGGGTGACGTCTGTGGTGAGGGTAGTGAGTTAGTGGTAGGGGGCTGAAGATAACGACTTCTAATAGATACTGAAATCCAGAGTTCTCCCAGTGTCCCAATGCAGCAGTCAATTTGCGCACAGCAAGCTCCCACAAACAGCAATGTGATAATGACCAGATAGTCTGTTTTTTTTTTTTTTTTTAGTGATGTTGGTTGAGGGATAAATATTGGCCAGGACATCCTGCTCTTCTTCGAAATTGTGTCATGGAATCTTTTACGTCCACCTGAGAGCACTCATCCGAAAGACGGCACCTCCGACAGTGCAGCACTCTCCTCAGTGCTGCACTGGAGTGTCAGCCTCGATTTTTGTACTCAAGTCTCTGGAGTGGGACATGAACCAACTGAGCCATGGCTGACAGTGCTTAACATGTCCAGCGCATAACACAGGGAGCAATCCAGAAATTACCACCTGTATGGCCTTGCTTTTCAATCTAGTGTCTAACTCATTAAACACCCTCTGCAAGACCACTCTCCTTTGAGTCACTGTCACTGTCCACCTCACACTGGCCCAGCACGAAGCTTCTGTTGGACAGCTCCAGCCACTCAGGGATCCCCCACACCTGAGAGGCCCGGCTCCCTCATCTGCCCCCATGCATGGTCACCATTTCACTCTTTCCACATTAGCCCCGTCTCCTGAACCATCAAGCACTGCCTCTTGAGTAGCCAGATTCTGGAAAGTACGATTTAGGACCCCCTCATCCGCTTTGATGCAGCAGAGGGTGGCCACCTGCTGCTCAAGCACAGAGATCCTCTACTCAAGAGACTCAATTTTCTGACAGCGCAAACGTGCTACCCCTGGATACACTGAGATACCCATTACGAGGGTCACCCGCACTGCCATCACTTTGTGCCTAACTTGGAAAATGTAGATAGTGTCAGCTTGAACTCCCAGTAGCACCAAATGCTCAAAAATCAAACTTCATTCACTTCACGCAAGTATTAATAAACCATTAGGAAACCTTTCTTCCTTTACAAACAAATGAGGGATGTAGCAGGTAAACTGCCACAGAATGTACGTGTCACCTGCATGGCATGTCACAGTGTCAAAAAGTGACGCATTATCTCTTTCGGTGGTGCTTCTCAGGACAAGGTGTCCCAAACACTTTATGAAGAAACCAGTGCTGCTGTAACTGTACTTTATTGACTTGTAAAGCATTTCTCAAATGGGATGGATTTTTTACACTTTTGTCAGTGGAATTTCAACTTCACACTCGTGTATTTTGTTTGATAACGTTACAGCCGCCTTACTCTTTGCTCTAATCAAACCACCAAGCCAGGGACTTGGGTTAAAGGGCAGATATCAACTCCATCTTGTTTCAATCAGAATTTATATGGAACCTTTAAAGGAATATTCTGGAGAATGCCGATTAAAATAGTATTTGTGAGTCCTCTGATCCAATTAACGTCGGAGAATGCAGTAACCTCTAATAGCTTGTTTTTAAATTCCAATTTGCTCCCTGTCCCTTCTGAAGATTGACCCTGAAAGAGTACATGTGCAAGGGCGCTGATCACCTTCTGGTACCTCACTCCTGATTCAGGAATGATGCCAGACAGTGAGTATTAGTGAATTATTCAACCAGCGAGGCATCATAGCCGAGCTCAATCCCAACTTCACCTGATACCAGTGAACACACGCATTTCCAGCCAAGGGGTTGCTGGACAGTAATCAGGAGCTGGAATTCTGGCCGATTTTGCCCTCCATAACTGTATGGTTCAGCAACTCACTGGATAAACCCACTTGAGTCATCTTCATAAAGAGTTCCATTAATATACTATTGTTGAGCATTCACTGGTAGAAATCTGCACACAGATTTTTTGAAAAGCCTTATCAAATGCATCAACAGACTATGTACAATTTGCATATAATGAACTCTGATTTATTTAATGAGGCTCCAACTGCAGGTAAAATGTCTGGACCAGGAAACGCCTGACATTTTGCCCTGACCTCCAAACATAATTGAGAGAAAGGCCAGGATATTAATCTAACATTGACAATAATAGTGCTCAACCCTGGCCAGACAATATTCTAGAGATATTTGGGCTCCTATGTCTATAGTTGTCCTCAGAACCTTGAATCATAGAAACATAGAAGATAGAAGCAGGAGTAGACCATTCGGCCCCTCAAGCCTGCTCCGCCATTCAATGCGATCATGGCTGATCATCCAAATTCAGTACCCTGTCCCTGCTTTCTCCCCATATCCCTTGATCCCTTTAGCCTTAAGAAATATATCTAACTCCTTCTTGAATATATTTAATGAATTGGCCTCCGCTGCCTTCTGTGGTAGAGAATTCCACAGGTTCACCAGTCTCTGGGTGAAGAAATTCCTCCTCATCTCTGTCCTAAATGGCTTACCCCTTATCCTTAGACTGTGACCCCTGGTTCTGGACTCCCCGGCCATCGGGAACATCCTTCCTGCATCTAGTCTGTCTAGTCCTGTTAGAATTTTATAAGTTTCAATGAGATCCCCTCTCATTCTTCTAAACTCCAGCGAGTATAAGCCCAATCGACCCAATCTCTCCGCATACATCATTCCTGCCATCCCAGGTCTCAGTCTGGTGAAAGTTCACTGCACTCCCTCCATGGCAAGAACATCCTTCCTCAGATAAGGCGAACAAAACTGTACACAATACTCAAGGTGTGGTCTCACCAAGGCCCTGTACAACTGCAGCAAGACATCCTTGTTCCTGTACTCGAACCCTCGCGCTACGAAGGCCAACATACCATTTGCCTTCTTAACCGCCTGCTGTACCTGCATGCTTACCTTCAGCGACTGGTGCACAAGGACATCCAGGTCTCGTTGCACTTCCCCTTCTCCCAATCTATTGCCGTTCAGATAATAATCTGCCTTCCTGTTTTTGCCACCAAAGTGGATAACCTCGCATTTATCCACATTATACTGCATCTGCCATGCATCTGCCCAATCACCCAACCTGTCCAAATCATACTGGAGTTTCTCGGCATCCTCCTCATAACACACACACCCACCCAGCTTTGTGTCGTCTGCAAATTTGGAGATATTACATCTAGTTCCCTCGTCTAGATCATTAATATATATTGTGAATAGCTGGGGTCTTAGCACCGATCCCTGCGGTACCCCACTAGTCACTGCCTGCCACTCGGAGAAAGACCCGTTTATTCCAATTCTTTGCTTCCTGTCTGCCAACCAGTTCTCTATCCAACTCAGTACCTTGCCCCCAATCCCATGTGCCTTAACTTTACACGCTAATCTCTTATGCGGGACCTTATCGAAAGCCTTCTGAAAGTCCAAATACACCACATCCACTGGTTCTCCCTTATCTATTTTACCAGTTACATCCTCAAAAAATTCCAGTAGATTAGTCAAGCACGATTTACCTTTTGTAAATCCATGTTGACTTTGTCCGATCCTGTCACTGTTTTCCAAGTGCTCTGCTATTACATCTTTTATAATGAACTCTAGCATTTTCCTCACTACCGACGTCAGGCTTACCGGTCTATAATTCCCCGTTTTCTCTTTACCACCTTTTTTGAATAGTGGGGTAACATTAGCTACCCTCCAATCCATGGGAACTGTTCCAGAGTCTATAGAATATTCTTAACCAGATATTTATCCAGCTTCTTATAAAATTCTAACAGGACTAGACAGACTAGATGCAGGAAGGATGTTCCTGATGGCCGGGGAGTCCAGAACCAGGGGTCACAGTTCTGAGTGTCCTGGCCAACATTTATCCCTCAACGAACACGTAAAATGGATTATCTGGTCATTTATTTCATTGCTGTTCGTGGGAGCTTGCTGTGCGGAAAAAGTACTTCATTAGCTGTAAAGCACTTTGGATGTCCCGAGGTCATCAAGGGCGCTATATAAATACAAGTGTTTCTTTTTTTAATGTACATATCTACTACTGTGGGGAGGAAGACAAAACATTAATTTGAGTCTGCCCTATCTCCACTCAGCTTAGTACATATCCATTACTCTGAGACTCAGTCTCTAGTCTCATTCAAAGATTGCCAATGTTTTACTTGTATTTTCTTGGTTCTGCACTGACAGTTTCCTGCAGCATACATACATTATCTATGCTTCTCAGCATGTTAAATACCAAGTTCCCACTCAACTTTCCTTCCCTCCAGTAAAATTAAGTTAAATTCTGTGACTCTTCAGAATTCAGTTCCAAATCTCAAATTGCCCTTGTCCTCTTCTCAAACCCTCACCAATGTATCAATGTCCTTTTGAAGGTAAGGTGCACAACATTGCACAAAATTTCCAAATGTAGCCTCATCAATCTCTTTTTCACAATTAAAATAAGCTGTTTTAGCAAACAATCAAGGCTTGAGATGTATCCTAGATCTTGGCTAGATCAAGCAATAAACAAATTGAATTTTAAATTAGCCTTGCACAACAAAAATCTATCAATCTCAGTTTTGACATTTTTAATTGACCCAGCCTCAACAGCTTTTTTTTTGGGGGGGGGGGAGAAAGTGTTCCAGATTTCCGCTTGCCTTTGTGTGAAGAAGCGCTTTCTGACATCACTCCTGAATGGCCTAGCTCGAATTTTAAGATTATACCCCCTTGTTCTGGGTTCCCCCGCCAGAGGAAATAGTTTCTATCTCCCCTGTCATATCCTTTGATCATCTTAAACACCTCAATTAGATCACTCTTTAATCTTCTATACTCGAGGAACACAAGCCTAGTGGCAAGATATTGTGGCATATTAGGAAGAAAAGCTGGCAAAGTGATTGATTCAGTATGTTAGACATTGAGCTTTCACCCTGGAACCAGGGTTCAAATCCATCCCATCCGATGAGATAACGGTCTCCTCTTTCCGCTGACTCTAATGATCTTGCATGAAATGAGTCTCAATCCAGTCAAATGGGCAAAGACCACGGTACAAAACTGCTCCTAATTTGGCACTGACAACCTCACTGAGAGGCCACAGGATGGGAAATTGATAATCAAGTATCTGTCTATGCTGTAGCTGACCTGGGAGTATTTAACATTGGCACAGAGTTCCCAAAAAGGGAAAGCAAAAACAAAAGGAAAGCAAAAAGCCCTGATTAAAGTCATGGAAAAATGCCTGAGCAGGGCCAAAGTCTCACTCCCTCCTCACAGCATTAAGAGAAACAAAAGAATTTCCTTCCAATTCCTCTGAGGCACAGGAGCAGCACAGCTGAATCCCCCTCCAACTTGTCTCTGCTTGCCAACTACAGCTACAGATCCATGCGCAACAGCCTCCAACTGTCGAGCACCATTATATATTGTTCCAGAAGATTGATCAGAGATACCCAGTGCTGTCTTGGAAGCTCAAGCAGGTGAGCATTTCCCACTTACTTCACAGCTAGCAAAATTTACCACTGGACTCTCTCTCTTAGCTGTAGTATGGTACATTGGTGTCATCACCTGCACCAATGTTTCAACAGCAGTTGGGCTGAGGCAGGCGGGGAGATGGGTGATGTTACAGGAGGAGGAAGTAGGTTATCTTTGTGATACAGAGGGCATAGGGTCCAAAGCTCAGCTCTGGGCCAAATAGGACATGGAGGTTGTGAACAGTTGGTTCAACCCAAGACTGTGGCCGGAGAGGAGAATGGAATTAGTGGCAAGGGTACAGAGTTTGTAGTGAGGGCTGAAGACATTGGGCAGGATTTTCATTGGGCCATGGAGATGGGATTGGAGGTGTGTGGGGGGTTAAAATCCCGAAATCGGGGGGGGCACGAACCCATCCCGCACCCAACCCACTTCCATGCCAGTTTCAAAAGAGGCAGGTACCCGACCCGCACTGGGACCCGCCTCCCCGAGGCGGGAAGGGGATTAGTGCCAATTAACTGCCTGTTAACAGGCAGTTTTTAGCCTAATCCCTATTTTCATTCTTGAAGTGTGGGATTCCCGACAGCTCCAAACCACGCCAAGTTAGCAAGGCGGGCCGTCGGGCTTGGAGGGGTCGAGATGTCCGGTGTTCAGGTGAGTGATGGGTGCATGAGTGCAGAGGTAAGTGTGTTTGGTGTGTGTATAAAGTGTTTAAAGAAGTTTTACTTACATGTATTTACCTTTACAGCCTTCCTTCCTTCAGGTCGCGGGAGTCCCTTATCTCACTGGCACAGAAAGCAGAATGGCCGCGATCTGTCAAAAATTGCAGCATTCAGCTTTCTGTTCCGGAGAGATCTCTAAATCATCCTGAGAGGAAGGAATTAACTTAGAGTACAGGTTGTCAGTGTTTGACACCTTCAAACAGCTGTCAAACACTGATATTTCATCTGTCAAAAGGTCTTGACAGATGAAATATCAATCTGTGATGTCACCTGTTGCCGGGTGGCCCTTAATTGGCCTGCTGAGCCCACTGGGCAGGCTCAACAAGGTCAATCAAGTCAAAATCGCGTGGGTTGGCTACAACTCGATGGAGGCGGGACTACAATCCCGAAAGTTGTAGTCTCGCCTCCTACACGCCTCCTCAATGAAAATCCAGCCCATTGGCTTCAGTATTTCCTAACTTTAACTGGAGGAAATTGCGGCTCATTCACAACTGGATATCGAACAATCGGTCTGACAGCACAGAGGCAGTGGAGTGGTAGAGAGGTAGAGTTGGGTGTCTTCAGATGAGGTCACTAAGGGGCAGCATGTAGATGAGTAAGAGGAGGGGAGGGACAAAGATAAATCCTTATATGACTCCAGAGGTAATGGTGCAGGGGCGGGACTAGAAGCCATTGCTGGAAATGCAATGGTTACAAATAGATAGGCAAGAGTGGAACCAAATGAGGGAGCGAGGCTTCAGCAGAGTGTGACTTGAGCAGAGCGTGGTAATCTCTTGCTGGGAGTTGTGACTGAGGGGGTTAGACTGGTTGGGAGTAAATTGTACACTACTTGTTCTGCCTGTTTGTTTTTGCTTTCTTTCCCCCTCTGTTTTATTCACAGATTTCCTGAAAGATATGAATGGTGAACCCTGGGTCCCAAAGAAAAGGAGAGCGACTCCAATGTGAGGTGTGCTCCATGTTACACATTTAAGGTAACGTTAGAAGAGATGGTGTTGAAGTGAAGCATTGTAGGGTTTTCACTTGCGCTCAATGTGTTCAGGTTTTCTCTCTGCAGCAGGAGACCATTTGCTTAAGAGAGAAGATTGACCAATTAACATACTTGGTGGATTTCGATGACTTCCTGACTGGGACGAAAAGTAAGTCATCATTTTCTGGCATGGATATTACTGGATCCTTCACCATTGATATTACTGGATCCTTCACCATTGATATTACTGGATCCTTCACCATTGATATTACTGGATCCTTCACCATTGATATTACTGGATCCTTCACCATTGATATTACTGGATCCTTCACCATTGATATTACTGGATCCTTCACCATTGATATTACTGGATCCTTCACCATTGATATTACTGGATCCTTCACCATTGATATTACTGGATCCTTCACCATTCTGGATTCTTTTGTTGCTCCCAATAGGTATGCCCCGCTTTGTGATTTGAAGGACACAACAGGCAGTGAGATCAGCACCAGTGACACTTATCAACCTCAATGCTCATATCAACATTTTGGAAAAGGTAAGGGGAAGGCAGCAAAGTCTAAGAAGACATCGTTGGGTGAACAGCCTAGGAAGAGCAAGAGGCAGTGTGCAATCCTCATAGGAGACTCTATCATCAGGCATACAGACAGCACCCCATGTAGAGGTAAGGCTCTGTCAAGAGCAGTCTTCTGTTTTCCAGGGACCAAGGTAGCTGATCTCCGGGATCGTGTGGCTGATCTGATGAAAGGGGAGTGTCCAGGTGCTGTAGTATAGGTTTACATAAAGGTACTAATGATCAAATGGATTTCTATCCATTATTTTTGCAGGATTCCTACAAAACCCTCATAGCTAACCTTTAGCAAAGGGGTGCAAGGATAGTCATCTCCGGGCTATTGCCAGTCATGTCCAGATCGATGGAGAGGAATAGCTGAATCGTAGGATTCCACATCTGGCTTCGGGACCTTTGTAAAAAAAAAAAAGCTTCACTTCATTGATAATTGGGAGGTGTTCACTGGACAAAGCAAGTTGTTTAGGAGGGATAGCCTCCATCTTAACTTCCTGGGAGCACAAAGGCTGGCAGAAGGTGTTGAGCATGCTTTCAGAAAGCATTTAAACTAATTCAGCAAGGGGATAGTGCAGATAAGTTCAAATTTAGCCTTACTGAACTTGATAATTACATAGATGCTAAGCATGCAGTTAAACCAGGTAGGAAGCATACAAGATTAAATAACTAAAAAAAAACTAGATGAGAGACCTTTAAATTGTTTTAATGTAAATGCAAGGAGTGTTAGAAACGAATTGTGAGAACTGCAATCCTATGCCGCGTTAGAGAAATTGGACCTATTATGTATTTCTGAGACATGGCTAGACGAAAGTGATGGGACAGAAATTCACCTAAAGGGCTACAAGGGTTTCAGAAAGGATAGAGTAGGTCAAAGGGGAGACCGAGTTACTATTTTTAATCAGTGATAATCTAACAGCTAGAGAAAGACATGATATTGCCTCATCAAGTACAGCTGAGGCTATCTGGGTTCAAGTGGACCAAGCTCACAGGTAGGGACTAATTATTGGTAATTGTTATGGGCCCCCAGGTCAGACACCTGAACATGATGAGTTATTATGGAAACAGATTGCAAATGCTTTTAATACAAAATGCCACCTTTGTCTGATGGGTGATTTTAATTTTCCTGGCATTCAGTGGCACGATGGTTTACCCACTGTTGTGATGGGAAGTGCAGCTGAAAAATTTATCGAAAATATACAAGACTGTTTCCTGACTCAACATATTAAATGAACTAACTAGGGATAATCATACTAGGGATAATGAACTAACTAAGGATTTGGATCTCTTTGTTCTGACGACAGGTCATCGAGCTGAAACGTTAACTCTGTTTCTCTCTTCACAGATGCTGCCTGACCTGCTGAGTGTCTCCAGCATTTTCTGTTTTTATTAGGGATAATCATATATTGGATCTAGTGCTTCGTCAGGAGCCTGACCTCATATCGGGCCTCCATGTGGAGGAACATCTGCCTAACAGTGACCACAGCATTCTACGGTTCCAATTGGCTAGTAGAACTAAAGGTACTGAGAACTTGCAACTCGTATCAGATTTCAGAAGAGCAAACTTCACCAAAATGGCAGATGATTTAGAACGGGTAAATTAGCTAACCCTCCTGGGTGGTGATGAGACCGATGTAGAATATAAATGGGAAGTTTTTAAGAACAAGATAAAAAATATGGAAAACAAATATGTACCCAAAGTCAAAAAAGAAGGAAATGTGGTAAGAAAAAGCTAAGGTGGCTGACTGGTTATGTACAAAGACAAATAAGATGTAAACAGAAATGTTTCTATAAATTAAAGAAATTTTAATACTCAACTAAACAGAGGAGTACAAGGAACAACTAAAGAAAACAAAGGCTGCTATTAAATCAGCAGGCTCATGGAAAAAAGGATCGTAGACAACTGTGAAAGTAATGGGAAAAGCTTTTTCAGTTATGTGAAGAGTTAGAGAACTGTCAAAAACTGTACTGGGCCATTGAAGGATGTTCAAGGACAGGTTACAAAGGACTCACTGGGTATGGCGGAAATATTAAGAATACTTTGCATCGGCCTTCAACCCTTGAAGATGATGCTCGAATATTAGAATTTAATAATGTTACTAACAAAACTAGTAATATTAACATAGATGAATATATTGTTTTAGAAAGAATTAAGAACTTGAAAATAGATAAGAGCAGCCAGGCCAGATGATATCCACCAGAGGGTCCTCAGGGAGATGGGGCATGTGCCGTGAGAACACCTAGCCTGTATTTTTAATAGCGCAATGCACTCTGGAATGGTTCCTACAGACTGGAAGGAGGCTAATGTAGTCCCCATCTTTAAAAGAAGGTGAAAGACAGACCCGGGTAACTATAGGCCCATTAGTTTAACATCACTAATAGGCAAGCTGCTTGAAGGAATCATTAGGGATACAATATATGAATACTTGGATAGAGGGGGACATATTAGGGACACTCAACATGACTTCCTAAAAAGGTCATGTCTTACAAATCTATTTGTATTTTTTGATGACGTTACAAAGTTGGTGGATGAAGGAACTCCAGTACACATTGTCTACTTAGATTTCCAAAAAGTTTTTGATAAGGAACTGCATAAGAAGCTTCTTTATAAGATCGAAGCCTCTGGTATGGCTGACAGGACGTGGGCAAAAAGTAGTTATAGATGGATTTGGATCTCTTTGGAGACTGGTCACCAGTGGTGTCCTGCAGGGATCAGTGTTGCTCTTTACTATTTTTGTTAATGATCTGGATGTAGGTGTTGGGGACACAATCTGCAAATTTGCAGATGATACCAAGATCTGTGCAAGTGTTAGAACTGTAGATGATGCTCATCTGCTTCAGGCAGATCTTAATGTGTTGG
This sequence comes from Somniosus microcephalus, assembly GCF_052327205.1. Taxonomy (NCBI): domain Eukaryota; kingdom Metazoa; phylum Chordata; class Chondrichthyes; order Squaliformes; family Somniosidae; genus Somniosus; species Somniosus microcephalus. The sequence goes on along the minus strand of NC_141005.1, from coordinate 27,682,183 downwards.
GAGATTGGGCTCAAGACTGGAAAATGATGTATAACTTAGATAAGTGCAGTGTTATGCATGTGGGAAGTGCAAATGCTCAACATTCATACACCCTTCAGGGAAAGGCATTAAAGATGGTGGAGATAAAAAGAGATTTGGGCATTTTAGTGCATACATCCTTAAAGGTACATGAGCAATGCTGTGTAGCGATAGCTAGAGCAAATAGGGTGTTGGGGTGTATCCACAGGACAATTGAGTACAAGATGAGGCATACTATTTTGTCCTTGTACAAGACCTTAGTCAGGCCGCACTTGGAATAGTGTGTCCAGTTTTCATCTCCTCACGTGCTGGGTGATAATGAGGCTTTGGAAAGCGTGCAGAGGAGGGTCACGAGACTAATTCCCAGTCTAAAGCATCTTAGTTATCAAGATAGGCTAAAAGAGTTGGGACTCTATACCTTAGAGAAGCATAGACGTAGGGGCGGATCTGATTGAGGTTTATAAGATAATGAAGGGAATAGATTGTGTTCCAGCTGACAGTTTATTTAAAGTAAGCAGGTTAGGCAGGACCAGGGGTCACAAATTTAAGTTACGTAAGGCTAGACCTAGGTTAGATGTCAGGAGGTGGGTCTTTTCCCAGAGAATAGTGGGCCTCTGGAACAGGCTGCCGTCTCGTGTGGTGGACGCGGACTCGCTGAATTCCTTCAAGAGCTGGACCTGTTTCTGGCTGGGGCGGAGATCACCTCTTACAGAAGGTAGGTACTGCAGGGAATTCAGGGCCTGAGTGATCTCCTGGACTAGTTTCAATCGTCTAGATGGGTCGGAGAGGAATTTCCCAGATTTTTTTGTCCCAAATTGGTTTGGGTTTTTTGCCTCTCCCAGGGGATCACATTATTTTGGGTGGGGTGGAGTGTATATGTTGTGATACACAAGGTATCGTAATTGTGTGGGGGAGGCTGGATGGATCGAATGGTCTTTACCTGTCCGTCATTGTTCGTATGTTCGAGGGCAGGCCCACCTGAAGTGGACATCGGAAGAGAGGCATTCAAGGAGGATGGTGTAGTCGACCATGTCAAAGGCTGCAGAGAGGTCAAGGAGCATGTGGCGGGAAAATGCACCATGGTCACAGTCACAGAGATATTTGCAACTTTGAGTAGGGTCATTTCAGTGCTGTGGCAGGAGCAGAAAGCCGATCGGAGATATTTAAACATGGAATTGTGGGAAAGATTGGTATGGATTTGAGAGGCGACAACACGTGCAAGGACTGAGGAGAGGAGAGGAGAGGGAGGCTGAAGATGGGAAGTAGGTGACCATAAAAAGTCAAGCAATTTACAATCCAGACTTTATTTATGTTATGCTTTAAGGAAAGGCAGCATTCTTTGAGCCAGGAGTATAGTAATCAAAACAGACAGATTAATATACCATCAACTTCACACTGGTTCCCTCCAGCCCCAATCAGTAGTCATATGCAATGCAATTAGTTACATCCAAATAATTATCTTTTATGTTAAAGTAGGGCAGTCATCAACTTTTCCCATATTTCACTCCAAAGTCAGCAATACTGTCAGAGTCAGTTATTGCAGCATGTGACTATTTTGACAGCATCACCTCACAACTGGCATGATGGCACAAGATCGAAAAACAAATATAAAAATAAATACACAGCCAGCCAGAGCGAGCCAGTTACCACCTGCGAGGAGAAGTGTTATTAGCAGGATGAAATGAGGTCACCATCCAGCACAGTTGCCATGGTAATGCCAGCCCCTGCTCAAAGCAGGACTCCAATCTTAGTTGACCCTTGATTTACACAGTTCTCTCCATCCAAGTGGTGTGCCGACACGTCTGGGATGGGCCAGAGGGCAAGGGGAGAATGGGGCACAGCCTTCAAGGGGTCTGAAAACAGATTACTCCCTTTCAGTCATGCATTTGGGTTCTAATGATTTGTCATTAAACTCTTGTGAGGCAAAAGACTTGGGACAACTCCTCACCAGATGCCAGTCAGAGCGAATCTGACCAGTTATTGTCCGCCGAATCACTGATATCATCAGGAGATTAAAGTTTTAATTCCAATTAAAGTAGTGAGGAGGGAAAGTGAGGAGGGAAAGTAGTGAGTGAGGAGGACATAAAAAACCTGCAAGGGGACATAGACAAGCTAAGTAAGTGGGCAGAGATTTGGCAGATGGAATACAATACTGGAAAGTGTGAGGTTATGCACGGCAGGAAAAATCGTAGAGCAAGTTATTATCTTAATGGCAAGAAACTGGAAAGTACTGAAGTACAAAGGGATCTGGGGGTCCTGGTGCACGAAACTCAAAAGGTTAGTATGCAGGTGCAGCAAGTGATTAAGAAGGCCAATGGAATGTTGGCTTTCATTGCTAGGGGGATAGAATATAAAAATAGGGAGGTATTGCTTCAGTTGTACAAGGTATTGGTGAGACCGCACCTGGAATACTGCGTACAGTTTTGGTGTCCATACTTAAGAAAGGACATACTTGCTCTCGAGTCAGTACAAAGAAGGTTCGCTCGGTTAATCCCGGGGATGAGGGGATGGACATATGAGGAGAGGTTGAGTAGATTGGGACTCTACTCATTTGAATTCAGAAGAATGAGAGGCGATCTTATTGAAACATATAAGATTGTGAAGGGGTTGGATCGGGTGGATGTGGGGAGGATGTTCCCGATGATGGGTGAAACTAGAACTAGGGGGCATAGTCTTAGAATAAGGGGCTGCTCTTTCAAAACTGAGATGAGGAGGAACTACTTCACTCAGAGGGTGGTAGGTCCATGGAATATGCTGCCCCAAAAAGCTGTAGAAGCTACATCATTACATAAATTTAAAACAGAAATAGACAGTTTCCTAGAAGTAAAGGGAATTAAGGGTTACGGGGAGCGGGCAGGAATTTGGACGAGTCTAGGTTCGGATCGGTCATGGCCCTGTGGGTAGCGGAGCGAGCCCAGGGGCCGTGTAGCCTGATCCTGCTCCTATTTCGTGTGTCTAATTCTGTTAGATTCAGGAGATGGTTCTGTGATAGTGGATTGGCGGTTAGGATCAGATCAGCCATGATCTTATTGAATGGCGGAGCAGGCTCGAGGGGCCGATTGGCCTACTCCTGCTCCTATTTCTTATGTTCTTATGTCAAGGGTTTTGCATTCCTGACTCTGACCAGTGCTGGGCTTCTCCACTGAGCTCAGTTTATAGCAGCTTCCGGATGACATTGTTCAACCTCCAACCATGACCGGTCAAGCTCCCTCTTTGAGGTGGAATACTCTTTCCTCCGGCAATAATTCTGTTTGGGTGGGGAAGGCAAAAATGGAACGGTAAGAGTCACAGGAGTGGATAAACCTGTGATCGCCATGGAAATATTTACCCACAACAGGCACTTCGGGTTCTTGCCTATTGACATTTCAGTTTCTGATCATTAAATGTTCTGTTGGACTGGCCTGTGCATCACAAATGGGCAGGCTCGTGTTCTATAGAAACATAGAAGATAGGAGCAGGAGTAGGCCATTCGGCCCCTCGAGCCTGCTCCGCCATTCAATGAGATCATGGCTGATCATCCAATTTCAGTACCCTGTCCCTGCCTTCTCCCCATATCCCTTGATCCCTTTAGCCTTAAGAAATATATCCAACTCTTTCTTGAATATATTTAATGAATTGGCCTCAACTGTCTTCTGTGGTAGAGAATTCCACAGGTTCTGGGTGAAGAAATTCCTCCTCATCGCTGTCCTAAATGGCTTACCCCTTATCCTTAGACTGTGACGCCTGGTTCTGGACTCCCCCGCCATCGGGAACATCCTTCCTGCATCTAGTCTGTCTAGTCCTGTTAGAATTTTATAAGTTGGGTGAGAGAGAGAGAGAGAGAGAGAGAGAGAGAGATCAGTTCCTCCCTGTCCTCCCGAAGGACAGACTCTGGTTTCGGGAACAGGCTCCTGCTATTCACACTGTTAAACCGGTTTCCCTCCATCAGAGGCAGACTCGCAGCTGAAGTGCTTGGCAATTGCCCGAGGCCGAGGCAAGTGCCGCCGGCTGCTGCAAGCCCAAGGTGAAAGCATTGGGGACACACGGCGGTCTCTGCTGCCCAGTGCTGGGTTTCTCCAAAACACACACACAGCTCCGGTTTGCAGAGTCTGAGCGAGTCCGGGAAAGTGTTTACATTTAAAATAACAACAGAAAATGCTGGAAAAACTCAGCAGGCCAGGCAACATCTGTGGAGAGAAATTAGAGTCGACGTTTCGGGTGAACCCTTTTTCAAAACTGGAAAGGAAATGAAATAGATCGAGGGCAGGGCTGCGATAGAACAAAAGAAGTAAAGAGACATTAAGAGGTATTCAAAACCAGACGAGATAGTAATAGGACAGTGGAGACAAAAGACGGCTCAGCTTAGGTGTGAAGTGTACTGGCAGAAAGAGAGACAGCTGCCATGTGGGAGAGAGAAGGGGGGGGGGGGGGGAAGGGGAAACCCAAAACAGAGGGGTGGAAAAAAAATTAAGTAAAAATGTAATAGGGGCTGAGGTTATGATCTGAAACTGTTGAACTCGATATTGAGTCCGGAAGGCTGTAAAGTGCCTAATCGGAAGATGAGGTGCTGTTCCTCGAGTTTACGTTGAGCTTCCATGGAACAATGCAAGAGGCCAAGGACGGTGAGGTCCGAGTGGGAATGGAGCGGTGAATTAAAATGACAGGCGACCGGAAGCTCGGGGTCACCCTTACGGACTGAATGGAGGTGTTCCGCAAAGCGGTCACCCAATCTGCGTTTGGTCTCCCCAATGTAGAGAAGACCGCATCGTGAGCAGCGAATACAGTATACTAGATTGCAAGAAGTACAAGTAAATCGCTGTTTCACCTGGAAGGGGTGTTTGGGACCCTGGACAGTGGGAAGGGCAGGTGTTACATCTCCTGCACTTGCACGGGAAGGTGCCAGGCGAAGGGGAAGGGCTGTTGGGGGTGATAGAGGAGTGGACCAGGGTGTCTCGGAGGTAGCAGTCCCTACGGAATGCTGAAAGGGGAGGGGAGGGGAGGGGAAGATGCGTTTGGTGGTGGGATCACTTTGGAGGTAGCGGAAATGGCGGAGGATGATCCGTTGAATGTGGAGGCTGGTGGGGTGAAAGGTGAGGACAAGGGGAACCCTATCGTGGTTCCGGGAGGGAGGGGCAGGGGTGAGGGCAGAAGTGCGGGAGATAGAACGGACACGGTCGAGGGCCGTGTCAACCACAGTAGAGTGTTTACATTTGACTTGCAACAAGCTGGGCCAGAGGAACCCGGCGGGACTTATGCAATAAACAACAACAACAACAGTCTCCGGGTCCCCAATTTCGGAAATTCACTGCTCAGCCCCTGGAGGTTGCAGACTGCTGCCCCCATCAGAGGCCACTGACCGCCAGTCGCTGCATCCCACAGGACTCTGGTCAGATAGCACACAGGCTGCGCATTGTCTGTCCCGGCCGGCGGCCCGGGAGCGGCAACAGACGAACATTCTTCATTAGACACGGTGTTGGCTCCTCCGCCCAGCCCACAACAGATGCTCTGCCGAGTACTCAGCAGGGCTGGGGTGGAGCAGACATCTCCCATTAAACCCAATCACTGACTCCAGCGGCTGCCACACCATTTCTTGCGGTTGGGTGCAGCATGACTGAGTGCTGCGGTTTCAAAGAAAAAAAATATGTAATAATACAAACAACAAAATTGCCAACGACATCTCTCAAGTATCCACACGGAAGCGATACAGCATCAGTCAGTCTCGGCCTCCGACAAAGTGCCCCGAGAGAAACTGGAACTGGCCCATCCGGAAAACCGTGGTGACCATGAAAATATTCCATTTCCAGAAATGCTGTTGCTTTTGACCATGGCTTGCTACTTATTTAAAGTTAAACTTGCGAGGGAACAGTGCCAAAGATATTTACCTTCAGCATCCTCAGCTTGCAGAGAGACTTGAACAATTAAAGTATACTCTCCCCCTCCCTCACCCCCACATTCGCCCCCCCTCACCCCCACATTCTCCCCCCCCCTCACCCCCACATTCTCCCCCCCCTCACCCCCACATTCTCCACACCCCCCCCTCGACACCCCCACATTCTCCCCCCCTCACAACCCCACATTCTCCGCACCACCCTCAGCCCCCACATTCTCCCCCCGCTCACCCCACATTCTCCCCCCCTCAGCTCCCCACATTCTCCCCCCAGCCCCTCTTCCCCCCCTCACCCCCACATTCTCCCCCCCTCTCATCTCCCCCCTCCTCACCCCCACATTCTGCCCCCCCTCCTCACCCCCACATTCTCCCCCCCTCCCGCACCCCCACATTCCCCCCCCTCACCCCCACATTCCCCCCTCACATTCTCCCCCCCTCCCTCACCCCCACATTCTCCCCCCCTCCTCACCCCCACATTCTCCCCCCCTCCCTCACCCCCACATTCTCCCCCCCCCTCACCCCACATTCTCCACCCCCTCACATTCTCCCCCCTCCCTCACCCCCACATTCTCCCCCCCCTCCCTCACCCCCACATTCTCCCCCCCTCCCTCACCCCCACATTCTCCCACCCCTCCTCACCCCCACATTCTCCCCCTCCCTCACCCCACATCTCCCCCCCCTCACCCCACATTCCCCCCTCCCTCACCCCCACATTCTCCCCCCCCTCCCTCACCCCCACATTCTCCCCCCTCCCTCACCCCCACATTCTCCCCCCCTCACCCCACATCGCCCCCCCCTCCTCACCCCCACATTCTCCCCCCCCTCACCCCACATCTCCCCCCAACATCTCTCCACCTTCTCCCCCCCCCTCACCCCCACATTCTCCCCCTCCTCACCCCCACATTCTCCCCCCCCTCACCCCCACATTCTCCCCCCCCCTCACCCCCACATTCTCCCCCCCTCCCTCACCCCCACATTCTCCCCCCCCTCACCCCCACATTCTCCCCCCCCCTCACCCCCACATTCTCCCCCCCTCCCTCACCCCCACATTCTCCCCCCCTCACCCCCACATTCTCCCCCCCTCCCTCACCCCCACATTCTCCCCCCCCTCACCCCCACATTCTCCCCCCCCTCCTCACCCCCACATTCTCCCCCCCTCCCTCACCCCCACATTCTCCCCCCCCCACATTCTCCCCCCCCACATTCTCCCCCCCCCTCCCTCGCCCCCACATTCTCCCCCCCTCCCTCGCCCCCACATTCTCCCCCCCTCCCTCGCCCCCACATTCTCCCCCCCTCCCTCGCCCCCACATTCTCCCCCCTCCCTCGCCCCCACATTCTCCCCCCCTCCCTCGCCCCCACATTCTCCCCCTCCTCCCTTACTCCCTCCCCCCTCCCTCCCTCATCCCCACATTCTCCCCCCTCCCTCCCTCATCCCCACATTCTCCCCCCTCCTCCCTCATCCCCACATTCTCCCCCCTCCCTCCCTCATCCCCACATTCTCCCCCCTCCCTCCCTCATCCCCACATTCTCCCCCCTCCCTCCCTCATCCCACATTCTCCCCCCTCCCTCCCTCATCCCCACATTCTCCCCCCTCCCTCCCTCATCCCCACATTCTCCCCCCTCCCTCCCTCATCCCCACATTCTCCCCCCTCCCTCCCTCATCCCCACATTCTCCCCCCTCCCTCCCTCTTCCCACATTCTCCCCCCTCCCTCCCTCATCCCCACATTCTCCCCCCTCCCTCCCTCATCCCCACATTCTCCCCCCTCC